>NC_134379.1:12259285-12871071 GCF_035582795.1 Mycteria americana | reverse complement strand
TTTTCCAACTAATTAAACCCTGGGTACATTAATTACATATAAACACCCTTCCCTCTCAAAGAACTTGCATTTTCACTAGCTTAAGACAACACAGGGAGTAAAAGCAGAGCAGGCAGGAACTTAGCCAAGCACTGTTGAGAGCGCTGGGCTCGGACCAGCACCTCCTCCTGTGAGCTGATGACATGGGATGGCTGCACTGGTGCTCCCCACAAGCATTACTCTGCTACAAGTTACCTTTTCCCCATTCTCCTGGTAACATGGCGCTCTCTGGTCCCAGTTCTTCTCTTCCAGAGCTTCTGAAGACAGTTCATCTTCTTCCTCCTCTTCCAAAATATCTGAAAGGTCAGAACTACGGTTGTGCTCAGCAAAAAGGGTCAGCTGTCGTCTTCCCATTTCAGACATTTTTTCTTCTTGCTATTGAAAAGCAAAACAGATTTCCTCAGTCCTCTCAGGCACTCTGTTTCAGCAATAAAGTAGCATTTTACCTTTCTCTAGTATACATACAGCTAAAGTGTGCCAGGAAATAAATTGGGCAGCACCCAGTGCAGCAATTGGCACGTGTGTACATGCACACACAGACACAAAACTAGCAGACATGTTTTATAGCCTGCAGAAGAACAGTACTGCATAAGATTATAAAACCTAGGGGTGTCAAATACAATTCACATCCCTCCATGGGCGGAGACATTCAACCAAGGTTAAACAAACCTCTCTCTTCACTCTGGACATTTCTTTCATCATCTCTTTGCCAGGGGACAACCTCAGGAACTCCTGGCAGCTGCTCCCACCCACACTTGTGTCCCGGAAGGTGCCCTCTGTTCCCTCAGCCTGGCTGGGAGAAGGCAGAGGCTCTGCGGTCAAGTGCTTCTCCTTTGCCACTTTCTCTCTTTCAGCATTGGGACCTTTTGGTGACTCTTCCACTGAGCATGCATGGCAGGTCTCCATACGTATCTTCAGACTACTTTTAGATGGGCTTTCCAGCTCTGGCGCTTTGGTTACGGATTGCTCCATCTGGGAAACAAACCAAAAAAAGGTCATCACAAACAATGAAACCTGGTAGAGGTATCATGCAATACCTGTGCGCCCTTACCACCCCAAACTCTTTGACACAAACACTAAGCTTTCTGTGCTGTTAGCATATGAATATTTTGGCAGGCAATCTGCAGCTAGGAAGGCTGGCCAGCCCCGGAACAAATCCCTCGCTGCCATCAGGTGCAAGCAGACACACGGTCTTTCCACTGCTGCAGCTCTGGCCACCACACATGGCTCATGTAAGCCACAGAAATGCATTGACAATAACTAGTTTTAGAGCAGCAAGAAGAAGAGCCCAAGCTATAAAACAAGGTCATTTCCCACTCTCATCTGCCAGAGGAATGTCCTACACACCAGCTTGCAGGTTAGCTGGAGCTGGAGGTGAGGACACTGCCCCAGCACTTGGAGCTGGTAAGGGCTGTGAAGAAAAGGGGAATTAATGAAGAAGAATATACATAGAGAGTACAACTGCACAGACCCATGGTTAGGTCATCTAGTTGGATTACAGAAATTTTAAATTTTCGTGTCTTCCAGTCAGTTCAGTCTGGTGTTTAAGAAAACCTCTGGGAGATGGAGGAGTGGAATCCCAGGAACAAGGAGGGTAAGGCAGGTGGGCCTTCATCAACCACCCCCTTCTCTAACCCTCAGTCTAAAATAAGGCAGCCTCCACTGTATTTTGCAATGGAGCACAACCCTGTCCTTACATATTAGGCACACTTTGAAAATATTTACAGGCTCAGACCCCTAAGGAGATTTAGACACTGCAGCGCCTAGTTTCTAAATGTCCCCTGGCCTCAGGCAAAAGCCAGACAGGTCTAGATCTCATGTTTAATCTGACAGCTAGGATCCTTCTGCCCTGTTTCTCTTTGTTGACAGCCAAGTGAAGACAGACATCTCAAGCACGAAGGATGATTTGCATCCTGGAAGCACCCATTTCACTCCACTGACTACAAAGGAGGCAAAGCGACCCACCCGTCCATAGCCACCTACACTAGACGTCTAAATGTGGGCAACGAATCACAACAATTGACCTGAAGCACTATGAGCAGCAAATGACCAGGGGCTGAAGAATGATGATTGAAATTTTGGACTCAACATCTCAATTCTTCTGTGTATTTACCTGGCCTTTGGTGTTGGGCCCACACAGCTGCTGATGCTCCAGCAATTATCAGAAGTCTTCCCTGCTTTTGTCTAACTCTGAGCCTTTGCAAGCTCACACTGCCATGATTAATAAAGTCATGCTGAATTTAACAGTTTGAAGCACTCCCCTGCGTCCCCGATGTCAAAGGTCAGAATGGGAAAAAGATCCTTTTTCCTGATATAATACATCACACCAAGAGGACCCACTTCCCTCTTGCCACAGAGTGAGCGCTTTGCAGATCATTTACCTGTTTTCTTATGGGGCTCTCAGACATCCTCACCACTGTCCTAAAAAAGCCCTGAAAGCACTCACGCACCCTACAGGATTCCAAATACCCAATGTCATGACAGCTTGCCAGTTCTTCTCCAAACATGGCTGCCTCGCTGTGCAGTCCGCTAAGGTGCTCCACCGTGCTAGAGTGCCTATTCTGCCTTGCGCAAACCCACTAGACTGGAGAAGACCCCTTCAAGTCAGAGAGCACAGCAATGCCAGACTAAGACTGACATCATCAGCAGTGGAAACATCCTTTTCACCTTCTCTGATGAATTCTTGCTTTCCTGACTCTATTCCTGACCTGCTTGCACGCATGCAATCAAGTGGTGAGCTTCATCTGCTCTTCCAGGTACACAACAGCAGCCAATACTCCCTGCTGGTTTGCCAACCACTGGATGATGGCCCAAAGGCACCAGTGTGTCACAGAAAGAGAAAGATGCTCGGTGGCATTTTGTTCCTTTCCCCAAAATGATCCATTCTCCTTCCCAGCACTTGTGGTACTGGGCAGGAGATGTAAGCACTTACCTGCACCTCCGTCCCTTTGCCCAGGCCTTGCAATTCTGCTTCCCTTGAAGGGACAGGCTCCGTGCCCTCACCGGGGAGCACTGTGCTGCCAGCTTGCTGAGGAGGCACAGTCAGGCATTTCTTGTCTTGTGCAGCGTCCGATCCCTGTGGGGAAGTGCCCAAAACCTGCACCAAGGAAGCACTGGGAGAGGAGAGGTGCGGCAGTGAAGAGGCTTTCTCTGGCAGAGATCGCGCTGAGCCATCATGGCTGGAGGACAGATCAGTCAATTTGGCATCTGAGCTATCAGTGGGAACTTTTTGTCCAAGCAGGAGTGCAGCCGTCTGGTGTGTGGGTGGGCTGCATGCAGTCAAAGAGCCCCTGGGTTCTCCACGGAGCAGTCTAGGGGTAAAAGTGGTAGAAACGGCAGAATCTGAAGGTGAAGAGCGGTGAGAGGCTCGCAGCAAGACCGAGGAAATCTGGGCTGGAACTGAATCCACTGACTCCCCGTACAGAGACATCGTTCTCACAGAAACCTCCCGGCACACCTGGAACATCTGAAGCTGGGACAAGTCCACCAGGACACTCCCAGCTGTTGGAGAAGTAACTTCTATTGCCTGCAAGCAAAAAAACAGGGAGCAATTATTTATTGTGCACAGCACAGCCCTTCTGAGAATGACAATTCCTGAACCCAAAGTTAACAACAGACCCCAAAGCTCTTGAGAGCAGGTGTACAGAATTCTCACCCTTCTGCACAATATCAGGGAAGAATAAAGAGTAAAGAGAAATTGTTACCATTTGAGAAACTGGTTATTCCATAAAATTTGACTATATTCCCTCCTACTCCAAGTTTTAACTCTCCTTGTTCCCTATGCTTTAAAAGGCTATCCCTTTTTTTGGCCTCCCTTTCACCTACCTTCCCAGACTCCTCCTTTTTTGACCTGCATAGAGGAAAAAGCATTGCCATGATAAAAGAGGAATCATCCAACACAGCACCGCTCTGTTTTGCACTGTGCTCCTTTAAACAGCTGTGGCTTGTCTCTCCCATGGCCAATGGCACATCATCATGTGTGCAGAAGACCACAGGCCACTTTTAATACAGAATATCCTTGGAGGTTCTTTACCAGTATTCGTACTGCACCCTGGGGTGTTTCTACACCTCTGCCTTCACCTGTCCCCAATTTAAGAAAGGGCTGGAGAACTAAACCACAATCCTCATAGTCCAGAGACAAGCCCCAAGTGGTGGCAAGGTTGTGTACTTGTACTCTGTCCGTGCCCTGTGGACTCATTGTTCATTGAGCCCATTGCTTCCCCAAGGATCAGGCTAGTGCCTAGGGTGAGACAGAGGAAGCTGACACTAGTTGTCCTGTTTTGCTAGTGAAGTGTCCTGCCACAGGAACTGTCCTAGCTCAGTTATATCAAGAACACATCAAAAATCTGGACAGATGTCTTTTTTGGTGTGCATTAGTCAAAACAAACAGCCCAAGCATTGTCCCTTCTCTGATATCATTCCTTTCCAGGCCAAGGACTGTCATTGCCTCCTCATGGCATGCCTACTGGATCAAGTTTTCCAGGTCTTGAGGCTCTGCAACTGCCCGTGACCCCTGCACCAGCCTCCAGCCACCCACCTGCACAAACACCAGCCTCACACAGCATCAGCACAATACCTTCTGTCCATCCGCATACACCGCGTAACCCGTGACTCGAACTCCATTGGAAGATCCTTCGGCATCAATGGTAACAGGTAACCAGCTGATAACGAGGATACCTGGTGAGGGACCAGCTTCTACCTGGACATCCAAAGGAGCATCAGGTGTGCCTGTGAGAGACCAAACATATTTTCCTCTTGCTTACCTGACTACTGCATAAAGCTAAACTAAATCCTGGTTAGAATCAAAGAGAAAACTCCCACACCAGACTTGCTACTGCAGAACCATACTAGAATAACCAGGCTAGTCTTGGGAAGTGATAGACAGAACCAGAGAAAATAAGGCGCTCTTGTTCTGTGAAAGCTTTAATGCAGAGAAAACAGGACTTTGCAAAAGTAGCTGAGGCTAAGATGCAGCAACCCTTAGAGCAAGGTCATGGCAAACCAGATCTTCCATGCCCTGAGAGGCATGCTGCTCAAATCAGCAAAGGGGATGTCTTCCCAGAGCAAATGAAAACAAAAGAGATAATAAATTTTTAAAATAAAGATAGGAAAACATTAAGACAAAACAGAACAGCATCTCAGGCTTTGGGACTTAATAAACATTGCTTCCCCTTTGCCCCAAGGCTTCATAGCGAAGTAATGACAGAGCACACTGCTCCAAGCGCTCCATGCACAGTGGCAATGGACATGACTGCTCTGATACCTGCTAGTGGGGTAGTGAAGTGTATCACAGCTGAGTTCTGCTCCTGCCCCTCTGGGACCTCTTCCCAAGGTGTTTTCAAGGGCCGGGCCTCCAGCTTGGCAACATACTGAGTGCTTGGCTGCAGGTTGCGGAAGGTGTACCAGTAGACCCCAGGTTTTGTTATGTCACATTCCTCCCCATTGAGATACACTGCATGGTTGTAATTGCTGTTGCAGGGAAGCCACATGACCTCTGCTGACGTAGCAGTGACGCTTCTGACTTTCAGCATAGTTGGTGCCACACAAGAATCTTGCCCCACAAAGAAAGTGCATCGCAGTTTATCGGAACTGCCTTGCTCTGTCACACTCTGCACAGATACACGGTAAGCTTTTGCCTTTAAATCCAGCTTTTCAATCACTGCTTTGGTCTGAAAGCCACTCTTCACATTTTGACGTAGCTCCTCATCCACATAGATGTTGTAGCTTTGTATGTCTGGGCAGCCAGCTGGCAAAAGTGGTGGTTCCCAGCCTACTACTATGCTTCTGGCAAGCTGCTTGATCAAAGTCAATTTTCTTGGGTAAGGCACTGCTGTATGACTAACAGGTTCCTCCTGGTCTCCGTCTGCTCTACTGGCCAATGGACTGATGCTACTCTCTTCAATGGAGAAATCACTCTTATCTCCACTGCTGGTGCTTGCACTGACAAAACTTTTCTCCTGGTATGAACTATGCGTGAGATCATTCAGCTCCGAAGGCAGAAACGTCATGAGGTCATCATCTGAAACTCGCTCAACAAAATTGGAGGGGACCAGCCCTCGCCGGCCATCCATCAGCTCCCCTAAACAAAAAACAGGAAACCTGTTACCACTGCACCTACCATTCAGCCTTCCAACCCATCTGTGACGACAATGTGACAATGTCTATGCTAGGTCATAACTACACTGCAGTCAGGAATGAAGAAAAACCTCTGGAAGGTTATTCCTGACAAAGTTTCCTGCATTTCCTAAGGCTGCCCTAGTTAGATCCTAATGCCCACAGTGAGAAGACTCACTGATCCACACATTCTAGAGCCAACTAACTAGAAAGTTGTTTTGTGTAATTAACTTATGGGTTTTTCCTTCTTCGTTATCCTATTGTTCCTCATCACAGCTCTTTCACTAACTTAGGTGTCTTTTTCTAGCCTTCCCAAACTATGCAGATTGATGACTTTACGTCTTCTCCCAGCCATACAGATTTGTTTTTTGTAGTACTTCCTCAAGAAAGTCCATCTTTCCAGCTCTGGCCTTCTTTTTAGTTCCCTCCTTTGTTATGTTAGCTTCTGTAATAAGGATGTCCCAAAAGGACCCACGAGGATGACTGATACCACAGCACTCTTGGTACATGCAAGAACCATCAAATCACAGTCAAATGAGCAGTGTGTAGGGATTGCACTTACTTTCCCCTTTCAAACTCTACCTACAGCAAATCAATTGAAAGCAGGGAAAGCAGAAAACGTTAGTAAAGAATAACCTTTTTATTCTTTAAACAATAAACAAACAAACAAACAAATAAATACATGAGAAGCTTGGAAATAGAAAGAAAGAGCCAAACAGTCAACGAGCAAGCAGTGCAACATGGCATGCATTTGCCTCAGCTCTTGCAAAGCACCTCAGTAAATTAGGATCCTTCATCCCGTTAAGTAAGCCAGCTCCACAGAGAAACTTCATTACAAATTTACAGTCCACAATTCTCGGTTTCAATTCCATCTGCCTATTAGTCAACCAGGATCATGTTCAAAGGTGCCAAAAGACACACTGTACAACACCAAATAGGACGACTGTAGTTTGGGCTGCTTACCCTACTCTGCCAAAAGAGCAAGAGGTAATCAAGACTATCAACTGCCTACAGTCTCTGGCTCACTATACAGTCACTGGAATGAAGGGAACAGACCATCTGCAGAAGGTGCCCAGGGCTGAACATGTTCCTCTTCATGGCTAGGAGGGAACCATATGGGGATGAAACCTGGAGCTCTGCTGAAAGCAGTGGCAAAATTCCCACTGAAATCACTAGACCAGGATTTCATGTTTTAGACTTAATTTAATCATGACATAAATAAACCCTTTTCCAACAGAATCTGCTCTTCCCTCTAACAGACTAACATTGGGCAGAAAACCTTTATCTTGAGTTTTCAAGGTTCACTAAATTCCTCTCTCATTTTTTTTTAAAGAGATGAACTCTCCACAGCAGTTTGGTCACATTTCATTCTACTACAACACACCTTCAAAGAAGCCATCTTCATCCATGTCTCCATAGATGTAAATATATTCTCCAGCAGTCAGTGGAAGCTCTGCCTCTGGATTTTCATTAGGTCCATCAAAAGGATTGTAGCTGAAATATTTACAATATGAAGACTTACTTTGTATAGAAACTTTCACAGCAACACACTCAAGCTGTGATCAGCTTACAGTTCACTGAGACTGCATCCAGTTTTTGCAAGCAGCAAATTCCACAGACATAGGTCAACACTCTAGTTCACGGTTTTATATATAACTAATAACATATAGCTCCATGTTCAAATAGCAGCTAGGAATAATTTTCTGAGTAGCAGAACAGTTGTCTTGTGGCATCTGAAGGAACAGATCAGAGTGACTCAAGAAAGTGTTTAAAAAAATATTTGAATTACCTGAGTGCCTGTTTTGTTTCTGAGTGTACCAAGTAGGTAAGTTGTAGGACTCTGCATTTCTAAAATAGACATCCTTAAATTCACCTGCACTCTTAACTATTTTATGTAGATAGCTCTCTACATTTCATGTACTTAATAGTTTGGGGAAAAAAACCAAACCAAAACAAAAAACCCACAAACAACCCCAAAGCATCAAAAATGCCCCAAACATTTAAGGTACACTTTATCAGCCATACAACTGTCACGGACAAGCACAGCACAGAATCTCAAAATTTGCATATTTAAAACCCTAAGAATGAGCTGCTTTGTGCAAGAATTGACTGAAGAAAAGGTTTCTAGCCTTTTTCTTCATAATTATCCAGCCCTCAGGATCCAAGTTATACAACTCTTAGTACTGTAACTCCACATTTTAAACAGCAGTCCAAAAGCTCCACTAGTGCGAAAATGATAAATACATTGGTGATACGATTTGGACTCCAGGTAGTTCTAACCTGCCCACCCAGCGATCCGTGAGCTAATTAGAGGGCCTATCACAGGAAAATGCCTCATAAAAAAACCTTTACCTTTGCAAGTACCTACTGCTAATTCCTGCTCTTTAGTCTTTAAAAGGCATTTCAACATGCCAAAGCAATGTTATCCTCTCTCTGAGCTGAGCAAGACCTTATGGGCCCAAGACTCTGACACAAAGACACAGATCACATTTGATCTGCTCCTCACAAGTACAGAATCATCACAGTTCTCTTCCTCCCAATCCACAGTCTAAAAGCTGAAGGGTATGCCAATACTTTTTGAACTGTAATAGCTAGTGGCTATTGCTCAGTGGATTGCAACAGTTATGAGAAAAATCTGGGTTTATTCCGTGCATTCTTTTTCTTTTAAAATTACAACCAGAATGATTTTGGTCAAAAACTTCAATTCAGGATTCCTGGGCTGAAATTTTCTTAATTGTTGGAATACGATTTTCTTGGAGACAATTTCTTGAACTATTCTGAAGAAATCAGACATTTCAAGGAATGTGTCAATTCAAACTTAATTTTCCATCCAAATTAAAAAAAAAAAGTTTCACGCAGTGCTGTTCACTGAACAACAAATAAGCTTACTATGTTTTTGTTCAGCCAAGCACTTTGGATTTGCTTGTACAGGAAATAACAAGTCACAAAAAATTGCATGGAGGAATAAGATACATGGTCTAACCTAATACCCATCCCTAACACTGGTTAATGCTAGAGAACAGGGTACAGTAGGCAACTCTGAGATAACCTGTCTAACCTCAGACCACAAGAAATGACCCAGTACCTGTATCGAGCTAAGAACACCTGGAGCTTTGCAGGGCCTTGGCTGCCTGGCTCTGGCATTAGAGAGATGCTGTCAACATCCAGTTCTTCCATTTCACTTGCAGTGTCCACCTAAAAGCATTAAAGATGAAGAATATGATATGGCCCAAATCAGAGTAAAGGAACACTCAAAGGGTTTGAACATCAGTGAACAAGTCCTTTAAGCTCATGTGTGGTGCCAGTCTGGCCACTGGGCTAAGAACCATCTGGAAGAATGACTTTTAAGGTGAAGGAGTAGTAATAAGAGGCAACAGCTCCAAGTTGCAGCTTCAGGGGTTTCAGTCAGACATTAAGAAAAACTCCTTGCCCAGGTGGGTGATGCAAACCATGGGACAGGTTCCCACTGAGGTGGGAGATCTCCATTCTTGAAGAACATAGAGCGTCAGCTAGGCAAAGCCATAGCCAGACTGATCTAGTGGTGGTGACAGCCCCACTTGAGGAGCAGATTGGACTAAGGACTCTGGAGGGCCCCTCCACCCACCATATCCATAATTCAGTATATTCATTTCTTGCTATCTCTAAATGGTAGTTGTCCCTGTGTGCAACATAAATGGTAATCTGAACACAGGAGACCTTACAGCTCTATTAGGTGTCTAAGTCTCTAAGCGCTTTTGTTCAGGCAGTTCCCCTTCAGCACCTGTAAATACTTCAATATAATGTTTTTGTACTTTCAGAACATTAGAAGGCCCTGTTGGTTACAACCAAAGCTCTATCTAGTCCAAACAGCTGGCTCTGGTAACAGGCAGTAGCATATGCTGAAGGAAAGCGTACAAGAGACAGGGCAAGCATGTAACTCTCCTCTTCCTGGTACAGCCTCTCGGTTTCTAGCAATCAGCTACTTAGGGACTTCCTAAGCTGAAGGCTGCACCCTGAATGCATTTGGTGGCTACTGGCAGGAGCACCTGCGAGAAATTTATCTGTCTTTTTGAACCCATTGATATTTTGGAATTTTACATCCAGTGGCAACCAGTTATGTAATCAATCATACTTTTTGAGGAAATGCACTTCCCCTGTGTTTGTTTGAAATGGTGCCAATGAACCAATTCAAGCTGCCTTTTTAAAGCAGACCTCAAGGCAAATGTATTATTGATGAAGACCCATCACAGGCACCAGAACACAAAGTAGGTATTTTTTTTCTAGTATATGAACTGCCAAAGTTAATCTTTGAAAGAGTTCAGAGCACCTTTTCAAGGTAGCATACTCCTCGTAATGCAATCTTGCATCATGTCCTAGGATAACAAACACCTGCACCCTGTAACACCCAAAGGGAGATCCAAATGGAGTAGCTTTTAGCAGCCTGGCTAAGGCTCTGGAGTGTTCCTATAACCATGTGTTGCTGAAGCCAAATGCTCTACACACTGGCTCTTTTCCAAGGATTCCACATGGACCTCTGTAGGCACTACTGGCCTTATCTTTCCATGAAGGCATGGTGGCTTCCAAGCTTTCTCTTGAAATAAAAAAAATAGTAATTTTTCCCACTACAGAATTGATAGTAGTCACATACCTGTTCCTGCCCAGGTGTGACCTTCACTTTGTCTCTGAACATGACAGCTTCTCAGAGCTCCTACACAGTGGTGGACACTGCCTGCCACGGCAGCATCCCTTCGTTAGCACCCTGGCCTCAGTAGCTCAAGACTTCAGTGTCCTCCACATGTACAATGAGGCACTCGATGTAGCCTCGAAGGTTTTAGTACTCAGGAAACATCAGTGGACCAGAAGAGCAAAAGCTGCCTCTCATGCCATCACACCCAGCCCCGCTCACAGCACTACTTTACCCTAAATTGTCACATCAAGCGATGTACAGCAGAGAGTATGAAAGACTGCTTAAGTGAACCCTACAATACTACGTAAGAGCTCCTGGGGAGGAAAAGCAACAACCATCTATGAGATCTCGGTGACACAAACAAGAAAAGCCTATTAATTTCATCCCTCTACTAGTACAAACTCAGCATCTTTTCATGGTTTTTTTTTTACCAAATAAAATTTTAATACCTAAAAGCACCGGCAAAGAAGTTTGAGCCCCTCATCCACAGCTCAAGGCCAAAAATAGTCTGGACACAGTTCCTCAGCATGTTAAAAATAACAGTTTGTAGCCTTTGTGTGTTTTAACAGTAGCTGAGATGTCACAAGGCAGCTTAGCAAGAGCTTTCCCACACTTCCCACCAATCGACCTCCCCACTCCACTCCTTCTCCAAGCTCCCAGCACTCTGTCTAGCCAGTTGTTTGCTTCCTGGAGCATAGCAGTCTGTTCAAATAAGCATTACAGACATGGGCATCCATGGGCTTTTCAATTTTTTCCTACGGCTTTTCTCTTGTTTTTCCCCCATTCACGCCAGGAGGGCATGAATGCAACATTATTGGTGCTCTCAGCAATGCATTTATTCCCTTGTGGCTACAAAGCACAGGCCACAGAGGGGACTCCCATACTGACCTCTGGAGTTGGGCAGGATTTTGGACTGTTCTGCATGGATTCTGATTTTGAAGAGTTTGACTGAGATTCCACTTTCTTGGCTTGTTTCTGAGAACTGGTAGCACCAACTGGGGAGCCAAGAGTGGCATCAGGTGCCCGCTGTGACGACTCCAACTCATCAGTCTCTTCATTGTGAGCCTTCTTTGCGCTCTGATGAGTGAGCAATCCGGGAACAGTCGATTCTGCAATAAAATAATCTGTCCATTACTTTTAGCCACAGGCAGAATACAAGATCATCTGTGAGCATCACAGTGAGCAAAAACCCTTCAGAGCAGCTCAAGCCTCTAAAAATGTGACTCATTTAACAGTGCAACAGCCTGGACACCCTGGGGTCTCTTTGGCCAGAGAAATGCCAAGTTCTCTTTAGGACTAAAAAATGAACCAAAAGTATTTACGAGAGAGAGAGAGAGAGAGAGAGATCTCAAAAGTTAACTAAACATTTGCATTATTTCCTTTACACCTTTCCATTTACACAAACAACAACTCATTTGTCAAAACACTCGTAGGCATCTCCAGCAATTACCCTTCTCCCAGTGGGGCTGTGGGGTAGAGCTGCACAGAGCAAGAGGAAGCTCAGAAGTCACCAGCGTAGAGGTGAGAAGGTCAATTTTTCCTGTTTGAAGACGGAATTGTTTGAGTTCCTGAGACAGGAGGCTGAACTGCTCTGTTTGACTGCGACACTGGTCTTCTAGATCTTTCACCCGGGCCTGACAGGAGAGACACAAGATGAGGCACAAACCCATATCAAAACCACCAGTGAGGCTCCAAAAAGCATTTGCTTTCTCTGTATCTTTTCAGTGGGTCTCAGACTCCAAGAACCTAAAGGTGTGCCCTGCCCAGGAATGGTCATTAGGAACTGGCAGCTCTGTGCCTATAGTACCTTTGAAAACCTGAGACTCATCGTCTATGAGGAGACTGACTGCAAGCTCAATTAGGAATTATCCCTGAATTGCTGGGTTTCAACTTCAACATCCTATCCAAGCACAAGACCAGATGAGATAAGTCAAAGATAAATAAGCCTTGAAAAGAAAAAGATTGAAAAGGCTTTGCATGTTTATTGGAGCATTTAAATCACATCTCCAAAAGGAATTGCTCTCCCAATGCTCTCTTGTCCATCACTCCAGAGGCTCCAGCAAGCTCCCAAGACCTTATCCTGGCCTTCCTGCCATTCTGGGCAGGACTCCTGATTGTCCCTCCAGATCTTGGCTCCTCCAGGCACTACGAAGGGCAGAGAGCATCAGCACGCTGGCCCATGTTGCAGAACGTTTCTTTGACATGGGCAGCCCAGACACTTTGCCACCAGGTCCTACAGGGATGACTTGCTCCAGGAAAATGCATGCTGAGTACAAGAAAGCTACATCTCAGCAAGATGAGATGCAGGGGAGCCTTGGGGAAATACTAAGGAGAGGGAGGGACACATTTCTACCACAGAACCATTTGTATTTTCTAGTATTCTCTTTCTACCATCTCTAGGTCTTCCCCTTCCAAAATATTGCTGAGTCCTGGCTGTCCTTACGCATCCCCACATACTCCCTAGTGGTAGGCATATCAATTCCCAGCAGAATGCAACTGCTCCTTTCCCTCTTCTCACTCTTCCACTGTGCAACAGGTTACTCTGGCTTCCTAGATAGATATCCTGCGTACACCCTGCTCATGTACTTCAGGTAATAAGTAAACAAAAAGCATTAGTGCTGGATGGGAATATATCATCTAATCAGCAGTTCTTCAACTGAGCTAATGCAGATAATATTTAATTTGGCATTACTGCATCTGGTTGAGGTGCAGGCTCTGCCTTGCAAGAGATGACATTTGTTCCCTTTTTTCTCTTTGGGCTGAGATCACACCAGGCTTTGTAGTCGCTCATCTCATCATTTTGCCTAGGTCAGATGCATCAAAACAGATGACCGCATTGTGCTCTTCAAAATTTTCCATTCTACAAAATGTTTTTAAAGTGTCTTTTTCTCCTTCCAACTCAAAAAATAAATCATGCCTTGAAATATTATGCGAGACAAAGTCTGGTTTTTAGGCAGCTCTAAAAATAACACATCTGACCTGGAAAAAGCTTTCTTTCTTGTCTCAGAGTACCACAAAATCTTTCTAGCCCACCCCCTACCAACTTACGAGGGTGCATGCATTTTTATTGTATTGTGACATATCTGTTTTAAACATGTCAGTTTATCACTTGTTTCCTTCACAACTAGCTAGGCACTCTCAGTCTTTAAGGGAAGCCTGGTGAAGTCTCTGAAGTCTGGCAAGAAGTAACTGTCTCTGAACATATCTGTCTCTGAGAATATCAGATGCCATGAGCAACTTCCAGAAGTGTCTGCATTCTCCACTTGCTCAGAGTCAACTCCTTGTTCACTACGTCATGTTGTACAGGATTCCTCTGCAATCATGTGTGTTTGAATTTACTTACAGTTAAGATTTTTCATATAAATGCTTCTCCCCTACACATTACATCTTAATAGAGAAAAGAAACCATGAACAGTAAGAACAGTTGCACTGGTAGGGCTTCCTCTAAACCAACATCTGTCCCTGATCCCACCTTGGCACACAGCTTACGCCAAAAGACAGGTACAGAACGACTGCAGGACCAGAGAGGGTTTTCCTGTCTTGTCTGGAGACCTGAGCCAGCAGATGCATCTGGATATTGTGTTTAATAGCATCATAATAGTACCTTGGTTCTGTAATTTATTAATCACAGTTTAAATCCATTTATACTGGTGGCCAAGCCAATAGCCTGGATAATCCACAGTTTAATTCTGAGACACCTAATTAGTCAGGTGTCTTTTAGATCTTGTGTTATTCAAAACAATGTACACACAACCCTTAAGTATTACTGAGACATCATACACAATGCATACTTCAAGCAGACTACTTGCAGAGGTTCACACAGCTGGGCAGGCAGCAAGTTTCCAGGGCAGTGCAGCAAGTTTCCAGGAGGCAGGGGGATAAGGAAGAGGAGCCTAAGGACACAGCCAGGAGCTTCAGGGAACCAGCAGGAATCAAGACCCAGACACAAGAGAGAGCAGACTTTTGTGTCTATGCCCAATCCAAAGAGGAGCCTCACACCAACTGAGATTGAGTAGCATGATTACCAGAAGAGGCTGCAAGAGCAGGGAGCAGAGCTTGGTGGGCTCAGTTTAACCACCAATTCAGGAACTTACTCTGATTTTCCACACCAACCTAGATCCAACCACCACCAGCTCAGCTCTGTCCTCTCAGACACTCTCCTTCTTGGCTGCTCTATTACACTTCTCCTACAGATGACGTTCCCCATCCAGATGTCCCTTGCTACCTTTCTCTGTATCTTCTGCTATATGTTTTTGAGATCAGAGAATCACAATTGTGCTAGAAGGGAACTCTACAGGTCTGCAGTCCAAACTCCTGCTCAAAGCAGGGCTAACGCCAAAGGGATTAAAGAAAGGAACATCCATAACTCCACACATAACTCTACTTCTACAGAATGTGGGCATACCCTAATAATGTCCTTGGGCTGTTCCAATTCCTTTCCTAAAAGTTCCCAACACTGTACTTGCCTTTTTGACCAGACTTGTGAATTAGGCTGACATTTTAAAAAAAACACTGTGTTTCCTGCCACAACAGGTAATTCAGAGCCCAGCACTTTGCATGTTTAGTCACGGCTGCTTCTTCTCCACGTGCATGCCTTTGCACAGTGTTACCTGTCATTTAATCTCCCCCTTACTCAAGAGATCTTCTCGCAGCTCTTTGCAGTCAGATCTAAAGGTGACTGTTGAAAGCAGTTTTCTATCAGCTACAAACCCCATCACTTCCATATAAGCCTTCTTTCCAAATCATTTGTGAACAGGCCAGCTAGCACAGCTCCCAGACTGTAACTTCATTAGTTTCTATCTCTTCTGTGAAAACTATTATTCACAACCTCTGCTTCCCACCTTCCAACCAATTACAAAGCCAGCAGGATCTGTCTTTTTCTCCACAGCACTTGCATTGGCAACGATACTGCCATTGCTTTTGAGTTTTGAAGGAAACACTTCACTCTTGGGAACGACCTGCAGTCCAAAAGACCTTCAAATGTATGTGACACATGGAGGAGGTGCACAGTTGGACAAATCTAAAAATCTGGAAATGCCAAAAAAATAAAGCGTCTAATTCTAATTGGTTGAGAAAGCAAAGCATTTAAACAGAAAAGCAGCTGCTCCATCAAACTCATAGCGGTAGCTCCTTTAATTACACTTATTTCTTGAAGGTGACACTCTTGCAATCTTTTCCAGAGTATAGTTAAAACAAGAATATCAAGCAACTGTCAAAGACAGGACAGAGGAGAAAAATGCCCTGTTTGACACAATTATAGCAGTACCTGCATGCAATCCAAAGTACTCTGGTAGCAAGAAGAAAAGCAAAAAGAGATATAAAACCACATCAGCAGTTACACTAGCCAAAAATCAACAATCTGCCAAAGATAGCCCAACCCTCAGTTTGAATGAAATTCTTTTCTCACCAACTTACAGTATCTGCCTTGTTCCATACTGAGATTCCCACCTCATTCCCACAAGCATCTCCTTGCTAAACAAAAGCCAAACCCCACATATCAAATGCATGAATAAGATAACCATGCACTGTTTGAGGGCCTCCAAATCACAATATGCTTTGAGCCAAATCACAATATGCCTTGAGTGTCAGTGCTAAATTTCAAGCCCTTTTTTCCCACCACATTGCAGCTACCCATAAAATCAACAGAATGGACACTTTGTGTCCAGACCTTTCCCAAGGTATGAGACCAAGGAGTGCTACGAATCAAGGCACAGCTCAGAACTTGGCTTTGACGTGATTTCAAGCTGCTAACAGCCTGCTCAGTCATGCACCCTGCTCAGTCATGCACCCTGCTCCTCGGTCAGGGAAAACAAGCAAAGTTAAGCTCTATTCACCATATTTTCCAACAAAATTCTACACTGGATTCCTGAAGTCAGGCTGTTGCCTTTTGTATCTATGCAGTGCAAAAGGCAGTTCAGAATCTTGTCTCACGTACTTTGGAACCACTACTGAACTCCTTCATTCCCATGACCATAACACTCAAGGTTTTCTTTCTAAGCTGAGACAGTTCTTCTATCCATGGCAGCTCTGCACACAGAAACCATCCCATACCTCTACTCACCCACATCATTGCCTTATCGCAAAACTACAGAATAGCTCAGGTTGGAAGGCAGCTCTGGAGATCACCTAGTCCAGCTCCCTCAGCTCAACGCAGGGTCAGCAAGAGGAGGTTGCCAAGGGCTTTGTCTAGTTGAGTTTTTACTATCTCCAAGGAGGGAGACTCGACGTAAGACAATCATGTGGCTGAACTCTTCCAACAGGGAAATGGATCACACTCATTCTTCATTAATATTACATCAAAAAGCAATCCAAACACATGTAAAAATTACAATATGCAGTGTAGGCACCCCAAACCCCCTAATTTTGCCCTACACTGATGTTCTGGAATGACTATGATTATAGTTAAGTAGTTTAAATGACTGCTGCTCCACATTAAACTAGCTTTTAATGACAATTTCTCTTTCTTTGGTCCAACCTAGTGTCATTGACTTATAAAGCATCTCCATACCAGTAACATGAAAGCAGGAATATTTAACTGATGAGGCCCTTGCGGAAGAACACAACCAGCCTCTCAAACGTAGAATGAAATTACTGTCCCTTTCTTCCTTTGCACAGGTTGATGTCTAGTTTAAACCTAAGTAGCTTCTCCAATCCTTCAATGAATTAGTTCAGAAAACGTTTGGCAAGCATCAAACCTCCCTTCCCTTAAAGGCTGCTAAGAAGCCAGCTAAATAACAACTGACATAAGAGCAGCACCTGTATCAGCTCTGATCCTGTCTCTGCAGCCAAAAGCAGATATCCCAGAAAGGACATGGAAATAGGGCAACACATAATGTCACTTCCCCACGATATTCACCCAGCCTGCAACAATTCAATCCCACCCAGCAGGAGCCCAGCACTCTCAGGCTCTCCAGTTCAGATACAGGTCAGGCCCCCTTCAAAGGAGATGCTATTTGCAGCCATGGAGCAACCTCCTCCATCAAGGACACTTACCATCTTGCTCAACTCTCCTGGGCTCCTAACAGCCACAGAGCTGCTGCACAGCAGTGGACACCAGAAATTCAGCCTGCCACCTCTGACTGCATGTCACCACTGCAGACAGGGCCATGGCCTCATTAGCATGAAATCTCACTGTCGAGGTGTTGTACAGTGAGGCATTCTGCTTGGGCTCAGATGTTTTAGTACTCAGAAAACCTCAGGGGACTGAAAGAGCAGAAGCTGCCCCGTTTGCCATCACACCTAACCCAACTCTCTGGCAGCCACTAAATCACCACATCAAGTTGCAGGGTTTGGTGCTTTGCTTTTGCAGCTCCAGGAATCCACAGCCAAGGTTTTCTTCAAAGTCATCCTAATAAACACTGAGATAATGCAAATCAAAACCAAAACAGTGCTCATCACATCTGCCAGGCTGCACCGTTAAGCTGTCTGCCACCACAGCAAAGTGTGTTCTGTGTGGATGTCAGAGCACTCACACAGCTGGTTCTAGCCTAGCAAATGGGACAAGGGAGCTACCTCAAACTTCATCATTCTTTATGCTCAGGCAAAGGTTACATTTCTCCTTTTTTTCCCCTAACAAAAAGCATACAGCACATACACACAAAAGAAATTTCAAATCACATGGACGCAAGTATTCCTGCAGATGATCCTGGAAAATGGAACAGGAAGATCTGAGGTTGGTTACTTAATGCATCCCTGAAAGAGTTGTTGGGCACAATCTGAACGAAGTAACCTATCTGAGGACTGGGCGGGCCAGGATTTAATCCCTGAAAACTTTGACCCCAGAGACTACTCTGCCAGCACAACCAATACTTGTTCACAGCAGCAACATGTTGTACCCGATCGAGATGTTAAAGTATTTTGCTCAAGAACCAACAAAACCCACGGCATCAAGAAAGCTGACATTAAGTACAAAAGATACCAAATCTGCAGCCTTGTTGTCCATCTTGTTTTCTTCTGTCTTACCTCTAGAAGCTGTACTGCTCCTTCATGTTCTCTTTTTGCCTCTGCCTGCGCCTAAGAAGAAATAAGAAATAGAGTAAATAAGAAAGCAGCCTACCTAAGTTCACTTCTACTATCATCACCACCTTGATAGACCATTATAGATTTAAAACACTGTGCAGACTGAAAGCATCTCTGGTTTTTGGACAAGCAGCAGTGAGAGATCAGAACTGCCATTCATGAGAAAAGCCCCTCACTTTGCTCAGGTACCAGTTTGCCTAGATACAGACACTCTTCCCTGGTTTCCTTGATCCTGCAAGTTCACGTATACCTCCTCCATACACCGCACTTCCAAGGAAACAAGGTGCAGGAGTGCCATCACTTTCCAGGGATTCAGAGAGTAAAATGTCCATTCTCTCATACGCTGCATACCTGCTGCAACCGTCTGACTTCCTCTTGCTTCTCCTGCAGGACTAGCAGCGCTTCCTTGTGCTCGACTTCCAGCTGCTGCCTTCGCTCAGCCACATTTCTCATGTGCTGCAGAACAATTCACAGACAGCTGAAGGGCGACATTACTGAAATACTGTCCTGTGTCTTATCATGGGCCATTAAGTCAAAACGTGGCCTGTATTTCATGTCATCATTAAATAGAGGAGAAAGTAAGAAACTCTTACCACAAGACAGAGCAACGCATTCAAAGAAAATCCTTAAATCAGTGATGGCCACCTTATTTCCCCTCTCACCCAAATCCCTGAAGCAGCCTTTCTAAAGCACCTCTGCCCACTTTGGAAGGTCACGTTCCAGGATCCCGCAGAAGCAGAATTCCCAACGGAAGCACGGAGACAAAAGAATGGACAAAAAAAGCAAAGAGACAACGTGCCATCCAATGGATCAGTCATGTGGATCCTACTGACCTTCAGCACCTGCTCTAGATTCTCCAGCTTGGTTTGGAGTCCTTGATTCGTCTGAATTACTGAATCCCGTTCCTTAGTAACCAAAACAACCTGCAATTTCAGGTCAGCATTCTCAGATTCAACCTGAAGAGAAAGGATTTTCAATTAGCACAAGTAGCCATAGGTATTCCTCGTATAAATAATGGAGGACAATTTATTTCTGTATCTCAATAGGTTGTTTCACAGACCTGCTTTCTACTTGTAATGATCCCAAAATCATGAACCTCCTCTCCCTCTGGCTTTCACTCAAAACAAATACACAAGCATTTGTATCAGTCCTCAATGTGATGGACACTTTATCTGCACATACCGCTTCTCCCACTAGACTCATCTCCCCTCCCCATTTGCAAGGAGGAAGAGACTGAGATATGAACAGGCTACATACTGAAGAGATACCAAAAAAGCACAAAGGTTTACGAGCTTTTTTTAATCCTAGATGGTAGGATTAAACACAGAAACAGGATTAAACACAGTACAGAAAGTTCAGTAGCCTGCTGAAATCATGTCTACCTCCTCCACTTACTACAGGAAATTCCAGCAACATATTTTGGTTCTAGAGTGCGCTATGGCTTGATGACTATTAGGAATGCAGATTATCAAGCAAAGACAAATATTTCCACTTAGAACAAACAGTTATTAAATATGTGGGAAGCCTTATGCATGGTGGCAACATTGACATATGGGACAGACAAGTGACTTTCTATCTCTTGTGCATTACATTTGTTCAGAGAAGGAGCTGGGAACAGAAACCCATGGAGGATCTTCATTGGAATACCAACTCTTCCATCATTCTCACAGGCAACAACATGTTCCTAGAACACAACCCTCTGAGGTGCGGCCACCCTCCCCTGAAATCCCCTCTGCAAACTGAACAGTGCAAGTATCCTGCCCTTGTCCCAAGACCTGATGCTTTTGGGTATTCTATCCGGCAAGGGCAGCTCTAAATTGCAGGGGTGGCTTTCTCCCCTGCCCCATCATCAGCCACCAAGACCCCTCTTCGAGGACCACAAAAAAATGTCAGAGGTGACCGAGGACTTTCAAACACACCATATGCTTGCACCACTTGCAGTGACGGTTTCTGCTGTACTACCACTCTGACCAGTGCACACTGCTCCCCACCAACCACTGTCCGTCTTTGGTTATGAACTCATTAACAAGTTACCACAGGTAAACCAAGTATGAACTTAAGTAAGGACAAAGCATCTCACTCAAGTCTTGGGAAACTCTATAATAAAAATAGGGCAGTTAACGGCTCTGCTTGCAGTTACCATGGGGTACGCAGGACAGAGAGGTACAGAGATGGGCACGTGATCATTACTCAGCTGGCAACTTGAAAATCTAGCATGCTAGCAAGTTCTTCTCAGCAAAATTTTACAGACACTAATGCTCCATTTGACAAACAAAGATACCGTTTTTTACCTGTCCTGCCCATCCAGCCTTTTCGTTCAGCTGCAAGTTCTCTTCAGCCAGTCGTGCATTTTCACTTTGTACCTCCTGTAGCTGGATCTCCTGTCCGGAAAGAGCAGGCATTACTACACCAAGGCCCTCAGACTAACTCCCCCAAATTATTCTGCAGAGCAGCTCCACTGCTCCTGTTGACTGATGGTGCAGGATGCTGATGGGATGCTGCTTGAGGGATGGAAGGCAACAGTGTGCAGCACTGTTCAAGCAGATACCAGCCCTATGCCAGATGATCTCTTAGGTTTCTTTTCCCGTTTATATGTAGCCTCAAATCCCAGAATGAGAAAGACATTTCCTTGTCTACTTCAAAGCTCCAGTGTCACATTATTTACATACTGCTGTCTAGAACTCCATCTCCACCTACAACAATTCATCAAGTTTCACTGTTGGCTCAAGATCAGAGTCCTCTTGACAAATTTCAGTTAAGGAAGAAAAATTATTTGGAAGAATGATGTTAAAGAGAGTTCTAGACTGCAAACTCAAGAGTTTTAAACAGCTGACTGAAACCAGGATTCAGTCTGAGAAAGCAACATGAGCCAGCTATCACTCTGCCTTAGAGAATACTGTCTCTGAGCAGGCAGGAGACCACAGACATATGGAGAGACACTGACTGAATTTGTCAGGTCCAGTCCACCTGCAGCAACTTTGTACAGCATTAGAGGAATGTAGTAGTTGCATAATCACACATAAATACACACACATTTCCCCATCCCAATGTTTGACGGGGCATCAAATGTCTTCTGGCTATCCCAAGAGTTAATTCCCTGTGCGCACAGTCTAAGTCCCAGTACTTCAAGGTGAGTTGGTCCCTTCTTGACCTTGAAAAGCTACTGTCTAACAACATACAATGACCAACAAGGAATCTTAAACATCCCATTCTAACCCAGACAATGAGGCTGAGCTATGCACTATGAACTGCATATGAGTCTGAGCTATGCATTCGAACTGACCTGAACTGAGATTTCAGCAAGACATAAAACATCTATTCAGAAGGTTAAGCACCCTTGGGTGAAACTATACATTGTCATAGTCACTAATGCCACCAGTGCTGTTCAACAAAGTAGAGACAGAAGGGAGAAATCCAGATGCTGTGATATGACCTGCAAAACCTCCATGAAATTAAACAGGGGCAAGATTTCATCCAACAAATATGAAGCACAAGAAAATGACCACAGGTTTGTGTAATTACCACCTCAAGATGCAGAAATCTTTCAACACTTGTCTGGAGTGCATATGAAAGTGGTAACTATCTCCTCAAACTAACAAAGGCCACGGAGTTTCATCTGGTGATTTATGTAGCTGTATTCAACCCACAGCTAGCCGAAAGACTAAACAATTTGGGCTGGAGCCCAAAATTTGTGACACTGTTCAAATTAAGAGAAAGACTGGTGATTCCTTATTAAGATAAACTGTAGAGAACGCAAGAGAGGCATGCAACAACCTAGCTCCTCTTCCACCATTATGCTCACAACAGTAGGCAACAAGAACACTTACCAGTTCTTTGCATCTTTTATGCTTTTTCCTCACTTCATGCTCAAGGTTTTCACATTTTTTGCGCTTTTTCTTGAGTTCAAATTCCTGCATGAAACAAGCATAAGTAGATCAGCAAGTCCACATTCTTACAATGCATAAGAAATTCAAGCCCAGCTTCTCAGACCCAATGCTGTATCAGCTATTTTTATTTTCTTAAGAAAATCTCTTTGTGACAAACATAAACTATATAGAAAACAAGGGAGATTTTTTTTAAAAGGTAGTAAAACCAAAAAAACTTTTCAAGTGAAACAGCTATTCCTCTCTTCCCCAAGCCTTTAATCTTCTGGAAACAGTTCTCTCTCTCCCCTTTGCACAGATTCTTCCTATTTGTATAGAATAGTATGAAGATAGGATGCAGGGACAGAAAGACACACCTGTGTAAAATATTCAGCTTGAAACACTAGCTATGCTATCTTAGCTCCTATTCTAATCCAAATGACATCTAACAGAGAGCAGACATCCTCCGGTTATGTACCTTTATCTCCAGTTACTTGCTACCACTTTTGGTTCCTCAGATAGATAACAACTGCTAAACCTCACTGTGAACTATCCTAGTCTGCTAGAATATTCCCAAGGAACATATTCCTCACATGACATCTGTCCCAGGTCAGTCATATCTGTTCCCAGTTCAAATAAGACTAAACCAAACACAGCACTGAATCTACTGGTGTGTTTCCCTCTCATTTTAGTGTGACATATTCCCCCACCAGCCCAATACCTGGAGCTGCCACCAAGCAACACTCTCCATGCCGATGGCCTGTGTTTTCCCACCGATTCCCCAAACTTCCCACTTTTGCAGAGCAGCTGCACCTAAAAAGACTTCAGTCCCAAAATCTCTGCCTGAATTGCATGGGTGAAAACCCCAAGAAAAAGTATAGTACTCCTTCACCCAAAACCAGGTTCACAACTCACCAGCTGCTCTATCTGTTGGCTGCTCTCTTGCTCTGTTATTGCATTTTTGGGAGGGAAATTTTCATGTCCTTCAGAGGCAGGGCCCAATGGCTGCACACCTGGTTCTACCTGGAAAGCAAGTGAGATGCCAGAGAGCTCAGGGACAGCCAGGACTACAGAGCACACCATACACACAGAGGCAGAAGAGGCTCTCCTGGCAGTACTGAGAAAACCCCTGATCTCTGAACTGCACCACTGGACATAGAGAAAGGTGAACACCACGCCAGGGATTTCTCAGCCACCAGAGACCTGCGCTGGGAGTCTTCTGGAGCCCAGCGCCAACCAACCCAGCTTGACTAAACTACCCACATGCAACAGTGGGCTCCAGAAAGCTCTCATATCTCAGTTCCCATTTGTGCCTCATCTAAGGTTTCAATGAGAGGCATCAGCAACACCTTTCGTGGCCCTCTCCAAAGCAATAAAAAGAAGATGGAAGATGGTCAGAAGGGAGAACACAATCCTCATCAACAGCAGAAAGCAAAAATCAGTGAAGATGTCAGGATCTAAAGGCAGGGAAGAGCAGACAAAAATACCAAGAAATGGAGCATCCCACCTCAGCTGGTAGCTGGGAAGGACTGAAATGGCAGCAGACGTGTTATGGCTTATGTGCCACCACCAAACCAGATGAAAGGAGGTTTGTACAGGTTTGTACACAAGTTTCTAACAAAATGCCTTTTCATTTGGCCTACAGACAAACACACCTTTAATACTCTGAATTTTCACTCTCAACTGATATTTGACTTGACATTTGCTGCCTAGAGTAATCCCTGACAGCAGGGCAAGGCCTGACGTAAACAGAAGAAACAGGGCTTTGATAATGTTTTAAACACTGAATTTAAAGTTATTTTTGATAAATAGACTTTAGGGACAGGAGATCTTTAGGATCACCAACGCCAACTTGTACAGTGAGCAAGCAGCAGGATTTTGTGACTCCATCTCAGCCTTTAACCTTCAGTTGACCTCTTGTCAGAAGTGGAATTTCTCATTTCACTTTGAACACCTACAGTGCTGAGGGACCTACGGCCTACGTTACTAAGTCTGAGCTCCCTTTACAGTCAGTCTTTAGGACAGTGTCTAAGCACTATACCTAAAATGTGATTTATTATACCTATTTTAGGCTTGAAAGCTACAGGTTTTAACTACATCTATATTCGTGGCTCCACTGCTGAAAGCCAGAAAACTCTAAGAGACTACACTCAAGCCCAGGTTATCAAGGTTTTCACATTTTCTGCTACAAGGAAAATTCTGAAACCACCTCCCATGTGAACTTTATTCCCTACCACCCATGGAATAAGGTTCACTTGGGAGTCTGGCAGTCTAAGCACCAACCAGCAGCTGGAAATCTCGAGATCCTCCACTCAAGCCATGGTACCTTACAAGCCCCAGCCCTTGGGAGCTTTCAGACATGCTGTGAAACCAGTATTTAACTCTGGAATATCCATGCATAAATGCTTCTGAGACTTTTTTTTTTTTTAAACCAACTGGCACATACTAAGTTTCAAATCTGTATTTCACAGCTGCCCTCCAAAATTATGCTTCCTCACAAACTGAAAATGTTGCATTTTAGTCAACTGTAATGAAATTAGGTCCCAAGGAATGCTAGTGGATGCCAACTAAGGTTAGATACTCACTGCACAAGTACCATGCACTATGCTTCACAAGTCACGCTCTCTTGCAAATAGATATGCAAGACAAATTTGCTTGTTTGTGATCATTTCCCAGGAAAAAGCTAAACAAAATGATGACATTCCTAATTACAGACAACTTACAAAAATTATAAAATTATAAATTTGCCCACAAGGACCTAATTTCCACCCAAGAACAAAGACATGCCCCCAGCCACATGCTCATATACTGTTACTTTTATGCAGAACCCAGACTCATCACTGTACTGAACGACCGACAAATAAGACTGGCACACACCACGAAGAGAGCTGTGCCACCTCATTCACAGAAGGGACTGGAAGATGCTCAATGAATGAGCCAGGTGCAAGGAATCTGTTCAACCATACAGCTAAAAATCACTGTAGAACAGCTGCTTTCCACCCCCAGCACTATCCACCTGGGGTGCACTGACATTGGCAGAGACCCTGCTGAGAGAGCAGGATGGGGCTGTACAACTGATCAGCATCCCCAGGCTGTACCAGCTAAAGCCAAATATACAACAGGCACAGAAGTACCTGTACTTTGGCAAATGACCAGAAAGCTTAAAGCATGCAACAGAGTAAATTAAAAATGTTGTAGACTTTCTAGAAAGCTCTGCCCTTGGCACCCAGAAAGCATCATCGCAATCCTGCCCCAAAAGAATCGCTACAGCGTTTTCCATCTAACCATGGCCCATTCCCTCAGCTGTGCCAGGGCAGCTCTGTGCAGTGTCAGGCAGAGCTGGACCAGAAAACTGACGTAGGTTTCAGGACAAGGAGGGAGGAAGTTTGCTGGGTTTGCTAGGTTGTTTTTAACTTGGATCCGTCACGTCCCACTGCTCAACATGTGTTGCACCGATACAACTGAAGGGGCAGTGGGAACAAGCAGCAGTGAACAGGAGGCTGTTTAAGCCAGCACCGCCACTGAAAGAAATCCCTGCTAAGTTATGATTTGTCATTACAGAGATAAGCATCACCCCAAAACCCTAAATAAAGAAGTAGAGAAATCAGAAGGAGAACAGAGAAACGGGGTTTTCCAAGGACACTTACAGGAGAAGCTTGCTCTTTATACTCTGAGGAAGTTCTTTGAAAGCTGGGGAATACTGCCCTGACACACTGTGCTGGGGAGCAGGATAGAAGAGCAAAGTAATTTCTTTTAATTACAATAACTGTAGTTACTGCCCCAAGAGCTGACTTCATCCTCAGCGTGGCACCACTGCACCCACATGAATACAGCCTGCTGAGCCCAGGGTGTTCTGCAGTACAGGTTTCAGCTAAGAGACTGCTAACAGCCTCCTTGCCCCCCCCTTCACTACTGCTGTCAGGCTTAGTCTTGTTGCTATTTATCAGCCAGAAAATCTTTTGACGATGAGGACAGACTCTCCTGAATCAGAGAAATAAAGAGCATCCACGGGAAAGACCGTAATACACCTTCTTGCCTGACAGAATCTGCAGGGTCAGTTGAAAACCAAGGTATGGAAGGGCCGTTCAAGGAAGACAAGGGCAGAGCAGAGGGAAAAAAAAAAAGAAGTCTGTGCATCCCTTTTCATCATGGAGGAATTTGGGGGCTGAGGAGTCACCAGGGCAGAAATCTCAAACTATGAAGAACAGAGCTGAGGATCTCTCTCAAACTGAACTGTCTAGAAGAAGAACTGTGGAAGCCAACAAAATACAGTAACAAATCACCAAGATTAGACAATATTCTGAATCTCTCACTTCAGCAGTAACTGAATCAAGACGTGCAGTGGGTCACTTCTCCGACCCCGCCTTAATACGAAATAAGTGGAAGGTGGCAAATGGCCACCAAGTTTTAAGAGTATCCCAGTGGAGTTCTGTGGAAACTCAGGCCAGTACATTTGACACCTGTTCCAGGCAAACTGATAGAAATTGCAACAAAGATTCAGCAAATACTTAAAAAAACCCCAAACAAACATATATTGGGAAAAAAACCCACACTCACAAATCTATAAAGAGTTTGTCTAAGGTGTGAGCAAGCAAATGGGTGAGGGAGATCCAGTAGGTACAATCTGCTTGGGTGCTCTGACCACATCAGCTACACTGCTTTGAAAGGCTTCTGCAGACACTGAGCCACCACAGGATGAGGGGGAAGGTTTTCTCTTGGGTAAATATCTAGTAAAACTGAGAGGACTAAAAGAGAGACAGCAGGAACCATGCTCTCCAAGTACTGATGTAGCAAAGAGACAAATGGTGAAGAGGGCCTCATGACACTGAGAGATTACAGAGGACCGTCAGACAAATGATGTTTTAATAGAATCCAGTGCTTAGACAAAAAAGCAAAGACATCTATTGGGAAAGGGAGAGAAAACTTCATTATGCCACCATATAAATCAATGACATAGAGTCTGGGATACTGCATGCAGCACTGCTTCCCCCAACACTAAAATGACAGAGAAAATGTACAAAGGCAGAAGGTAAATATAATTAAAACTGAATAATGGAAGAGGCTAGAAAGAAACAAAAAAAACAGCTGATGGAGAAAGGCCTATAAACTCACGAGTAGCTTGGAAAAAATGAACAAGGAATGAATATTCAATGCATCTTCTTTAAGAGCTGGGGAGCAGCTCATCTATACGAGAGCAGCTGGTGGGAGTTCAGAGGGAAGATGAGTAGCTCGTCCTCACACAGTCTACAGCTGTGAAATTCTGCCACGGGACACCGCGGGTACTGAAAACTTCAGAATAAAACCGGGTGAACCCACACAAGACAAACCCGCCAGGAGCCAGCAGACCCCGCGCTGCCGCCCCTGGCTCAGGAAACCCACAAACTGCCGGAGCTGGGGGGCACCGGGGTGCATCTGGCACCCCAGGCCTGGCCTCACGCACCCACACGCCTGCCAGCCCGGCCTGCGGGCAGCCCTGGAGGCCTCTGCCGGCCCCTCGCCCCCGGCCCGGCCCCGGCTCCCCGCGGCGGTGCGCCCTTGCCGGAGGCACCCCTCAGGACTGCCCCAGACCTCGACCCCACGGCACGCTGATCCCCCTCGGCCAGCCCCAGCCCTCTCACCGCTGCTGCGACCTCCCGTGTGGAGGATTTCGCTCCCGAGAGCTGAGGAAAAGCCCCGCTGCCCTACCCCGCAGGCAGCGGAGGCCCCGGCGGGCCTGTCCCGGCGGCCCGGCCCCGCCGCGGGCGAGGCGCTCCCCGGCAGCGCCTGCGGCCCGCCTGCCCGCCCCGGCCCCCGGCGGAGGCGGCGCCGCAGCCGCCCCCGGCCCGTCCTGGCCCGGCGAGGGGCGGCGCGGGAGGGCCCGGCCTTACCTGCCGGCTGCGCGGCCCGCCAGCGGGGAGGCGACGCCCTGAGGCGGCCCGGATTTGCCGGGCCGTACCACTGCGGTCGCGGAGGGGCGGCCGGGGCCGGGCCGGGACCCCGGAGCCGGGCAGGCGGCGGGGCCGCGGCCGTGCTCCTCAGCGCGGCCTGGGCGTGAGGCCCGGCCCGCCTCGGGAGTTCGCCCTGGCTGGAGCCATTGCTCCACGGGAGGTGGGGTACGGCGCAGGGGCCGTGCGGGGACGGGGCCGTCCCTGGCAGGGGATAGGGATGGGGGTCATGGAGCAGCAGGCCTCTGTGCCACCGCCATCGTGGCCGTGGGGTGCCCATCGCTCACCCAGTGGGAGCCAATGTCCGAACCTCTGCAAACACTGAAAACGTGTGTTTTCAGCAAATGAGGGTAAAAGGAGAGGTTGCCTGGTATCCCAGGTTGGAAAACGCAGCGTGGGAGACCTGTGCTGGGGAAGATGAGCAGGACCGAGCCCCCGGCATGGCTTGGCATCCCCGCGCTGCAGGGGGCTGCCAGCAGCGTCCATGTCCCTCCTCACCCGATGAGACCTGGCACTTGAATCGGTCATTTTAGAAACCAGCACGGCACCTGTTCACAGCAGATGTGAACCGCAGCACTCACGTACCCTTAAGAAGTTTCCTAAGAACAGTAATTAATTGAGTAATTAAACAGCAAAACTTTTAGATCGCTGACCCACTTGTCTCACCTCCCTGTGTGCTTCCCCTCCAAGCGCTGGGCCTCCCAAGCGAGCCTCCTTCGGTAGAGGTGAACCTTTGATGCAGGTATTTAGCATTGGTACGGGCGGTCCCAAGCGTGCGGCAGCGCTTGGCAAAGTGCCACCTGAACTGATTTTAGAGGAATGTAGACACTCCTTGAAATTCTTCAGCGCAATCTGTCTCTGCAGCCGTAACACCTCTCTCTGGGATTCCCGCAGCAGGCGATCAAACTCAATGACATTCAGGCAGCGAGGGTCATCCTGCGGGAAATGAAAACATGTCATCGTGTCGCTGACAGGCTCTAAAAGGTGGAAGAGGTCGGGGTGGTGATTGAACGTGCAAACTCCAAAAGCCTTACTGAGGGGACACTGGCAAAACACAGGTAATGTGGCACACAAAGATTTCTGTTTCCTCGGTCTCCAAAGCCTCAAAAGCAGTCACTTTGCATCCCTTATGCAAATACGTTATTCCTCCCGCAGATAAAAACTAGCCTGTAATGCTTCTGCAGTTATCCCAGCGCAAAGCAAAAGGGCTTTTCTAAGTGTGTGCTTCCTCAGTGCTTGCCAGCAGAGAGCGTGTCAGGATAATATAATTTCATTCCCCAACCAAATGAGAGCCTTAGCTGGTTTACCTCCTTGATGTGGGTGCTGGCATTCTCTGCAGCCCTAACGGTGGCTAGGGCTTTAAATGCTGGAAAGAATGAAGAACATCTGGGATTTGTTCAGTTCTCGTTCAGGATAATGTTTGTTTTTCAGCCATTCTTGATTTCTAACCTCTTCAGAGACGGTATGTGTGGATGGGCCCCTATCTTTAGCGCAAGTGGTCACTCCCATCCACTCCGGACCCAAAACCAGCAGCTTTTGAAGGAAACCAGTGCAATCTTACTCTCACAAAAACAGTGAGAATATGTCACCAGCTTGTTTAATTCTTCAAAGGTTTTCAGATTTCAGGAAGCTGAATAAACACGTACCTGCATGTCCATACATACGTACAAAAGCTGGTTATGAAAACCTGTCTTTACAAATATGCTGCTGGAGGAGGCATTGCTCATTCCCCTGGAAAGCTCCTAAGCCAGTGAATTCAATGCATAATTGGTATCCAGGACAAATTTAATCTGCTTCCCCATTCACTTCTTATTCGCTCTAAAAATAGCGTGTGCTTTATAAATACAATTTGTGTAGAAAACCATGGTTACTCTCACGCTACAAGGGGGAAACTGAGGCAGCATTAATGGGAACTGATTACAGATTCAAGAAGTAAGCAGCTGGGCCTCCTCTGTGCCAGACCCATGTTCAGGCTATCAGGGTAGTAGTTCTTTAAACAAAATTGGCTGTGGCTTTGTATAAAATCTCCCTTCCCCCACCAAAAAAAAGGCAGCTATTCCCAACAGACAGCCTCCGAAGCCTGGGGGAACAAGGGAGTAGAAAAAAAGCTCAGTCCTCCCCTCACAATTTCTATTATACACGTGCCCTGCAGCTGCCTTGCTGTTCCCTGCAATCCCCTGCTTCCAAGAATCCATGCTGCAAGAAATTGCAGCCTGTTTTTAGCTGGAGCTGGGGTTTGGTTGGAAGCCCATCACTGGAGCATCATCTCAGGAAATAATTTTATCCTATCCTAAGAGCCCTGACTTTGCAAAACAAGGCCAATGCTTTTGCAGCCCGGCATGCAGGGTGTCCATCCTGCCACTGGAAAGGAACTGAGTAGATCTATTTCATGGCTACTGAAAAATTTGTGCTGATTTAAATACCCTAGATCAACATTGATTTGGTTACAAACTCTGAGCGTGCACATAATATCTCTGCATATAAACCCCTTCATTGGCATAATGCATTTTGCATGCTGCAGAGAGATTACGTGAATTTTGAATTTTAACTAGCTGAAAATTAAAATTTAATGAGCAGCTCATTGGAAGAGAAATTGGAAAAACAAGATCAGACAGAATGATCTCCTCTCTTGCTCTCTCTGCAGATTCCCTGCTCGTGTATCAGTGCCCCCTGTTACGGGTGCCTCGGCAGTTACACAGACGGTCTCACCTGCTGAGCCAGGGTAGTCACCCATGCCCTAGCAAGCCAGCAGCTGAATGCATCAGTCCTGAGGATTGCACCCATGTGTATTTCCTTGGCCAGTAATGAAGCTTGCTCACCCGCCTTTGTCACATTCCTTTACAATTTGTCACTCTCCTGTCCCTCGCAAATTCAGGTTCCCCAGCATGCTCTGCTAGGAAAATCAAACTGCTCTGGAAAGGGTCTGTTCCCACTTCTGTGGGAGTCTGCGGTGAGAAATCAAGAGGACAGGAAGGGAATTTCTTCTTGGTGCCACTGTAGAGCACAGTCAGACCTGGATAACTTTCTCCTGTGGTTTAATGCCAGAAGGGATCAGTGGGGCAGCCTGTACAAACGGCAAACACCAGATCATTCTTGTCCTGATGACATCTACATTAGGGAAAGACTGAGAATCTACCTTCAAACCCATAGTTAAAATTAACATATGGGGAGGTCAGGGACAGAAATAAAGCTGCTTTCAGCAAGGACGTATTTGTCACCTAAATATCATGTAAGTAGGGTAGGTAGAAATGTAAGTATTCATTCAGCTCAGCTGGGTGCAGCTGGTTGCACATGACCACATCTGCATTAGCAAAACAGGGGGAATCCAGTGCGAGCCCTAGCATTACTGAGCCTCTCATGAGAGTTTATTAACTGACCTAAACTGAAAATGTCCAGGTCGTGAACAAAAGATGCATCTGATATGCCCAGAACAGGTTGCTTTAGTCATCTTGAGTGGGAATCATTTCACCTAGCTTCAGATGTCTGCAGAGGCTCCTTTCAGAGTCATCGCAGAGAAGCAGTGCTTTGAGGGAGCAACACATCCAACCAGTTTTAGACATCTGTCTTGGGATGAGCCGAATTGTCCCTTTTATCCCATCATTTATATCAGCACGTTCTGTGCTGGTGCTGAGGGGAACGTAGGTCACCAGCCCAGGTGGAGGCATCAGCATTGTAGATGGTTTCATGAACACCCACCCCTGTCTAATGATTTGTACCCTTAGTCATAGTCATACAAGGATGCACCTAGTTATCACCAGTCTCGTGGTGGCTGTGAGCGCTCAGAAAGCTGCAGCTTAAGACATGGGCTTTAGACTGGTTCTTGGGAACATGCTTAGCTGGTTTACTTTTTAAAGAAACACTTTAAAAGAAGGTCCTGCTTCTACATCTTGCTTGAAGCTAAGCATTGTGAAAAGTCGTCCTGTATTTGTGGCTTCTTGGGGTTTTCCAGGGGGTGAGTTTTAGTCACTGCTGAAAATGGCAGCTCAGACCCATGAATTCATGGAGGCACAACTGGGGTATCCCACAACACACTGTTCTGGAGGGGTCCAGACACCGTCTCTGCTGCACACTCACCCAATGTCCCCCATCCAAATCACACATCAAATGCTCTCTGTTTTCAGTCTGCACTTGGGACTAATTGCCCTCACACCGCTTCCTGGAGTCTGGTTCCCATCACTGTGTTGCACTGCTTGTCCTCAGTCACCGAGTGATGTCCCAGGAAGTCTCACCTTCCCTGCGATGAGTTTAGCCTGCAGCTCCCGGCACTCCTGCTGCAGAGCTTCGATCTGCTTGTCTTTTGCCAGGAGAGCACTGGCTTGCTCTGTCAGGTCCTTGGCACGCTGGCGGGCAAATGCTTTTTTACACAGCTCCAGGCTGGAGCCCTTCAGAGGCACCGGAGCAGTTACCTACACCAGAGAGAGCAGCAAGGGAGAAAGCCACATGTGTTGGTGTTCGTTAACCATCACCCCAACAGCCATCAGGCAGGGAGCACTGTCAAGAGATGCAGCCTAGCCCCAAAGGACAGACAAGCAGACAGAGGAGCATGACAGATGTACGAAAAAGTGGGAGGAAAGAGGAAGGGCTGGATGGAGAAGTGGATCAGGGAAGAGGTAGGAAGGAGAAGGTGCTCAGCAGATGAGGCCAAGGGGTATAGTCAGCACAGGGGGCTGCAGGCAGGGCAACAGCGGGCAGGGAGAGGAGAGAAAAACGCAACAAAGGCAGAAAGACAGGAGAAGGCAGCAGAGAGGAGGAGGGGAGGATGGCAGGAAGGACGAGCATGGGAGCAAGGATGGAGGTGGTCAAACCAGGAAGAGAAATGGAGCTTCTGTGGGTTTCTAGGCAGTGGGAAACAGGGCTTCAGCACGGATGGGTGGAAGATACAGGCAAAGGGGGAGGCAAGAGAGAGCCCAGCAAGGGCCAGTGTGGCCGGGGGAGGACTGGGAGATGTTCAGCAGGAAAAGCAGTTCAACTTCACATGCTCCCTGCAAGGGAGGGAAGACCAAGGGTGGGGACGGCAGTGTGCTACAGGGGGAGCTGGGCAGACAGGGACAGGCAGCTGGCTGGGCACAGACTGTGGGCAGAGGCCTTGGCCAGGAGCTGAGGCTGCCCGGCTGCAGTCTCCCTGGGATGCCTGCTCTCAACATGTGCTCCCATCCCTGGGGCCGGCTGTCCCACTGGGTGCCAGCACCGTGGAGCTGGAGGAGGGGGCAGCTCACGCCCCCCTGCTCATCCCAACCCTCTGGGCAGTGAGGCCACATCCAGTCCCTGGGTTTATCAAACCCTGCCTCTCCCTGTCCAGCTATTTTTGTCTGCACAAAGCCTAACAATTTGGCGAGAGGGGACTCTCTCCCCTGCCTGATCAGGAACATGGCATCCTCTGTGCAAACTTTTCCTCCCCAGGTCTCCCTGAGCACCTCGCCCACGTGCAGAAGCTGCGTGCTGGGCCCTGGCTCCACGGGACCTGTGTACCAGGCACTGAAGACAACTGCTGCCAGATTAACCCCAGCTCCTCAGGGCCCCTTCTCTGGGCATGCAGCTGCTGGTCCTGCCTCCAGCCCACCCTCCACGAGCCTCAGCTGTCCAAGCACTTTCTGCTCTTGGGAGACCTGCGCCAGCCCAGGAGCCCAGCAAGTTGGTTCTCCCAGAGCTCGCACAGGTCTTACTGTCACCACCCCAAAGTTTCACTTGGGGAAAAAAAAATACAGTATTTATATAGTTGCTGGAGGGTCTGCATAGCTGTTGGATGTATATCAAATGATTTCTCTTAACATAGTATCTGACAAGTCCATCTGGCAGCAACGGTTGCCCTGCAAGTACCAAAACCCCGTGACAGACGGGCGGCGTGGTGCCTGGGGACAGAGAGGGCAGGCAGTGCCAGGAAAACCCCCTACCTTCTCTTCAGCAAATCTTCCACTTCCTCCTTTCTGTCCTAAAGGGCTTGAATTCCCCATCACAATCCCTGGTTTCCTTCCAAGGGAAGAAAGGTTTTCCCATACTCCACTGCAATTAGGAAGCTCATGCAAGTGCTTGAGCCCAAGATCCCACATCCTATGGCCACCTCCCACCACTCCTGCACCGTGTCAGATACTACAGGATTTGCAGCAAGCTGCTGTTGGGTTGGAGAAAGCAAAAACCGTGCAGCTTGCACAGCAATGCAAGCGAGGTGTGGATGGGGCAGAGCAGAGTCTCTCACCCCTTCCTGTTTTGCTTTACCGCACTCCTTTTCTTATTCAAATACTTCCTGTTTCTTTTCGGTGAAGTCAGATTAATTGTTTTCGTGACTTGCCCAGGGAAAGCTGAGCTAATTACCTTAAACTAACACCTTAAGGTAGATCAGCACATTTACAGCAAGAAACCAGGCAGGAGAAAATTGCTCAAAGCCAGCTCCCCACACATGAGCAGAAGAAGCTGGCAATGGCTGGGTTTCATGATTCTCGCCCTGCTGCTGATGTGCAAAGCATGTTTGCTATAGGTTTAAGGAAAGGGAAAAGAAAAGGCCTCTCTAGCTCAATTGAAGTAGCAAGCAAGAAGTCCCGGCAATGAGGTGCTGTTCTAGCTCAGCTTCCCGTCCCAGCCGTGCCCAGCAGCGGCAAGCCCCCGCACTCACGACTCTGAGGTTTGCCTCCTGGAGTTTCCGGGCTCTCTCCTCCAGGCGCTTGGCGATCACTGCCAGCTCCGCGTTCTTCCTCTTCAGGTGCTTCACTTTCTCCTCTGTCTGGGGGAAGCAGCTCCTGCGCTAGATAACAGAAGGAGAGGTTCAAGGTGAAGCCCCCGCTCAGCTCGATGCTGCGCGCTGCGGGTGTTAGGGGAAGCCAAGGTCCCCGGCCCTGCCTGACCCTCTCTGTGCCCACAGGGCTTTTCCCAGCCAGGGCTTGGCCGTTTCTCCTATAACTGTCCCAACCATTAAACACTGACCTCTGCTCTTGTCGCCTCTCCAGTCGCTGAAACCTGTGTTTTTCCCAATATTCTTGTTCATGTGACCTCTTGGTCCCCATGAGATGCCCCTCACCCTACCCCAGGCCGTCCTGCAAGGTCCCTCTCCATCTGCAACACACTTGTTGCAGGCTCTGCCTTTCCCAGCTGGGACCTGGCATGTCTCCAGCATCAGCCTGGCCTGACCGCCCACCCTTTGGGCTTTCTCTTCCAAAGTCTTCCCAGTTTATTTCCCTGGGGTTACAGGACTCAACACATTGCTGCGGATTTGTGCTGCACTGCCACTGCAAGCTTCGCTGTTGTCCTTTTTCTCATGACACCAAAGCATGAGTTGGGGGGAAGGGGGAGAAGGCGGCAAAGGACTTTATGATGTTTGCAAAACAGATTTCCTTTTTCTTCCTATTGATTCTGTTCGCTCTTAATCCCCTTTTATTTGTTATCTGTCCATTTCGATAAGCTGCCGCTTGCCGATGGCTCGTTCTCTCAAGGTCGTACCCAGATGTGTTGTGCTGTCTTTTCACATCAGCAAAAATGTCAAGTCAGCTGATCCTTCCAATTATTTTCCTCCCTACCCCTGTGAGATCCCACCATGGGTGCTTGCTGCTTTCACTGCTTTTCTTCAGCCGGAAGACAGAGGCTGATTTTTGAGAGTAAGATTTGATGAGAGCTTACATGACAGTGCTTTGCTAAAATCCAGATGACTGATAAGGGGTAACCCCCCGGTGTGCAGGTCATATTGGATTTATGCTTTTAGTGTAAGAAAATTATCTAAAATATGCACTTTGAATTTGGTGATATAAATCTGAAATGCTGAGCAACCAAATTTTCAGAGGCCCAGGGTGGCCGCATCCCCACGCCACGGGACAGCCTCCCTAGGGCTCTCCAAGGATGCAGGAGGGGAACATCCCCTCTTCGTATTGCCCGCGGGGCCTGGCTGCACACCGTGGGCCTGGGGAGCCAGGGATGGGGGAGTGGGGCAGAATGGGTGGCCCAGGCTGTGGCAGCCTGGCTGGGCTTTGGGTGCTGGGGGTGCAGCCGGGGAGGAGCCGGGTGCCGAGCTCCCGTGGGAGCAGGGGGCAGTGCTGCACTGTCACCCAAAGCCGAGGCTGAGTGAATCAGTGTTTCTGCTTTTCCAATTAAAGAAGAAACAAGAGTGACTTCCCCCTCCCCTTGCCGCCAGCTCGCCGCTGCCTTGCCCTGTGCCTGCTCTCGCGGTCGGCTGCGTTAAAGTCTCTTGTGGTTTCCAGCAGGCAAGTAACACCAGACAAAGATGGCGGAGAGGGCAGCACAGGGTCCCGGCTCTGCTCTGCGTCACGAGGAAGGGGTCCTGCTTGAGCCAACATCGGGTGCAGTGCAAAGGCACCCAAAGCACCCAGGTCCCCTTTGCCCCCAGCCCTGCCCAGCCGATCCCATGTGCCAGCATCTCTTGGAGTTGGCAGCAGCCAGCAGCTCACCCCGGCCAGGACTCCCTCCCCACGGAGCATCCCGTGCCTGCCGGCAGCTGGCCCAGCACCCAGCCAGGGTGCGGGACGGGGCCCCATCCTCTGCTCACCAGCAAGCTGTTCTCCTCAGCCAGGCTGGAGCAGCGGTGCCGCAGGTCCTCTAGCGCGCTCAGGAGCTTCGTGTTCTGGCTCACGAGGAAGCCGTAGTCAGTCCCGCTCTGCAAAACAGCGCAGAAGAGGCAAGGCAGGGCTTTGCCTTCCCGGGGCGAGGGGGAGAGGAACCGCAGCTGCACACCCACCCTGGCCTCGCAGTGAGCCCAGCCTGGCTGTGCAGGGAGGCTGGCAGGATCAGGGTGCAGGCAGCGAAGGGGCAGGGTGGAATGCGGAGGCTGATTTCAGGAGGAGGCGAGGGGCTGCATGTCCTTTGGTGGACGAGTGGCCTTCAGGGCCGGGCTACATCAGCTGTGGGTGACAGCTACTGTCTCCATAGCTGTAAGGATGCTTTCAACTTGCCCAGACCCTCATGTCATCCCCAGCCACTTGCATTTTGCCATGGTATCATCTAAACCAGCTCAAGAGCCAGCAAGAGCCAGGCGGGCAGAGCACAAGCCATGACACCCCAGACACGTGCGCTGCTCCCCACAGCTCAGGGACCAGGCAGCTTCCAGCACCGCACGGCTTTCAGAGGCGACGAGAGCTCCTCGCCCCTCTCCCCTTGCCAGCTCCTCCGGTTTGGCCCAGGAGCCCGCCCAGGAGCCAGGCCCCAAGTTCTGCCCTCTCTGTGTCAGCCTCAGCTCCGGAAGAAGGCGACGTGCCAGATTTCTTTGCAAAACACCACCTTAATTTTGTCACATCAAAAGCAGCAGCAGCTCTGCCGGGAGCTGTATATATAGCTTTGTGGTTACTGCTTCCTGCTCAGAGCAGCTCGCTGCAGGCTCGCTGCCGAAGCAGACTCCCAGAAAGTATTTTTGTGTGTTAGCAAAGCTCGTAGCCAAGCTATTGCTTCACAGCTGCCATATGGCAGCAGCAAGCCACGCACCTCGGGAAGACGTGGCCAGATGTTTTCCCAGCAGCCAGGCAGGTCTTGCAGGACCCGCTCCCAGTGCCCAGCAGGTCTTTGCTGGTGCCGTTGAGCGGCTGCGACCTTTCCAGTGCACAGCTCTGCTTCTGCAGTTTGCAAGCCAAGGCTATGAGTGAAACATCCCTTGGCTACCAAAGAAATGCTGCCCAAGCTTTTTTGGTAGCAAGAAGTCAGACAGGCAGCCCACAGCTCTCACATGCCACTAAGCTCTAGGAGGTCTGAGACTGGCTAAAACTCACTACACTTTTGACCAATACTATCTTTTGGCTTCTCAATCACAGCTCTTGGAGAAAAAGGGCAGGAGACCAGTGCCACAAATTCCACCCCATCGAATCCCCTGGCGTAGCTGCCGTGCCCATGCCACAGCTCTCCCAACCTCTCATGCCTGTATGGAAATGCCTTAGCAGAGCAGGGAGGGAAAACACAACTGAAAAAAACTGAAAACCAAACAAAACCACCCTCAAAAGACAACACCCAGCCCTCCCTACTGGCCTCCTGCAGTATCGCCTGGTCCCACCAGCCCTCTGAGCCACCAGGAGGGGATGGTAGGTGCCACGAGTTGACAGGCCTTGGGCAGAGTGGTTTGCAGGTGTCCACCCTGCAGAAATCCCGGGGTTTCAGAAAGTTGGAGTGAAATGCCCCATGGGAAGAGATTGTACTGCTTTCCACTTGTGGGAAAGCAAAAATATGCTCATTTTCCTCTATTCTTTTTTTTTTTTTTTCCCTCCCCGAGGCACAAAGGTGCAGTTACTGCTACAGTCCCCAGGGACATCGCACCACAGCAGCCCCCAGGCACCTGGGTGCCCTCTCCCACGACTCGGGGCTGCTCCCAGTGGTGGTCAGGGCAGGCCCAGGAACCAAGGAGCTCCCCAAACTCAGCGGCCTGGGGGAGCCAAGAAGCTCCCTGGGAGCCAAGCACCCTGCCCGCTGCAGTGCTCTGGGCCCAGAGACCCAGTACCACATCCTGTGGGATCGGTCCCGTCCCTGCTGCTTTACAAGGACAGCGAGGTGCCCCTGAGAATGTTTCCCTATTGCCGGCTCCAGGAAGAGCAAAGCACTTCCTTGGGCTGGACACCCATGCAGGGGATGCTGCGGGTGCTGAGGGGGGGACAGAGCAGAGTGGGTGCACGGGGCGGTGGGGGGGTTCCTACCAGCATCTCCCATGCTGTGCATGGCAGCGCCTTGGGCTGGTTCACTGCCGCCATCCCCAGAGCCAAGCAGACAGCCCCTGGGATGAAGTCAAAATGCATTATTTCCATCTTCTTGCCACTGCCAAGAGGCCTCAAGTTTCTTGTCTGTGCTTGCTTGCACTGAGACAGGCCGAGCAAACTCAGCCAGTGACCTCTGTGCTTGGGCAGGAGCTGGAGAGCTTTTTGCAGACGAAGCTGATGTGCTCCTGCCTCTCCCCGTCAGGCAGCTAGGACTTCTGATGTCATCAGAACCGGGTTTCTGCAGGGGACAATTAGCACTTCCAGCATGGCAGGGGGATCTTTTGGGGACTTACATCCAAATTTCTGTATTTGAAACCCCTTTTCTGTAGCTATAAAACATCATCTTCATTGGGGCAGGATGCAAAGACTCACAACCACTCACCCTCATCCTACTGGGCTGTCCCCAGTTCAGCCCAGGTTTCTTGCCACAAGAAAGCCCAGGTTTCTTGCCCATGACGTGGCAAAGGCTGGGATGTCCTAGACCACAGAGACCTTTCCAGTTCCCTGGGTGTTGCAGGACCCTTGGGCGAGATGCCATGGAGCAGGAGAGCATGGCTGTGTGCTCCAGGCTGGGGCCAGGCATGCAGCCAAGCCTCTCCCCTGCCAGCACGTCCCACTGCAGCCGCAGCTCCTTGGGGCTTTGCCCAGAGAGGCACAAGGGGCATCTGCAGCAAGAAGACGTGGAGGCAGGAAATCCTTGCCGTTGCAGGACGTCAGTCCCACGCAGGGACCTCACTGCCTAGGAAAGCTTTGCCAAACCTTCCCCCCGGCACTGGGCCGGCACCAGCTGCATCGGCTGAACCCTCCTCCAGGACTGCGTAGACTTGGAGGAGGAACCGAAGGACTGTCTAGACGTCATCCCATGCTCATTAAACATTCATTTCCTATAATGAAATAGCTTTTAATTTATTAACCGCTCCGCTGTTCCTCAAGGTTCCCGCAGTGCGCGGTGCAGCCTTGCTGCAGGCCACACTCATGGCCCCACGGATGGTGATTTTCAAAGGGAGCCGAGGAAATCGTTAGGGAGAAGAGGCACGGAGGCTGCCCCCGAAGTGACTCTTATTGATAAAGACAAGCAGAAGTGCCAGCAGGAGCCGAAATCCAAAAGCATCCCTTGTTCAGGGAGGTTTTCAGTGAGCTGGAGTCTGCAGGAGCTGAGGCAGAGCTGACACCGCGGGGCAGCAGGGAGGGTCTCCAGGAAGTCACGTCCCCCAGGTCAGGAGCATCCTCGGCCACTAAAAAATTAACCCAAGTGACATGTTCTTTGGCCATGGGGGAAATTTTCTGAAATCAGAGCAAGGTAGAAGAGCAGCAGGGATGCTGAGGGAGGAGAGCAGACTGCGGCTCCCTTGTGCAGCAGGCACACGCCTTTGAAGCCTCCCAATACAGGGAAATTGTCATCATCTGTCACCTCTTTTGGCAGGTAAAGCCCAAAATACAGTTTCCTCAGGATGCATTGAGAATGAGCAAACAAAGAAAAACCTCAGCAGTGCAGCTGCAAGAAAGCTGCTGCTTTTTCACCCGAAAACTTCAAAAAGCAACGGAGAGCGGCAGCAGCTTTTGCAGGGAGAGGTGCCCAGCCAGGCTGCTAAATGGGTCACGCAGTCAAAATCCCCCTGGAACGTGCAGCATCCAGCACAGTCTTTAAAGTCCTGCGGAAAACTTGCAGGAAGCCATTTGGGTGACAGTAAATCAAACCACAGCGAGGACGACAGACACTGCCTGCAGCGGCTGCTCTGCAATGCGGCTCAGGCTGCCCGTGCCTCGCAGCATGGCCTGGCATGGACTGGCCAGGAGGGCTTCCCCCGCGCCAGCCCCAGGGAACCTGCCAAAGACTAAGCCCAGCTTTGTTGTAAAATCCCTGTGGAGAGCCAGACGGGGAGGAGGAATTTACCAGGTGGTCCCACGAGCGGGAGGTCTCAGGTAGCCTTTGAAAACAGGCGGTGTCATGACTGATTTTAAAACATATACAATTTCAAGATGTCCCTGCGGTGACTTCCCCATCTCCAGTAGATATGGGTCCAGCTGCCAGGTTTGCTTTGCAAAAGCCATCTCTGAAAACCAACCCCCCCCCCCCCCCCTTTGCAGACACTTTGCAGACCTATTTCCTAGGTGAAACTACATCAGCTCTCCTGCTATCTTGGAGATATTAAACCCACCGCTTCTCCTTCGTTTGAAATCATTGTCACCGAGCCTCCACCATGTCAAAGCCCTTTAGCTGTTCTTTCCAGCTGACTTTGGTAATTAGTTTCCTTAACTTCTCAGTCGTCGCCACTTGGAAATGAAACGTGTCATTGCCAATCTATTTTCTCCTCTTCCATCAGTTTCAAGGGAACTGGCTCCCTCACAGAACAAAGTTATTTTCCATAGGCTGCTCTTCTGCAGTGCCCTCGCTGCATGTCAAAAGCAAGACAAAAATAGCATCACCTCCTGTTCGGTCAGTGAGCGAGAGCAGCACCCATCCACTGCTGCTGCCGGCACAGCGAGCACGCCTCGCACCACAGCAAGCATCATCCCAGCAGGGGTAAAAGGGATATTTTTGTTAAAGGTATGGGACAAGTAAGAGACGTGCCTGGGATGCAGTTGTGGCTATTCTGCCACTCCTTTGATAGGCAGTCTGTGTCCCACAGCACTTGTTCTGCTTCCTTCATTTTGTGCCAGGTTCCTGGTTTCAGACACAAACATCTCTGTTCTTCCGTTGACTTCATGGCGCTTCCCCACCAGCTCCTCGCCCTGCGCATTGCCAACTCCCGTTTCCATGAGTCAGCATTTTCTCCCGCTGCCCGTCCCTCTTCCAGCCTACTACTTGCCCTTATTTATGCGATTTCCTCATTTATCTGATTGTTATCACCCCATGTAACAAATTCACGGAAGAAAAAATCCATCCGACGCTATTAACTTCAAAGATACTACCTCCAGCATGGGAAGTGCTGGAGCCACAAATTACAAGTTATTAAGAGAATATTCAAGGGAACATTCACTATATATTTGCTCTTTCTTACACTTCCCCAGGCATCCTCTCCTGCACACCCTCTGACCACTGCCAGCTCTTCATATGCTCCTCACAGTGTGTTTAAAATGAGATATGCAGCTAAAATTGGAGTCTCACAAATTCGGGTCCTCTCTATCTTTAAAGCCTCTTATGAAAGCACCATCATCGGTCCCAGGAAAACAAACCCAGCTACTCCAGGAGGAGAAAAATCAGCTCGGTAGCCCTGACCGCCCTGGCTCGGCTGTCCTTTGATGAGCTCAGCTTCTCCAGTCTCCCCAACCAGGGAGAAATTAATGTTCCTGCAAAACTGAGACAAGGAGGAATGTGAGTGGAAAATAAACTCTCAGGGCAGAGGCAGAGCATCGGCACTCCAAAATCCAAGGCTGCAGCCGGGTCCAGCATGCAATGTGGCACAATTTCTCACCTTTAAGAGCAAATCCAAAACACAAGAGGTTTTGCAAGCAGATGAGAGAAAATTACACCAAACTACCGCACGGCTGCTGGAAAGGCAGCTCTGAACCGCTCCTGACATACTGCCTCATCTTTCACAATCAGACATAAAACAGGGCAGTCAGTTGAGAGGGACAGAGGACTTGGAGAAACCCTTTCCTTTCCCCCAAGGCCAGCCTGTCCCCATGCCGCAGAGCCCAGCACAGAGACCCACAGTAAGGAGTCCTCCCAGGGATGGACCCAGGGGGGACTCTTGCAGGGGAAAGGTCCTGCTCAGGGTGCAGGTGCTCATCTGGCTGAACAACTGCTGGTATCATCAGTCCTCAATTTGCTCCTCGCCCTGCTCTCCAGTGTGGTACAGAGACCTGTAACCCATACTCCTTCCAGCTGGCCGTTACCTGCCTAAAGCAGAAGCATGACAAGGCATGTGTGGCCCCGGACGGGCTTTCCACAGCTGTCACACCCAACCTCTCTCCATGTTAAACGCAAATCATTTTGCAAACCCAGGATGTATGCAGCCAGAAACTGCAGCTGATGATTGCTGGGATATGATCCATCTTGGTTACCAGATAACCTGCAGCATGGGCTTGTGCAAAGCAAGCTCCTCAAGTACAACAACATCACCTTCCTGCCCTTGGGTCACTCTGTGACCCCCTGGGCACCCCTGTGTCCCTTGTAGGGTCTTTTCCTACCTACACACCTAGTGAGAAAGATGTCTGCATTTCGTGGGACAAGAAACACCTACAAAGCCTGTTCTACCAACTACCATCTTAACACTGATGTACAAGCTTCTCACTTGTCTCTTATCAGCTTTCAGAAAGATTTGGCCTAGCCCCACTCTGGTAAAGCAGGACTGTGCTCCATCCCCACCACAGTCAGGGGACACTAACAGCATCTCTGTTTCCTTGCACAGCTTGGAAATGTATGAAAGCCAGGCTATATACCATAAAACCTAGTTTGGTTGTAAAATTCAGGTGCCTGATGAGGAGCCAAGACAGCCAAGCTACCTTTTTCCCCCATTGCAGATTTTTCTGGGTGCTGCTGAGCAAGTCATTGAATCTGCAGAGAAGTAAGCTCAAGCAACAGTGTTTCCACTAGAAAAAAGCAAAACATAGAAGAAGTGGGAAGTAAATGTGTTAACATCTTCATTGCAAACACAGAAAGACTTCGCAACCTCTGCTTCTTGCATGCCCATGCACGTTGCCAATCATTTGAGCTAAAACATGGGTAGTGGCTTCCTATAGAAATTTTTGGGGCTTTTTGTTGTTTAGCTCCGAGCAAAGGTCAGCCTGCATCTCCCAGCACTGCAGGCTCAGGCCCAGTCAACCCCAAGGTCTTTGTGGAGCATCTGGACTCTTTTTGGATGCCACGTGTCAGATAATTCTATTTTGTAAGCATGCAAAAAAAAAAAACCCTGGGGAAGAATGATAAAATTTAGCTCTTTCCAGGTTTGGTATTTTGGTAGCTGGAGCGGGGATGATTGTTCTCTGATATCTCATCTTTCTTGTAACAGAAACTCTAATCCAAAGAAACACTCCCTAGAAAGGCGTGAGACTTTGGTACTGACGAACGCGCTTGGCAACAAAGCGCCTGTTCACAGCGCGTGGCTCCGGGCTGTGTCAGGGCTTCACCCTGGGAAGGCACTGAGCTGCAGTCCAGTAGGTGCCCTATCCATACAGAAGTGCCACTGCCCTATAACAGGATCATAGCTTGAAAAGCTACTAGCAGGTCTCCTTCCCACCTCAGAGCCTCAGCAACAGTATTTGTGGTCTCACATGTTTGCTTTTATTGAGCAGAGAGACGGATTACCTACCATGTTCCTACCATACCTACCATTACCTACCATGCTCTTCCACCTTGGAAGATACATCAGGGAGCTGGAGTGGCAGATTTTGTATGCACAGCTCGGTTTTTGCCCGGATGTCTGCTCCACAGTTCTCCCCAACCTGTTCCTGTTTTCCAAATTACTTGCAGTTTCCCAGGGGCCAAGAGCACCTTTTCTGCTTGGGTCACATTGGCTTAAAACCTGTTCTAGTTGCCCAGGATCTAGCATGTCGGGAACGGCATTCCTTGCCCTTCTCAGTAAAGCAAGAACTCATTTGGGGCAATTATAGGATTTTGTCCTGGACTGAGAAGCCCCAAATCTCCAACGGCTTTAACAAGTAGCTAAGAGATGGAGGGGAAAAAAATCATCCCCTTGCACCACTCACAAAAGCCAGAAGTGCTGTTCAGTGGCCAATATGGAAATGTGAACAGCAAGAGCAGCAGAAGACTTACAAACTGGTGCCCAAAAGGGTATTTTCCCAGAACTGCTAAGCAGATGGCTGGGATGCAGAAAGCCTGCACTCAGCAGGAGGAGGGCAACAAGGCTGCCAACTGCACATGCCATTTCTCTTCATGTTATTCCAGCAGGAAGGAAGACTACAGCCGTAGGACATCCAAAGCAAGGAAGCAAAGACGTTGGTGAGTCCCCCCTGCCAAAAATCTACAGAGGGTGAAATGAGAAAGACGCTGAAGCGAAAGATCATAGTGCAGTAATGGCCAACACCAACATGGTGTGACAGCTCTGTCCCAAAACCAGTTTGTCATCACCAGTCCAGAGGAGGCAAGGACACAGTGAACACACAATGGCTGGTGTCCCTTGTCCCCCGTGTCCCACAGAAGTGACCTGGCCAAGCCATTTGGACATGTCTTTGTACAGAGAGTATGAATTTACTTAGAAAGATAGTTAAAATGAAAATTACCTTCTCCTTCATACAGTCTCACTTTGCCTTTTCTTCCATTCATTCCTACAAACAAAGTCGTACTGGTTCTTCATGGCAGATAGCTATCTGAGGTTGGCCGTACACTCATAGTGCTTGCAGAAAACATTGCAAGTCATTTGCATGAGGCTGAGCATTGCCAAGACAAGAAAAATTAACTTACTCAGATTTTGAGCAAGATGGAGTATGATCTTTTTCTAACTGGCATTGCAGGAAACGGTGTCTGTAAGAGCAAGAACGGGCTTCATTGCCCAGGAAGACCTTCTCTCCCTGCTGCCATCTTTTATTCTGCTGACCTACCCTTTCTTGTCAAGTGTACAGCTCTACGCACCCTCAGACATTAAATGAATAGCTTTCCGTCTTTGCCAATGGAAAATCTGAAGCTCTTGAAATGCCACAGATTCCTGCAAAAGGCACTGAGCTTATTGTTAAATGCAGCTTGGCCTGAACACTTGACATGGAGGACCTTTACCAGCATTTTATAATTCTTATTGTCTCTGTGCTTTATGTTATTAAGCCTCACTGGGAGCAATAGGTTCTTTTGTGGATATTTGAATTCCTACTGACTGGGGGGCTCCTTGGTTTAAGCGTTTTCAGTTGGATTTTATGGATTTATTGAATATTCTCAGCTCCATATGTCCTCAAGGGAAGCTGAGGCTTGACTTTTAAGAAACTCATGAAGATCCAAAGCAACCTCTTGAGATTGAGAAGCAGTCATGACAGCCAACTCCGAGCACCCTAGCTGTGCTCCTTCCTTGTGCGGTTCATGGCATGCCACAACAGCCGCTGAGCTCATCCCTTCTGTAAGTGCAGCTGGGGGGACGAGTAATCCTGGAAAGGAAGGATGCAGGGAATATGCAGAAAGTGAATGACTTTGCTCTTCTCGCCTCCTCCAATTTAGGGCACCAGGAGAGAGCCTTCACTTCAGCAACCTGCTCCCAAACCATCCCGAGTTTTCAGGGCCAAAGCAGATCCCACTGGAGCAGCATCCTATGAGAGATGCAGACAATGGAACTCTTGTGGAAAGTGCTCTAAAATCCATCTAACAGTATTATGGGAACTTTCCCATTTCCAGCCAGACTGTATCTGTGCCACTTTAACCCCATTTTTCCTACACAGACGACGTTTTTCTCTGATATTCATTATTCTGATTGGGATCCTACACCTGCAGTGCCTAGAGATTCTCAGCAGAAAAGTAATTTCTTACCTCCTGTGTCCACACATAAATTTTGGAAAGCAAGACCAGAACGATTTCAAAGGCCCAGGATCAAGAATACGTTCGTGAGAGCAAGCCCCCAAGCAGCATTAGTAACATGGTGGGACACACATCTGTGCCATTCCTCTGCAGAGGAGCTAGGAAACCCTGCAGTGCATTGCAGGGTGCAAAGACACACAGCGAACGGATGGGAAGACATGGGCATGAGTCACAACAAGGGAAATTCTCACCAGACCTATGGAGAACATTCTTCTCCACGAGAGTGCTGCAGCTTCGGGACAGTGTTAGAGAGGTGGTGGGATGCCAGCCCTTGGAGATATTCAACACTCGCCTGGACAGGTGCTGATCAGCCTCTTCCAGCTCTGGAGACAGCCCTGCTCAGGGCAAGGGCTGGACAGGAGGCTCCAGGTGTGTCCCCCAACCCAGCTCCCTAACTCCAGAGATCCCTTGCCAGCTCCCAAATGGGAGAAGGCCAACAGCTTTCCACCCTCAGCACTCAGGAGGGACCTGAGCAAGAAAGCTGAGGTTAACTTGACCTATGGATAGTCTTAGCATTTGCCCACAGACTGTCCCTGAGGCAATGGCAGAGCAATAGTAGTGGAGGCTGGGACATACAGCAAGAGCTTTATCATAAAATCAACGTATTTAATCAACTCTGTCAGTGATGAGCCCTCAGGAGGCTCTTCCCCGCACCAGGAGATTACTCCCTGGAGGCAGCTGTCCTGTTTGTGTAATGCAGCTCTGACATCCCAAGGACAAACGTCCTAAAGGAAGCCCAGCTCCAGCAGCAGGACACACGGTGTCCGTAGCGCTTGTCCCAGCCTGGCCAGGAAGAGCCATGCTTTTGGAGGGGAGCTATGTAAGCATTCCCTTGTCTCCAGCTGTAACACAGCACTTTGCTACCTAGGAGGTGGGTCTGAGGATATGGCTTCCACAGCCCAGCAGCACCAGCGCTTGCTCTGCCGGGGACAACAGTGCTGAGCTCTCTCCTGGGTCTGAACTGGAAGCCTTTCACATCACTAAAGCCACTTCCCTTCAGGAGGAAATGCTGGATTGTTTTTTTCCCCAGGAAAAGACAAGTTAACCTTTCTGGGGATCAACATCAATGTCAAGAATGGTACCGCCACGGTACCACCAGTACCACCACAGTAACATCACGGTACTACTGTGGCACCACCACAATACAGTAGAGTACCACCAGGTACCACATTGCTCTGATACCATCACAGCACCATCAGTGCCATCACGTACCACCATGGTACTGCCCCGGTACACTGGTACTATGATGATACTACCATGGTGCTGCCACAACCCCGTGGGAGTGGGAAGGGAAATATTAGTCACCCACCAAGCCAAGAGCCTCCAGGATCACGGGGAAACACTCAAAGCTGCCCAAGGGCCAAGGGAAACTGGATGGCAGGTGCTCAGCAGTCACCGCCATAGAAACCAAGCAGGGTCCTTGCCCCCTCCACCACCACCCATGTGCACAGCTGGTGCATGGGGGACCCACTGCAGGGATCAGCTAGAGCTGGGTGCACGGCCCTCACCCCACAGGATGCTCTTCGGCTGTTGGAGCACCCACAAACACCCCTTTGAACCAGCCACCTGCCCCCCTGCCACTCCCAGCCTTCCCACCCCAGCTCCCCCACCAAGACACAGTGCCTACCCCCTCCCTTGCCAGCCAGCTCTCCCAAAGGGAGAGAAGACAGTAGATTTGGCACAACTGATTTGACTCTCGGGTTGGATAGAAAAGAGGGGTGGGAGCAGAAATCCTTCCCATTCTGCTGCCCCATTTTTTGGCTGGGGTGCTTCTGGAATGGCCAGAGGCTGTGGTCATAGGCAGACCAAGGACCGCATGGTTCAATGTGGCCTTTCCCTAAGCATCATGATAAACAGCCCTTCCAAAAAGACCTGTAAGAAACTGTGCTTGAGCGAAACCATCTTCTCTCTTGGTGAGTTTCCAGCAGCGCTGTTTCTCCTGCGGGCCAGTCCAGCCTGCTCTCCAACCGGGCTCAGCAGCACAGCACAAGCTTGGCTCAAAAACCTCCTGCTAAACCCCGATCAGCTCTGCTCAGCTCTTCTCCCCTGTGCTCAAGAAGAACAGGCCAAGAGCTGATTTCTCTCCTATTTTAAAAGCACCGTGGAGCTACCCCAGACCCCAGGGGATCCCAGGAAGATGGCTGATTTTACCCGTCAGAAAGGAGGGCAAGCTGTCCTAAGCAGGACAAGCTGATGAATGGCCTGGATCAAGGAGGTGAGACTCTGAGGGAGCCTTTTGGACTGTTTTTGGAGAGATGCTGCAAGGGGCCGGTCATTGCATTGCCTCGAGGTGCCCCGGTGCTGTCTGCAGGGACAGGTTCCCCCAGGCCCTCCTGGGCTACCCTGAGCAGAGAGGGGATGCTCTAGAAGGGGGTGGCAGCGAATCATGTCCCTGCCGCTACCTGCAGAGCCATTGATGCTGCCGGAGCGAGGAGACGGCGCAGGGACGGCTCAGCCTTTGCTGGTGCAGGGGCTGTGTCCGCACCGGGTGGGCTCTGCCCCGCGCCGGCCCCGTCAGGGCTCCGGTGAGAGCCCGCACCAGCTCCAGCGCAAGCCAGGGGAGAGGCAGCTGGAAATCCCTGCGGAAGGGCCGCGGAGGCAGCAGCTCCTTCTCCCGCATGCCGGTGCGTGGCAGCGGCTCTGGCAGCTCCCAGCCCCACGGGGAAGGTTTTGTGGGTGGCTCAGCCACAGCCAAGCGCAGCTGTTTCCCATGCCCGTCTCGTTCCAAGGCAACATCCTCTCCATGCCACGACGCCTCTCCCCCAAAATGCGCTCCGCCGCACCCTGCCCACCAGCAAACGCACCCCAGCAGCCGCCTTACCTGGGGGGGTCTGTCTGTCCGGTCGCGCCTGAGCCCGTCCATCGCTCGCAGCGGCCTAACGAGCTCCGGTGCCGAGCGAACCCGCTGCGGGTCCGGCGGGGGGCCGCGGAGCGTCCCCGGGGGCTCTTCCTGGGGCTGGGGTGCTCCGGCCCCCTCCGGCCCCGCGGACGGCTGGCAGCTCGCCCCGTCCCTGTCACCCCCCACGCCTTTACGCGCGTCCAGGTCCGGGCAGGCCGAGGCCGCGGAGACGGCATCGCCCGCTGCCGGGGCACCGCTCTGCCCCGCTGCCGGCTGCGGCGGGTCCGCGCCGGGCACCCCCCGCTCCGGCTCCTGCATGGCTGGGGGCAGGGCGCTGGGCTCACCCGCTGCCGGCGAGGGCTCCCCGTGGCGCCGGGAGCCGGCACGGAAAACCCGAAGGCATCAGAGCCGCGGCGGCGGGAGCAGCCCGGGCCGCGCTCCCTCCCGGCGGGGACGGAGGCGGCGGCAGCAGCAGCATCCCTGCGCTGGGGGAGGCTCCATCCCCGCCTGGATCCGCCGGCTCGGCGGGCGGGCGGCTGCCGGCCCCCCCCGCCCCGCACACCGTACAAAGGCTGCTGCCCGCAGCCCTCAGCCCCCCGCCGCCCCCGGCCCCATGCCCGCCGCCCGCCCGGACCGGGATGACGTAGCGGAGGGGCCGGGGGAGCTGCCAGCCCCTCACCGTGGCTTCGGGCAGCCCCCGGCGCAGACGCTGCCGAGTCATCAATATTAAGCCGGGCCGTGCACCCCGGGGGGGCCGCGCCGCGCCCCGGGCCGCCAATAGCGGCGGCTCCGCCGGTTTCCATGGCAACGGTGCGGGAACGGGGTTTGCTGCCTATTGATGAGGCGGGGGGGGGGCGGCCGGGCTGCCCCCCGCAGCCCCCGCATCGCCCCAGCCCGCCGCACGCCGGGGTCCCTCAGAGCCCAGCACCCCGCCCGGATGGGGCTCTGGGGACAGCACCGGCCCGCAGCACCCTGCGCCGGGGGAAGCAAGTCCGCTCCCGGGAAAGGCAGCGGGCTTCTCCCCTTCCCTCCCGCTCCGAGGGCCGCCGGGCACACGAAGGGGCAGCTCGGCTCTGCCCCGGGGATGCTCGCACACCTTCCCCCTGGGCGAGCCAAACCGCGGCCCCCCGCGCCACGGCCCGGCGTGCTGAAAAACGTAGGCTGGGCCCTGCCTGCAGCGCGCCCAGGGTAGGGGCTGCAGCGGGCAAGAGGCAGAGGGTGGTGTGGGGGTGATGTGATCCAGGGAGACAGGATCCCGGCAGCACAATGCTATAGCAAAGCAGGGCACTGCCATCTCTGAGCGCACACACGCACGGAGCAGGCAGACGCGCGCTCCGTCTCTCTCTGCCTAGCTGCATCTTTAATGAAGATCACCTCATTCATCAGGCTGCACAGTGTTAGCAATGCTCAGGGGAAAGCCACCGGGCCACCCTGGGGGACATCTCTCTGTCCTTGCTCCCCAGCCCTGTTCAAAGCTTGACCCACTGCAGAGCAAGGTTTGATGATCCCAAAACCGAGAGGGGTGGCACAGACCTCACACCACTGCCGAGCAGCTGGGGACAGATCCTGCCTCCCCACATCCTTGTGTGTGGCAACAACTCTCAGTCCCACTGCTGGTGCCTCCCTACTGCAGGGTGGGGACAGCATTTGGCATTTCACAGCGTCTTGCTCCCTTTGTGGTCATGGCTCTGGCACCAGAGGAGCCTGCTCCAGGCCTCCCGCTCCAGGGGAGGCACTGCGCAGGGGGCCTTTGGTGTCTCTTTCGGACACCTCTTTGTGAGCACCTCCTTTGAGAGCTTCATCAGCACATCCAGATGTGTACTGTGCAGGTATGTCAGCTCTTGAAACAGATACCATTGGCTATGTGTCATCTCTGCCCCAGCAGAGAGCACACAGGCAAATCACCACTTAGTTATTCCTCACCGCTGACTGCAAAGGGTGTAGATGACCCACTTAGATGGAGTCCTGTGCTGTGGGGAGTTACCACCAGGTCTAACAGTCTCACATCTCGCAGCGTGCAGGAGCCTGCCATCCCACCCAAATCCCAGATGTCTGAGCTGTCCAATTTTAAGGAGCGCATGTGGGGGGAAGCACCAAACTGGTGATGAGCAGTGAATGCAGCCAACAGACCAGAGGGAAGATTCCAGACAACTGATCCCACCTTCCTGCATTTTCTGGTACTTGTGTACTTTCAAAACATCAGCTTAAGTGACCCCTTCCCCTCCAGGAACAGCTCAGGATGAGTCCTGCCACCTCCCGCTGCTGGGATCCCCCCCTGTCCCTGACCATGACTGTTTCCCCCCAGGATACATCAGGCAGGATCTCCAGGTGCTGCACAAGCATGGAACAAGGCCCAGGCACTGCACAGCTCGCTGACAAGACAGAACAAGCGGGTTTAATTAGCAGGAGGCAAGAGCCAGCAGTGGGAAGGGAAATGCACCACTGATAAGATCGCGTGGTTGCGAGCAGCGCGCACGTCGCTTACAGCGCAGCCTCCTTGGAAACCCTGCTCTGACATGTCTTGTTTTGCACTTCCACTGCCATGTGCTGCTCACAGTCTCTGCTCATCTCATCTGGGACGTGCTGCCACCATGGCCCCCTTGGCAGCTTTCTGCTTCTGCCGCTCACTGGTGCCAGACCCATATGGCTCCACAGCACTCCCAGGACCTGCTACCCTGGAGAAAGAGGGGCCAGGGACAACCACCTGGGCCAACCCAGGCTCAGTTTTGGATCTCCTGCAGCCTCTGCTGAAGGCACAGGTTAGGTGAGGTGAAGGCCCTGGATGGGATGTCCACATACACACACACTAACCCTGGGGAGAGGATGCCTCCTGGGGCCCTGAGCTTGGGAAGCTGGAGATGATCTTTCACACCTTGCCAGCCTACACCTACTTAGCTAGCTGGATAAGTCATGGCTACCAGCCATCCTTAGAAAGGAGAGAAGAGAAATTCATCTGGGCTACTAAACACTCGGTGGCTCAGGAGCTCCCTGAGCTGCAGGTCAATGAATTCATGAGAGCTGTGGGGATGGGGTGTTACAGGCATCCCTGATCCTCCACGTCACCCAGGGATCTGCTGTGGGGCTGTGCTGCCTGTAGAGGAGATGGGCCAAAGCACTTCCTAGAAAGATCCTTGAAGCTTTCCCAGGACAGGGGAAGCCACAGACTCAGGAAAAAGAGGTGATGATATACAGCAACCAATGAAAAATGGGTGATACTGGAGAGCTCAAGATCAACAGCTCAAGTCTGGGGAGATGAAGAAGGATCCCAGCAGAGACCTCCAGCAGCTCCCACTGCTCTCCAAAGGCATCCAAGGAGCCAGGTCTGTGCCTGGTGGTGCAGGGACAGGGGTACGGTGCATGGTCCCCCAGGGCCTCCCGCCCTCTTCTGTCAGGGAGCGGCAAGGATTGGGCTGCTCCACAGTGGGCAACAAATGAGAAGCCAAATATGACCCCAGCACACACAGGGGCCTCAAAAACTAGTTAGCCATCCCACAGCTTTTGAGCAGGACACTGATAACAGGGTTCCTTGGCAACCCCAGACAAGATAAGATGAACCAGGACCAGGGACCCCAGCCAGAAGCAAGAGGAGACAGAGCCATGACTACAGACAAGGCTACAGCATACGTGTAGGGTCCATTCAGGTTGCAGGGCCAGAGACAAGCTACCTGCAACATGGATTGAGGGTCCATCCAGAATATGTGGCTGGAGACAAACTTCTTACAATACAGATCCAGGGGCCATCTAGGAGACAAGACCAAACAGGGGCTTACCTACATCAAAGCTCAAACAAGGACTGAAGACCCAGGACTGAGCTTAAATAATGCTCTTGGCCCAGGGGCAGCAGGTCCACAGAGTGGGACCCCAGGTGAGGCTGCTCAGGGCAATTAAGAGCAATTAGTGCCTGCTGGGTCCTGTTGAGCTCCTCCTCTGGCTCTGGGGATGGCATTTGGCAGGGACCAGGAGGGTTCATGGGAGCTCCACTGCGGTCTCGGCTGGGGAAGGAAGCATGAGGATGAGCACCCAGGGACTTGCTTCCTTCCTCATGTGGGGATGGTGACATGTATCGGCACTCACGGGCATCTCCAGATTGAGGTGCCAACGCATTTCCACCTTCTTTCCGTCAGGTCCCTGGGGATGGCCCCAGCAAGACGGCCCCTCTTGCCTCTGTGCATGAGCTCGTGCTGGTGACTGCAGGAACGTGCAGTGACACGAGTGGGCGCCTGGTCTCCCAGCAGAGTCCTTCAGCTCCCGCTTCCCACTCCATGCACCCACCCTGTGGCCAGGGGGTTGCTCTGACACCTCCTTGCGCAGCTCCAAGGAGGAGATGCGAGTGGCCATGTTGCCCGCACTTGCTCTTCCCCCCTGATCCTGCCACCCCGAGCAGCACACAGCTGCTGGCGGGACTGTGCCATGGAGCAGCACGAGGACCGAACCCCGGTTAAAAATAACCTAGCAGAAAAGGGCATATGATGGGCTGGCCCTGCCGGGGGTCACGGTGCAGCCCCAGACGTGGTGGCCCAGCACAGCGTGGCATGGAAACACCATTACATGCACTGGGACTGGTGCAGGAGAAACTGGCTCTTACCCCAGACACTGGCAGGGCCTGGCCGAGCGGCTGTCGGTGCCTATAGCCCTCCCCAGAGCTGCCCCAACAGCACTGGGACAGGCACCCGCACCCTCCGCAGCACCCGGGGGGGTCTCAGCCCCGGCCCCTGCCCTGCTCCGGGCATTTCTGGGTCTGCAAAGCAGCAGGGGCCGGGGACCGTGCAGCCTGCCTGCTTCTGCGGCGTCAAACAGGGGCCAAGGGTAAATGAGCCGAGGTCCTTCAGAGACCAGGAGCTCACCCCGACACGGAGAGGACACGTTTCCTTGCGGGAACCTGCTAACATGCATTCAGTACGGAGGGAGGGCACTAAAAAATGGAGCTGTATTTTTTAGAAAAAAGAAAAAAGTAGCAGTTTCTGTTTTGCTGCTCTCAGCAAGAAACATGTTTCCAAACGTCTCTCCCGGCAGTGAATGCTGAGTGGCTGTAATATTCGTAACCACAAAAGTCCTCGATCAAAAACATTCGGTATTTATCCCTCCTAATACTTGAATATTCATTATTAGGAGGTGAACTTTCAAAACTTTTGCATGTTAAAAACGTGGACTTGCTTTTCCTTTCCAGCACGCAGCAAAATGAAAGCTGCTCAGGGCGGTCTGCACTGGCTGCTTGGAGGTTTTTTTTAGCCCTTTTTCATTTTTACTGTTTAAAAACTTGCCTCCTTGTGACCATGACGACAGTTTTGATTTGATTTTTTTTTCCTTCCGCATCCCCTTCGAACAGTCACAAAACCAGGGAATGTGGGAAAGCTGGGACAGCGAAAAGAAGCAAAACACCCCAGTCCTTTCTGTCCAGCCTAGGGAGCGATCAAAGTGAAAGAAAAATACCCCAAACTCAATAAAACCCCCCACAAACACTCCCGAGACCAGCACAAGAAGTTCTACAAAATGTGGAAATTTTCCATTAACATTTGGTCTCAAAAAAGGAAAAAAAAAGTGTATTTTTAATATTTTTTTTCTACTATTTTTAGATGCCCTCTCCCACAGGCCAGAGATGGGGAGACAAAGCCACGGGTGAAGATGCCTGGGGGGGTTCAGGAGCTGATGTTTGGGGAACAGGGACCCTCTTCCTGCGTCCCTGGAAGCCTGGTTGGTTTTAGACCCCCCCAGGAAGGACGGGCCAGGGGCGTGTGGCTGGAGGGAGACCGGGACCACAGGAAGGTCTCTTCGCTCCACGTGGCCTTGTGACCATGGCCGGGGCTGCCGCAGGACGTGGCAGCTTTGCTGGTGAGCCTTGGGGGACTGCAGGTGAGAGCCCCATGTTGATGGGGTGAGATTTGTCGGCTCCTCTTGAGCTATTTCCACCACCCCCACCCATGGTCCCACCAAGGCACCCCAGGGCCTTGAACATGGTCTCCAGCAGCGTGCAAGCTCGTGGTGCCGCCCGCTGTGGGATAACCCTGCTGCCCGTGGCCCTGGGCACAAGTGCCCCTTCCCCGGTTTTGCATTTCCCAGGAATAGAATAAAAAAGTCCACAAGTCAATGCCAAAAGAGTTTTATTTAGCAGCCCCTCGCCTCGCTGCACCCAGCAATCATTCGGCAGCACAAAGCCATCCGGGACCCCCCGTCCGCCTCCCATGCCTCTCTCATTGCATGTGGCCGCCACCACCCAGCTCCTCCCAGGGCTTCGCCATGTGGAAAATAAAGATGGAGGGAAAAAAAATGGGAATTGGAGGCTTTGCTACCTACCTGGCCTCCCAGCGTGGTGCTCACTGCGACCCGACAGGCCCCTCCGCCACGCGTGTGGGGCACCGGGCCATGCGACCCCTCTTCCCCACGTGGCCGGTCCCCAGGCGCCAGAGGGACAGCGGGGACGAGCAGAGCATCCGCAGCCCAGGGAGGGTGGCGGTGCCCATGGGGCGAACGTCCGAGTGTGGGCACCCTCCTGTGAGCCAGGCACAGCCCGTCCTCCGCTCTCGGACCACACGCAACTCGTGACGGGCACATGGGTCGTGGCGGTGCTCTCTTCTCCGTAGCCCACAGTACACTCATCCATAAAGTAGGAAACACTACACCCTGCAGTGCTGTTTAGTAGTGCTTTCTACTTTATGGGTGACTGCACTGTCTCTCAGTCGGTGTCCGGCGGTTGCTCTCCTCCGGCGAAGTGCTCGCTTCTGCCCCTGCGGGGCCACCTCCTGCACCCCACGTGGCCCAGCCATGGGGCCACCTTTGGCGTCAGCATGGCCAGGGATGCAAATTGCAGGGCTGGTCTTGCCCCGAGGACAGAGAGCCTCTGCCAGCGTCACCTCCCGCCTCGGGGAGCCATGCTGGGCATGGGGGACATCCTCATCCCCAGGGGGGAGATCCTGCCTTGTGCTCCCTCATCTCCCCTAAAACCCCATCCTGGGCACAGGGGACAGCCTCACCTTGTCCCCATGGGCGAGACCCTACCTCATACCCCATCATGCCACCTTGAGCCCTGTCCTGGGCACAAGGGACATCCTCACCTTGTCCCCAAAGCAGGGAAGCCACCTAATATGCCATCCTGGTCATAGGGGACAGCTTTGACTTGTCCCCAAAGGAGGGACCCCACCTCAGACCCCATCCTGGTCATAGGAGTAAGCTTTCACTTTTTCCCCAAGGGGGGACTCCACGTAATACTCCACCCTGGTCATAGAAGACCACTTCGACTTGTCCCCAAAGTGGGGGACCCCACCTCAGACCCCATCCTGGTCACAGAGAACCCAATTGCCTTGTCCCTGCTGGTGGGGACCCCACCTCAAACACCATCATCCCCTCTCAGCCTTCATCCTGGGCACAGAAGGTGTGTTTGCTTTGCCCCCATGGGGACACCTCCACCTCACACCCTGTCCCATTCACAGAGGACCCCCTTGCCTTGTCTCCACGGGGGAGATCCCACCTTGAACTCCATCATTGCCCTTCAAACCCCATCCCGGTCTCAGAGGACCCCCTTGCCTGGATCCCAAGGGTGAGATCCCACCTCAAACTCCATCATTGTCCCTCAAATCCCACCTGCATCACAGAGGCCCCCCCCTTGCCATGTCCCCACGAGGGGACCCCGCCTCAGCAGCACCCTGGTCACAGAGGACTCCTTTGCCTTGTCCCAGTGGTGGGGAGCCCATGGCGAACTCCATCCATGTGACAGGGACTCCTTGCATTGCCTTGTCCCCATGGTGGAGACCTCACCTAAATGCCACTCCGGTCACAGAGGACTCTTTTGCCTTGTCCCCATGGTGGGGATCCTGTGGCAAACCCCATCCTCATCACCCTTGAAATGTCCCCATGGGGGACCCCACCTCATCCCCCCATCCTTTACTGAAGACCCCCTTGCCCTGTCCCCCTGCCCCTGAGGCCATGGGAGCTCCATGGCCTGGGGCTCCCCACCTCGCCCCATCTTCCAGCCACATGGAGACCCTTTCAATGCCCCCATTGCCCTTTGGGACATGTGGTGGGGTTCACCTGGAGGTCCCCGCACCTGAGGCCACGCAAACCCCAGCCCCAACAGCCTCACCTCACCTACTCCGACAGCCTCCGCGTCCACCCGGTCCTGTCTCCGCTGCCACCAAAAACCCCCTGGGTGGCACTTCTGCTTCAGGCACTTCCCGCCTCCGCCCGCCCACCAGTGCGACGCCTCCTCCCCCCCCCCCCCCCCCCCGGGATGGGGGGGCACCCCCTTACCTGCCATCGGCCCCCGCACCCACTGCCCCCCTCGTGGCGGGATCGGGGCCGCGGCTGCCAGCACCCCAGGAGACCCCATGCTGGTCCTCGAGCGCCACGTGGGCACCTCAGATGGGTCCCCCCATTACCGGGTCGGGATGTGGGTGGCCCACGCTGGGTGCCGATGGCCCATGCCAGGTGCCGGTGACCAACGCTGGGTGCCAGTTGTGCATGCCAGAAGCTGGTGGCCCACGCCGGCTGCCAATGGTGCATGCGGGTGCCGGTGCGGTAGGGTGCTGCATGGGGTGATGGTGGTGGCCGGGGAGCAATGGGCCCCTGCGGGGAGCGGGGCCGCTTTTTAACCCCATCCTGACCACGTGGCCCCAACCACAGGAAGAGCCGTAGCTGCCGAGGAGATAACGGTGCACGGTCCCACCCAGCACCACCCCACAGCCCAACCGCAGCTGGCCCAGCCGTGGGGCGAGGGGCGGCCACCGCCGAGCGCCGGAAGCACCGGGGGCCGTTGCAGAGCAGCCAGTTACGCTCTCCTGGGCTTCGCTGCTGAGAGCGACAAACATGTTTGTGCAAAAAAAAAAAAAGAAAGAAAAAAAAAGGCTGTTTGCACAGGGTGACAGTAACCGAATCCCCCCCCCCATCTCCAAGACTGTGTGGGGGCCGGGATGGCTGCACGGCTCCGCCATGTCCCCTTGCCCCATCCTGGTGGTGGCACCTGCACAGGAGCGCGACGTTCCTGACCATGGAGAGAGCTTATGGAGGGGCTGGCAGCCCGTGGCGGGGGTCAGCAGGATTCAGGGTGCTGCCTGGTGGTAGGGGCGAAGCAGGCGGGGATGCGGGTGCCAGCAGGCTGCGAGCCCTAAACCTGCTTTTTAGGAAACGTGTTGCCCAAGAGACCTCCTGGAGCCTCTCACCCGCTCGGTGCTCTGCAACACCAGACTTCCCCCAGCCCTGGGCAGCTGTGATGGCTGACAAGGACATGAGGCCACCAGGAAGAAAACTGAAAGCCGCGTTTGCAGGGTTTGCATGCCCGGGTCACAATGGCCGTCACTCCCTGAAGGCACTGGGGCTGGAGCAGCCGCGGGACGTGGAGCAGGGGGAGTTTGCACAGCCAGCACCGTGCTGCATGCCAGAAGGATGCCCTGCCCCAGTGCCAGGTGAAGCTGCCCATTAAACTAGATTAAAAGCTACAAGCTAAATCCCCAAAAGTGACTGTAAATGGGACCGCATCAGTCCGTGCAATGGTTTTCATGCGGCTCTGCAAAAGGCTCTTTTTTAGGGCAATGCGATTCACTCTCTACGTTGATAATCTGGACAGAGTAAAAAAAAAAAACACGTTACTGGTGAGGTTTGCAGAAGGCAGGGGAAGAGCAAAGTCAAAAATAACCGAGCAGTGGCACACTCAGAAGTGATTTGACTTGAGCAGCACGTGCGCTGACGACGGCAGGTAGAAGGGGCTTTGGCGGAGAGGGAACAGGTCAGTAAACTCTTTCCAAACTGAGGTTGAACTGCTCGAAGAGTTTCACTGGAAAAAAACACAGAAATGGCTGGAGCGAGCCTGTCCACCTGCCCAGCCAGCCCCGTCCCTGAGCCTCCAGCCCTGGCTCCCACCCTTTGCTGGCCCTGTGCCTGTCTCCATCCCTGATGGTCACTGGGCTGGGGGACATCATGCTCCCCGTGCCGGTGAGCAATTCAACAGGGAAATCTAAGCAGCCATTGGTGATGTCTCCACAGGGTCCGTTCGGCAGCCGACGCAGCTCTGACCCGGGAAGGCATCCCTCTGCCTCACCAGAGGCATGTGGCGAGCAGCTCCCCGCCGGCAGCAGAGGCCACCATGCGCACAGCTGGTCCCACGTGGAGCTGGGCTAGGTGCCTCCTGAGCTCCCTGAATTAGCCCTCCTGGGGACACCTGAAGTGTGTGAACGTCATTTTGGGTGTGTGAACAGGTTGTTCTCAACCCAGAGACCCCCCTGGAGACAGCACTGTCAGCCACCTTGGTGCCACGGGACGGTCCCCAGCGGTGGTGGGTGCCATCATGGGGAGTCAAAGTTGCACAGCGTACACATGCCCTTACAGCAGAGCCAAGGAGCCTTTTTTGGGGCAGCCAGAGGGAGCTTTGGTCCCAGAGGCACTGCTGAGGGACTTTCCCCTGTGCTCCAGGGTCGAGGCCACATTTCTTGCAGCCTGCCTCGCTCCGACAACAAGCTGGCCCCTGCTAAATACAGAGGGCTGGGAGGCAGGGGGTGAAGGTGAGAAGCCAGGCCCTCGTGAGAAAAGGTTCTTCTAAGGCTAACCATGTTGCAAAGCAAGATGAAGATGTGTTTCCTAAAGGGGGCAGCTGGGAGAGACTGCGCCGGCGGGCAAGATGTCAGGGGCGGGCGAAGCACATGGCCGGTGCCAGGGAACGCTGTGGGAACCACAGTGGGGAAGGAGCTGTGCCCTCCCAAAACGGGGCTCTCCAGCAGAGCACTGCCCACCGCCTGCCCATGCTGCTGCTGGCACCCGGCCGAGTGCCGGTGTGCCGAGGAGCCGTGTGGGAGGGCCGCGGGCGCCTTCCCGGCAGGGAAGTGGGGGGAGGCGACGCTTCCTCTTTCCCCGGCTGAGCACGGATGGGGGGCACATGACATTTTGGGTGTCCCGAGCTGCTTTTCTTCTGCCAGCAGCAGCCACTCGCTGCCTGCGCTGCCTCTCGGAAAGGAGGAAAGCAGCAGATCTGGTTCCTCGGGCTCAGACGAGGAGGTCTGAACGTCTCCAACTGATGATGAACTTACCACATCCCCTGGCCATTGGTTAATTTTATTGACCAGCCAACGAGGCTGCGGGAATTTCTACCCCAGCCCTCAGCCCTGGGATCGCTGGTCCTGCTCCGCTCAGCACGCCCGGCTAAAATAGCTCCCAAAGGGCTGAGAGCACAGCGGCTTTTTGGTGTTGGGGGAGGCTGAAACAGCTGCATTTCTCCCCCCCCCCCCGGGGACCTCGTGAGAGCGTCCGGTCCCCAGCACTCCCGAGGCTCGTCTCTGCACCCTGCCCACTTGCTCGGCGTCACCTGAGGACTTGCTGGTGGACCCCAGGGTGCTGGGTGCTGCTGCTCCCTGGGGTGCAGCTCCCTGGACCCGCTGCAGCTCCCTAACCCAAACCGTCTCCCACTGTGGCACCGGTTCGCCGGCTCTGCCCTCCTCTGCCCTTGTCTTGGGGCACCCAGATGTGGGTCAGACACCGGCAGCATCCCCATGCACCCAGGGGTGCCACCCAGTTTTTGGTCTGTATTGAGCACCGATGGTGCATCGCTGCCGCTGCCCCCCAGGTCCCAGGCTCCCCACTGCCCCGTGGTACACAGGCTGTTGCTTTTCCAGTAACTCTCCCAGTATCGGTGAGCACAGGGGAACGGGAGCTGGGGGCTCGGGGGGCAGCAGCGCCGCTGGTCCCGGCCCACAGGCAGGGGGAAGGGCCCTTGTTGGGCCGCGCAGCCCGGGTGCTGCGAAAGCGCTGATATTTCTTATCACGCCTTGCAGCAACTTCCCCTCCTCGCCTGCGGTCACGGCGCTCGCTGCACGCAGGGGAAGTGGCGGCCAGGACGGCTGCTTCAGCCCCACGCCGTGTTTAAAGGAGACAAACTCCTGCCGGCGCCCTGACCTGTGGACCCAGCTCTGTGCCGGGGGCAGGCAGCTGCCTGCTGCCCAGCCATGCCCACATGGCTCCCGTCCATCCAGCACCTCATGGGCCTGAGAGCTGTGCTGGAGGATGAGGAGGAAAGGGGTGGTCTCACCCACAGCCTCCCTGAGCCCCCTCCACTGCCCTGGGGCCAGTGGGAAAGGGGGTCTGCTAGCCACTGGGTCCACAGCCCTAGTGGCATGGCCAGCCAGTAGCATCTCCTGGCCATCATTCTGCCAGACCCCAACAGAGCCATAGTGCCTCAGTTGTGTCCCTGTTAACACTGAAGCCTAATGACTGCGTTCCCAACACAAGCCACCATATCCCCTCTGAGAACAGGGACAGAGGCACAGGGATGGGCACAGCTCGCTCTGCCTTGCAGCGCAAGGGGTGGCCTCAAAAAAGACCCCTGGGACAGAGGGCTCTGACCTGGCGATGCTCCTGGAGAGTGCAGGGAGGGCTGCTGCTGCACCAAAAAAATCAGGGGGGCCAAAACCAGCTCCTGAGAGCTCTTTGGATGGGCAGAGCATTGTTTGCCCACCACCCTGCCAGGCACAAGGAAGAACTGCAGCACCTGTGGCATGGCCGAGCATCCACCCAAAAGAGAGGGGCTGCCGTGCCCGCAGGGCCGGGCTCAGGCTGAGACCCATCTGGCTGAGCCACGTTTCACCACTGCGCAGCAGGACGCCGGCGCTGGGCAGGGTGCTGGGGTGGGCTCCCCATGTGCTCCCAGCCTGACCCCGCTGCCCGCACCCTGCCTGTCCCCCTGGGAAGTGCCGCTGCCGGCGGGGCCGGGGTTGGAGCGAGGCCGTTAAAAGTGAGTCAACTAGAAACTGCCGGGTGAAACAGGCGGCGGGCGGGAGGCAAATGAGAGCGCGAAGGGAAACCTCAAAAAGCCGAAGTGACGCGCTGGGGCGGGCGCGGGGGGACACACGGGTTAACGCGGGCGCCTCGCTTTGCCCATATATAGACAAATCGTGGCCCGTCTGCGCCAATGACGGGCGCGGGACCGTTGGGCTGGCGCCAGCGGGGCACAAAGTGCCCCGTCATTTTCCATGTCACCTGCTGCAACCGGCCTCGCAGGTGGGGGAAGGGGAGGCCGCGGGTCTGGGGGCCCCGGCGCCCCCAGAGAGGCCCCCCCGGCACCCGGCGCTGCACTGCAGTGGCACAGATGGCCGCCTCCTGTTTTCCCCTTTCCCGTTTTAATCCAAGGGTTGCACAACCTCCCGGGGTGCTCTGCGCCAGGGCGGGCCTGTTTGGGATAGAGGATGCTCCGGGACAGAGCCCAGCAGTGATACAGGGAAGGAGGGATGAGGGCCGCCCCGCTGGGCTGTGGACCTCCCAGGGCAGGACAGGCTCAGGAGATGCGGGGCTGAGCTTTGTGGTGATAGTCCCTCCTTTCCCAGCAGTCCCTGGCCCCTCCAGGACAAGGCATGGGAAGAGCTGAGCATCTCCGAGGTCTAGAGACCCCGAGGAGGGGGGACAGGCACCCAGGGCTGCCAGGAAGCATCTCCCCAAACCTGGCATTCATGGCACCTTTCCGGACTGGCTGGGCCAGGTGATGCTGGAAGAACGGTATCAAAGCCCTTAGCCTGGCCAAGGGGCCAGATCCTGCGGCCACCGGGGCATGCTGACACCCTGCCCTGTACCATGCGCCTGGGCTGTTTGGGGACCCACCAGAGAAGGTGCAACGTCCTTGCCCAGCGTGTGTGCCAGGGCTCTGTTTGGGCGTTCAACGGCTCTTCTGCAACTGCCTGTGCAGGAGGACCGTTCCCTTGGGGGGAAAAAAGCCCCTTCCAGCCCAGCGCCTGCTTTGGGCAGAGCCTGGGTGATGCACATCTGGCCAGGAGGAGGAAGGACAAGTGCCACCTCGGATACAGCAGGAGGTCTGGGAGAGCTGGGGACTGGGTAGATACCGTCAGGTTCTCAAATCCCTCCTGTGACTTCAGCTGTGGTCTTGCTTTGCCATTTGCCCTAAGGAAACGTGCCCTCAGCACCCCCAGTGACCTCCACCATCACAGTAGGATCCCACTCTACCCCACCAACCCTTGGCATCTCCCCTTCCCGTGATGCAGAGCTACAGGAGCAGACCAGGGAGGTCAGAAGTCTCAGCCAAGAGGAGGTTTGTACCCTTCAACCAGCTTCTTGTGTCCTCCTGGTCACCAAAACCCCAACTCTGTCAGCAGACCAGTGGGTTTAGAGATTTCCACCATGAAGCAGCTTAGGGCCTCTTTGCAGACAGCACTGAGCTTGCAAGGGGTGGCAGTAGCATCTTCACAGATGCCCTTTGGAGGCCTACTTCAGGAACCGATGGCCCACCAGCCTGTCTCTCCTTCACAAAGCAGAGCCTCCTCCTTCCACTGCAATTCCTGAGGAGCAAACACCCAGAGGACCATACATCAGAGCTCCCCATTTTCCCTGCAGATCCCCTCAACAGGGAACACGTCCCAGTTCCTCACCCATCCACCTCCATCGCCAGTGCACCAGGAACCCCTCGGGACAGCACGTGGCAGCCATGCCTCGTTTTTGCCACGCTTTGAAAGCTTTCGTAGCTGCCTGCACTTCCAAAACCTGCGCCCGTCCCCTCTGCAGCCCGTCCAAACGGCTGCTGCTGAAAGCTGGCCGTGGGCCCCCTCCTCTCCCCACCACATCAGACACACTCAGGTGCCTGGGTGGCTTCTGCCCACGGGCCCTGACACAGAGGCGATGGGCAGGATGGGCCACCCATTAACAGCATGCACCACAGCTTTGCCGTCCTCGCTCCAGCAGTGTTTCACCCCGGCCCTGGGCAGGCAGCACGGGCACTAGGAGGACAACCCGGGTCATCTTCCCCTGCACCTCCACCCTGCCAAGGTCTCCTCAGCCAGTTTCCAAGGAAAACAGTTTTAAGCTGGGGTATGTTTTGTTCCCCCCCCACCCCCCCAGCACCTACTGCCAAGGGTCTCTGCACCCCTGCGGTAACCAGCCCCCCCGGGAACACAGGGACGGCTGAGAGGCACCTGGGAAAATCCGAGTCCGCACGCTGGAAGGCAGCGAGGCAGCAAGCGAAAGTGGATTTAGGGCGAAGCAGGCCTGGTGCTGCCACAGCCAGCCCCGGGCAGCACCTCTGCCTGCTGGCCTTCGCACCTGCACAGAGGTGACAACGGGGGAGGATGCCACGGTGCGCGCAGAGCAGCCATGGGAGCAAAACTGGTGGGGTTCACCCCGCCTCAGCCATAGTCCCCCTTGGCCAGAGCCCAACGCGCTCTAACACACGTCTCCCTTCATCTGAAGCCCAGCTTGCCCAAGCTACAAGACAAAGGCCAACGGGAGCCACTTTCATCCCCGGGCGGTGGGGAGCGGTGTGGGTGGGCAGGTCCCCATCCCCAGGGCGGCACGTGGAGGGGCCCCCGTGCAAGTGGGGATGGCTCGGCCGGGCATTTCCCAGCACCGCCGGCAGCTGCTTCACGTAGAAACACCGTGTGCTCTGCGGTTTTGGAAAGTCACTTTTCTCACCCAGAGGGAGAGCCAGGGTATCGGTTCTCAAAACCCGCACGAAGAAATCCACTGGCTCGTGCTTCCTGCTGCGCTGCCGGGGGCTGCCCCAGCTCCCCCCACTGCCCGAGAGCTGCCAGGCTGCTTTGGATGCCAAACCTGCAGGATTTTCAGGCCTGGCTGAGAAATTTTAGCGTCATTTGGTGCAGGGGGAGGAGCCATCTTAAATTGACTCAGATCTACAGCTCCCTGCCTGGTGAACGCTTTCTCTCCCGATTACAGCCCGGGCTGCTGCTGCACATTTTTCCTCCAATTTCTTCAACGTGAGAGCTCCCTGCCCTACTTTTCTCAGCAAATAAAGCTCCGCATCCGTTTGCTTTTTGCTGCTACAAAACCCTGGCAGCTCCAGGGCTGGAGTCTAACTGAAATGCTCATTTCAGGTGCTTTGCAGAGGTCCAGCGCTCAATTCCGGCAGCCTGGGAGCAATGAATCACTTGGGCAGCGTGGGCTGGGAGATGCGGTGCACGTGTGGGCGAGCGAGCAAGCTCGCAGGGAAGAGGTTCACCGAGCCAGCCCAATTAGAGGCACGAAGTTCTTGAAAGCGCTGCGGGCTGCTGCAGACAGAGGAGGTGCAGCTCTCTGAAGACCACCAGCATTCAGCCCGTTTGCCCCGCTGTTCTGGCTCTATTGCTCTTGCACTGCAGCCCCCACCAGTCTTAACTCTATATAACCTGGAGCAGTTGCACTTCCTCACACGGGGTGAGGTCCCTGTGGGGTTTACAAGCCCCCTCACCTTCCCCGAGAGGCACAGTGACAACGCACTCTGCTCCCTGGGGACAATTTCCTAAGCAAAGTTCCCAGCCCTGGGCAGTGACTGTGTTAGCGCAAGACTGCAGCTACCCAGGAAGGGAGACGTGAACCACCGTGCCTGCAGACCCACACCCGCAGCCTAGCCAAACAAGCCCACCCTGCCCGGGGTCCTCTGCAGAGCCCTCTCGTCACCTCCTCTGCACCGTGGGGCAGGGGACAAGCTGGCCTGGGTCTGGGGAAGGGGTCCTGATGCACCTCCAGCATTGGAGCAGCTCCAGCATGGCCATCCCCATCCCTGGAGCCAGGGAAGGGGGATGCAACCTGGGAAACTAGTAGGGAGTGAAAGGCGCTGTGAAATACAGCAGAAAATGGAGATGTGCCTCAGGTCTCTCTTGCTCAGGTCCATCTCCAGCAGCTTCACCCCAGCCCATCAGCAGACTCCAGCCCCGCTCCACAAAGCCGTGCTGCCACCCCGTGGCACTCGAAGGGTGAGGCTTCGAGGGCTGGGCATGCCAGGGTGGTTGATCTCTACCATCCCCAACATCCTTCCAACCGGGCTGGAGCCAAAACCCCGCTCCCCAGACCCATCTCCCTCCAGCTGGAAAAAGAGCCGCCCATCTCATCCTCCTTGACCCCTTTCATTCTGAACCTTGTCAGCTCTCATCAGCCTCACACGGCTGCCCAGACAGTGCTGGCTGCAGCTTTCCTTGACCATTCTGCAGGGGATGAACGCGCCGCAGGGGATCCCAGCTCACCCCGTGCCTGTCACAGCGTGGCCAGTCCGAAATTGCCCTCCAGGGCCCAGAGGTCCATGCCCAAAATGTCTAAACCTGAGCATCTTGCGGAGTCATGCCCTGGGCCACCGGGGCACCTCTCTCCCACAGACCTGACCTGCCGGGCACTTCCAAGGTACATCTGCCCAGTCTCTGCAACCAAGCAAGCCTGGAGGATAATTATCAGGTAACTCAAGTGCTTTGGACATTCACCAGGGATGTGTGAAAATCCCAGTCAACTCCCTCCTCTGCCTGAGGACACAAACCTGCTGCTCCATCTTTCCAAGAGGAGGGGCTCTAACCCCCAGGCCAGGGCCTGACACACTCTCAGCTCTTCCCGCAAAAGGTGATCTGCACCTGGAGGCGTCTGCTGGAGCCCAGAGCCCACCACCAACTTGACTTGGTCCTGGTCTGCACTGAGCAAATACTCTTGACTTCAGCATCACGTCTGCAAGTCCCTAAGGGAAACGTGGTTTTAAGACACCTTTCTCCACAGTGTTTCATCTCAACTAACGCTGTGGCCCCCCCAGAGCCCCGCTGTGCTCTCAGCAGTCTTCTCCGGCCACACATCTGCTCCGAAACCCCACAGGAAGCCATGTTCTGGCTGACCTGTACCACTTGGGACTCTTTCTCGGGGCCAGCTCTACAAACCAGAGCAGGACAGAGAGCAGGTCGCCTCTGCGCTCCTGACAGTGTCACTCCCCAACAGCGATGCATTCCCTTTGCTGCAGCTGCTTTCATCCCAAATCAAATGCAGTTTTCAAGCTGTATTGGTTTTCCACTATTTGTCTACAAAAACCAAAAATTGAGCTTTCCAGCTACAGAATTATCTCAGGAAAAAAAAAAAAAAAGCTTATTTCACAATGCTACTGATCTAGGACTCTGCCCTTGGACAAGCCACCTTTGTGATCAGTGGCTGCTGCTGAACTGGAACAAAACAAATTAAGCAAAGAGCCATGAGCTAAGGAGACCAGATCTCCAAGGAGCCCATGCAATGCAGACGCTATCCAAGCTGGCACTGGGAACAGCCAGACCTCTACAACTACGAGGCTGGATGGGTGTTTGCACCCCTGCTTGTCCATCCCTCCCCTCTGCAAGGCCCAGGGCTGCCTCCCAACCACACCAGCAATGGGCTCATCTTGCTCTGCCTGCCCTGGAGGCCAGAAATGGCCACTTGAAGGTCCTTCAAGCCTGCTTCCACGTCCCTTGTACAGGACCCTGCAGGCCCAGGGCACCACGACCTCCAGATAACTACCTCTACATGAAATACTTAACATCATCTTACCTATTCTATCCAGCCGTGAGCTGTAAGGCACAAATCGTTAGTCTGCTTGTTCCTACAGCGAAGGATGCCCCAATTCAGCCAGGATCTCCCTCTCGAGGCAGGAGCGTGGTCCATGGCACAGGAAGTGATGGCAATCGTAGGCTCCGAATGGTCTGGCAGGCAGGGGGCTGAGCACCAAACCCCTCACCACACCATCCGCTCCCTGCAGCAGGTGAAACTAGTGACGGAGTATACAGATGGACTCAACTCTGATGAGGCAGTATGTTTTATTGAAATATTTACACAGCTATATCCCAGCTCTCCTCTTTTCCACACCAACTGTAAAAAAGCTTGTGCATCACCACTGAACACCACTTTCCCAGACCTACTCACACCCTCCCCCTTGTCAAGGCTCAAAAAAATGTCTATGGTCTGTGTGGGCAGAGCGTGATATTGGAGTCCAGAGGTATTGAGCGAGAGGAGCCGAGCCAGCAAGCTCCCTCTGAGTCCAGGCTCGCTTTCCCACATGCTAAAGCTAAAAGGTTTCGGAGCAGTGCCCCGCGTGCCTGCTGCCTCTCCGAACGCAGCACCGGGGAATCCTCCAGGCAGCACAAGAGCCCCTTAGGTTTTTATAGCTGTGTCTCGGGACTTGTAAGCCACACCACGGCTCTTCAGCTCTCGGACGATCCCTGCAGCAAGGAGACAAACACATTTCAGTATTCTCTAGGGATGAGGAGCCCTGAAAAAATCTGGTTGCTCTGCCATGTAGCCTTCATTGCAGAGATCGAGAATTGGACAATCATCTTCTTGATTTCTTCCAATAGAGCTGTTAAGAGTATTCCCTCTTCTAGTTTAAATGCCTAGATAGAGCTCCCAAACATCAACTCTTGTTTTGCCTTGGGAAAGAACCAGGTAGAGATTTTATTTACATTATTTCCTACCTGAAAAAGTCTGAATGTTATGACTCTACTGAACAGGTCAAGTTCTTCAGGGTACTTCTTAAATCTTTCAGTCACTTCTGTGACCTGCCTGCATGTCCCACCTTCTCAGTAACCCCTGAAGAACAGGGATAGCAGAAGAGCACCATGGGGTTCAGCATGGCTCTCACCAGCGCCACGCACCAAGGGACAGCCAAATGACAGCTTGCAAGGCCCACGAGTGCAGCCTGCTGGCTACCACGCTCCCCAGTCCTCTCGCTCCTCCCCGTGATGCAAAGATGGGCTGAGCGAGGCCAAAGGCAGCATCTCCCACCTGTACTCCCTCCACCTGCTGCCCTGTGCCTGCAGCTGCACTGAGCTCACGCCATCATCTGCTGCACTCTGGTTATTTTGGATGTGCCCAAAGCTGTGCCAGCAGGCCTTGGCTTCAAGCCTCGTAATGTTCCAGCTCCTTCCCAATGTAGATGGCGGAGCTCAGGTCAGAAATAAGGAGCCTGGGATTCCAGACACAAGCACAGCTTTCACCCTGGGGATACGGGGTTGCAGCACTTCTGGGAAGGGGCACAGGTTGGGAGTCTGCTCTGGGGCTACGTACAGGGCAGGGGCTCTCAGCCAGACGGATGATGCAGGTTCTGCATTACAGGGATAAGGCCAACCATCTAAACCCTCCATTCCATTTATAAACGCACAAAACCCACCTTAACATAAGCCCTCAGTGCAGTATGATGATGGAAAGGGGTATCTGCTCACCAAGATTGCCATAACAGCACTCCATCCTGCAAAATTCTTTTCTATGGACAAACCTCTGTTTCCCTGTAGCTGATTGGTTTGAAATGCGCCCTCTTTCTGGAGTCACCCTTTAATCACGGTTTATCCCTCTGACAGCCTGCCCAGTATCACAGGTTTTAGTCAGCAGCACCTTCAATATCAACTTCTGGCCCACATAGTGCTAAATGCCTGCAGGTAGAAATCCTGTCTGCAGAACCGAAACCACCCTCCCATTCAGCATCTCCTTCTTGCAGTCACCTCACTAATCCCTTCACCCACACGACATGTGCTCTGTTCACAATACACAGTGTTCACTGAACCCCCAAATCCTGATTTCATCACACAGGTACAGTGCAACGCACCGCCCAGTTTGCCACCTCAGAGATGGCTACAGCCCCAACACCTAATGTGCAGAATAATCCCTCAGCTGCCATCCATGCAGGAGCCTCCCCTTAACACAAGCTGGCAGCATTACCTTGGGGCAGGCGGCCGGTCACAGACACTGCGTAGACACCCGGCTTGAAGTTACCTGGGGGAAAAGAAAACACGGAGTTACCCTGCACAGCAGCAGCCAGGCGGGCAAGCATCCCTGCCAGCCTCTGCCGATGCCCCCTCACCGGGAGCAGAAAGCCCCTCCGCAGCCCGAACTGCAACTTCCACCGCCCCAGGGAAGGGTTTGCTGGAGAAACGGGATCTCCGTCTCTCAAACCAGCTGGGAAAAAAAACTCACTGATTCGCTGCCACTTGGAGACCCAGCTGTCCTCAGGGCTCATCATCGCGATGATCCTGCGGGAGGGATGGGAGTGAGGGGACGCTTCCCGGCCAGGTGACACCGCAGTGCCACCACGGCGTCCCCACGCACCCCGGGGAACACGGCCGGGCCCCACTCACCCGTCGAAGGAGGAGCTGGTGCAGTCGTAGACCATCTCCCGGTTGCCCTTCATCTGCAGGTAGGCATCGCAGTTGTCGCAGCCGTCGTACTCGAACTGGTCGATGGTCTGAGGGGGACGGAGGCGTCAGCGCGGGGCCGGAGGGGGGGGGGGGGGGGGGAAGGGCCCAGGCGGGACCGGGGCGGCCGCAGGGGCTGGGGGAGGGAGGGGAGAGCCGGGCAGGGCCGGCGGGAGCCCGGGAGGCCTGCGCCGGGGGAAGGGCAGGAGCCCCGGGACGGCGGGGAAGGCCCGTCCGGGCGGGGAAGCGCCCAGAGGCCGAGGCAGGCCCGAGCCGGGCGGTAGGCGGGGAGAGAGGGGCCCGGGCCGCGGCAGGGAGGCCCGGGCCGGGCGGGGGAAGGCCCGGGCCGGGGCAGGAGGGCCGGGGCCGGGCGGGGAGCGGGGCCGGGGCCGGTCGCACCTTGACGAGGGAGCAGAGCAGGCAGGCGCGGAGGTGCCGCAGGTCCTTGGGGACGGTGTCCAGCGCCATCCCGCCGCCGCCGCCCGCGCTTCCGCCGCGCAGGCGCAGAGCGGGGCCGGGCCGGGCCTGGCGGCGGCGGCGGACGGGCTGTCCGCGGGGGCCCGCAGGGTGCGCCCGGGGGAGGCGGCCGGGAGCCGGCGGGGGCGGGCAGCGCCGCCCGGACGGGCCCCGTGGCTCCAGTCACGGGCAGAGCCGGCCCACGGGCCCGGGCCGGCCGCCGGGCCCCGGCCCTCTCACCGTCCCAGCCATTTCTTTCCTTTGGCGGCGCAGCCCCCATGGCTCGGTACAATGAACAAAACCAGGCGAGCAGACCGGGTACGTGGATAAATATATTAGTAAATAAATATATTTCTGAGCACATCAGCATATTCACACATCTTTGTTTCTGTCGGACATTAAATACACAGTTTTGCATATATATAAAACGTATTCTTCCTTTTTTGGGGGTCATAATTTATTCCCAAGCCCCAAGAGCCAGGACAGACTCAGAAAAAAAACCCCAACAAAACAAAAACCAACAACAAAAAAACCTATATTCACATTTCAAAAGGATCTGAACATCATAAACGGGACAGCAGAGGCTCTGTGCAGGAAGGGAGGAGGCCCAGCCAGCCCGGCCCAGGTACCGTCTGGGTGGGGTGGGAGGTCGGTGGTCCCCGGGGGAAGGGCTGTGGCTTTGGTTTCGGATAGAGGGAGTTCAGGATGCTCTGGCTTCCATCAGTTTTCAGCTGGGACCTTGGACACAAGGAAGGAAAATGAGCTCTGCTTCATTGCAGTGATGCTGGAGGAGTTCGGTGACAGAGCCCAAGGGTACTGAGCACTGAAAAGCATCGCCCAGAAGCGAGAAGTGCAGGAACTGAGAGGAGCTGCTCCCCATTTTCTCAAATATTGCTTCTTCCCTTCCAGGCAGCCAAGGATGGTAGTCCATCTATTGAAGAGGATCTTAAAAACCACCTTCTCGGAGAGTTCCTCCCTCTCTTCCCACCTGAGAACCCACCAAGGCAGACCTGCACATTCATTCAGCTCAGCAAGCCCCGGGGAGAGGGCCCAGCATCTAGGATGGCCGTTTTCTAGATAAAAAGGAGCAGCAGCATAACATCAGGAAAGGAAAACACTTTAAAGCAGGCGTTGCCCTGCACAGCCTGGTAATACTGCAGTAGGGAGTGGAAAGGGTGCGTTAGTGCTGACTGCTTTCTCCAAGAAGCTTGGGGCTTGCCGCAGATTCAGAGCCCTCCTTTTTTTAAGGATAAGGAGGGAAAGAGAGGAGGACTTTTAGACTACAAACTAGATGCTCGTTGCTTTGAGGCAGTGAAATGCATCCCTGGAGGCTCTCAGCCTTCTTGACTCCTAAAGAAACCAGTGGGAGCACCCGGCGTCATGACCCTCCCCTCTGCAAAGTCATCTGAGCCCTCCAGGATGGTCAAGGACATAGGGAGCTGGCTGAGACAAGCCATGGACCATGTGCACAAGAAGTTGAATGGGGGAATCTAGACCTGCTCCTGGGTTTTTTTCCTCTAGTTTAAGACTGACTTCCCTGCAAGGGAGAAAACATCTGCTTGCTCTGTAGTACAAGCAAGAAGAGCCTGGAAAGGTTAAAATATAATTCTGCTGGGTTCTTTGATGAAAGAAATTCAGCTCTTCTTTAGACTGAAAGGTCCTGCAGTGGCTCAGTCACAGGAGACACAAAATGAACACTAGCAAGGGAATAATGTTTTGTTTAAAACAGTGCTATTGGCTGACTTTTAATACCATCACTTGAATGTCAGTGACTGATTAGCAGCTGGGACAAAGATGCCTTTTTCAAAGATTAAGGGCGGCAAACCCCATAAAAAGCTTTCCTCACCAATGAAGGAAGGCAGAGGCAGGATTATTCTGAACTGGGACTACATAACCAATGCACTCTCTTGAACTGGAGGAGAAGCTGCTGCTTCAAAGGAAGACACAGAAAGCACTGAGCAGATGGAGGAAGTCTGTCCCTACACCGGGTTTCAAATTGTCAGGAGTTACCTTCAGCTCTAGTGTTGTATCCTCACCAATGCTTCATTAGCATTAACTCTGGAAACACTTGGTGCTATATAAATGTGCGTTTCACCTGAGAATCTGGCTAATTCTTTGGCCTCAGTGATCATTTAGGGCAATGAACTCAACAGTCTAATTCCCTGCTGTATGAAAACTGTTTGGGTTCTATATGTTTTGAGTTTGGCAGGTTTTATTTTACTTGAATGTCCCCAAATTATGAGATGCAGGAAAAAAGAACTAGTGACATTCCAAAAAAACCCCCACAAATGGGATGGGGAAAAAAAGTGATAAATGAGAGCCTAGCAATTTCTCAAGTTTTCTCTCTCCATCATCAAAATGTTAGAAAAGGCAGAAGGGTATTTTGAAAAATTCCTTCACAGGATCATTTCAGGTGTCTCAGGCTGGGTGATGGATGGGGCTCTGCTCTGCATTCATTATGGATGCTTTTGCTGGGAATTTTTGCTGTGTCTTGGGGCAATGAGGGAGGAAGGAGAGAAGCAGGAGCCACATGAACTCAAGGATTTTCCGTGACTGCTGTGATGGGGGCATCTCAGGTTTGAAATATGCTCAACAAATGAGTTGCTCTTAACAGGGCTGGCCATCACACCTATTTTGAGGGTAGGTGGATGAGTTAGAGGATGAGTGAGAGACTTGTTCACATTGCCAGATGAGAGGGTGGATTCTTTGCAATGGAAAGAGTCTGACCCAGCTCCTTCCCAGAAATGCTGACGTCCCTGTGTCTTCACCTCTCCTGCTGCTGGCAAAACGCAGCAAATGGCCGAGATGGCGTCAGCTGAGGGACAATGAAGTGATCAAAAGTGGTGAGAGCTGTTGGTTTCCAATGAAGTCAGAAGAAGCACCTTGCAGGGCAGACCTGTGAGTGGTGAGATGGAGAAGAGCTTGTTCCTGTGTCTGAAATAAGAGTGGAGAAGTTAAATGAAGAAGTCTGGCTTTTGACCTAAGTGAGGAAATGAAGCCAGGAGCTACCAGGCCACAGAAAGTCATTCCTGCAGCTTTTGGTCTCGAAGGCTTGTTTATTTTTGAAGTGTTTAGCAAAACCTTCTATGGCATGAAGATGCCAAAATAGCAGCTTGCACTCACTCTGCGAGCTCTCCAGCCGGTGACTCCCAAGACCGGTCTCAGAGCGAGCCAGCCCATGCAGACAGATGCCACAGGATAAAGATGGGCTGCCTGTGCCTTCAAAGGAGAAGGGGACCTGGAGAACACGGCTCTGTGTTTGTGTGACCATCGCAATGTGGGAACATGTGAGGAGACCACAAGTGTCACATTGCTTATTTGCAGTCTGCATCTTGGCGTGGGCTGTGCAGGTCAGGGCTGGCTATTACGCGTTGCCTGTGCAGAGAGCGAGATGTGAGCTCCTCCTCGGCTGGTACGCTGAACATCTTTGTCCGCTCCAGCTCTCCAGTAAGCAAACAGGCCAGTGTTTTGCTAAACTGAGTGTTCATGGACATCCTGGACCTCCTCTTCAGATCCTGCATTCAAAGAAAAGGAAAAAGAAAAGTGTCAGCTACAACTAGCTGCACGTTCCCAGACTCTGCAGCTGCTGGGGCCTTGACCCTGCAATACAGAGAACAGATGCTGCAGTGAAAGCCACTAAGTTTCTCCCAGTATTTTGGAGGGACTTTTCTGGCCACCTCCCCAATCAGTTTATTCCTCTAAGTTAAAGCACAGTAAAACATAAAGATAAGACGTCAAGCTACTCTTTAAATATTTCAGAAGATACAGGCTAAGGGCATGGTACACCCCCTAATTCACATTGCTACTAGATGTTTGCTTTTGAGGCTTTTTGATGTTTGCTCTTTGAGGAAAATCTGTACAGCCGTTTTAAAAATTATTAGCAACAGAAAACAACACCAATTCATATTCACACTGTGCCACGGCAGCACCGTCCAGGGACAGGGGACAACAACAACAGAAACTCCAGATAACAAAAGCAGACTGCAAGTGATGTGTGCGTGCAAGAAAGGGATGGCACATGCATTTCACAGTGTTCAAGAGGTTGCACAAATTGCTTCTGAGTCCCAAACAAGCCAAACCCAACAAATGGTGGTTGGCCACAAATGCCAATCCCTCATGCCCAGCCAGCAAGGACTGCAGCTCATGCTCTTCACCAGCCCCTTCTGCCTGGTGAATTGTTGACAGGCAAGTGCTGAGTAGTTTACTTTGAAACGTTCAGCGTGAGGGCTGCCTAGAAATGGTGCACCCTGAGTTACTGCTTCAGATAGTCCCTTTCTCTCTAAGTGACTGAGTGTTGATGCACACATCACAGTCCCTTTCCCAGATGTCTCTCAAGTCTGCCCAGAGCTCTCACGCAGGGTCAGCATAGCCCAGTAAAGGCATACATGCATTATTTTTCACATTTCCCTTTTCCTGAATGTTCCTGAGATCAAAAGGAAACAAATGGCCATATAGATATTCATAGAAAGCAATTCAAAACAACTTTTCAAAACAGTCACAGCAAATTCTTGTTTGTTATAAATCACCAGCGGTAGGAACAGGTCCTCTGAAAATTAAATATATGGGAAGAAAACAAACAAATGAGATTCTGCTTTGAAAATGTAGCTAATTGACATGGGAAAAATTAATGCACAGAGACAGCGTTACACATATACATATGTGTGCAGGCATGGCCAAAGTACCAGAAGACAGAGTTTGAGCATATCTGCTACTTGTGATTTGTGTCACCAGTACATTGAATAAGCCATTGCCAACTGCTTCTCATGTACACCAGCTTATGTGCAATGCAAAAGAGACTGTACAGCTTTGATCACTCTGTGATCAGTCAGATGCCCTGAGTCTCAAATAGCATTATTAAAATATTTTCTGAAAACTATGCCTGTGTGAGTGTCCCCTGTTATACAAACAGAAAGGAAGGTTAAAAAAAGGTATCGAATTGGGAGAGGTGGTAGAGCCTCAGCTGCTGAACTGGCCATCGAGACCCACACAAGGCAATGACCTGAAGGAGCACACCTTGGTGACACAACAGAAATCTTGTTCTTTGGGTATTAGGTTTTAACGGGGGTCTTTTTCTGCCCTCTAATCCCTTTCCCCCTCTCTAGTAAAGATCAAAGACATGACATGAAAGGGAATGGCTAAGAGGATGAGCAGGAGATGGAGGAGAGGGGGAGGATGCTGACAGCGTGCTGCAGGAGGTGAGATTTCCCAGAGAGAGAAATCAAGAGATTTCATCAGCCTGTGCTGGGAGTAATCTGGCTGTTCTGGGACGAGATCCATGCATGCTGGGGTTGTTTAGGAAGCCATCTAGCTGTAATTCATTGCTAGTTGTCTGACTTCTCTTAAAAGGATCCATTCAGCATTGCTTGAGGATTGATTCTTCAGTGAAACAACTCCCAGGTATAGTCTCCCAGGCAAGAGAGGCAGGGACGTATCTTTATGCAAACCCCACCAAGAAAAGCTGGTGGAGGTGCTCAAGGAAGCAGCATAAACTCCAAGATCATGCAAGCATCTTTGGGATCATCTGCGGTGCCTTGGCGATGGCTGAGGGCAGCGTTATTCCCTGCGATGCCAGTGCATGGCACTGCCTGCACAAGTGGAGTCTCTCCAGGGGCTGTGGACCAAGATTCAGCTTCCCCTTGCAGCTGGGCAAGGTAAGCCCACACCTGGAGGGTGCTGCATCCCACAGGAGCACCGTCAGCTTCTGGAAACCCTGGTTTAGGGACTTCCTGAGCCAGAGAGTGTATTTGCATCTCTGCATTTGATAGCTCTTGATCTAGGCTCTCGCACCCATTTTACTTCTGGCACCTACATCCTCTGGGCAATGAGCACCAGTTTTGCTACACAGCGTGTGTTATCTTATTGGGTGTTTTAAAGCTTCTGGTTCCCATTTGATGCCACCACTTATTTTGTTATAAGCACCAGTGAGTGTCTCTTATCTGCCTTCTCCCCTGCTCTCCTGATTTCATATCCTCTCTTTCATATCTGCTAATCATCTTTTTCCCACATGAAAGTCTCTATATTCTTTCTGTTTTCTCAGAAAAACTTCATTGTTGTGATTGTACTCGATACCTTTCTGCACTTCTCCCAAGTCTGCTGTATTCTTTTTTGAGAAGCGGTGATCAGTGGCAGATGCTAGCTGTGAAAGCACCTACACAGCTGAAAGACTTACACAGCTGCATAACGGCACTTTCTGCTTGTCCCACATTTGTTGCCAGCTAGCTCCTAATAATAATTTGATTTTTACTTAGAAGCGGTTCTGCTCGTGTGTGGCATTTTATGCTACTTACATGGGATTTCATCCACCGCTCTATTGCGTGATAACTCAGCAATGGGAGATCCTTCTGTAATGCTTTGTGATCAGTTTTAAAGCTGACAATCCTGAAGGATTTTGTCTTTTATAAACTTTGCTATCTCCTCGTCCAGGATATTTATGAGCTTCCTGAAAGGTGCAGACAGTTGGAGAACTCCACTTTCCTCCTTCTCCAAGTAACTCCTCCATTAAGACTGATCTGCACTTTGTCTCCTATTTTTTAGCAAGTTATTTACCTGTGAGAGCACCTTCCCTTTTATCCTTTGAGAGCTTCATTCCCCTAAAAGATCTGTGAGGCGTTATCTCTCTCTACAAAAGTTGTGTTGCCTCCTCCTCTGGTTTTCACATTTAGCCATGTGCCTACAAGTCAGACCCTGTATTTGAATTTTTAACAATTTGCTTGGCAGGAAAGTCAGGCTCATCGTTCTGTGGCTTCAGCTATTTCAAGCTGATATTGCCCTCAGCTCTTCCTTCTGGCTCTGGGCATGGGTAACAGATTGCAGTCCACGTTCATGATTTAGCAGTTTTGTGCTTGAGCCCCTGCACGATGCCTGAAGGAGTGATCTGTAGCCCTGGCAATTTGTTACTATCCACTTTATTGATGCATTTCAGAAACGCTCAAACTGGTGATTTGATTTATGAGGGATCCTGTATCCCATGCTCTGAACGGAGATGTGGCAGGGTGAGAACCTCCTCAAGCACTCCCACTCTGCTCACTAATGCAATAAATTCAGTTTGCTCTTCTGCTGTTACAGCAGTTACAGCCCTTGAACATCCCTCTTAGACCTGCATTACTCCCTGGACCTGCAGAGCCTCTGACAGCCTTCTTCCTTCTGTCGGAGTTGAAAATGTTTGCATTAATAGCCTCTCTCTTTTTCACAAGTTGTTCATAGAAATCTTTCCTGGCCTGCCTCACTGCGGCTCTGCACTTAGCTTTGCATCCAACTCTTTTCTGATTTCTTTCTCTAGCCACACCTTCGCTTTGGAAGAACGGCTTCTTGCTTTGAATTGCCCTCTCTACTCTGCTGCTTGGCCAGCCCTTTTCTGGGGCTTTAAATGATCCCTGTGCCCAAAAGCATCTTATTCTTTTGACTGCTTCTTTTAGTATTATTTGAAGAAGATTCTCATGTATGTGTAGGCTCCTCTTTTGCAGGCTGTGCTAATGCAGTGTATTATAACCGTAATACCATACTCTTCCTACTTAGGCGCAATTGGGGGTTTTTGTGTTACTTGACATTGGACTTTACACTCTCCTTAAGGCATAGTGTCCCTCCCATGCCACCAGAAGAGACACGCTCTTCTCCTCTCTGTAATTTCACCTGGGAATTACAGGGTCCCACTGTTTGGTTTTTTTAAACTGGGTTTCTGAAAAGTTTATGTCAAAACTTTGATTTAAAGCTGGGCTTTCTAATTCATCCACTTATATTTTTAGCCTTACAGTATTTATCTAGAGGCATATATGCATTCCTCCTTGGTCTCCTTGTCTATTTTTTGTGTCCTGCTTACATGGGACTGTCTATTGAGATTGTTCTTTGCTCTTTTTACTTGTTCTCTATTGAGTTATGTCCAGTCCCTTTCTAAGATAAAGAACCAATGTGATTATAACTCAGAGGTTGTGTTACGTCAACCAATGTATTTTCAGCTTGATGGCTTTTCTGCATAAGCCCTGCATGAGCTCCCTTCAGCTGTCCTCAGTTCCTAATAAAGTTAAATCCTTCCTTTCTATGTATTTTCTCAGTCTTACTAGGAGATTCTGACTCTCTGGCTGGTCCTGAAAGCATCCACAGAAGCTACAGCAGTCAAATAGACAGAGTCACACTGCTTTCAAACACATTGGTCCTTCTAGCTCCTGGTAAAGGGAGGTAAGAGGGAATGAAGGCTGTGTGTGCTTGGCAAAGCACGCTGGCACTGGCTCTGGGTGGGTGTCAGAGAGCCTTCCCCCCTCACGCCATCAGGAGGTGGGCACAGATCTGGGCTGCTGGGATGGTCTACAGAGAGACAGAGGCATCACAGCACGGACCCTTGCAATGCCCTGGACGCTGCAGCACCCAGTGCCCCACGTTAGGTGCACAGACTCCTGCTCTGGTGGCTTGGGGAGTCCTCCCAGTTTCCTTTTGAAATGGGAGCTCAAAGCATCTCCTGAGCAGCCTGCGCTCATGCCAGGAGGGCTCTCTCCATGTGGAGGTCCCCTGCTGTGATCCTGGGAGGGCTGTGTCCTGGCGATATCACTGCCCATTGCCTCCAGCTCAGGGGACATCAGCACTCAGAGCTACCTGCAAACCAGAGAGACATCTCTGCCCTGCTGCCTCCTTATCTCCTGAAACGGCAGCATCCCTCCAGGCCCTTTGAAGAACCTCCCGTATCACCTATCTGCAGTGTCAGGCACTTCTGTGCCTGGGAAAAAAATCTGTTCCTGGGAGTCTGGGAGCCCGGAGTGCCACAGGCAGCCAGCACCGTGCCCCGTCCAGCCTCTCCCCCTTCCCTGCTGCCTCCTCGGCAGGCGCTCCACCACCAGGAGCCTGGGTGTGGTGTAGGGCTGGATAGACGAGCATGGGGAGGAAGTTATTATCTCCGTGGCACAATGGGCACGGTGAGTCACGAGTTTAAGGCCAGCATTTTAACAGAAATTAGGCAGCTAGATCTGTATTTGGTACCTAAATCAAAACGATTTGCCTGAGGACCTGCAATGAGTCAGTGGCAGGGCGAGGAAGGGAGCCAGGCTCTGGTCAGAGCCAGCACCTGCCCATGCTGACTCGCAGGTTGCTGTATTCAGAGGAGCCTGAGAGAGCAAGACCTGGGAGCTAAACTCAGGTAGGTTCTTTCAAACAGCCTCGTCTCAAACGCATTTTCCCTCTCTCAGCGAGAGATGTAGGCAAAGGGCCAAACTTTAATTACGTCTGATTTCCAAAAGACACTAAAAAGCAACTCCCACGCAACAGAGGCAGGTGAGAAATGAGGGATGCGCAAATCCATAAACTCATTTAGTCTGTTCTCCTACTACCACCGGCCATGCACACTTCCTTCCTTCTTGATTCCACTTAGCTGGGGTTGGCTAAAACAGCTAGAGCCCGATAAGCCTTAACGATAACGACTCTGCCAGTAAGACATCCAGACTGATGTAAGGACACTGAGAAATGCAGTCCCACCCTTCCTTTGGGAGATATTCCAGCTGCTACAGATGTTTACTTAAAAATAGCCACCTTATTTCTCATTTGTATTATTTTAGGACGAGACTGCAGGGTTCGGTGCACTCATTAACAGACTTGCTAATCCTTCAGGCCATCATCTCCAGACAGGTGAGCTCTCTCAGTGGTCCTGCAGGAAAGCCCACCTTCAGCAAACCACCCTCGTTCACCTGCTTGCTGCGAGAAGAGGCAAACACCAGACTTACTTACCCTGACTACCCTGCTGAGACGGGCAGTGAAGGTGAAGACTCAGACTGTGTCTGGGGGTGCCCGTCCCTGAGAAATCGGCAGGAACCATGCGGTTTCCCTCCCGTCCTGACAAACCCTCCTCCTGCTTTTTCAGCTCTGAGCTGGACTGCGGCACTAAACACTTCCAGAGCGGCCGAGAGCCCGAGCCGCAGGGCGGGGGAGCGCTTGGGATCAGGGGCTGGACTTCAGGCGAGCAGCGGTGGCCAGCGGGATGGCCGTGAGGAACGTGAGCATCACAGGCTTTGGGCAAGGCTGAGTCCTCAGGCAGGAGAGCGGGGTCAGGCTCCAGGGGACACTTTCTTTTCCTTCGGTGATGACGGCTCTGTAAGCTGTGTCTCGGGGGCAGCGGGACGAGGGATGTGCCAGCTGCTCCCGATTGTCTGTTGGCATCTACACTGAAGTCCAACCTGTTTGGAGAAGCAGAGAGGGCATGAGGGGGCTCCCGGCCTGGCTGGGGACAGGCTGGCTGTCCTGCCGGAGCTGCCTCCTGTAGCACAGCGCTGCTTTCCAGAGGCTGCTGACAGTGATGGCCTTTCTCAGTCCTCTTTTGTGTCCGAGCGCTGTGGAAGCCAACCTTGGCCCCAGAGTACCGGGATTTGCGCTGCCCAGGCCCCTGCCCGGCCCGCCCGGGTGGACACTCCGCGTCTCTTCTGTAGTGATGGTGCTGGTGGTGGTGGTAGTGGACGTGGCTGAGCACCTGGGGCTTGGCCGGAGCAGCACCCCCAGGCACCATCAGGTCCAAGGACCTGGGCCGTGTCTCCCTGGGCGGCCGTGGCTGCTCCTGGCCGTTGTCTGTGGTGGGTCCCTCTGAGCTGCAGTACACGAAGGGGTCGTAGTCGCTGCTGAGGGAGCTGCGGAACGTGGAGCAGCTGCCGTGGATGCCCTGCAGACTGATGTCCGTGCAGTTCAACATGGAGTCACTGGAGGAACCGTGGCAGGGCCCCGAGCTGGAGTCGCTGCCCGGCCCGTCCGCCAGGTACCCGCTGTGCTCCGTGAGATAGCTCTCCCCAGAGCCGCTGCTGTTGTGCTGGTGCCCGTGGCCGACCCCCCGGCGCAGGGCGGGTGCACGGTGCTGCTTCTGCGCCAGGGCTGCCTTGAGCCCCAGGCAGGGGGCCTGGGCCTGGAGAGAACAAGTCCTGTGGGGCGGCAGCGTCTGCCCGCACGCCGAGGGGTTGGGATGCTGCTGGCTCAGCAAACCCGGGGCCAGGGGGGACGGGTGGCCGCAGGCGAGCAGAGAGGTGGCTGGCCTGTAGGGCATGTAGTGGATGGTGCCAAAATCCAGCTGGGAGAGCTCTGGAGAGTGGAAGAAGGGGTTGCCATGGGCTGGCTCTGAGGGAAAGCTCCTGAGGTTCCTCTGAGGATATGCGTGTGGGAGGTGGTAAAGGGCATGTCCCGGGTGCTGGCGGAAAAGGTGGAGTCGCCGTCCGGGCTCCATGTCCCGAGGGGCCAGCCTGGAGCCAGCAGCCGTGGCCTGGTCCGCCGAGTCTCTGGCTGTGGAGAGAGAAGGGAGCATCCAGCATACGTCCCACAGCCCAGCTGCAGTAGTCCCAGCACCAGCGAGCCTCCACTGCACTCCCACTACGGTCCCACATCCCACCCATGTCCTGCAAGTCCTCACTGCCACCACCAAACCGCCCCTGCTGCCCCAACCCTCAGATCCCACCTCCCTTCCCCGCAGGTCCCAGGGCTGGAAACCCCTCCTCTTGGTGCAGGTCCCAGCCCAAGCCCAGCACCTCACTGTACACTGCGGGGCTCACAGGCACAGGGACAGGGACACCTCTCCTTGCACACACACCGCCCTGTACGCCCGTGTGCACAGAGACACATGCTCCTGCTGATGCACCAACTGTATGCATCGCCCAAGGGTACATGGACCTTCTGGGCACAATCCCTGCACCTAACCCCGTCCCTGGCCGGGAAATGCTGCGTCTGAGCCCTACCAAGAATATTGAACATGCAAAGCGGACACGTGTGGTGTTGCTGCAGCCAGGGGTCAACACACTCCCGGTGAAACTCATGGGAGCACGAGATGATCCGCAGTTCCTAGAGAGAGGTGGAGAGAAGGAGTGTGAGCAAAGAGAACCATGTCCCAAGACCTGGATGGCTCCTTCTTGATGGAAAGATGTCTAATGGCGAGCAATCTGCAGCCCAGCTTTGCATGGAGGAGGCTGTACAGCTCTGGTTCAGCTGCTGTACAGCTCTGGTTCTGGTTCAGCTGCTGCGCAGCTCTGGTTCAGCTCTGGTTCAGTTCTGGAGCAGCCTGGCAGCTCTGGTTCTGCTTGCTGCGTCCAGCTCTCGGGTGTGAACGTCCAGAGAGGTGCTAGCCCTTGGGAACGGGGGGGGTTCAGGCTGAGTGCTTTGGAGAAGCAAACCCCGCTTTTGCCCCATTGTTTCAACATGGATGCATTACGGACATTTTACCCTACTGCGACAGCTGGAGAGCCGTCGTCAGGGAATCTGAATCTGCAGGCAAGTGACTTCAGCAGGGGCAGGGCTTTTTTGGCCAAGGGGCAGGCAGACTTCCATCGATGCCGGTCCTTTCCCAGCCCTCAGGAGCTGCTGAAGGAAACATCCCAAGGGCCTCCCACCCCTGCCTGCTCAGCTGCTCAGCTCCCACCGCAGCTCCCACCTGACTGCGGCCAGGAAGCTCAGAGCCATGGCTAACCAGCAGCCATGCCCACAGCCTACCTGGCCCTCACTGAACTCCTCCAGGCAAATCGCACAGACCGGGGCTGAGCTGCAGCTGCTGGCTGAGTCCCACCGTGACGCCTGCCGGCACCTTGCCTGGTACTTGCGCGTGGCCAGCTGCCTGATGGCCTGCATGGTCTGCTGCTGCACGGAGTCCTGCCAGGGAGAAAGGGGCTTTAAGGAGAGGCTCAGCCTTACGTTGCCATACTTTTCATTGCCCTTCCATTTTCAAAATGGGATTATCAGGAATTTGAGGGCGATACTCATTTCCAGAGGTGACTTTTTGTCTAATGTGACTTAGCCAGAGTAGGCTTTGTCACCAGCAGGAGAGATCTGGCACTGGACATTCAAAATCACTCAGCAGTGCTGAATTTTTGAGCCCCAAAGGCTTGTCTTGCTATAGGACAAATGGGGTATTCTCAAACCTGGAAATACATCTGACTCTGCAAGACGATTATTTAATTTGTTAGTTTCTATTAAAAATACTAAATCTACTCTCTACCAATATGGACAATACTGTTAAAATCAAGAGCTTGTGGGCCAGCTCTGCAGCTTTGGGTGCTGGGGCAAGCTCTGAAAGGTGCTGGGACTGCAGGCTGCAGTGCTGGTGGGGCAGCAGGAGGAGAGCATGGCCACCGCACGAGGGATGCTGCCAGCCCATCTCAGGATCACTCCACTCATCCCTGGGCCGCTCCTGCCTCACGTGGCCACATCTTCAGTTCACACAGAGGCACATTTCCCCTCCCAAACCGTGTCTGTTCCTGCCCTTCATGCATTTCTGTTTGCTTAGACACATCTGCTCCATGAGATTCCTACCTGAGTCCTGTTCAGCTGGCACTTTGTGCGGACAACAAAAATCAAAATGATGACGACCACAGTGCTGACCACCGTGAGAAGAATCCACACGTCATAGTCTGGCTGTTGGATAAAACAGGAAAGAAATTACTCTTGTGTGGCAGGGGTGGGATTTAGAAGCTAGGCAGGGGAATCGTGATCTCTTCCTGACCATCCGCCTTTGAATACACAATCCGTGGCCAAGCTCTACCTCTTTGCTCTTTACAGGTAAAAGAAAAAGGGTTCAGTCTTTTCTGCACATTCCAGCAGGAATGGAATTTCTCTGTCTTGCAGCAGCTCAGCTCCCTAGAGGCCCTGGTCTAAGGTAGCACAAGATGAGAAAATCAGGGCTTGGTCTCACCTGAAGAAACAGGGAATCCCCTTGCCTCACTCGTGATGTTTAAGCACAAGAAACTAAATAAGCTGAAAGTGCTTTTGAGCCTTTATTTGTAGCATGTCATCTGAATGCTGCAGACAGGCAGCTCCTGCAAAGGACTGGCATCTCCGTCCCTGAGGAGGAAAGCTCAGCATCTTTGGGAAAGTCCTATTCCATGGCACAGTAGCTTGGGAGGGAGGATACAGAAGGCAGCGGGAATGGTGTGTCTCTCACCCAAGCTGGTGGCTCCTTGACTTCTATCTTCACATGGGCCTCTCTGTTCTTGTTCACGACGCCCATGAGAAGCTCAGCATCGTGGCCCCTGATCAGAACCACAGGCTGACTCAGACCTCTAGGCTTTCTCAGCTGTAAAGAAACAAACACAGTGAGAGATAGTCCAGAACATCCTGAAACAAGGACTATCCCGGTCCCTCAGGCATGTCTGGTTCCTCCAGATGCTTCTTGCGCACACTTTAGAGACTGACTGCTCCCCCAAACTTGCGCTATCCCTCTATGATGAAATCAGATGGAAGCTCCTCCTCTTTTACCAACTCTTCAGCAAGGCTTGCTTAATTTCCTCCGATGGTGCCTCCTCGTGCACAACTGAACACTGCTCAGTGTCTCACAGGGCTCTTTCAAGCCCCTGTGCAAAAGTTCTTGGTCTCTCCTTTTCCACGTGGTAACTGCCAACAACACTGCCGAGTGCTGCCTTCACTACAGAAATGCTTCCTCTTCTCTTCCTGTGAGACCCATCCATGCTCCCCCTCCTCCCCCTGTGATCTGCAGGACATTCTGTTTGTTTCTGATCATACCAGCTCTTTTCCACCACGGTCCAGGCAGCCTGACACGGGCTGGCTCAGCAAGTGCCCGAGTCTGCCCTCTCCTCCAGACTGACCTGAATCAGGGTGGCCATCTCTCCCACTAACCACTTCCCATACCCTTACTGAGCAACCTCAGCATCACCTCGTGGGCCTGCACTCGCTGCTGCATTTCTCTGGCATCAGAAATTAAGTTGTAAGTGCATGAAAGAACCACAAGGGATGGATCCAGCGAGCAGGAGTCAGCCCAGAGTTTTGATAAGCTCAGGCACCAGCTCCCCTATCTGTCCTCTTATCTAATGCTGGATGCTTTTCATTATCCCTTGATTATTTCAATGGGGAGCCTATTCCTTTCCAGAGATGACAGCAGTGTTGGTGGAAGGGACCTCTGGAGGTCTCTAAACCAATGTTAAACTTGCAGCAGGAGTATCACCAAAAGCATAGCAGGGTGGCTGTGACTTTGGCTTGAAAACTCGAGAAATCATCTTTCCCGTAAGGTACACCAGGGCTGTATGTACTAGATGGGATCGGGTCATCTGTGACTTCCCAAGCGGAAGCGTCCAGCTCCTGGCACAAAAGCTCAATTGACCAGACAGTGTCCTTTAAGAGCGGCAAGGTGCTGTTTGCAAGCTGCTGGCCTGCTTGTGCTGTGTGGAGATCTGGACATGCCACGGAGTGAGCGAAAGAGAAAAGCACTGTCTGTGTGCATGGATGAGCTGGGTAAGAGCCAGCCTGCAGTATCCTCCTGGGACCTCCCACTGCGTGTTGGTGGCTGGTGGGCCCTGACCTGGGCACATTTTGGGATGGGACAGGGGCACTGTGGTTTAGCTGATAATATCAATGGGGTTTGTACCTGATCGGCAGCGCTTTCATCATCGGTAATGTCAAAAAGGATCGCACGGGCTCCACGCTCCCCCGCCAGCTTTGCCTGTCCAAAAGAACAGAAGCTTCAGGGGACATTTTGTATTGTACATCTGTATTAACATCTACCATGTGGATATGTATCTCCCTCCCTGGCTCTTCACAGGAGAAGGAAGCACCTGCTGCTTAGATTGAGAAAATAGTTTACACCCTGGTTTCTGTACTTGTGTTGAGCTGCAGTGCCTGCTCTTGCTAGAGCTCTGCAGTTCGTGGACGGTTTCTCCCTATAGTTGTGGAGGCAAATTAGTTGGTGGGCTTGCAGTCACAGCAATCCATAAACCTAAACACCAAATTCCCCAGCTGGCTGTGCCACGTGCCCCTTTGCTTCAGAGCTGGATTTGCTGGGGAGTGATCCGCAGCCCCATTAGCCCTGCTGACTGCTACGCAACCCTCCTGTCCCAGCACAGCAGAAACCTCTGCAGGTCCCCACTTCTCACCGTGGCTGCACCAGCCGCGGGCTGCCTATGGGCCTGACTCCCATACACATTGCTCTCCCTCGTCCCCGACCCCACATTCATCAGGGAGAAGCTCAGGCGATGCCTGGGCTGCAGGTCTGGTCTAGGATTAGGAGTGGGATGGCTTTTCACAGCCCACTGCTTGCTGCAGTCCAGGAAGGACAGCTTTGAGACCCACCCAAATGAGTATACATGCCACCCCCGTGAGGTCAAAGCACACTGCCTGGAGGACCTTGCGGGGTCACCCACATCCTCCCACCAAGCCCTTCGAGCCCTCCAGGCAGGCAGAGGCAGCCTCTTGTGAAAGGGAGACGGGAACGTGAACAAAGTGCAGGGCTGGGCCGCTGTTACTCATGCGGAGCCCTTTGATCTGCGCGTCCCCGAGCGCCTGTGCAAACAGGGAGCTGCCAGAGCTGCTGCAGCAGTTTACCCACTGCATTGCCAAACCCCAGCTCAGGGGCCAGAGGTCAGTGCCGCCGCTTCCCAGCTGCAATATCAAACGCAGGGTGCCGGCTGAGCGAAGGGAAGGGGCATTCCTGGCACAGCAAGTAGTGGTGGAGCAGGTTCAGCTCCATCCCTTGCTCACAGGTGCTGGTCACCTCCATCCACCTCGTCGGGGAGAAGCTGGGTGCCAGAGGTGGGTGTCTGGGTCTGGGGACAGGGACGAGGATGTGAACGGAGGTGCAGATAGTCGGGAATACCATGGAGGCAGGGCTGAAGGCTCTGAGTTGCTGGTAGGATTTGACACTCTTGGGTTTGGTATACCAGATGGGGAAGCTGGAAAAGTGGAATCAGAGGCTTGGGGCAGGGAACAGAGACTGGGGTCCTGCCTGGGATCAAAGGAGCCTCAGCGTTTGCCAGCACTGAGGAAGAAACAGGACTTTCAGGTAGTGACTTCCACCCATTGGAGCCAGTCAAGCTTTGAACAATGAACAGCTCTACAAAGATTTTATCCTGCTAAAGACACCGACGATGGGGAAACGAAAAACTGAGACTGGACAAGTGACTCTTCCCAACATCTTTCTGACTCCTGTTGCAAAGCACACAACTTTTGTTCAAGCTATTCACAGCCTGCTTGCTGCAGTCATTTTCTGAGTGCTTACTGTCTTTGCGTCGGATCTCTTCAGCCACGTGGCAAGGCTGACCTCCCTCTTTGAGGACTGAAACACTTTTGGTGCAAATATGTATTTACAGAATGATTTAGGAGGTTTCAGCAGTCTGTCAACCAGACTTGCAATCAATGGTTCACTCACCAAAAAAATTACAAATGATGCATCAGAAAGAAAAATAAATCACTTCAAATTGATTCCAGAGGTATTTTCCATGCCTTCCTTTCCCCTTGCAGACCAAACACCTTCCCTACTGGTTTTAGCTTTGGATGCTGAAGCAGTGCTAGAATTTAAGAGAGGAGAAGCAGAAAAGTGCATCAGGTGGCTGGTGGCATTATCCTCATGCTGGGCTGGACGGGGTTGTCTGTGTGCACTGCTTGGCTGGGTGACAGCTAAAGCAGAGGTTATGATAACACTTTGCACATGGCTATTTTTATCATCATTGATACAGCGCTGCAATTCAACATGCAAAGGTTTACCACAAGAAACACATGCCAGGAAAACAAGGCTTCTGCTCCAGCAAGCACCAGCCACATCCCACAGCTACATCCCTACTCTTGAGAAGCATAGTCCAGGGATTTTGAAGAAGAGATCTGTATGATGTTGGAGGGAAGGAGCTTGGCAGAGGCTTCAGGAGGATGGAGAAGCAGCCAGACAGCAATTGCAGGGGGATGGAGGAACCAAGGTACAAGGCAGGGCCCGGGGATGTGGCCAGCTTAAGGAGCATCTGCCTGTATTTCATGGCTAAACTAGCCCTATTTATGGGGAGAAGAGTTGTGAGCTTCCCTGGGTGAGATCTTGGAGCAGGAGTACCTGCAGGCAGGATGGCAACCGATGTCACGTTCAGCTGGATCTCAAAATCCAGTGTTGTATTTGGCTCTGGTAACAAAGCAATGATGACTAAAGGCCAGTGAACTGTCACTCTATGAAGTCATGAGCATGGCAATGAACTGAGGGGTTTATTTGCTTTGGGGGAGTTAGTGGTCCTGGAGAAGGGATCAAGGCTAGTGAGGATGACCATAGTGCAGCAGCGCACCATGTCTTGTCCTTGTCGCTGTGCAGACCTTCCTCAGCCGATCCCTGGACTCGGTGACACACTGCTACTTCCAGTCCTGTGATCAGAGACTCAAAGATTAAGGACAAAACTAGCAAAGCAGTTTTTAAACCTTTTAGGTTCTTAAGTGGAAGATGCGTCTTTGAAGCTGCTCCTTCCTCCTGTTCAAGATCCTCCACAGTAGCTGCACTGACCAAACCAGCCATTGCTGCCCCCACCCCCAGCATCCTCCCCTGTGAGATGTGGCAGCCTGGGGCCACTATAACGCGATGGTCACGTCTGGATGGACACGGGAGAGTTGGAGAACGCAGCTGTGCTCCCTAAGGCACCTGCAGAGCCCTTGCTCTCACCTCTATCACGAGCTGCACTGAAGCCCTTGGGCTCACTCTTTATCCCACCATCCTCATGCATCACTAACACGCACAGGTGGGACCAGGCCATTTTCCAGATGCGGGGTAACTGATAGCAGGCCAATAACTGCAGCACACTGCCTTGTGCTAACAGCTGGCATCAGCTCCAGAGCATCAGCAAACCAAACTTAGGCTTCCACCCTGGTCCAGAAAGGCATTGCTGCCTGGCTGCCCACGCAGCTGCGGGGAAGCAGCCCCAAGGTGGCAAATCCATCACAGCATCACATCCCTTTCCTTGCTTTTGTTGCCACAGCCTCTGCGAAAAAAACTGCTGTGCAGGAACAACTGCTTAGTACAAGTTTTGCCTGCCCTCTTCAGCCGAGCTGCAGGGAGGACAGAAAAGGACCCTGTCCTTTCCATCCCCAGCATGTCACTACCAGCAGAAAGCAGACAACAGGGGCGGCATCACCTGAATGCAATCCAGATAAAGCCAAGAGGAGCTAAACAAGGTTTTTTTCATGTTTGTACAGTGCTTGTGGAAAATAACACAACATTTAGTACAGAGACAATAAAAGGATCCAGTGAACCACTGAAGAAAAGACCAATGTTGGCCATATGCACGCAACTTTATCAGAGAGACAAAGATTTTAAGGCTTAAAATGACCCTCGCTCCTACCCGACTTCCTTATTACCAGAGAATTGTACCAGTGACCTCAGCTTTTGACACAGTAACTGCTGTTTCACTAAGGTACCTCTTTCACAGGAGACCTGATCTGGAGACCTCTGAGATCTCCCATCCCTTTGTAGGGCGGATGGTGGCCCGCGCTGTTAAAGAGTCACATCCCACCACTAGATCGTCTGGTTTGCATTTGTCTGAATTGCTCAGCACTGATTCTTCACGTGCCTCATCCAGTGAAGTATTACAGTATCATTTTTAAAGACAGGACCACAGAAGATGTTTTCTGTGTCCATGTTTTCCCACAGGACAGAGGACACAGGGAAACACAAATCCCCCCAACAGGCTAGCAAGCAAGGGGAGGCTGCAAAACAGGAGGGGCACAAGGCTGCCAGGCAATAAAGCATACGGGGTGCTGGGGAAAGGTCTGAGCTGTCCCAGAGCAGTCAGGTTAGGGAAAACTCCACACCTTTTACAAAGCCAGGCAGTCAAAAAAATGAGGAGGGATGGGTATTGGGGATGGCTGGCACAGTGTCTCTCCCAAAGGACACCTTCTGCCAAGGACCCTGCTCTATCCTTGTCCTTTTCTCCACCTTCCAACAGCTCTTTCCTACCCTGCTGCCTCCTCCTGCTCTCCCTCTTTCCTGCACCATGGCTTTCACTTCCCAGGTTGGTGCCATTGGGGGCAGTTTTGCACCTACCTTGTTAGCCAGCGACAGGCAGGGGTTGGGATCCCGATCCGGCTGTTCAAGCTTGACAATGGTGATGAATCCTGATTCAGTGTGTTCATCCTCGCTGGTGTTGCACAGGGACAGTGGGTGGGACTGCACGACAAAAGCAAAGGGAAACTCAGATCCTGGGGCTCCGCGCTGCAAAGGGTGGCTCAAGCCCACCGCAAACTCTGTGCCACAAGAACCTGCCCAGAGGGTGTAGGACACCCCTGCGGTGGGCATCACCACCACTGCTACATCCCATGGCCCTGTCTGAGTGTCAGCGAGGCTTTGACCGCCACAAGAAGCAAATCACTGTCAAACTTCTGGTCCACAAGGAAAATGTCCCAGAGAAAGGTGGAGTTTCCACCTTTCTGGTGGCTGTACTCAGGTCTGACTTTGTCCCAGTCACCGATATGCAAAGCCAGAGCAGCCTGTGAGACCACAGCCCTTGACTTGTGGGACAGAGCATCCCAACAGTGCAGGTCCTGGTGCTGCAAGGACTGCCAGCATCCTCAGGCCACAGGAGACTCTGCCTGCAGCCAGCTTGCTCCTGCCAGCCCTCTGGGCAAGGCAAAGGGATCACAACAAAAGCAAACTTCTGGTGCCCTCAAAGATTCAGCAATTCTTGCTTCTCAGCCACCAAACTCAACAACTTTATGATAAATTTGCAGAGGAGAAGCCAAAGGAAGGAGTGAAAAACTGAAAGCAGGTAGAGAAGTACCATGAATGAGAAGGGAGAAGAAAAGATCCCAGTAACCACATCCCCAGTGAGTCCTGGAAAAATGTTCATCAGCTTGAGCCAAACCACTGGCAGTGGGGAGCTGAGATGGGACAGGGTCGAGGCAGTGGGTCTGGGTACACACCTCTGCTGAGCATCCTACAGAAGGGGATACGGCGTGCCGCAGCGTGTTGCGGGGACACAAGCTGTGGGGCTCACTCCTGTCAGCGGCACTCGGTTTGGGTTTCGGTGGTCAAGTCCACTGGAGGTGAGCCTGTCCTGCTGCCGGGGCAGGGCTCGGATGGGCAGTGCCTGCTGCCCGTGGCTGCACCTCATTCCTGTGCATTCACCGTCATGATGACATCCACTGAACGCTGCTCTGATCCCTGCCCGAAAAGTGCGTAATTGCCTCTGATTTTCCAGTCTAGCGGTGGAGGGACAGTGGTCTCGTGCTGGATGGCGGGAGGTTGAAGGAAACTGCAATTCAGCTACTGGCTCCCTCTTGGGAGTCCCATCATCTTGCATGAGCCCCCCCAGCTCTTCCTTTAAAAGCCGTCTGGCTTCCTCCTCTGTGACTACATTGTGGTGTATGGAGCACACTGGTTATGGTACAGAAAAGCCTGTAAATACTAAGGTTGTTGGACAGCTTTTGTGACTGCATCGGTGTGTGGGAGTGTGGGCAACAAGCAGGAAAGCTCAGTGTTATAAACCAGGAGGATTAGGGCAGGCTTTGTATCTGGTGTCCATCCAGAAGCATGCCCAGAAGGCTTGCCTACCCTGCAGGTAATCCTGCAACAGCATCCCAGTGCTGTGCAAAAAAGGCTGGTGTCTTGGCAGATTTAAAAACCGGGGGAGGAATTGTCAGAGCACCTGAGGGACACCCCTCGCTCTCCATCCGCACTAGGCCATGCCATGCCGCCCCAGGGGCTGCGAGGCAGCGTTGCTCCCATCCTCAGGCTGCTGCGTACCCCAGCACGGACCCAGGGCACCCAGAAACGCGGGCTCACCCCTCGGCACGGGGCTGGCAGGAGCTGGGGAATGGGGCAGGCTGGGAAACAGCCAGATGATGTTTCCTCCTCCCTGCCAGCTGCTTATTGCAGAAATCCCGTTGTGGGGGAGAGGGAGAACAGGGCTCATTTCACCTAACTTCAGACATGCCGATGTCACCTTTTAATGTCTGAGCGGGTCGCAGGAACAGGTCCTTCAAGGGAGCGCAACTCACCCGGGCTGTTTTAAGTCACGTCCTTCAGGAGGAGATGCACCATGCCCATTTCTCTCTGCCGACAATAACGAGTGTCGGCGATTCACTCCGATACAGCCATGTGTATGGACGCCTTCAGAAGCCGAAGGAGACAAGCAGCACCTCCGCTCACCCAGAGATGCAGAATGTCCTCGTTGGCTCTCTGGGCACGGGGAGGGGAGAGCTCTGCCTGCCGGAGCCTCCGCGGCCGGAGAGCTTGGGGTGGACGGCACTAAAATGGGCTGGGGCTGCTGCAGGTGCTGGGAGCTGGTCCAGGTGCAGACGGGAGCATCCTGCCCCGCACCTCCCCACCAGCCCGGCGCCCACCGCCCCGGGGGCCCAGAGGTGCCGGTCTTGGCCCCCACAGCCCCGGCAAAGCCCCCGGGGCTGCAGCAGGAGCTGCCACCGCTTGGGGGGGCTCTTGGCCGGATCCTGCCCCTCCCCGCCGAGCCCAGGGGCCGGGCCCCGCCGCGGGGCCCCCACGGGGGAGCCGCTCCCGGCCGCTCTTCCCGGCCGCGGCCGCCGAGGTGCCCCCGGAGCCCGGCTGGAGCCCGGCGGAGGGTCCTGCCGGAGACCGCAGCTCCGGTGTCCGCCGTCCCCGAGCAGCCCCCGTGCGGGCTGCCCGCCTGCGCCCACCCGGCCCCGCAGGCGTCGGGGCTTCCCGGGAGGGTGGTGGGCAGAGGTTGTCCCTGGGACCGCCTGGCCCCAGCCGTTAGGAAGGAGCTCGCTCGCTGCTGGCAGGCACGGGGGTGGTTGCGCGCAGCCTGCGCGGTGAAACAACCCGGCACCGACTCCGAATGCAGGCGCACCCCGGCACTGCAAAATCACTACAAAATCATAGCGCTACCTTTCGTAGCACTGAGTCTTGGCCTACAAAACAAGAACAGGTCTTGCAAAGCCGTGAAAGCGAGTTAAAATGGTGAGGATTTAAAAAACAAACAAACAAACCCACAACCACAGACATTTGCAAGTTGCCTAGATTTTGAGGTAGGTAACACCTACGGTCACAGGGGCGTAAAGAAATCAAACCCCGGACTCTCACCTAACCTTCAGGAGCTCGGAGACTGAGGTGTAAGAGATGGCACCACGAGTATGAGCTAAAACATAACCTGCTACCCTGTAAAATGCTGCACAGGGTAGCTCGGCACTGAAGAACTGCTGCAGGCCTTTGACTGGCAGTCCCTCATCCATCTTTCTCGTGGGGTCTTCCTCTCTAATCCATAGTGATACTAGAAGAAAAATGTCAAAATGCTATATAATTTAGACTTCAGACTTCAAGATGCTAGAGACAGTGTAATTGTACCAAGCCAAGCACCATAAACTCTAGCAATTCAGGTTTCTGGGGAAGCAATGCGATCTGTTATGGGAGCGCTCAGGGAAGGCTCCCAAATAACCCCGTGCTTCACTCGAGCAACGGCAGGCGCTGCCCCCACCAAGACCAACTCGGCATTGAAGTGCCCGTGATCCCGCTGGCTTTACCAAGCAATGCCATTACTTTTATACTCTGTTTGCTTGACTGGGAGTTCTCCGGCTTTTGGTTAATATATCATTTTAATTATCGCGGAAAAACACAAAACAGGAAATGCAAAGAGCGTGTCTCGTGATACTTCTAATAATTCGGAGATAACCCTCCTGCTGGTGTTATCGAGCCTTCACCAGGTTGCTCCCGGAGCTCAGAGGAGCCCAGGCCGCCGGCGCTGGGGAAGAAGTCGCACCTCCCGGCGCTGCTTGGAGCTGTGTCCAGCCCTGGGTGGGAACGGCTTGGGGTGCTGTGACGTTCCTGGGGCAGTGACTCTACAGGGCGAGGGACAGTCCTGCGTGCTGGGCACAGAGCAGCCTCTCTGTGGCGAGGATTGCTGGGCCTGATCGCAGCCTTAATGATAAACACTGGGAATAAGAGCAATGAGCTAAGCTTCTGCAGCTCCAAACGAGCATCGGGAGCATATACAAAATGCTGGCAGCTGTTCTGGAGGGGGACCCAGTTGGTAAATCTGGAGAAGACCTGCTGATGAATGCACCAAAACTTCCCCTTTGATTTTCTGTTAAGACTGGGCACTGTGGTCTTCTTTCCCTCTGGGACACCCACCCTCCCTGGCCAAGCAAGGGTCCCTTGCCTCGGGCATTCCTGCCAGGGCACAGCTGCACCCACAAAGGGCATGGCAGGCAGCCGAGACAGCACCGGGAGAGCAACAGCCACGCAGGATCCCTGCCAGCCGAGACCCTTCCTCATGTGGGCAGCTGCCTATGGGCCCCTCGTTATTCTGTGGCGAGTCCCTCATCAGACAGTAATCACCTCTGGAGGCTGAGTCCAGGTGCCTTTCTCAGCACTCTGTACAAGATGACCAGGGGACAGCTCGGGAGGATTCTTCTTCGTGCAAGGGACACGTGCATCATCCACCCAAGCGACATGCTCCACTCGTCTCTGCTCCAGACCACCTCTTCCCTCTCTTCCTACCATCTTCTCCTCCTGTTTGGTGCTATACAGGCAACTCCTCAAGCAGCAGCAAAGCAGCAAGACCTGGCTCTTACTGTCTACATCCTACAACCACATTTCTTGGCACTTCCACTGCCCCTGACCCTTGCATTACGAGTATCATGGCTGCACATCGTGCTCACAGGACAAGAGTAGACTCAAAAAATAATCTAAGGATGATGCGGAAAACCAACTATTATGAGATTCCTCAATGCAGAGGACTCATGCCCCAAGAGGTGGCCCTGGCTGCAGTCAGGATCCCTCACTCCCTCTGAAACCAGACCCATGCATACGTGGCTGCAGACGGGCTCACTGACAGCAGGAGCAAAGGGTTTCTGATGGCAGAGCATCCCTCACTCTGCTGGGCTGGGCACCTCTGTAGCACTGACTGCCACAACCAAGAAGCCATTTTTTCTTACAGAAAGCCTCTCTGATCTAGTAGACAAAGGACAGGCAAAATCCAGTCACTGGAGAGAGGAGGTATGTTCATATCCAAAATTAGGGAGGTCTCATGCACGTTGCTTAAATCCCACCACAGTCCGGAACCAGCACTCCCTGCTCCCAGGGGCTCCTGCTCAGCAGCAGGACCCCGATGGGTGTTACGCTGGATCCCACGGTGCTGCTCCAGCTGGGGCTTCCGTGTTCGAAGTCACATCGATGCTCTGCCAGACCCTTCTCCCAGCATGATCCCTGCCTGGCTGTGCTGCTGGGATCCCAGAGGTGGGGTTGGGATTAGCTAGTTCCCTGACAGGGTTTGGACCCGCTCTTGGGCGATTCAGCCCTGCCAGCTCTGCCCAGTACCCTGGCCCTGGCACTGCTTGTAAGACACTGTCAGCCAGACCTGTGAACCCCCTGGCTTTGTCATTCCATCTCTCCCTGTCACCACATCCCTCCTGTCACCCCTTCACCAGGATGCAGAGCTCCTCTGCATCCCTATGTGCTTGCTACCACTTTTTTTGTTTTCCTGTTTCCTTACCCTATGGCATCTCCTTCTTTTCTACCTTTTCCATCCACACCACCTCTCCTAAAACACTGAATGTCTCTTTTCTAACCTATCCTTGCCATCTTTCCCACTTTATTCCTGCTAGACCCACTATCTTCACACCAACCTGTCCCTCCCACCGTGCCAGCACCACTCACAGGTTGTACCGAGCAGCCAGGAGCTCCCCTGCAGAAACGCAGGGGACGTGGAAAGGTCCCGGGGAAAGCCAGGCATAGAGAGGTGCTTGATGCTCACTTGGGAGCTTCATTTATAAAACAGTAGAAAAAAAAGATGACCCTGAGAGGTCATCTAGCCCACTTTGCTGCCCGAAGGCAGGATCAGCCAGACCTAAAACATTCCTCAGAGACACTCGCTCAACCTGTTTTTGAGACCTCCAAAAAGGGAGACTCCTCACCCACTCCAGGGCTGCCTTCTCCTCAATGCCAGAAAGTATTTTCTAACGCCTCATCTGAATCGGTTTTGCTGCAGTCTAAGCCTATTAATTCTCACTGAATCAACTATGCCCATGGAAAAGAGATTATTCGCTTTTTTGCCCCCAAGAACCATTTAAACATTTCTGTTCACAAAAGAGGGACAAAGGCTGAAAAAGGACTCGGAGAAGCAAAGTCCCTTACAGCCTCAGTTTTCTCTGTAAGGGAACTCAGAGCACTTCATACCCACCCTTCATGGGGGATGAGTCAAAAGTCAATTTGATTTGAAGTGGCAGTAAAAATTTTATAACCAACCAGTAAGGTTGGCATGGAAAAGAGAGGAAGAGAACAGGACAAGAGAGTGTTCACCAAAGGGCTCTAGAAAAATCACAGACTAAACTGGTGAACTGTTAACACCAACGTATAACTCATCACTAAATTGACCACAATACCAGAAAAATTGCAGGTAGCAAATACCAAGCTGAATTTGAATAAGTTGAGAGTGATGCAGGGAGTGGCAGATCGATAATCCTGACTTCCCTGCCAAAAAAAACTGATTAAAAAACAGCATAATGAAGAAAAGGGAAGAACTAACAGCGCTTTGGAAAAGGAGAGCAATGCTTCACAGACCCCTGGGGTTCCTCGAAGCAGTCAGCAAGTGTGGGAGTAAAGGTAGTTCAGTCAATGCCGTACACTTGTATCTCCTCTTCTGTTCTCCTACAAGGTCAAGGCTATGGAAGATGACAGAATATCAAGCAATACGGCCCAGGGTCATCTCCAGAACTAAGAAGAGAAGAAAGCGGGTCAGCCTTCACAATGGAGTGAACTTACCCGGACAGTCCCAGAAGTAAACTGTGTTGTCCAAATATTCACAAAGGACTTGGAAAATGAGAGGAATGGTGAAGTGGCCGAGTTTTTCAGTAATACATAAATATTCAAGTTGGTAAATATTAAAACTGGCTGCAAAGGGATCTCGTGATACTGAGTGACGGACTGATAAAAGGTGTTAAAAAAACGCAAATATGAAAAAATATATCTAGCTATTTTACACAGGGATGAGCTCTAGGTTAGCTGTTAATGAACAGGAAAGATCTTGGAGTCATTGCGGGGAGTTTTATGGAAACCGTTGTTGAATCACCCAAAGCAGTCAACAGGCAAATAGACTGTTAGGCATTACTGTAAAAAATTAATTAAAAAAAGAAAATCTACTAGATAAAGCTGCAGCGTGTCAACATCTTGAATATTACAAGAAGTCCTGCTCGCTCCATCTTAAACAGAGGGCACTATTTCTGAACAGGAAGAGATTAAGTGAGCAAGAATTCTTCAGCTTAGTACAGATGGGATACGTTAGAGCTACGTAAAATCATTAAAAATATGGAGAATTCATGGAACAAAAGACCGCGAAGAGCTGTTAAATGCAAAGATGTGGACACCAGCCCCGGCTCAGCCTGCCGGCAGCTGGGGAGCTGCAGAGGAGCATCACTTGGTATTTGCCTTCTCCCTGTGCATTTTGGGGCTGCACAGGGGAACTGCAGACATGGGGGTTCTGCCCCGGGTCTGGTGCACCCATGTGGGCAGCACCATGGGCTGCACGCTCACCTCCCTGCTGGAAGACTTTTGCTACAAATATTTGGGCTAGAAACCAAATATTAGAATAAAGCTGAGATTCACGGTCTGTGCCAGAGAGCCGGGAGAGCTTCTTCCACCCCACGGGCTCCTGCAGAACATTAGCAGAGCCAGCTGCTGCCTTAGCTATGGGGGACAGCTGTGTGACTTCTGACTGTGACCCAGCACCACTTCTCCGGCCCTCCCTCTCGCAGGCATGCCAGCATGCAATGATTTTGTTCAGGACAGCAAGCCCTCCCACTGCTGCAGCTCATGCCAGGAGTATTTTGCATGTGCTGTTGGTGCTGCAGTCTGCAGTGGATGGAAATGCCTTGTTGGAAAAGCTCCTTCGCCGCTGAGCTACATGACAGAACAGAAGGGAGCCTGGCAGCAGTGAGGAGATAAGCAAGGAGCCTAAGGCATGGCGAACAGCGGCCTTTTGAGGGTACGCAGCATCTCGGGCATCGCCATGCCATGTCTGCCTGTCGTTCAGAGATGCTCACTCCCTGCTGACCTGCTTGCTTCACCCAGTTGTGCTGTGGCACTGTCACAGAGCATGAGCTCGTGAGGGCAGGATACGAACATTTCTATATTTGTGGATATCAACGTCTGGCTCAATACACCCTCTTCCCTGCTGGAAGTCTGTCAGTGAGGCTCTGAGCTAAATAAATTATATTCCTTCATAGGTTTATATTCCTTCATAGGCTTCAAAAGCGCAAGCGGAAGTGCTCTACTACCCCATCTTTGCTGCTAACACTGACCTTGCTGTGAGAATTATGGGGCAAGATCCTCTGCTGGGGTCTATCAGGAGATGAAGACAGGGATAGGATTACCGCAGGAAGGAGCAGGGCAGACGTACCACCTCTAAAAGCCAGATGTGCACCTGCACGGTGCCTCTCCCAGAAGTGTCAGAGCACAGGCACTGTCACAACTGCTGGCACCAGGGAAACCTCTGGGGACCTCTGCACGGCCGGGCTGGAACAGGGCACGTGCGCTTCCCTGGTCTTCTCAGTTAGAGGCCGCGTCACCGAAGCAGTGACGGCACTTAGCAGGCTCAGTCTGCAATGCGGGGCAGCGCTGTGCTCCTGCGGCACAGGGCAAGCCCAAGGAATGCTCCTGCCAGCTACGCTGCCCTGCTGGGACACCCCAGTCATCAGATCCTCCTCCCCCGGTCTCCCCCAGCGCTCATGCTGTGTGAACATCTTTATTCCTGTATAAGAGAGGCTCTTCCCAGTTTATCTTAACCCCTCAGCTCTGTCAGCTCAACAGAAGCCCCTCTTACACCAAGATCACTCCACTATTCAAGCAGACTTGAATTGTGTAGTAGACACCTGTCACTCACAGACTACTCACAGACAGGGCAGCAGGAATGAGGGAGCACTACCAAAGGTACAGGAGATGCTGCCAGGAGGCCGGCATGCAGCTACAGTGGAGCTGAAAAGTGCTGTGGGATGCTGCTGGAAGGACATAGGAGAATGTGGAGGGATGAGGCAGGGAGATGAAGTGGATGTTAACCGTGAAGAAGACGGAAAAGGCTGGTTGGAAGAGGAAGAGAATGGCAGAGTGTTTCAAGGGGCCCGAGGAAAAATGGCACCTTCCATGACTCCTGGGCATGAAGCTTAAGCCATCAGGATATGGGGCTTTTTAATTTACCTGCATAAAGTTTCAAGAGTTGTTACAACAGCAAACACACCTTACCCACATGTGAGTCACAGACAAACACGTTCACTGATAACAAACGCATTATTCTTAGAGAGACTCAGGTCCTAGCTCAACTTGCGAATAGCTCAGACAACCATCCGAGTCCCCTGAAGGCGTGGCAAGAGGTGGGAGAGGAGACAAAGGATCTACAAGCTGCCAATGCAATACTCCTGTGCTTGTTCCCTTACACGTGCTCATGAGCTTCACTGTCTTTGGCCCGTCTCAAGGGTCAGCAGTGCCCGAGGGTTTGGTACAACAACTCAGTCCCTAATCAATAACTGCATCTCCTCCTTTTCATTACAAAGCTGGTGAGCAACAAAGAGAAGAGCTGAACCCCAAGAGGGAAGTTTATTTGATTATCACATGTGCAGGATTAGATGGTTTAGGTGAGTCACTAAGTCTGGATCTTTTCCGTCTAATTGCACAAGCATGGCGATGGTGTTGGAGAAAACTCTCGCTACACACCTCACTGTCCTACTGATGGCTCTGCTGAAGTTTGCTCTCCTATGGACAGAGAGGTCCAACCCAGGGGAAGCAAGTGTCACTTCTTCCAGCATAGCCACCACGATGATAGTATGGGCCAACAAGGAAATTTTTGGCAACGTTTCATCACGATGTCTGGTTAAACTCTCTCTCTCTGGCACACACATCCATTTTGGAATATCAAAGGCAAAGGGAGGTTCTCTGGTCAGCCCTGACTCACACCACTAAATGAAAGTAAAGGCAAGCTGGCCCAAGTCACGGGAGAACAGCTCATGGTCCTGCTGCCTCCAAGCACACTGAAAGCAGTCTGGATTCAAAACCCAATGAACAGCATCCAACCCATGTTGACCTGCTCACCTCATACACCTTAGAGGGCTCAACTTGCCCCCACTCTGGGGGACAATGCCACTGGCAATCTCCATGCTTCAAGGTCCTCTTACACAATAACCTTCTGCACTGTGCTGACAGTGGTTGGAGGTTAAAACTATTCCATAAAACTCATGCATGTCTTGCCCCTCAGCAACAGCTCAAAGCACTGGCAAAACCCAAGCTGTGCAGACAGCACGGCAGCCCAGTGGCATCCTTCCTACCACTCAAAGCACAAAGCTGTACTGTCACTTGGGACCAGCTTAGGGGTGGCACAGACATATGAGGTCTTCCCCAGCTGATATGTCAAGCACCTTTATAAGGAGACAGCTCTGACCCTAAAAGCAACTCGGCAGCGATGGGCCAGATACAAAGACTCACCCAAACCCAGATCACTTTACCGCGGAGACTGGAGTATCATTTCCTCAACCAGCAAGTTTCTACAGTGGGTTTCAAAGTCAAAGCCTTGAAAGTAGATGCCAGAAAGAGCATTCTTGCTCTTCGAGAAAGGAGATAATAGATCTAGAAGAGCAAAGACTGACAAGGAAATTCTCCTTGGGGCAGATTATGCCATAATTTCTTCTGAAGCATCACACGTCTCCAGGAGGGCTGAACTTCTCCTGGAAGGAGACCATAGGGATCTCCCAAGGTTGACGTGGATGGGGGAATCCTCTAGGATTCTTCTGAAGATGAAACTCAGCAGCAGCGCTGCCTCCACTGTTGCTTGGAGATTGCAGGGCCCTGACATGGACGCGAGCCACCGTTGTGGCCATTTCTGGAGAAACCAGCAACGTTCCAGGGAAGCCTTACCTGGTCACGAGTGAAACATGGGCATTTGTCACGATTACACATGAACTTGTGCTCACCAGGGAAAAGCTGCAGGCAGGAGATGGGCATGGGGTGGAGGAGTCACCCCTGCTGAGCCTTCCCGGCTGGCGCTGCGCCCTGGGGGGAACACGTCCTGATCCCCTCCCCCTTGAATATCCCTGGGCTCCACCGCCTCAGCCAGGTGCAGAACAAAAGGAAACTAATGATTTAGTTATTGCTTCAGCGCCGAAGGTTTGAAGGTCAGCCATTCAGCGCGGCGCTCATTGTATGACCAAGCACTGCCTGCACTGCCTGCCCTGCCTGCAGACCTGCAGCTACAGTCGGCTCAGCAGGGGCCGGTACTGTACGGCTGGCTTCTGAGCGGGGAGATGAAAGGCTTTTTTCTAATGTAATAACTGACGGCCTCTTCAGTGCCGTTTGAACTGTTTACAGACCGAGTTAACGATTACAGGCAATGTGTACCTTGGCTGCTGCCCAAAATTCTTACCCGCCCGTCAGATATTATCAAAGAGCCCTTCACTGCTGGCCTGGAGTCCTTCCAAAGCACAGCGCCGAAATGCCGGCGTAGAGGAGGGGCCTTCAGCGCTCGATCATGAAACCCAAGCTAGAAAGTCACAGATCTGCTCTGGCGAGGTGTCCTGGGGACCGGCCGCCGAGTCACGTAGAGACACAGGAACACCCGACAGGTTCCTAAAGCCCCTCGTGCCCCATGGGTCCATGCGGGGTGGGCTCTTCCCTGCAGGACATCACCTAGGGCTTTGCCTGTGCTGGCTTCCAGACTTTATTAGAGGACACCACACAGCCCACGAGCTCTGGCTGTCCAGGTTTCCCTCCCTGCATGAGGTCGCTGCCATCCATACCTCGTTCTTTACACGTAGCCTGGGTGGTTGTGTTAATGCTGGTGGTTACACAGCTTAAAGCTTCTCCTGCCAAAAGTGTTTTCAACACCCTCATGCCTAAGAGTGTGGACAAGAACAAACCAGGTGGTGGGAGATTAGATAAAATCACTTCCATTGTTATTTGTAGCTGGAAAAATGCAGGTGTAGGTATAAGGTCTGGCTAGATTTGGGTTAGAAAACAAGCCCCAGCTCTCTGGGGCAAACTGCACCAAGTCTGGAAATCCCGTTGAAACGAAGGGATGAAATCAAAACTGGCAAGCTGCTCTAATTACAGCTGAGTAACACAGAGCCACATTCAAACAGCACCAAGGCTACAGAGCAAACTGCTTCCGAGGCAGGAAATACCGCAGCTGCAGAGGACGGCCCCATCCTACCGATGGTCCTGCACCCACAGAAACCTGGGGAGGTTCAGCGAAAGCAGAAGCTGATCTCTGCGCCATGCATTGCTCCTGGAAGTTGCCTCAGAGGCAACTTCCTAAACACAACTAGAAAAAAAAATTAAAATCTCCATTTCAGATGGAAACATGCATCATGGACCATCAGTTCCCCTTACCACCAACTTCAGGTGATAAAATGCTATTTAATACTGTTCACTAGACCGTCTGCAGACTGAGCTACCACGGCTTCAAGGTATCTGCAGACCACTGTTAAAAACCCTCTGCTTCAGTTCAGCCCGGAGTTTAAAACTCCCAGCTACACCAGCAGCATGAACGGATGCATCCCATGCCTACCAGAAGGCTGCACCAGTGCTGGTATGCCATCATCCAAAAGCTCTTTGTAGAAAAGGCCAGATAATAAAAGTATGAAAATTTATGTTAAAATTTTGCTCCTGTGTTCCCAAAACGAGGCATTTTGTCCTGCACAAAAAATGCAAAAGCATCTCTCTCGCAGGCTGACAAGAGATGGAGTTTCCAAGGGATGCTTTCCAGAGAAGGGCTGATGCCTTCACATGGTGCCAGTTGTGTGCTTGAAGTATGATGTATGTCAGCAGGTCCCAGGCATAAGAGCAAAGACTGAATAGCTAAAGGAATAAATTACTTGCTTTTTAATGACATACCATACCGGCTTCCCATTGTTTTATTGCTCAGATGTAGTTTTTTTAAATAGGGATGAGAAAGTGGCTGGTGAAGGACACAAGTATCTCTCTTGTTGGATGTTGTAGTATTGCCAGGAGACAGAAATGTAGATGCAAATATATTTGCTGTGATTTGATTCAATAAAACTTGCTAGTACAGTGCAGTACACTACAAAAATTGGTTCCTCCTACGCTTACTTGCTAAGACATGAGTTCAGGCCCTCTGGGATCTGCAATTCCCTGGCTGCTATCGATGACATCACTGACATCTAAGGAGCTGCAGGAATGCCGAGAATGCAGCTCCGGGCTCCTGGGGATGCTGAGCTCATCGGCTGCTACAGAAGGCACGAAAGATGGGGTGTCTGGGTCGCGGTCCTGGCTCATTTACAGCCTTCCCCTTCCAATGTACATGCAGGTGCTCTTTTCAAGGCCACACAACGCATGGTCACACAAGGTTGCACCAATTTAAGCAGGAAAGTTGGAAGTGTTTGAAAATTTATTTCACCGATGCCTTCAGAAGCTGGGCAGAAATGAGAATTTCAGCACAGGCACACAGGGTCAGACCCAAAATTGACGTAACCCTGTGACCCGTCTCTCACAAGCCAGTAGAGATCACTCAAAGAGTGGTCTTCCACTTTTTATACCTTTCCAGCATTACTGGAGTTACTGATCTGGAGGACGTACCCAGAGCAGGGTGGTTAACAGCCTGAAGGATTTCACAAACGCGCCTCGTTCCCTTTTTACCCATTTATACTTTCTTCCACAACATCCTCTGCAGATGAACTCCACAAAAGATTTCAGCTAAGTCAATAACTGGTTTTTTCTTACTTAAGATATTCTCACAGGACACTTCTAAGCTCAGTGCTCTCAGATGCACCTTTGACCATTACCATCCTTGCTGCGTGTAACCAAGCTTGCATCCTGGGGAGTCCAGTCGCTGAGGGTATCACAGATGTTCAAAGAGCTGGGCTGGCATGCTGAAAGGAGCTTGAAGCAGATAAGCATAAAACTCTTCCCCTTGGTTTCAACCTGTTGGGAGCCTCTGAAGACTTCAGCATTCATCACCAAAGGGCATGTCTCCACGCGGAGGTTCTTAGGGACGAGGATGACACAGCTCTTGGCCCAGTACTCAAGAGGCTGAGGCCAAAAAGGTGAAGAAATTTCCGTTTTCAGCCACCTCTGCTGCAGTGTTCAGAGCAGCACGGAGCTGCGAATACACAGGATCAAGGACAAATGGGGCAGAAAGTGAAATAACTTTCCTGCTCAACAGAATGTGATCCAGTAGAAGATTACCTATCTGCTGTCTTTACTTGAGACCACACAATAATTTGACCAAACGTTATTTTAAAATGGTACAGACTGACTGAGCTCTAACAGCTTTTTTCACTCTGCAAAACGGGAAGGGAGCCATTTGCAGACCATTTGTTTGAGGCAGTGAAAGTAGGTTAGTTGCGACATCACCTCCACTGGAGGATCAACTCTCGCCAACCCGCGTCTCCTCGAGAGGGGACAGAGATCCAAAAGGAGGATGAGTGCCGGGATAACGAGGACATCTGGAGTCACAGTAGTTAGGACTAAAAGAAGTTCAGAAAGGAGAAAAGCCCTCCTGCTCGCTCTCTCTCATCTCTGGTTACTGCAGATTAGGAGACATGATGGACGGAGCTGCCAGCCTGACACCTGCCAATTCTGCTTTTTTTCTGCTTTTTTCTTAACAATGACGCTGGTCCCTGCCAGAGAAAGACCACTGGAAAAGAGGGTCTAGCACTGTCTAGAGCTCCTGATAGAGCTCAGCGGTAAAACTACACTACATTGTATAAAATCAGCCATCTACACCTTGAGTCAGTTCATGCAGACTCTGGTTCCTAGGCTTGATTGCCTTTTCTCCTGGGTCTGAAAGGTGGAGGTGGTTGTTGCAATCATAGATTCTCCCTCTGTATCTGTTGCTTTTCATCTTGCTGTGCTCCCCCTCACCGAGGCAGGATGTCTGATCAAGGATTTATTACACAGCCATGCTGAAAGCACAAAGAACAGATTTTTAATGTTGTATCTCATCCCTCCATGCCATAGGACTCCATACTTCTGCCCTGATGGCCTCTGAAAATGGCAGGTCCCCGTCTCCCAGGGAAGGAGAGCTTGTTCTCACAGCTCCCATCGCCAGAGCCATGCCTGGTCCACGCAACGTGAATTTTCAGCTCTCTTTGCAGAAAGCAAACTCTCCATACAGCTGTGCCTCGCTGGCATTGGCATTACCACGTGGAAACTGCTGAAGTGCCTGTTCACAACTGTCTGCAAACTCTGGAAGGGACAATCCTTTGTTACAGCTCAGTCGCTTCTCCCCCTGCACGATTCAGTTGATTTTCCCACCGATACTCCCTAACGTTACACTGAACAACGTGCATTTACACTGCCCAGTACACCAAGCCCTTGGTTTCCTCATGCGATCTGCATCACTGTCACTGTGTAAGGACAAAAAGCCATTGTAGCCAAAACCTTAAAGCCTGCGGAGCACTGCTTCGATGGTTTCTGTTGTATTAGGAATCAGTGCAGCACTTGAGAACACAGGGATAAATCATTAACAAGTCATTATTGTTCACAGGTATTTTTGGCAGGAAACCACTGAGGTCAACATGGACAAACTTCTGTGGGGCAGTGGGGGTGGCACTTTTCCTGGAGAAGCATTCAAATCCTCCTCTAATACCAAAAAATAGTCTGGAAGTGACCTTCCTTGCTGAATCTAATCGACATGAAGTGCCGCAGCCCGCCCTTCCCGCTCTTCTTGGCCTGAGCTTTCTTCTCGTGTCTGTGATCAAGTCCTTATGTCTGCAAAGCGCCTGCCATTCTTCTGGCACACACGAAATGACAGTGCTGTTAATCACGAGCACCCCTCACAGTGTGCGCAGGCTGACAGCCCAAACAGTATTTCTCCTTTACCAATCCTATAATCTCACAGCTCGCATCAATCACTTCTGCTACCAGGGGCTGGGGAGTTCCCAAAGACTGCTTCTTCTCCTAGAGCTCTGTCCAAGGATGGCTTTTCTCATTCTTTGGAAACCTGCAAAGACGCCAGTTCCGTGCAACTGTATCAATCATTCCTTCCATCCCCAGCAAAAATCATCATCTTAGTGGGCAATACAATGCTCCTGCTCCTGCAGGGGCACATGTGTGTGTGGGGAGGGGGTATGAATCCATATGCCGTTTGCTCCCGTGGCCATCACTGCTGGCAGACAGCTGAGCAACCATCAAGAGCCCTCTCCATGGTTAATATTCTGGAGGCTGATCCGTCCTCACAGCTTCTAGCACTGTCAGGCACTCCAGCTCCATGAAACTATTTATTCTCGTTGTCATTCAGTTTCCTGCTTCGGTGGCCAGCTGGCCACTGACCCCATTGCTATTTAGCTGTTGTAAATCAACTGCCAAAGGACACTTTCAGAGCATCATGATGTGGCAATCCCTCCGATTATGTGGATGTGGTCGTTTTAAAATTAAGTAAGCAAACAATTCTGACACAAACAGCTCAAAGGCTGTTGTGTGTTGTTCAGTGTGTGCTCCCGGCTAGGAGATACAACATCAAGATGGGGCTGCCTTTAAAGCCCTAAAAATCTCATACAAAATGCTATGGAGTCAGCCCAGCTGCTCAGACGGTTGCGTGCCCAGCCAGTTCTGGATGGCTTGGTGATGATTTTTTTTGCTAAGGAAAAGTATTTTCAACTTTGACATTTAAAAACCACCTTTCGTAAGCACAAAAAAATTCCTTTCCAAACTCACCAGCTTCTGGACACATTCATGGAAGCCAAGAAAACCAGTCAGGTAACCGAGTCCAGCTCCTGAGGCCATGCTTCCATCTTTCTATAAAAAATATTGACTCCACCACCACAGACCCAGGCAGGGACATTTGTACTGCAAAGGGAAGCAACAGCTGCTTTACAAAAGCCTGAAGTACGGTCAGATAACTCAAAACAGTTTTTCTGCCCAGCCCGAGGTTGCCAGCCCCCCCACTGCATGTCCTGAGAGTGGAGGCTGTGCCTCCACCTGGAGGCCCTTCCTTCTCTTGATGTTCCTCAGCAACCTGCCCACCACCCTGCCCTGTCTTCATCCTGAAACTGCAGCTCGGCTGTTTGAGCCTCAGCTTGTGCTGAGCTTTGAGAAATTTTTGCTTTAAGAGGCTGAAAACATACATGTAATCGCAGCCTGAAAGGGCAAAGAAATGAACAACAGTTACTGGCTTGATGGTAGGACTATGAGACCTGGGCTACAAATGAGGCTGTAATATGCACAGAAATAGTGGAAATAAGATTTGGAAGCATTAATACTTCCATCACTTAAGAGGATACAGCAGGGAATCTCTCTGTGATACAAAATAATAAAAGATTAATAAAGGATAAAAGTTGTCTATCTCCCACTATAAACCATTTGTAACAGTGATGGCAGATGGGTAACTGCTCCAGGAGATGCTGATGGCAGCTGTGTTTCAGAGCTGGTAGAGCCTGCACGCTGACCGCACGTGTTTCACACTCCTGAGGACAGGAATGATGTCTGTCCGTCCCAGCTGCAAGGCCAGCTGTGTGCCATGAGCATTCTCCAGTACCTCCACTGGCAGGGACAAACTGAAATCTGTTGGTCACCCATGTCTATGTGCTGCAGTTCTGAAAACTGTGCACTGCAAAACCCACGGTATGGGTTTTCTTCAGGGAGAAAACTTCCTTCTTTCCCTAGCTTGTCCCACAGCTCTTGAACTTGATGTTGATGAGACCTTCCAGGCTTTCACAACATCCCACTTTTGCACCTTTGCACAGAAGAGAAGATTCATGACAGGGCTGCCATCAAGTAGGGCTCAACTAGACTTTTTTCCCTGGAATGATGACCAACAGTGTTCAAAGAAAATCCTTCTGAGTTTGACACAGTCCTATTGACTCTGAGGTACAGCCCAAGCTACAATCAACATTTCAAGGATCTTCATGTGATGGAGCACCCAACAGAGTCCAGTCACAGAAGCTGCAGGAGTCTTCTCAGCCTACCAGAGCACATACCAGGGATCCCCCAACCCTTTCTTTCTAGGGACTGTTCCTTTTCTGGCATTTTGTCCGATTACTCCCACTCCTAGAGCTGCACCCAAGAGCTTCACTGACTCTGGAGAGCCCCCAAAATTCATCTGTTCCATCTCGGCAGGGCTGTGCCACTGGCTACCGTCCCCTGCTTCCATGACTTCCAGGCTCCATTTCCCTGGTCCTTCAAAACCCCTTTCATACCCCAGGACTGGGGATGAACATCAAGTTGATTATAAAACAATTTCTTTTGTTGATAGAAAATTCTTTGCAGGGCGTGAACAGCAGGAGAAAGAAAGGACTCCTCTGAACTGCGAGCTGGCTGGAAACCCCCGGAGGGCAAGAATCTGATCCCTCGTCTTTGAGGAGCGCAGGCCTGTCTGTACAGGCTGCAGGAGCAGCCGGCCCAGGAGAGCTTTGTGTGTGCAACGCCGACAATAACACACATCAGCCCTCTCCCTGCCAGCGCAACGCGCGCGGTTCATTAACAGCCTGCAGTTTCTGCACCATGCACATAAAATGGCTTCGTTCCTCCCGTTTGCATCCCTGGACAGACCTAGTCCTCCTCACCCCGTTAATCCCCTTCCGCAGAGGCAAACCTCCTCCCCAGCATCTCCCAACCCACCTGCCCCGCGCAGCCTCCCCTGCCTCCCTCCCCGCCCCCGCATGCCCTTCGCCAGCCGGATCATCCACCCAAAAATAAATCCTCTCCCGCTGCACAAAACCTACCTGTGCATCCTCCCCGAGCTGCTCAGGAGGAAGAAATCCTCCATCCACTGACCATGAAACCTGGTCAGGGACACCCACCCACGTACTGAATATCAATACCCCACCAAATCACTGCTGCTTGCAGCAAGCACTGGATGCAGTGATTCTGCAGATGCCACTGAATAATCCGTGACTGTCTAAATCAACACTTATAAAAAGAAATCCTGAGGATCATAAAGCGCCACCATTTTGCAAACTGGGCAGAACATGTTCGTTAGGAGCAGGTAGTTTGTTAATCAGTGCTGAGATTGAGAAGCCAAGCTTCACAGGTTTCATGTTTTTCAGCCCTATGAAGAAGCATCGTTCCTGTATTTTTCATAACGGCTGCTGCGATTCGCAGACTTAGGCAGCCAGCCCTACCCTGGATCGGCCCCATCTTCTTCCCATGAAGACCAAAGTCCTTCAAAGTGGGACTGTACATTTCAGTAAAATAACAGATACAGCCAAAAAAACATCAACAATGCAGAAATCTTTAAGAATGGGTTTGAAATTCCCCCTGAAGATCTCTACATCATGAGTAATGGTAACACCACAAGCCCACCAGCATCTCTTGACGTAGCCATGCCGTCCCGAGCAGTCCCGAGCAGTTAGGGTCGGACCCGTTCCAGCACCATTTGTGTCCTGCACCCAGGAAAACCCACGGGTGTGCTAGTTGCCCCTAAATGTGTTTTCTTTCTCCCTCTACTCCCACCACACAGCTTTGCTATCGGGTTTCGCGGTCTCTCATGCACTGCTACTAGCTAATATAATAACATATATACATAATATATAAACTAATAGCTGCATTCCAGCTGTTCTGCTGCTCACAATGCTCAGTACCAGCCTCTGAGCAAGGAGAAAGCAAAGCCAATGGACCTGGAGCAGGGGGAAGGAGCTGAAACTCCCCATTTCTGGACCCCGGCATTGCAACTGAACGTGTGCTGAACATCTGCAGTTCCCTTTACCGCATGGATTTCAGGTGGTAATGTGCAAGGGTTACCACAGCTGCTCTCTGGTTATTTCTGGTGGCAGCCCCCTGGGTTGGGGCTCTGCTCGTCCCAGTACCCTCCAGCTCACCAAGGCACTACAGACAGCCCTGGGCGGGGATTTTCCCACAGGCCAGTTACAGCCTTTTCTGCCGTTCCCATCCTTTCTGCAAAGAACACTCTGTGCTCGTTCCACCTCCCCTGCCGCAGCCCCCCTGGTCCTCTGGCAAAGGATGCCCTTTAAGTTAGCGTAGCTTCAAGCTACCCTGGGTCCTGCCGGAAAGCCAAGGTGGGAGGAGACTGAAGTCACCCCATCACACCAGGGCTGAAGAAACGCTCCTGCTTGTTTCTCGCCCTCCTGGCTTCAGCGTAAAGGCCCTCTGGTACCTCCATTGCCATCTCACACCAGCAGCCTCGACTTGCGGGCTGGTCCTCGCAGCCCGTCTGCCGCAGCTGGGCTAGCAGGAGGCGGAGGGGACTGGGCAGGGGGGAATGGAAGGGCTGGCAGTAAGGGAAGGTCTGCTCAAGGAAGCTCAGCTGAAGTCTGATTAGGAGTGTGACAGGAGCCGAGAAGAAAGCGTAGGGTGTGGAAAAATAGGGAGGACAAAGATTGTTTTGGAGGAGAATAGGTCCAGAGCTCTGGGCAGTTTCATTAGAGGAATATTAAGTAAATGAGTCAGAGCTTGCGGTGCCTCAGGCTCGGGAAAGCTGCTGCTGGTGTGAAGGGATGGCAAGGGAAAATGAGGTTCGTGGCATGCTGTCTGCATATGAAATTCAACCATAACAAAACAAGAGGAAACATGTTGCCTGCCTAATACTTTTATTAACATTTGCAGAGATTAAGTACTGCAGACGTTCGATCGGTGCCTCCGTCTGTACCGGATTCAAGCTCTGCCTCTGCCTCACTCTGGGCTAGCGACTTAAGCGAGTGTTTTCCAATTCACTGCTCTTTCAGAAGGCAACGCAGAGCACTCGGCGCTCCCCTCTCGAGCAGCACCCACCCCACCACACTGCTCTTCTAGATTCCAAAAGTAATTTTGTATGTCAGGCTTTATGCATTCGTAGCTGGAATCTGGATATAAAATTTGTCTCTTAATTCCTGCACCTAAATGGGATATTGCAGTGATATCCACCATGCAAGAATGCTATGTGTATCAATAAATGTATATCTTATGTCTATATATATATATATGTACGTGTGTGTGTATATATCTATATAGATATAAATATCTATATATATCTATATATAAATATCTGTATATATATATATAAATATCTATCTAGCAAACACAAAATCCAAGCCTGAAGTTAAGATAGGTAAAACGAAATGCCTACTTTTAAATGAGAATATTAATTTCATAAGCTTCTGGGAAATTCAAGGTAAGGAAGTTAATCTAGAGGATACTGTAATAATAGAGATACGGGAATAATACAGTAGGCTGTACTGATATATCTCTAACTGTATGAAAGAGTTCCAAAGATCTATAGGTTGAAATTCCATGCCTGGATGGAAAAAAAAAATGTATTAAAGCTACCAATCGACCACCCATCTGTGGTGATGTCAGAGACCAGGAAAGGCTGAGGGAAGTTAGGAAGGTTACAGAAGTGGAAAAGCACAGTATTAATGGGTGACTTCAGTCATCGCCATACAGGCAGAGCGAATGTTGTATTGAGGTCTGACCAAAAGACAGCTTTAGGTATCTTTATCGACTTCCTTATGGAGCAATTTGGAGAAACCTCCAAAGTAGATGCAATCCTGCATAGTACACAGGGTTTTTGGTTGAAGACAGATTATTTCTGTAACAGTGACCATTATATATTCAAATTGCCCTATTTGTAGGAAAGGAAAATAAAAATAAATAAATAAAACAAAATCCTCAGACCATAAAAAATTCCAAGAATAAGGAAAGTAGTTGGAAAAACATTTTAGAAAACAAATGAGAAGGTAAAATGTTTCTGGGTGATACAGAAATTGTTTAGAGATCTCCTGCTAGGGGCTCGGAGTAAACCTACACCATCGAGCAAAGGACCCTAGCTGGACCTCAAAAGCCCACAGTGAACAATAAAGGAAAGGAGAATACCAGAAGGAAAAGGCAACCCTTGAAAAGTGGAACTTGCATCCAAATGATGAGAGCAGAAAAGACTGTAATCCTGGCAAGCTAAGGAGACTGGTCAAAAGAGAAAAACATGCTAGGGGCTTACATACAAACAATAAAGCCTTTTTCAACACATCAGAAGCAGGAAGCCTATTAGTGAGTTTCTGTGGCTAACAAATAACATAGGGAATGAAAGATGCACTCAAAAAATATTTGCAAAAAAAGCTAAATGAATTGTTTGCATCATGGTTCACTACAGAGGAAATCAGGAAGTTCCCATGCAGAGCGTTTCAGCTTGTTCATAAATTACTTGGGAAAGGGTAAATTAATGAGGTGACAAAATTTGCAGATGAAAATATTTTTTTGAATTATCCAATCTCAAGCTGATTGTGAAGACTTGCATGAAGGATCTCAGGCTACTTGGCATATGGTTTAATGAGCGACAGGATGCCAATAGCTCCCACCTCCTCCCATGCTTCTGGCCACACATTCCCCGCTGCTTACCCAGTCCTTGACTTCTCCATGAGCTCATTTAGCTTATGAGAACATCAGAAAATGAACCTAGCAAATAAAGCTGAGCGTTTTCTGCAGTTCTAATGAGTTGGACAGGTGTGAGAAAGGGACTCACAAGGCTGAGGCCACAGCAAGCGAGGGATGAGTTATGACATGGAAAGTAGGGGTGGGGGAAAGCAGTAATTAGGGAATAAAGAGAGAAGAGCAAGTCTTCTTCCTTTCAGCAGCAAGGAGCCATCGGTTGGGATCAGCTGTACGTGTAACTGCAGCTTGAATGGCTCTGCGATAAAATGACAGGTGAAATTCAGCATCAGTGAGTGCAAAGGGATGTGCCTGGGAAACAATAATTCTAACTGTAAGGACAAAATGATAGGCTTTAAAACAGCTAATTAAACTCTGAGAAGATCCTGGAATAATTCTGGAACATTTTCTGAAAACATCACGCTATTTGTGTGCACTGTATATATTTTTTTTCTATACATATTTCTGCACTATCCAAAAAAGCAAACTAAGTTAGGAATGTATGGGAAAAGAGGACCGGGAAATACTGTCTGTGGTACACTTACAGCCAAACAGTCCATTAGGGAATGGTCACCCTATCTCAAAATAGAAAAATATTAAAAAGTACACAGGTAGCAAAAGTAGACAAGTAGCAACAAGGTGTGGAATGGCTTGTGTATAAGAAGAGTCTAGCATGCTCCACCCAGAAGAGGACAGTCTTGCAAAACTGTGAACATTGTAAATAATACAAATATAGAATAATTATTCACTATTCTTCATAATGCAAGGATGAAGGGGGCACCTCAAACTACTGTCAAGTAAAAGGTTTAAAGTAAACAAAAATAATGCTTTTCACAGGCCCAGAGTTACATTCCCTGATGAAAGATGATGTGGAGGTGTAAAAGATCCAGAAAGCCCTGTGGGCAAGATCCATCCTGGCTAAGAATCCAAGTGTCCTGTCTGTCATTTCCAGCCTGGGTGCCCCCAAAGCCACGGACTGCTGGGATTTGGGAAGGCAAACCCACCTTGATCTTTTTCTCCTACTGGGCTTTTTCTCCTAACTTCAAGCATCTACCACGTATACCTATGTATGTAGCCCATGTGCTGCTGAGCTGGTTGCCTCACCTGCCTTTAAAGACAAATCCAAAAAACACTGTGCCCTTATAATACACGGTTCATTTGCCCCTGTGATAGATGCCTACGCTGTATTAGATCAGTTGACCCCAAGAAGTCCCAGTCCTTTCCAGTGACTTTCCACAAAAGGAGTAAAACTCATCTGCACACAAGAGAACCTTTTGGAGGGACCAAATCTAACAGTATGGACTAGATTCCCTGAAGAAATAAGCATAATCACAGATCTTATTTTTCACTTCTAGGTAAAGACACGTTTGACTTCATGTTCTCCAATAAATGTAAGAAAACTATTCTTTTAAAACCAGCAAAGCAAGTCACTCTCCTACACAAAACTTCTTATCCTAAGGAGATGATGACAAACAAGCAGTTTATGAACCCACGGTAGGTACCCATGCTGCTCAGTGTGCTGATGGAAGAGGTTCAGCTATCTCATAGGCTAATAAACAACGCAGAAGAGCCTACACAGACTTAAACTCTTGACTCGGGCTTTCGTATTTCCTTTAAATCTGGCTCCAGGCTTTGGTGTCTGTCATGGTTTAGCCATCAAATAATTAAACCAATCACACAGTTTAGCAAGGCTGGGGTTATCACTGGTATCTCTGTGGGAAGCCGTAGAAGAGGCAGCACAGTCGCTCTCCTGCTGTCCTCAGACTGGTTTAGCTCATTCTTGTTAACCTCCCTTTTCAGCACGTTTGCAAGGTCACTGGACACCTTGGAGGAGTGAAGATGCAATACAGTAATCTGTATTTGGTTGGCTCCAGACAGTATTACGCCTATATAAACACTGGCTGAACACTGTCCAAGTAAGGCTGAAACGCTATTACCAGGCAGTAAGAAGAAAGAGAAAAGGCATTATCAATTTGACTTTTGTTCAGTTATCCGAATTTACAACCTTGGTTTCTCATTTGATCCTGAACTTCAAGTCAATAACGGGCAAAAGTACATTGCACTCTTATGTTACTACAAGGTAGCCATCTCCTCGCTTCTTGATGAGATTGCATCGCGGTTATCTAGGTATTTTTTTATCAGGCAAGATCACTGCAGTGAACTTTGAGGATGCAGAATAAAGCTGAATACTTGCTTAGCTCATTTTAAGAAAGTGTATCACATCTGGCTTCAAGAGACAAAATTGTTTCCTAGTTTATTTAATGCAGAACTTTAATTATTGTGTTTTAGTCATAAATTCCTTTATGGTTTGAATCTTATATATACTCAAACCTATTTCTTTTTCTATGTTGCTCTGCAGCAAGTCAGAACAGTGGCAAACACTGAGTTTGTAACACCTGGACTGAATTTTCGGAGGGCTAAATGTTTTGAGTGAAGGAACTTTGAAAACCTGAAAGAAACTCAATTCCCACCTCAGTGTTCGATGATGTCAAATTTCCAGGCATGTGGTAAGCATCTCTGTTTACACAGGTTGTGTCTTCGGGGAGTGAGTTCAGAGAAATTAGTGCTTTTTTTTCCATTTGATACTCTGAGGAGCTTTTAATGAATTACCTGAGATGATAATACGATTAAGTGAGGGCTCTATGCACTGGTGTATGTGGGCTGTACACCGGTACCTTGTAATAAATGAACAGAAGAGCACAGGAAATCGGTCACTAGAGAAGGCAATTACTGAAATGAAGGGGAAATGCACTCAGAGATGCTTATCTTGTTAAAACATGGTGGAAAACAAAGCAAAACAAAACCATGAAACTAAGAGAAACCCAAGGATATCAGCTTACAGGTGCAGCCTGAGTGGAAATGACAGATATATTTTCCCTGTAAATACATCTGAAAGCTGAATTCCTGAATTTACTCTGAGCTCTGGCAAAACACAACTGAGTATCAAAATTTAAAGATGAAGGAAAAATTACTTTGAAACTCAAAAGTTCTCCCGCTCTGCCAGTGCTCACGGATGTCTTCTGTGCAGAAATCAGCACCCAACCAATTCAAACAAGCTATCTTTTTTCCTTCTAGATGACGTTTTTGTTTTAAAAACTGTACAATTTCCGTACTGCAAGTCTTCATCATTGTAGCAGTTACAGACAAAATGACACAGATTCCTTCAAAGCTGGGTGAACACATCACTCAGCTGGGCTTTGCATCCACTGAGCATAACAAAAAGAATAACTTCTACAAAAACATTTGATAAACACGGTATTTCAGTTAGTTCTTTACAGCAGTATTTCCCATTTCTCAACTGAAGAGAGAAAGGGAAATTTGGCAGAGATGCACTTTCTTAATGAACAATTCAGGTATGCATAACAGCCAGCCTTCAAACACTCATATGGACAAGACTCTACACACTTAAGTATCCACAGGTGAGGCATAAGGTGCAGAATAAATCAGAATGGCATTCAATATGCATATACATCGCTCTGTTTTCTTCACCCTGCTCTAATCACTTCTGTTTAATCATTTAAATTGAACTGAAATTACATAATTTAAGAACTCCCTATTTAACTGGAAAAGTCAATCAAATGGAGAAACTTAGATTACTTTGTTCCAGCAATCTTGCTGTAGGTAACACAAAGTCCTGCACCACCATAAATAACATCAAAAACAAGGCTTGCCACCAGGTCTGATGTCTTGGCCACATGGGAACAATGGACATTTTAGTACATCCAGATACAGTCCCAGCCACCAATATAATACAAGAACGAAGAGCTCAGAAAATACTCAAAGGATGAGGGACTTGTACCCTTGAAAGCACCGACTGTGAAAACAACCAAAGGTCGATGAAAGGACAGTATCATGACGAAATAACAAATGAACATACACTGCCAGTGTGATATCATGGTCAAAAGGTCAAATGTGATCCTCTGAGTACAATTTAGACTGAGGAGACTGAAGATCACAGGAATGGCCATACTGGATCAAAGGAAATCCTTAACATACACCCAAACTACGGACTGGTTTGCATGGCCAAGAGGCAGCCAGACTGTCACTAACCACTCCAGACGACGTGATCCCTCCACCCGGGCACAGATAACCTACAATTCAACATAAAATCTTCCTAAATCTCCTTCAAACTTTTGCTAATGTAAACACATCCCCAAAAAATCCCAAAAGGTCTTAAGTGTCAGTCAGCAGCTTTCACCTGGGTTCTACAGGACTTTTCAAGTCCTAAATAAACTCTAGAGAAGCACAGGAATATTCACAAAACTTCTACAGTTCTTCAGCTCACCTACCTAAATCCATGTTCATACAAATGCTTAACCAGAGTTTATAAGCTATTAAAAATCTCTCAAAGTTCTTAACATGGTCAACAGAATTAAATAAACATAAGGAAGTTTGCCTTCATGGAAACATCAGGCTTCTCAATACCGGCATTCATCTTGTTTACTCAAAGCAGTATGTCCACCCATAAATACCACTGGTTTCATTTCGCTTTTTTTTCCCCTCACTTCATAAATCATGGCACAAGGGTCAGATTACTGCTGTGGAAGATGAAAAAAAGTTTACCATCATTCAGTAGTCTTCTCTGAGATGCACGTTGTCAATATGTATGTATTCAGTATGGTAAGCATGGATACACTCTTCATTGCGGGCCTACAACTCACCCCAACCACAAAACTTCGGTGGAAGTGGAGAGAGCAGTTAATATGGATTTGCACTATACATCTCAAAACAGCCCAATTACTATCCCGTTATCTTCTTTTCTTCTTCAAATGACAACCCGCATACATATTCAGAAGGTAACTCCAAGCAGTAATTCCCTCTCTGTCTCTCCCCACAGGTAAGTGGGGAGGGGCGTCTCAAGCATTTTAGAAAAGTCTGCAAACCACAATCTGCCTAATTTGGCATCGTTCCTGGAAGTGTCTGCAATGGTGTAGAGTTTAATGGAACTCTACATGCCAGCTCTGCAGATGTCAAGAATGGAGACATCCTCTGGAGAGGCTATTGTACAACTTGACCTTAGATGGAATTTTCTGATGGCCAGAGGCACAAACACTTAGGCAGTATCATAACATCTCCTGATACAATATGTTATGCAATTACCAGTATCACTGCACATCTTTATCTCCCAGTTCACGATACAAATGAACAGAGGCCACCTGACGGGTTTGGTTCTGTGCAGACAGGAAGGAGATGGTCTGCTTGACATCAAATGTCTGAGGAGACATACCACTTTGTCCATGAAGGTCTGGCGTTTGCTGGGGGGAAAAGAAGGGCTATTTTCTGGCTCCAGTAAAACTTAGATATGACCTCAGGAAAGCATATAAGAAACCTTATCTGGGAAGGGGGAATAAAGACACTGGATGTTAGACATTTAGCAGTGGGTCTTTCTTGCCCTCTGGCAGAACTTCTTGCTATGAGGAAAGTCACATTTTAAGAACATGGTTAGAATAATAAACAAGCTGCCACAGGCTCATGTTATTGCGCTGCCTGGATGGTGAGACCCTGCTTCTGGGATAGCGGTCAACACTCTTTTACCAAAGCTGCATACAGAATTTTAGGACCACGGGGTCAAAGAAAATTGTAAATCCCTCAGACTGACAGAAATAGTTGCTCAGGTATCTGCACTGATGTAATCTATACGTTACTGCTCATTAGTCCCAGTGAACAATCCAGAATCACTGAAACAGGTCTATGTAGGGACAAGAGAGATGAGTCAGGCTTCTTCTAATAACAACCATTATCTAGCATCAAAATCTCGTGGAGTTCAGAGGATGCACTGGAGCAAATGTGTTGACTTCTGTGCAAGTCAGTCTAGGAGGATGGGCAAGCTTCTCTGATAACTCTGGCTTCAGTATTCCCTCAGCCTGTCCCAGCCAGACTGAAGTCTGCAGGATCACCACTAACGCATCTTGCCTTATCTTGCAGTAGGCTTTCAGGGGAAGAAGGAATAGATAGATATCAATTAATTCTTCAGACTACAGAACCAAGAACGTGTTTACCAGGAATCCAAGAAACAGGCTGGCCTGTAGGCAATGGAGCCAGTACTTGTTGGCATCTGAGGAAAAGAAGTCAATTTTGCAAAACCTCTAGCTTCTGCAAACTGTCCCCTCAGATATTATCCCACATTTCTGATTTGTAATCTGTCAGCTAAAACAGCTTTCTACCACTGATATATATTCAGCATTCCCATTGCTGGGTTCCCACCAGGCACACTGGATTCCCTGGCTCCATGGCTTCCGACAGAAAGGACGGGACCTCAGAATATCTTGTTTGACATTACCTGAACATGAGGACTTTAAGATGCAAATGGTATGGTTGGCAAGGGTTTGAAACTATTTCTGACTTAACACATCAACTGGTCTTCTTGGTGACCAAATACCTGATGTTCTCAGGTTATCGTGATTCACTCCTTAGGCAAGGAGAGAGGTATATGTGCCAACAGACCTGTAAAAATATATTCTCTACTATGTAGAGAGGCTCTTATTTCAACCACAGGAATATCTGACTGTTATTGAGACACAGTTATTATAAAGAGGAGCTAACTCCCCAGAGCATGTGCTCTACCCAAACACTCTGGTAGGTATCAAAGATGCAGGCTCTGTTGCCTACAATATACACAACGCATTGGGAACATGAGGAGGGGTGAATACATCCAGTGTAGTAAGCAGTCTCCTGCCACAATGGTATCTTGTGATAGAGGTCCTTGAGAAGGTCAAGAAGCTGCAAAATTGAACAGTATACATCTCATTCATGCTCCCTAGCACTGACTGGGTGCTGTGGCGTTTGGCCCCAGCTGGGTTCCTAGTCTGTGCCAAAAAACAGGAGAAGAAGGACAGAAATGGCAGAAACATGTGAAAGGAGTAAGATGCCTTGGTTATATCCTGAGATCTGGTGCACAGGAGCAGGATGTTGCAAGGTGCACTCGAAGGTTTAGATACACAGAACTGACAATAGTTTTGTCACAGGTTCTAGAATTCAGCATTGGCTAATGTTGTTGGAGAGGAATGATATTCCTGATGAATGCACCTGATATTGGGGTCTTTCTGCCAGTACCAAAGATAGGATTCCTAAAGAACATAAGCAGCACGTGAGTTCTTCCATGAGTGCATCCTACTAGTCTGCACCCTTGAAGTCTACACCCTTGAAGAAAGTCTTCCATAAAGACAATTACCTCTTTAGGAAGACTAGACTTCTGAAGGCACACTGGATGTACCAAGTCAGGAGTCACAAGAGACACATCCAGTGTTGCCTACAGGACAATTCTTGCTATTCCTGAAGGCTATTTAGAGTTGGGACAATGTCATCCCAATATTAGGAGAAATATACTCAATTGAGCACTTAATCTAATCACAGATGGAGAGCATGCAGCAAGCAAATAAAATTCAATAAAACAATTCAATAAATATTACTTAGCCACCCTGCTAGAAGTTGGTTGCCCAAACTCTGAACTTTGCCAAAACTGGAATATCCAAGCTGGGGTAGCATAATTCAGAAGGATAATGGTTGTCCATTCTGCACTGAAAAGTGCAGATTACTCAAAAAAAATTGAGAGGGTGTTTGGTCTTTTTTAAACAAGATCCTGAGAAATCTTAAAGTCATCTTGGTACACCTGCCAGACAGGAAGATAGGCTTTATTCCAAAGGGGCACAACAAATTTATGTGGGATGACCATCATGAAGAGGCCAAATGTAGCTATGAAGCTATTAAAGATGAGAATTAGCAGTGAAGGTTTACAACCAAGAACTTCCACATCTCGTCCTATGTTCATGAGATACAGCCAGCCTAGCCCTACCACATATGGGACTGTTTGCCTCTGTTGCCATTGGGGTTGAAGTTACTGTGCTACTTCTCAAGGAATACAGGATTTTCTCCTCCATCACTTACGCATTTCGGGCTGTAAGTGAGCAGAGCATGGCTGGATACAAAGATGGACAAGTAAGAGAACGCACAGACTCACTTGAGCCATTCTGAGGAGCAGGCATTGCTCTGAAAAGTAAGAGCCTATAGCAATATTTGGGCTGATATTTCATCAGATGAGTAATACTGCATTAAAGAACAGACAAAGGCAGGGGGCATACATGACTAAATTACAATGGTTACTATCCCATCAATAGAGCACAGTTCACGGGATCATGCAGATTGAGGGTGATGAGGGATAAGAATGGAAGATATGAAGGGCAAAAGTGTCAAGGGCATCAAATGCTGGTTAACAGCACCAGTTGAGGGCTACGTGTTGAGGGGATTTGTAATAATGGATCCCAAGGAACTGTATGGTGCCTTCTAAGTGAATGAATAGCTGAGCTCCAAGTCACTAATGGATGGTGAAGGATGTACTTATCGCAGCTACAGAGACTTGCCCAAACAGAGCAGAGGTGGACTGGAAGCCTGGTGCTGAAGGTGGTGGGCCTAACAGCTGAAAAGGTGCTCTGTAGAAGATGAGAATACAAGAACAGCAGTATGAATTCAGACCAAAGGTCCATCTAGCCCATAATCTTTGCTTTGACAGTTGCCAACAGTGGATTTCTGAAGGAGAAGTAAGAACAGGACAAGCATGTAGGGCTTCTCCCCAGGACACTCTCCAAGCCTCCAGCAAGCTGCATTTTATAGAATTCCTGAGGCAAAACTGGTACCGGTTATTCAATAGCCGTTGATGGAGTCTTCTCCCATTTGTTAGTTCCAGTTGTTTTTTTAACCTCTGTAAACTTTTAGCATCCAGAGCAGTTCCTGCAGCAAGGAACTGTACAGGTTAATTGTACAGTGTACGAAGAGCACTTCTTTTGGTCCTTTTGAACCTGGCTACTACTGGTTGCTTCATGCGATGTCCCATTGTTTTCATATTGAAAGAGGCTAACAGTCAATCCCTGTTCATTACTCTGTAGAGCTTTTCATATCACCATTTAGCTTCCACTTTGCCAGCCAGAAGAGTATCAGTCCAGTTAGTTGTTCCTTGTATGAAACACATCTTATCCTTTTTCTTATCCCTCTGTTCTTCTCCAAATCTCTTCCAATACTGCTACATCTTTTTTAGAGGTGTGGGGAACGGAACTTCACACAGTATTCAACATGTGGATGTATCCTGGATTTCTACAGGAGCTCAAAGATATTCTCCGTTTTATTCTCTCTTTTTTTCATTCCTAATGTTCTCTTTGTCTTCATGACAACCACCAAGCACTAAGCTGACACTTGCATGGAACAATCTATTGTAATCACAAGATACAGTTTCTAAGTGGTAATGGACAAATCAGAGCCCAGCACCTTAATGTAAAGAAAAGACTGATTTTCCACGTGCATCTCCTGGCACTAGTCTCATAAGGTTCTTCTGCGATGCTTCTTAGCTGATCCTTCTCTTCATTACTTCACATTAGTTAATGTATTGGAAAGCTCTAAAACATTACCAAGCACTCAGTTTCCATGTGCTTATTAAACATACGGGACAGCATGGCTACCAGCACATGCACCTGCAGAACTGTAGTCATCAGCTTCTTCCATGCTGAAGATCTGCCAGTTATTCCTACCATCTGCTTCTTATCTTCCAATAAGGATTTATCCAGGAGCCTCCTTCTTATTCCATGTCTTAGTTTCCTTAAAAGCCTTTGCTGAGGGACTTGGGCATTTTGGAAATTCAGCTGGACCTACCCAACTGATTGACTCCTTCAATGCACTTATTACACTCTGCATTGTAGTTTCTACCAACTTACTCCGTACAGATTTTACAGCATACTGGTCTGGGCTTTCGTGGATGACTTGAAGCCCGTAGAAAAACTGGTATCACATCAGCCACCTTCCAGTGATTTTAAACAAGAGTTCATAAACATAGGTAATAGTTCAGCGATTTCATCCTCCACAGCTCTTGGGTGAATACCGTCCGATCCCAGCGACTGGTAATGTTGATTTTGTCTATCTACATCACCATCTCACCTACAGACATTTCAGCTTGAGAGAGATAAAAGCACAAAAAGAATTGCATTCCTTTTTCTGCTATTGGTTTAGCTGCCCTAAGCACTTTCTGCTTCTGATGTGACTGAAAGGAATCTATTATTAGTTACTTTATCATTTGCAAGCTATTTCTGGTTTCCTCTTTTCAATGTGTTTTTAGCTTGTTCCTCATTTTACCGAAATTTTTACTTTTTCAGGATGCTTTCATATACTTTCTTACCCTTATGTCTAGGTATGCTGATATCCTTTTATCATTTTTCAAGTATTTCTTGAGAAGTACATTTGCTCTTAATTCCTACTGTAGTGCCCTTAAATACCTTCATGCCAACTGCAAGGATGTAACTCTTAGTTGCCCTCTCAACTTTTTTTTAACGAGCTTATTTGATTTCACGTAACTGACCTTTCTGAATTAAAACACAACTGTGGACAACTTCTTGGCCTCTCTCTCAGCATCTTTGCAGGAACAAAATACATTATTGTCACTGTTACAGAGCAGCTTTTCAAAAGCAAAGTTTTGAAGGAGGTCCTGGAAAAGGCCAAGGCCAGCATTGTTTCTCCCCTTCTTGGTCCCATCTAGCAGCTCCCTGAAGTGTAATGGATGTAGTTGAAGCTTCCCATAATCGCTGCACTTCCTGCCCCTTGATCTCCCTCAGCCCACAGAAGTTATCGGCCAGTTGAAGGCTCTGCAATGTCATGCGGACCCAAGATGTTCCATTGGGTGTCTTCAGCAAGAGAAAGCTGTCGCTGGTTTTCTCAGGGAAGAAAAGTCTTTGTTTTACTGTGAAAGCAACCATGAAAGGCAGTCAGCGATGGAGCATGAAGACATGGGCTGGCACCAACTCAGGCTACAACTAGGTGGTACTGTCAGAAACGGCACGCGGTGATTTCTCAGCCAAGAACCTACACAAATTATTTCGATGATCTTTTCAAACATAGGGCTTTATAGGACCTGCATGTTGATTCGTCTATCACCCAAACAAATCAGGTATCTGCATCCTTCATGGAGGTATGTACTTTGTACAAAGTTTACAAACAACAGCTTTTTGTACAGCTGTCTTCCTCTTTAGAGACAAGACAGATGTAAAGGAGGTAACAGAAAGACCAAATGATCACGGAAAAGAATGGAGGAGGGCAAAGTGTTGGAGGCACATGGTGCCAGGCAACAGCCTAAACCATTTCGTGCACCAGCAGTGACCAAGAAGACCACATATAGAAAAATAACAAGAATAAACATTGTGCTGAGAAAATGTAAGGGGCAAAGATAAAAGAAACAAACTTTGGAGAGCAGATGAGTAGAAAAAAATAGCTGAGGGGAACTATATCACCTGGGGTGTCTTGAAGCTTATATGAATGAGACCAGATGAAATAGAGGGTGATGGGGAGGACAGAGACAGGAGTTTTGTGGCCCTAGGGAAATGTTTAGACAAAAGTCTCTGACATTCACATTCAGGGACACACGTGCACCCACAGCACCCACACGTGCACCACGCACTTGGACCCACAATATTAACATTTTACCCAAGATCCTGCACAAAATTCAACTAATGGAAGAACCAATGTTCTCCTTTCACTACCTAGGATATCCCCTCAAGTTGTCTCTTCTGTTCTACCATGGGGCAACCTCCCCAAACCCTTTGTCAGCCACGGTCTTCACTGCAGCTGCTCTGCTCGATTATTGGGCTTTTTGGCCTTTGTAAGGAAAACCGCTTCACGTCCATAATAGGACTGGAGTGCTATTCATTTTTCTTATCTGGATCCAATTCAATCCCAATGTCTTTCTCTCCGAGCTTCTGCAGTGTATGTATCCCTTCTACAGCGATACACCAGCAGCCTTGAGCAAATCCACCTAGCTGAACAAAGACCCCATAGAACAACAGCTGCTGAAGTGCTTTAGAAGTAGGAAGTCTACATTCTATTCTTTCATGTAATTTTGAACTAGAATTCGTATAGCATTTGCCAAAACAACAGCAAATTTAATCCCCAAACTGCTTTACTTACATTTGAAATGAACACATATCATAAATGAGTTTGGTACAAAAACTTTTAATCTGTTTCATAGAGTTTACGGCCAGAGGAATTAATTCAACTATGTAGTCAGAGTTTCTGTATATGACAAACCATTACATTTCTGCCACTATCCTGATACTGAGCACAGTAATACGCATTAGATTAACCCATTTGATCACTGGAGACCAAATTACTGAGACGGAGAACAAAAGAGAGATCAAAGGGCCACTAATGCCCTTAACTAGCCCCTTTAGGGTTAGGGAAGTGACGAGGTGAGAATACATCCGTTGATCTAGGCAGATGATTCATGTCTCAAGCTGCAGAGGAAGAGGATACACACCCAAACTTTCTGATAATTTGAACGGGGTGGCTGCAAGGGGGAGAAGAGTCTTCCACTTAAACCTGGCGATCTGTTCCATCTTGTGCACAGGAGTAACCCATACAACCTAAGCGTATTTCAAACAACATTCTCTCTACTACCTTTGAACATTGACACATATGTTTTAGCGCCTTGTTTTGAGGTGAGGCCAATCCCTGATGCTCCTAAAAAAAAAGGTGAAAAGGTCCCAAGACAACTCTTGGCCAACTCCCGCCTGACCCGTGCTGGCAGCAAGCCCGAAGCTCTGAAGCATGAGATGTGATTATGATTCCTTAATGCAGACCGAAATTGTTATGGGCAAATGAAAAGCAGCACAACGCTTCCTGTTCTTTACAGCTGGTTGAAATAAGGGAAAAATAAACAGGTATTAAAAATAAATAAATAAATCACAGAAGTCAAAGACAGAAGAGACCACCATGACCATCCACGCCATTTATGCCTACTTTATACCCTGTCCTCCTGTCTATACCTAATCTCAAGACTTAGAATGGAGGGAAGCCCAAAAGGGTGATAAAATATGAATGTGCATTGCTCAAGTGTGATATACACCCCTGTACTGAGGTTCGGCTTACAACTCTGCTTTGTTTATAAACCAAAATTTCATATATTTGACTCTTGGCAACCCCTGCAACACAGATTTTTATGATACTGAAGACAGACAGACCTGAAGATCAAACTACACTGCACGTTTTCCATTGCACTTCTTACTTTTTTTCTGTTTAGGTTAAAACTTGCTTGTTTTCAGACTAAGTAAGACTTTTGGGGAAAGTCCACAGAAAGCTTTTAGGCATGTTTGAGAGCTCTATGCATGGAAAAATACAGAGATATAATACATAAAAATGCATGTCAATTTTTGTCCAAAATAAAGTCTAATACAATAGAGTTCTCTTTGATCATACAAAGTTTGTGACGTTTGTATTACTTTGAAAATTCTGAAAGTTTTCATTTAATAATAATGAATTCACTTGGAACTCAGAATAGCCTTCCATAATCTGTAGGAAATGCCTACCAAACCTTTAGTTTTATGGAGGCACAGAACAAAAAGTAGTTTCTCTAATGGTTCAGAACCATTTCACCCACAAATCCAGCCTGGCTACAGCCAACAGGAACGACTGAGGCCCGTTTCCCTTCTCCTGTAATCTCACCCCTCTGCCAGCTTATCTTTGGGAAATGTCCACTTGCTCCTTGGATATATTCCAGGATGGGTGTGTATGGCCAGAAGTCCTCTGTTGACTGTCACTCACTCCAGCCCTGTTGATTTAGCCTTCTGACCATGTATCTTTGCTCTGCTGCAAAGATACTCCTATTTATGCCTGCCCCATCTAATTACTTGGGCCTCCAGATCTGTTATCTTTTAAGCACTGAAAATCTTCAATTCAGGATGGGTCTACACCTACATGTGTCATAAATAATTCTACTGGGACAATGACCAGCACCAGATGGTGCACTGGGGATCTGGAAGATCTAGGTTTAAAGTCCTTCAAACTCCTTAAACAGAGAACAGTTTCCCACCACACGTTTTCTGGGTCAGGAAAGGAGAAGACACGCCATGCAAAGCTCCAACTCAGTCTCTGCATATGCTCAAGAGAGGGATGGAAGTTCAGAAACAGCCTCTAAGCTGAGCTTTTTCTAGCAGCTAACTCTAGCTGAGACTCCCTACTCTGCATCTGGATTTTAATGGCTCACCTTTCAGATACACTTAAATCCTATACTAATATCATACTAATCTGCACTGCAGGTTATACTATATACTATGCCAATCCTATACTAATACTGTATGTCTGATTTTTAGAAGATCTGTTTTGCCCAAATGGTTTCTTGAACACTACCAGTGTATTTGTATTGGGTTACTACTGCCTTCTTGATGCAATGCTTTCTATGTTTCCTGAGACTGCTTTTACTTTCCTTAGTAGTATCTATGTCACATCTAAAGATTTTTTTTTTAAGCTGTAGGAGCCGTTCGTCTCACTGTTTCACTCTAGTGCAATTTCCCGTTTTAAAGGTTAGTGTCAGAGTTCCACTTTTTGGTACTTAGGCAACGAATTTTATTATGCTGCAGTCAATACAAGTGACTCAATTATTGCTAGCTTTTGAGTCAGTTCTTGCACATTACTTAACACTAAGTCAAGAATATCTTTCTGTGTACTCTAGTACTAGCTGTTCCAAGAGGCAGAAATTGCTTCTTTGAACTTACTCTTATTGTGCTATCTGACCAGTTTATTCACAGGTAATTTAAGTCCCCATTATCATTTGGTTAGACTTTCCCACTTCTTTGATCTCTGTCAACATTATGCACTCAACATCCTTTTGTTGATCCAGGAGCTAGTAGTATAGAAGACTTACTAATATATTTACTTTCTTATGGGTTGGGAGCGTAACCTTCTATAAGCAGTTAAGTAGGTGATTATAATTCTCCAGTAGCACTATGCATTGCAATATTGGAAACACTCTCCCTTTCCAGGATGATCATGTTGGGTTCATTGTAGCAATTTCAAGGGTTAATTATCATTGGTGTTATGAACACGCACCATGTTTCTTTTCCGAATATATCTATCTGTGTTTGGTTTTCAGCTTCTGAATTGTACACAACACCTAAAAAATGATGATTCAGGATTGTCCTCTAATTCTCACTCATTCCACCCTAAATAGAAGATTGACTTTAAAAATAATGTTTTTTAAATAATTTGTTTCTTTGGTGGGAGAGGAAAGAGGATAATCCTTGCTTTTGGGGTTCAGAGCCTTTAGGGAGCTTGTTCTGTGTTCTCAAGGTTTTTTCTTGCAGTCATAAGTTTAAATAATGCGCTCAGTGGGTAGATGAAAGTTGACTTTCTCCTACAATCACCTAACTGTGTAACTGCTAAGATTATATGGAAATGAAACACAGTATTGTGAGACTTGCGATAAAATAATGCATGTTGGGAAAACTGATGATATACTTCTGCCTGCTAAATAAGACGACTGTTCCACTGTTCTACATACCTACATGGGTTTTTTACGTGTAGGCATGTAAGGTGATTGGTGATTGATGATTGCTTTGCCTTCTCTACAGTAAATACAGTGGTTTGAGTTTATCTCTTTTTAAATATCATTGTTTGGGACTTTTCAGAAGAAGTCCAGGCTACTGCAATAAGCTCAACAGAGATCTAAACTTCCAGCCATTTGGAAACTGCAAACTAGTTCACAACACTACATCTCTTGTGTTAGGCAATAGTTAATGCTCACAGCATGTGCTCTCTGAACAAGCTTGAGCTCGGAACAAGCTTGAAGATGATTTCTGTAAGAAGTCTAAGGTGTTGGTTTTTTGACCTATAAAGTCTTAAGCGGCTCTGCCTACTTGAGAAATTCCTCTCCCTTTGCATCATAGTGCATCGTGCAGAGTGCCAGAGGTAACACTGCCTGGGTTAAACTGAAAGGGGCAGACAGCAGGCAGGTGCCAGGCAGCTGCTGGCATCCACTCGCTCACCCACCAGTGTTCAGTGACCTGCAAAACTGAAAATCCAGAGATTTCCCAGAAGAACTGGTCACAGGGGCAAGGGGTGTGAGGAAGAATTCGGCATTGGGGTTATTTTATTATAGGTAAAGGAGATATGTTTAAATTAGCTTCTAAGAATGTAACACACTATGATCAAAGTCTGTTTCTGTAGGTGATCCTAGAGAATATGGCAGGGAGAAATGAAACCAAGAAAATGTTCTGGTAGCAGTACATTTGGTGAGGCTTCATTACTTATGTGCAGGATTTTCTATATTAAATTAAGGATGTATTTCTAAAAATCTATTGACCAGAGCACTATGAAGATAATTATAAGTTAAAGAGAACTTTACTTGAATATAGGGCTAGCTCTGCACCACTTATCCTTAAGCAATCTTCTTATACCACTAAACTAAGAGAGCATTGCTTTGAAAACAGGACTGGGCCACCCACTCTTCCCTTCCAAGCTTGGCTCTGCAGTTTGTGTTCTCCTGCTATGGGCATGAGGGCTGACTGCATCTTACAGGGTCTGACATAACCAAGAAAACCTATCCAAAAATGGTGTAAAAACTAGACTTCTTAACTCATTAACTGTAAAGATAATCATGTTATGTACCTAAATTACATATAAAGAACCAATTGTGCAGGTATGTGTGAACAGGCTTAAGTTTATTTAAATACGAGTTCCAATGACATCAAATTTAAGCACGTGACCTAACTTTTTTGCAAGATTGGGATGTTGACAACACATGTAAAATGAGATGTCCCAATAAAGCCTAATTCAGGTGTATTTAATATCCGACTATCCGAATGTGAACTAAAAGTAGTTCCTCCCATTAATTTCTTACTTATTCTGTACCTTAACAGTTATGGCTCCGTTTCCCATTTTGTCTTTCCAGAGGCAGGAACCCACTGCAGGATCAAGACCCAAGCAATTTTAAATGGCATTTTATATTCTGAGTTTCGATATGTAGTGGCAGAATTAGAAACTACACCGTAAGATATACACGAGAGGTCATAGGTACACTTGACTAAGCTTTCCCAGAGCATGGTGCCTGGCACCGGGCAAACATCCTGCTGCAGAAGGCACAGCCTGACCCCCCGATCCCAACGTTGCCACCTGAAACCAGACCCGGATGATTTTCTGCACTGGATTCAGTGGGATACAGAATAGGAATGATCACCTGCGCACACATAGTGGCGGAATCAAGGCCTAAAAACATACACAGTGCAGGTCAGTATCTGTGTACACAAACTCAACAGATTAGATTAGTGTTTCCCCAACCCTCTCCATTTTGAGGATGATTTTTAAAGGATGAAGTCCATTTGTAAATCTAACACTATTCACTGCTTAGTATTCAAAACGTCTCATTTGTGCTGCTGTGACGGCAGGCAATACAAAAATCCCACTTTGTATCACTGCACTTGGTTAAAAACATCCACACATCACACAATAGGGGTTATCATCCACTCATTTCGAAAAGGTCCACACTCTATACTTTGTGCTCAGTTGCAACACCACTGTAGTTTTTGTAAGGAATAAATATTGACTTTCCTGGACATTGCCTCACGACAGAACAGGACCTTGAGTACATTTGTCTAAGATATTTTTTAGCCTGGTAATATAATTTTATAGCATAGCTTTCATTCTGAGTAGTTCAAAAGGCGTGGAAAACAGGCTTTATAAATGTCACAAATTGCCCATTTTCATTTTCAGACAGGTGACCATGTTCTAAAGCTGGCTCAACTGTATTTCTTTTCTTATAAGACTATACAAAATTTATTACTATAATTTAAATTTCCAAGCTACAAATTTAATTAAGATTACAACATACCACATTTGGAAAGTCAAGACTGGAAAAAGCCATGCAAAAATTAAGATTTAATATTAATGCAGGCTATTTTGCAATTTTTTGTTTTCAAGAATAATGCACATGACTGCCAAGCAAATTACCAACAGAAACCAGAGAGTACACACCATGCCTCAAGAAACTGAGCTCAAAACTTAAGCACATGCAGGAGATTGGTCTGTTCACCGAATAGCTCAGCTCTGTCTCTTAGCAGCATCTGCACCTTATGGCAAGATGTCCAGATGCTCTCTCCTTAGTAAAGGTCAAAAACCAGCATTAATTTCACTTATAGAAATACCTGGTGGTGACACCACAGGAACTGCTGTATGGGCAAAATTCAACTTTCAGGTACAGGCAATACAAAAGACAACAACCAGCCGGGTCAGTAATTCTGGTGGGCAAAGGCTGGATGTGTATTTTAGCTGTAACGGAATCCCAGCTATCAGCAGAAGTGTGTAGAAAACCTTCTGGATTTCACAAAAAAAAAAAAATCATGCTTTCTGTCAGATGTTTAGCGTCCCAACATGTGACTCGACACACTCAGCTTTATAACATCAATTAAGATACACAATAATCTTCATGGGATCAACCGACCTCGTGCAAAATTCAACATTAACACAAGCACAGCTACAGATCGTGACCAAATGAAGTCTCAACCCGACCCCTTCTGCCTCAAAACAGTGTGCAGGGCTGGAGAGCAGGAACACAAAGGAACAAAACACACAGGTGGACAGCTCACATAAAAAATGCCTCATTGCTTCAGTTATAAATCTGCAGTCAGGAAACAAAATCAAATGCAGCAAGGAGAGAAAACGGGGGAAAGCATAGGAGTGGGAAGGTAAGGCAGATGGAGCTGGATAAAATAAAGATGCTCTTACCTGGAGCAGTTTTCCTTCGGCTGGAGTCACCTCAGCAACGTTTGCAAACTCCCCTTCCAGTATGATTGGCTCCACTTTCAGGGGGATCACCCTAATGATGGCTTTCTGCGCCGCTGACCTCTCCGACTCGACCGCCGCCGCCAGCGCCAGCCCTGTGTGGCCAAGTCCTGTCTGCAGGGTCGCCATGAGCAGCCAAGGCCAGAGGACAGCCAGCTGCAGCTGGGGGCCAGCACTCATGCTACCAGCTGCAGCAGCGGGCTCCGGCCACACATACCGCTCAGGAACGCGTCCTCACCCTGTGGCAGGCTCCAGCCGTCGGCAAAGCTCGTCGGGTTTCCGAGCGTGCGGTCCCAGCGACGAGGAGGCGGGAGGAAGAGCAGAGAGGGGCTCAGTCAGCGCCAGCACTGCTTACTGGACAACTTCCCCGGTTCTCACCATCACTGTTTCTCTTCCTTGGTGCCACGTGCTCAAAGGCCGCTGGGAGCTCAAAGGCATATTTTAAACAAACAAACTAAAAGAAATACCCTAAATTATGAGTCCCTCCTCCAGCAGATAAATCCGGAAAGATCAGCAAAACAGGTTGCAAGCAAGAAATCAGTTCAGATATACAGGAACCCCAAGGAGCATTAGGAACTCGTCAGTCTCACAGAGATGAGGCACGGGGAGATCTCCCCGTGGACGTGGTGTCCTTCTGTCTCCTGCCCAAGAGTTAGGAAGATCCACAGGTTCAAAACATCCATCTCAAGTACCCTTGAGAGACACCTCACCTTCTTGCCAGCATTTCCCACAACATAAGCTCAAGCTCTTTACCTTTAACGTAATCTGCAATTATCGGTATCCTTCTCAGAAATTATGCAGGAGGTATTTCTTGAATTTATGGTGAAAAGAAAGTTTGCTTCTGTACCGTTCTCTTCCAAATTGAGTTGATCCCTTCCATCCTTCTCATGCCAGAAGTGCCTCACTCAAGTTTGGACATCGACTTTATTTTTCTCCTAGCAATCCATGTTCAGAGTCTGAGTCCAGGTGCAGTTCTCGAGGATAATTAGTAAAGCACGGAGCTTCTCTTCATAGTTTCAGGTTCCCAGGAAATAAAAAGGCCCCAAAACACTTTAAAAGTTTAGATACGAAACAAACAGGTATCAAGCAAAAGGTTACAGCATATCTGATTTCTCTCGCACTATTTCTGTGCACGCCTGAGTTCCGGTATGACCACTTCCAAGCACACATTAAGAAGATCCTGACTGAAGGCCCCACAAAATAAAATATAAAGTTCCATGGTCTGCCCAAAGGTCACATGAAACATATCGAGGAGCCTTCATAACTGGGAGAATTTAGACAGAGGATATTTTCAGTTAAAACCAAAGTTACAGTGATCACACAGCTATGAAGAGAAAAAGTGATTAAAAAAAAAAAGAAAAAAGATCTGCAAACCTGTTAGGCAGTGTGCCTGCTGGAGTCCACAGGGGCCGGGATGGATGGAAATGTTGCTGTAAATCCTAGGCAAAAGTTATTTCCAGTAGCTTAAGAAAACCATGTGGGTCTGATGCTGTTTGGTTTGGGTCTTTAAAAAAAAAAAAAATTTGGTATTTATAATAAAAAAGTATTTTTAAAAAAGAGAAAGCAATCTCTCTCGCACACATGCAGCAGGCAGGTAGGTGCGAGTGGAGCTCTGCAGCCCGAAAGAGAATCCAGCAAGATCAAAGGGAGAAAATTACTGCAGACAGAAAGCTCCTGGGGCAGGCATGGCTGAAAGTGAAGTGTCCGCATGTAATCTACAGACCTGAGAAAGAACCCAGAAACACTTCGGATAAACTCCTTGAAAATACCAAAGTCTCTCCTCTCGCTACAGCAAACGCAATTATCGGCTCTAAACGCAGGGAGCACGAAGGACGACGAAACCTGGAACATCAGCGGCGACCCGGCAGCGAAGCCCGGCAGGCTGCCTGACCATTATCGGGGAGGGAAACCACTCCAGCAGGCGCAGGGGCTGCCAGCCGCCGGACAGCCCCGAGAGCGTCTGCGGAAAAGCCTTTCTTCCAGAAAAACTCAGAATCGACACTTCGGCTCGACCCCCGGCGCAGGCGGGCTGCGGCTGGCCGTGTCCTCCCCCGGGACGGCCGGCGCTCTCCTACCTGCTGACACAAAGTGAGGGTGGAGCAGCCGTAGCCGCCGCCCCCCCCGGGGCCGGGACCGCGGGCTCCCCCTCCCGCCCCGCCGCCCGCCTGCAGCGCGGCCCGGCGGCGGCTGCCGGTGCCCGGGCCTGGCGCGGGTGGCGGGGCACAGCGGCATGGCACCGGGCGCCTAGGGGGCCCGACCCGGCGCCCGGCCGGGCGTCCGCTCCCGGCGGAGGGCGGGCAGCCGGCGTCCGGGCCGCTCCCCGCGCCGGAGCGCCCTGACTGCGGCAGCCTTGCGTCTCCGGCCCCGGGAAGGGCTCCGGCCGTTTCAGGCGCTGCCTTTCTTCGGCTCCCGCTAATTTAGATTCAGTAGCCCTTTTCGAGTTGCTGCTGCGAGGAGGTTTCAGGTCAGGCTGATGTCAGAGGTCTGGAATTCAACTGTTATTCTCCTCTGACATCACTGAGAGGTGAATAATACTATAGGTCAGACCTATAACCTCAAAGTAAGGTTGCAACTGGAAATTTGTAAATCGGCATGCGATGGAGTGGCGCTTCAAGAGGGCACTCAGAAATTAAAGCAAAAACAACGCACGGTGCGCAGAAAGCGTATGATCCAGCCAGCCGTTCTGGGAGTCGTTCGCTATTGCTCCTGGTGCTCGTGGAAAAGTGTATTCAGGAAAGCGAACAGAGCGATGAGGGGGGGTTTGTTACACATGCTGCCAAACTAACCCCTGGAGCCACTCCACAGAAATTAGTAAATTACATTAATGAAGAATTGGTCCACTTTTTTTAAACGTGTCCAGGTGGCAATGGTTATTTGTTGATAGAAGTGTCAGCAAGAACTACTGAAACACGAAGCATTTTTTTCAACTACGATACTCTATCATTTGTAATTTAAAACACAGAGAAAATATAAATGCAACACCCATTTCGGTTTAAAAGCTTAATTTATTACAGATTACTGCAACCATGCTGCCTAAGCAGGGGTATAAAAGAACATCCTCGAGGTAAACCAAATCCCACTCTGTTCCCATTAACAAGAATATCGTTAAAAACCTTTTGTTACAGAAGTTACTTATTATTATTTACTGACCAAACTACATCCACGTTAAGGTGCTGAAATGCTAGACATTCAATCTAGAGTTACCTGAGACTTGTGAGGCCTTGTGCAATATTATACTGACTTCCTAAAGCAGCGAGTGCACTTTCTCCTGCGCTCTCACAGTATATCAGTGAGTTGGTTAAGGATAAATAGAGTTTACATGCACGTGTATCCTGAAAGTGCAGTACTGCAGGAGATCCAGCTCCATAACCCTTTAAAATTAGCATATTAAAAAATTTTAAAACTAAGATTTCATCATTTGTCTTTAGAATCATAGAGCATTAAGACACTAAGCCTCCCCTAACTTACATCTCTGAAAGTATCAAATCTTTTGGTGGTAAACAGGAGCAAGCAAGGTAAGCTAAGAAGTTCCCTTTGTATTTTAGTTGAATTAAAGAGGTAGCAGCTCCAGTTTGATAAGGCTGAATTCCTGTGATCTCCATCTCCTCACACCCTGACACCAGGAAGGCTAGCCCGATGCTCTCAAACCCTGTTACTATTAATGGCACAAACTACCACAGGATGTACAGATCGACCACTATTTCCATGGTGTATTATCCAACGGCCTCAAGCCGTGTCAGCTGGAGAGCACAAAACCAAACTCCGGTGACAAAGCTGCAGCACTGTTATCAAACATCTTTTCCTTTTAACTACCTGAACACTCTCATCCATTTAGAAATGCCTTCCACATTGTCTCATTTGAGGAGGAGGATTTGAACGTAAGCACCTAGCCTTTCACTATTCACGCCAACTGGAATTGCACTGCACGTATGTAATATATGATGAAGGATAACAAATCTGAGGACAATCAGTATGGTAACCCTCCCACTCGCCCTACCTAAAAGCATCCTCAGATTGCATTTGTCTAGTTTGGACTGATGGTGAATAATTAAAGGTTTCGCCTCTGTTCACCCTGCCGCTCAGTGTTCATGTCAGACATCGTGACCGTGGCTAGAAGCTACACAAAGCTCTGGAGCGCTAACTGAGGGGGGGGTCCTGATAAATTCTCTCTGCTCCTTTCCTGTGCATTTTGCTCAGGGCTGGCTCTAATCAATTATAAGAGAAGTATGAACATGCATGAAGCAATTAAATTTATGTTTTAAGTGCTCTTCCACATGTGCTTCCCTAATGACACAAATACAGAATATGCCCCCTTTATCCTATATAAAGACAAATGCATAGCTATTAAAAACTTAAGTTCTACTAGCAATATAAATACAATTATATCCTAAAAGTTAAAAATTTACTTTGAAGATCTATTTAAAACAAAGTACTAAAACAACAAATAACTTATCATTACAGATACCATGAAAATCAAAAGAAAATTATTAAAACAGAAGAATTCCCCATTAATGAAAAAGATCAGCAGCTGTCATATGTAATGGATACCCACCAGAAAGGATACACTTGCTGCTGAAACAGAGCATTGCTTTAGGAAGGAAGAGCATTTCCTGGTTAATCACTCAGAAAATTAGCTCATCTTTCCTATAGCTGCTCTCCTGAAATCCCTGACCCATTCAGGCCTAGCATCTTGTGACTTTCCTACCCTTTTGTTTCATACACAATTCCCAGTAAAGGGCCACAGTATGACTTCAAGCAAAGACAGCGAGAGCACCAAACACCACCTATGCCGAGTATACTGTAGCTTCCAACAAAGTTAAATAAAAAGATCCCAAATACAGCACTAAAAACAATTTGCTTCCCAGTAAGAAAGTTTTGAAAAAGTTTTTAAGGCTTCAAGTTTACAAAAAGTTCAGACTTTCCATATCTAAAGAATACAAGCAGCTAAGTAATTACTTCATATTAAATACTCTGACCACTAGATGCTTTATAACTTGACAGGTAGAAAACATAATGGAAGAGGTGTAAAAAATGGAGCGACTAATATCCTACACAGTTAAAATGAAAGCAAAAAAAGAGAGGTGTTTTTTTCTTAAAAAAACAGTCTAAATGATCCAAAGTGCCTGTTGTGTGCAAAGCACTGCCGCTGGAGTCTGACAAGAGAACCCAGCTGGCAGCTGCTGCACATTTTCACATACTTGTCACCCACTTCTCACTCTCTTGTTTCTTCCTGGGGAAAGTACCCCCGCTTGCAAGCCACGTCTACCCGCAGATGGAGATCTAGGAAGAAAAGGGAATGCTGAGTAAGTATCAGTCCTTGTATATGTTTCACTTGGCAGCACACATAGCAATTGTACTTCTAGCAGGTACTATAAAATATGGCCTGAAAGGCAGGCTGTAACTTGAGAATTTGAGGCCTACTGTTTAAAGAATAGGAATTATTCTAATTTTGCAAAATGTTAAATATAAAATAACAACAAAACAAATCACAGGAAAAGCGCTCCCATTCTTCAAGATATATTATTTATATGTGCACTCACTACCATGGATACCAACTGCCAAATGTTCATTACTATAAAACCCTGGCATGGTCTACAGAAAGGCCTGTTCTGCTTGTGACATATACCTTCATTTATCCATAAAAGGCACAATTGCCTCAAAGTACACCATAGCTGGTGCCAAGATCCTAGAGAAAACTCATGGTATCACAGAGAGGGCAAACAAGAGACTCCTCTTTTGGAAATCACTTTGATCCACAGCAAAATGGAGATACTTCCAACGTCTGGCCAAACCTTGCAGGTCAAGAAAGTGAACAAGTACCTTGATAAAGTCACAACAGCACTACCACTGCAAACGTCACCCGTGTGAACTTTAAACTCTAAACAGACACATTCACATCTTAGGCAAAGTACTCTAGCCCTTGTTCTTTTTCTATACTACAAATTCAGGCCTAAGAGGCTCCAGTTCTGCACTGTCTGACATTCGCCTCCTGCCAAAGCAGGCTCTGTTGGGAACAAATCTTGAAAATGCATAGGGATGGAGAAATGAGGGGGCTAGTAACAATGCAACTCTGAATTATGTAAAGTTAGGAGACAGCATCTAACATCCCCTCATCCAAAACAGCAGATTGCCAGGACAGGTAATTTGAAAGTCCTTCCCTGAATATATAATGAAGTAAAGGTAATGGCAACTGAGCTGGAGCAAGAAGCTGCAGTTCAAACTCCTGAGAACAACTTCACTTTGGGCTTCAGACAGGAGATGTTGAAGAGCTCAGGGCCAGGCCTGTCCCCACGTTAACTCTTAACACCTTTGTAGGAGATCTCACTGTGACCTATTAGGAACACTAATGAACTCAATGAAATTATTTTTGACTGGAAGGTGTAGGAAATAGTTCAAGTGAACATATGATAGCATGGGAGACCTTGCCTGAATGAAGATTTGCCCTTAGCACTTGCACCCATAAATCTATTCACCTTGCAGTGAATGAAAGGGAATGCATAGTGACACAACTGTAGGGGCATAGGAGCAGGTGGTAAATGCCTAGGGCACCTTGTGGCATGATAATGATGGGTTCATGCAAGTCAGTAGCATCTCAGTATTATGTTTGTGTTCTTGTAGCAAAAAAAATTAGAGGAAGTTGCCAGATTATTTGAAGGACTAAACGACTCACAAAAAATATATGGCCAGCCATTGAGAAAGAAAGCTTTTTCCTTAATGTATCAGTATCAGCTTAAATGCTTAAATCCAGAAGTTACAAATTCTACCTGCTCCACTCCGAGATCCCTATTTCCAGAAAGAAGGGCTGCAAACAAAAATTTCTCCGATCAGAATCTGGCCTTCTTATGTACTTTTTTAGAAGAGGAACCACAAACCACAGATATTAGGTCCAGTACAGCTATATTCACTAGCTGAGTGTACCTGTGGAGTACAATGCAGAGGAGATGGGGAAGGATACATGGAGAAGTTACAGCGTTCCTATCAATCATTCATGAAGTCCGAAAGGACTCCTGTTGCAAGTGTGGATGCTCCCAACAGAAGCAGACAGATTTATTCCAAAAATCCCATTTTATAGATGAGCTCAACTAGAAAGTAGTGGAGAAAGAAGATGCATCATCGGGACCTTCAAATCTATGTCCTAAGAAAGAGCCTGGGGCTGAAAAAAGCCATCCCTGAAAGGTGAACTATCCCTCACACCTCAATGTGATAAACATCCCAGGAACTAGAGAGCCATACCCAGTGTCTCTCAAGAGAAAGAGTGGGAAGGGAACAGATGACACAGCCTATACTCATTTGCAATGATGTATCTTGGTGTTGAATTAAGTTCTGCACCCTCTGTTGCAGCCTCTGACTCCTGGGAGGACTCACAAATAGTTCTCCTCCAACCAAGGAAAACAGCGTCCCTCTGTCAAATTGTCAGGTACAGAGACAACTAGTGCATGAGTAGTAAAGATATGGTTAAAGCAAACACTTGCATTCAAAACAAAGAGGGGGGTTCTTCACCCACTGTGTAATTAACCTGTGTTAATGACATAAACTTACAAAAAACCCAGTGGATGCTAAATGTTTGCATGGCTTCAAAAAGTGACTAGAAAAATTAATTGAAGAAAAGTTTACTGAGACCTTTTCTACTTAACAGTACAAAAATGCCAAAGATACTGTTGGAGACGGGACAATGAGCTAGAAAGACCTTTCATCTTGACCCTGGTTGGCAGGACGTTCTTACAACTGGTAAACTAGAATTTAGCTGAGAAAGTTGAATAAGTATATTGTTTTTCATCTGAAGAAAACAGATAACCTATTTCAGTGATTTATGGTGCTGCACAGATGGGCTGGCAGCTATGGAGGGAAATCCTGGGGACTGCATTTTAGTAAGACAGCAGCTGTCTCTCTTGCTACAGGATAGCTGCAAAAGGCAAAGAAATCTGGTCTAGTTCTTCAAAGGAAAGCAACGCCTTTTCCACAAGGGAGGGTTTGATTCTTGGCTCATTTGTACAGATTATCACCTTGGTTTCAGCCCAGAGCTGCTCCCAGTCACAGAAGTGACTTTTCCTTCCATCTTCATTGCAGTGGCCTTTGGTACCACATTATGTTGGCTCTTGCCATGTGATATCTAGAACTTGGTGTCACCACATAATAAAGAAAAGTGAATCATGTCAGCAGCCTACTGAAACAGATGGAAAAAAAGCCTGCTCTATAGCAGGACACGTAACAAAGTGCGGGCTCAGAAAACTTGCAAATGAGTGCCCAAAGGAGAAGAGGAAGGCGGACAGGATTCAATCACTTTCAGAGGATAAGCTGTGAAGAAACACCTGGAAATTTTCATGATGCAATATTTTGGCACAGAAAGATTAAGGAAGAAGTTGTTTCCAAAGACCCACAGAGGAAAGGAGGTACTGACAGAAAAATGTAGTCAGAGCAATAGAAGTCAGCTTGTATTTAAACCTGTTTGCTTCCGGCTTACAGTTGAAACACAGGAGATGAGCTATGCCAGCTTCGAGGCTGGTACCATGTGCCCAATTTATTTTGGGCCAGCTTGAGCCTGCTCATGTTTGGCTCAGGTCTGCTGCCTGTCTCTACCCTTTACAAGTACACCAAGACTAAAAGGTACCACAGTGGAAATGTAGACCTGGATGACTATCACATTTCCCAGAGAGCAGACTCTATGCTAATTGTTACTAATTAGCATTAGCGTAACCGTGTTTCATCTCTATGGAACAATCCCATGGAAACACTTTCCAAAATGTTCCTGTACATAACTTTACAACTGGCATATTAAGCAAATGTTTTGCTTTAGATATGAAAGCTGAGAAGTTTGCTAATTATCCATGATACCAGGAAGTAATTGAATAAGAACTCTCAATTCTGTGTTTTAAACAAAAGCCTGTCTTCTTTCAAGATGGCATCCAACCTTTTTTCTCAGCTTCCTGACAAGAAGACTTTATTCCTTACTTAAATGTTTGAAACTGATGGGCGTTATGAGCTGAATTATTAACTAGCATCACTATCTGGAATCTAGAAACTACCCTTTGAAGTGAGCAACAGCTCTTCAAACTCTACAACCAGCTCTTTGATGAACAGCTGTAAGGGAAACAGCTTCTTGCGAGACTTGCAGGCTGCACTAACTCTTCTTCTAGAACGGATCCGAAGTACTCTCTGTGTCCTCTTATGCCTCTCTAATCTGTGGACATTTAGGTTCTTCCTTTAGTTACTCGATTTGTGAATTGTTTGGCCTCAGATGTTCTGCTGCTTGTTTTTCTCATGTATTTCAGCATACACATCAGCAGACTGGTACAAAATTTAGTGATCTGAGACAAAAGGTTTGGACTTCTACACTAACTTCATCAGTTTGGTGGGTTTTTTCCCTGTTATTTCAGTAGTCACCTCATTACTCAGTGTTTCCTTCATAGCACTGTCACCCTCCAGCAAACATATCTATGGACTTCATCTCAGTATTGTGACATCCAGGTTTCTGACACAACTCCCAGAGCTTCAGGTTTTATTTACTGATATAATTTACACCCTTTTCCACATAAGTGTACTTACGCTGCAGACAATAACTAAACTATTCTGATCTCCCCTTTCTGTAATAGTTTCAGAGTAGCTGTCTCAGAAATCTCTAAAAAAATGGAGAATCTCTTCTTACCAGGGGACTTGCCATCGTGTGAACTGTGTCTCCTTTTCCTGCATCCAGGTTTTACAGATGAATCTGTCTCTTCTACAGATTTGTTCACAGGCTCAGCTCCTGAAATGAATTGTCTCTCTTCTGTCTCTGATGTAGTAGATTCACATTTAACACTAGTATTTGCCTTAAAACAAACAAACAAACAAACAAAGAAATAAAACCAAAGATCACTCAATATTTTCTTGTAATCACTTTAGGGACAAAATAATAACTATTCTTCTCCACTCCAAAAGAACATCTCACAAGTGTTGAACACTGCCTAGATGGTTTACATAATAAGTGTTTTTAACTCAGAATTAAGGTTGCCAAATTGAAACTCAAGCTCTTACAAAATGTCATACTAAGCAAAACATGAAATCACAAAACTAAAATATACAAAGTTAGGGTACATGTCCTCACAGTCTGAGCTTTGCCCTCTGTTATCAAACTAGCTACAAGAAATAACCTAGAAGAAATCCAGGTGCACTCACTGTTACCAACACATGTATTAGTAATGACAGATCTAGCTCAAAGAACTTGACAGAGCTGTGTGATGCAAAACTACACATGCGAGCCGCACATTTCTGGTTGGAAATCTCACCCCACCCCACCCAATTGTTAAGACATTAAATTATAATGTGTTGCTTGCTTTTTGGAGCCCTCTGCTGCTGCTCCATATGTATTTTGCAGGCAACCATTTACTGAACTGGTGTATTTCCATGATCATGTTGCAAAAATCTGTAGGTTTTAAAAAAAAAAAAAAGGCGCCAAACAACCAAGTTATGTTTCTATTCCACTGAGGAAGTAAAGGCCCAAAGTTAAGCACTTGGAGTTTACTTTTAGACAGAAAGACGTTCTCACTATCACCTGTTCTAGAATATTAATCTCTTCTGCAAATATCCTATCAATCAATACCCTAAAGATGAATGATTGTTCAGAGCCTGCAACATTTCCTTCTAGTAAGGTAAAAAAAGCTTTTGAAAACTGGTATGTGTGAGTTTACAGAAGACAAAAGGTCGTCACACTTGGTAATAAGTTATTAGTAATTCCAAAAATCACACTCTCCACCTTGAGTCTGTTGTTACTCAATGTTAAACATATAAAAGGCAATGTGTATGCAAATTAACAGAAATACATATAAAATCTTTGACAAAGTTGTATAATAATATTCAAAAAGGCCTATGTGAATACAGTAACTGCATACTCCAGGGAGAGCTAGTTCCCCCAACACACCTCCTGCACCTGCTAGATACCTACTTTACTGTAGTATTTGTTCTTTGAAATGTGCTGTCTGTATGTATTGCATTAGCACTATTAACAAGGCTGTGTGAAAACCATTTGGCTAGCAATGCCTTTTGTCTAACACTGAACCACAGCTCCTTCCTAGGCATAAAAACAAAGAGAAGGAAGGAGGACTGTAGTTCACTACCTTCACTAGCTAGAATCCAAATTTTGTGAGTGATGATCTAAACCTCTCCGTTCCTGGTGACGTTTACATAACAAGTTCTAGAAAAATGAGTAAGGAGCCTGCACCAACCAGTGAGAGAAGGGAATATTTCTCAAATATCCCTGACTTGGATACTCCACAGGACAAATGTTCTCGAAACAATTCTACAAATTTCATTCTTTAAAAAAAAGAGAAAAATAGATACACTATGAACTGAAGAGCAATATCAGATAGGAGATGTAGAAATCAAACTGCATTGTTTGATAAACAAACAAACAAATGCATATTGGCATAATCATTCTTAAGAAATTATTACTAGCCTACAGGCTGGAAGAAGTCTAGAAACTCTGACTAGCAGTTCTTCTAAAAAGGACCTGGGGATGCTGCAGTGCCCAGTAAGGCTAACGACACCATGGGCTGCCCGGGGATGAGCATGGCCAGCAAACGGAGGGAATTTCATTTCCCCCTCACTGGTGAACCTGTACTTGCAGTGCTGTGTCCAATTTTAAGCCTTACAGTTGTGTGTGTGGAAACTGAAGAGCAATGATACTGCACAGTACCCCTTTCAGATTCCTTTTTATCACTGTGTTTATAGGATCTTACACACCAACTCTCTAGTAAAGTAATATAAAAAAGGCAGTAATAAGATTTTCATCCTAATAGCATCAGCCTAGCCCACACAAATCTGGTTCCCAAGTTATCTCTTTTTTTTATTGTTTGGTTTTTTAAGTGAACGTGCTTCTGACCATGGATTTACCACATCTGTGGACAGACTCTTCACTCAGGCCTGTAGTTTCAGAGTCCCAAACATTGTCTGGCGGAGAATCAGACAAAGCTACCAAAGCTGACGGATGTGAATGTTTTGCCTTTTCACTTCAATTATTGAAAAATGCCAAATCTGCTGCATCTCACTGGTTACATGACTTATGAGACAGCGACTGGACTATACCTATACCCAGCTGGAACCACGATGAGAAGCTAAGGTACTAAAATTAACAGCTCACATGAATAGGGTTTGCTGGATTAACCTTCACCAAAGAAAGCAACAGTTTCAACCTTCAGATAGGTATACTGCCAAGGAGACTGAACAAAATAGGAGACAAATTGCTCTTCATCAAGCATTACAGAAATGTTGTATTTCCACTTTAAGAAGAAAATAAAATATGTCTTATGAGTAGGAGTGGAATAAAATATGCTCATTAAAGGCCAAAACCTGTAAAAGTCTAGAACAGAAATTCACTGAGGCTAAGAGGACAACGCGGGATCTGAACTATTGAATGTACTAACTCTTTTCATGTAAAGAATTGCTCTTTAATTTGCTATCTTTTAGGAAATCAGGAAAGCAGAATAAAGCAGGTTTTTACTAAACTTAGTTCTATGAGGAGGACAGTTCAAGGCTCAATAGCTGTCACAAGAGCAAATGCTAGGAAATACTGTGAAAGAAACAGAGAACAAAACGGCAAACATCTTTGTGCCACTGTAAAAATGGATCGTTTTCCCACAACTTCAATGCTTTCTTCATTTCAAAAAAGGCTGTAGTAGAAACGGATGAAGTTGAGAACAAACCCAAAGCTAACCAGAGGTGCAGAGCAGCTGCCACGCAGAGGAAACTACAGCAGGACTGTACAGTCGGGCAAAAAGACTACTGAGGAGGCTGTGATATGAGATCTGTAAAATCACAAGTGACATGCAGTAAGCAGCCAGGATGACAGTTGAATGTCTCTTCTGAGACAGAAACCAGGAAGCATCACATGAAACTAGCCACAGCCATGCTCAAAAGGATCAAAAGGAAGCTCTGTGCAACAGATCATGAGCAAAGTATCTCTTTGGTCAAAGGATACTGTATGCTAAAACTGACATGGTTTCAAGGGCTGACTTCAGTCCACAGAAGAGAAACTAAGATTAAGTATACAGTATCATTCCAAGTCCTCAAGTTGAAAGTAGTTGGAAAGGAGGAATGCCCTGTTCTATTTGCATGCCTTGTTCTTGCTCTTCCCTATGTATCAGATTACAGCTATTGTCCTGAGACTGGGCAAGACAGACCTTTGATCTGACCCAGCAGAGCTGTTTTGATGTTCTTGTATTAACACCAGAGGAATTTGCTCCTCCTGGGCTGCTACACAGCGGAATAAAACTGTCCTCTGTGCACAGCCACTATTCTGCTGTAGGCTTGCTCTGAAATACATGGCACTGACGGCTACTGAAAGCATCAGAAGGCTTCCAGATTCAGGGACAAGGAAGACAGCAAACTATGTAGGAGCCTGATGGGACTACAAGCACAGATGCCTCCTCTGGAGCGTTCTGCACCTGCCATGATCCCAGGCTCTGGAAACACCAGGAGCCAAGAGTCAGCTTGGGGGTTAAGTTAACCTTGCCTCTCTTGAGCTATGGAAGAGGAGACTGGTAAGAGAAAGAATATTTCTAACAAAAAGGGGGAATCCATCAAACAAAAGGCCTGATCGTTCCTGAATTCCTCTTCAACACGGGTTAAGCCCAGTTATTTAACCAGTTAACGTCCAGATAAACAGACCAGGACCAACACTGGGATTCTCACCAGTTACACAAGCAACGGGGCCCCAAAACCAAAACCCCTCTCCCCCCAACAACTCCATGGTTCACACACTTCACTCAGTTCTTAACAAGGGAGTTTGGACCACAAACTCCAGAGGCCTTCAACAATGCTAAAAACGCACTTCAAAAGTTGTCAAAACTGACAATGTTTAAAGTGCGGTCAACACTTAAGATAACGAGTACTCATTAAGGAGTACTGCCAACTCTGTAGGCACTAGCACAAGGACATGCTCTCCTCTACACAGCACTGAGCAGAACAGGCTGGTCTAGGCTTGAGCTTTGCAGAGCCTTAATCAGAATAGACATCTCTTTCTGTAAAGATACCCAAGAGGAAGATGACTAAGAACAATCAAATTTGCACCAGCTGAGGATTTTCAAGCTATCAACTTTACTGAAGGCATCAAGATACCTATAGCACAATAGAATGCTAGCTTCAACAGATACACAAAAATGAAATTTCGGGTGCCTACATGCAAGGTAGGTCTCAAGCAGCAGAAACAGATGCAGTCAATCTCTTGCTTTTACTTTGTTTTCAAAACAAAAAAAAGTAGAGCATGCCTTTGCTGCCTTAACAGACTAACATCTAGAATGCCCCTCACTGCACGAGACCTACGATTCTGCATACAGGAAGACTAGGCACAGGTAAACCAAAGTACAATTACAACTTGTCAGACACCACAAAGTATAAATAAATGCAGATGCTTTATACCATTCAAATGTCAATAAATTATACTTTCCACAGAAAACAGAAACTTAATAACTGATTGTTTATCAGAAACAATCTAACCATTTAAATTTAAAAAAAATTGTTGCCTTCGGTGGCAATTCTCAAAATACTTTTTTATTTAAGTATGCTATAACCTAAAAAAGCTTCCACTTCATCCCCATGAATACACCTGCACTACGTATTTCTCCCATGCAAATGAGCAACCTAACTTGGCCAACACAGGCTAACGCATCTCATGCTCATTAATGTGGGATACCTTTTCATCCCCTCTTCTTTTTTAAATCTTGCTTTACGAAGCAAACCCGTCACTGTCCATTAAAAGCTTAATTAAAGAAGCCTTTAGTTCTTAAGCAGGCAAGAATATTAAAAAGCCATCAGTCCAGACCCTAGCATTACTATCTAATATAGTTATCTCAAAAAAGCTGTTGTTTTACCTCCCTTTACCCCTTACCTGCTCTGGACTGAATGGTCCTTCCTGAACAACCATTACAGAGGACTGAGTTGGGCAGTGGTCTGGTTGTTCTCTCACTTTTTCATGTGCTTCCTGTGTGGTGATAGATTCTTGCACTATTTCAGCAGCAGCACTTTCTACAGACACAGTGGTATGGGTAGCACAAAGAAATTCAGAAGGCTGTGATGGAGAACAAATTACTGCTTGATCTGCTCCCATCACAAATGATGTATCTGAAGCTACAGGAGTAAGAGATTCCAGTTGGCTTTCCTCAGTTGAGGAAAGTGTATCACTATTCTCACTATTAACCAGCAGCGGTTGACCTCTGTTAGACTGAGGGGTTGAACACTGGCTCTCCACAGGTTCCACTTTCACTATTTCAGCTTTGGGTGATGAATGCATCTCATCAACAATCTGAAACACAGCTTCAAGATTTACTTCTGTCTTCTTGTCTTCATCAGATGTATTACAAGGCCAGTTAGAGGGCAGAAATTCAGATGCGTAAGGTGACTGCACTGGAGGACTCTGGAAGAAACAAAATACAGTGAACTTTTATATCAAAAAATTACAGTGGCAGGACGTGTATTGGTTCTGTAAGGCTTTTCAAGTGAACCTGAGCAATCAACTGAAGTGTTCGTTTACCCAAAAGCTTGAAAGATTGTCTGTTATTTTCAGTTAAAACAGCAGGTTTAGTTAAAAAAAAAAAAAGGCTACTACTTTATCCTGTTTTTCATTAACCACCTTACTCTTGGCACGCTTGCTTTCTTCTATTCACTGTCTATCCTGGAGAGAACGGAAGGTTACTTACCAGTACCTCTGTACTGCTTCAGATGCATTGCCTGCATACTCTGTGCACTGCAGGTACAAGTACACCTGAGTATTCAAACCAGAGACTTACAGTCTCAGTAGGACCTGTGCGGTACATTAGAACCACTCCCCTCACATGCTACATATGTGATAGAAAATGATAGAGCAAATCTACCTGCCTTCAGTTCTTCTAAAACTCAAGCATACGTGTTGTGTCTAAAAACAGCACAAACCACAAGATTTTTAAGCAAGAGAAAAAGGCATGTATGCTGTAAATGTGCATACGGACAACACAACTTGAGGAACTCACAGTTACTTACCAATAACATCTTTTTCCTCTTCAAGTGATTGTCCATATACGCATCCACACAAGGGGTGATTCCCAGGGATGCACCAGTCCCAAAATGAATGGGAGTTCAGACACCTATGAAAACAAATACTGTAGAACTGCCCTGTCTGTCACAGCCTCACATCCGGACACTCCTGTCTTGACACAGTGTCCCACAAATGCATGACTCCAAGTCTACATAAATCTGTATAAAAGCCCTATAGATCTTCAGGTCAGAAACACTTCTTGGAGAACCTGTAGAGGCTGCCTTTGCCATCACAGAGCAGGTCTGAACGCTACTAAAATATTTCAGTGTAATGACACTGCAAGATGACAGGACACAGTCAGCAATCGAATGATAATTCTTTTAGTAGAATTCATATAAATCAAAGAACATTTAAGACAGAAAGAAGACAATGAGAGTTTTTCAAAAGCAGCAAGTCCTACCCAAGTTAAATGATAAATCACATTTTAACAGCCAGTGTCTATACTGCTGTTTCTTCTGGAGATGACTCAGAGTTAAAGGACACTGGAAGGGTAATTTCTTCTGACAAATACGAGTCATATAATGAGGTTGAGCAGAAACTCAGGTATATTTAAAATACAATCTTATTTTGGAAGAGATCTAGTATGAAGGATTAGTCCTTAGTGCCTGATTATCCTCAGACCTTCTAGCTGAGGTAATGGTTAATAAAAAGCTACTTCCATAGATTAATAAATCAGAGAACAGGAAGCCACAGGATCACCTACGAGGAAAGCCATATCAGATCAAATGCCAGTGAAGGATTTGGTCTCTCAGCAGCATGAACATCAGAAGTCCCTGAAGGAAATACCACAAAGAGATGAGATCCCTTCCTCTGGGTGTATGAAGTCAAGTCCTGTTGTGGATTCATGTAGATGTGCCAGTCTGCAGGTAGCCATAAACTTTGGAGGGGGAGGGGGAAAGAGGGGAAGATAAAACCTGGAATTTGAGAAATTTAGGTTAAGTTAAGCAAAGTCTTTTCATTAAAGGCAAGCCACCTTTATCTTTTTATGATACAGGTTTAAACATAGTTCCTTTCATTTAATATTTTTTTCAGTTGTATTTTTTAAAATATTAACAGGGTGTTTCACTTTTGTTGCATTGCTTGTTTATTGTCTTAAGCAGCCAAGATTTTAAGTAAGATCTGGGTTCCAAAGTCAACTGTCCAGGGAGGAGATCATCCCTGCCAAAAACAAACCAACCAACCAAGCAACCCACACTGCAACTTCTTCTGCCTCTTCTTAGGGGACCTCAGCTTGAAGCTGTTACAACACATATCGTCTTCTTGGATGCACTATAGGATCTCGTACACATTTCCAATAGGAGAAAGTGCCCCCACAAAGGTACAATTTAAATCCTTTGAGCTCAAGAGGAAAAATGGTCTAATTTAGCGAAAGTGGTGAAAGGGAAGATGGGCATTTCACTTAAGATTAGCATGCTGTACACAGGAAGTAAAGCACAACTACACCTTTGCAGGGACGCTAGGACTAAACCAATCGTGCGTGAGTGCTTCGGCAATCATTCAGAAGTAATTCAGGTTCAATTTCATTTTGAAATAACATGGCTGATTATCGTTCCTATTACAAATAAAAGCAAACCACTTAGGACTGCTTTTAAGGTCAGGAAAGTTTTTCTTCTTCTTTTTTCTCCCACATTTATTTCTTCCATTTCCAGTTACCTCTTGCTTCAGTTCCACAAGGAAATACTGGCAGCTTAATAACAATGCTAATTACAACAATCAAATAGCAGGGCTGCTAGTTAAAAAAAAAAAAGGAAAAAAAAAAAAATCACTAAAATCCAAGATGCAGCCTCAGTTCACGCCTATGATAAAGCAGCAGGGAAATACTGTGCTAATGGTTGTGAGATGCCAGAACTGCTGTTGCAGAAGACAGCAGGAGTTTTCTCTCACAAGACTCATTCCTCTCCAAGGATACCAATTCATCACACTGATCTACACCCCACTTCAGGAGAACCCAAACAAAAAAGAGTATGAAGCTGTTCCTGAGCTCCCAGTTTTGTAACCAGTTGTGATGAGAGTGTAATAGAATCTCTGAGATATGTAATACAAATCTCTGAAACCTTGATTTCAGAAACCTGACAAGAGATATACCTACTATGTCTGGGTATAACCATCTATATCCCCTTGCTGTTCCATGCGCTAATTCTCTGTAGCTTCTTCTGGAGAGCAAACCGCAGGCCAACGGACATTTACTTAGTGGCCTCGTCTGCCCATGTTCCAGGCAGGGTCACCTAGCAGTTTCAGCAGGTCAGCTGTGTACTGTACAAGCCCAGCAGCTGGCCTCCAAGCCCCAAGAAACTGTACCTGTCTTAATCTCTGCTAAACGTAAAGTAATGGTCTCTGCAAGACTGCGTAAAGACTAGCACAAGGTTTGTCCAACAGTGCCTGTTTTTCCTTCTGAGACCACAAAGCACTGTCTGGATCCAACAGAAACAGGGCTGATAATCAGCTTGATGACTGCCAGTGTGCTGATATGGCTTGCCGTCTTCTGGACTGGTCCAGCAGTTTTGTATAGATTTTGCCAGTAGTATCTTGTAGGCCACAGCGTGATCAGCCTAAAATGCCCTGCAAACCACCCTTCGACAGCATTGCACTGAATTCCTGCAACTGGTGGAAGATATGGAGTGGAACAATACAATGCAAAAGTGCTATTTTTTGTGAAGAATGATAAAAATGCTTAGCCAGCCAGGGTTGGTGAATTTTACTGCTTTTGAGGATTTGTGCCAGTGGTTATTGACGATCAATACACAAGCAGGACAGGATGATCAATACTGTAGCTGGCTGCATCCCTCAGCAGAAGTTTGGGGAAGTATCTACCCCAGAGCACACAAAAAGTAAAGTGACTGTTCCCCAAAGCTCAGTGAGAACCACAGGCAAACCGCTGTCTTCTGTACCATCTGCACAGCCCCTGTCACCATGTTCCAGGAGAAATGATCTATGCTACACTAAGACTCAGAAATCTCAGGAAGTCCTGTTGATCCATTCGGTACAATACTTGTGTTATCCTGCTCAGAGACAGCCAGTTACTGACCTGGTAGAACTGATTTATGCCACTGCTTGCTTTTGCTGCTTTTACCTTCCAGCAATCTCTGCCCAGATGCACCAGCAGCTGTTGACTGGGAGTTCCCTGGTTAGAGTTGTATTATCAAAGCACCCACTAGTAAGCGGCCTACATCTCTTTTGACTCCACACACTGCCTGTGGACTAGCTTCTCCAAACAACTGATTTTTAGTAGACTCTTTGGACACTGTATTTATGTGATCTTTCAGTCTAGCCACAACAACACCCTTGATGACTCCTTTGGAATGATTTGCTATCCCAAACATTGATCTCAGCCTTCTGAGATACGAACTTATTTGACTGTGACTTCCCATCACTGGGACTGATCTTCATGTCCTGGATGAAAAAGAAGCTCATGATGAAAGTGAGAGGACAAAGATGCACTGTGTGAAAAATAATTATTAGCGTACCAATGGCATGATTGGCCGGTGGCTATTTATATCCTCACACCAACTTGTTATCCGGGCCATAACCTGGCCATCTTGGATAAGCTTATATAAAAAAAAATCACGAATAAAAGACAAAGGTTGATATTGGCAAGACAGGGAACTGGACGATCAAGCTTGGGTAGGTCAACCCGTTTTCAACGTACATAAGCATAACTTGCTTTGCTTGTCCTCTGTGAGGGAAAAAAAAAATTATATGCATTATGCTGTAATAGAAAAGGAAGCCCTTGGATTTTTACTTCAGATCTTTTGATATTTGATAAGCCAGGCCCTCCAAATTAGGTGCAGTTTCCACTGGAATTATATAAAGCATTTACAGTCAGTACTGTAGTTATCTTTAATATGACATCTCTCAGGTGGGGCCAATTCCAAAAGTCACCTTAGTTTTTCTCATTCATCAAATGAAACTCAGGACTACAGAAAGCTGTCTGGGACAAAAAAGTGGAGCTGTTTCCCAGTATTTTCATAATATTAAAGAATCTGATTTTGTCCAGGCAAGGATATTCTTCAAAGATAAACGCAGACTCGTTAACTAAAATGAATTCTGGTGAAGTCAAGCAAAAAGCTTATACAGAAAAAAACACTCCACTGATGAGGACACCCACTATGCTGCTACCCTGAAACCTAACTTGAATTACAAAACTACCCGTTTAATGTTCAGTGGTTCTTTGAAATAGGTATTTGTAAACCACATTACTTTCACTTTCTCAAGCAGATCAATTTTCAAATTTATATCCTTCACTCCAGAAGTCCATAAACCTACAGTTCTTTCGTACAGTCTCCTCCGCTTTCACCTGATTTCAGTATGCTACACTCACCTGGAAAAAGCTGCAGTGGGTGTACGTCGAAGCTGTAGGACTAGCACAGCCAGTCAGAGGATCTATGTGGGCAGGTGGTGAACAACACTGCAGTGCAGCTGCAAGAATTCAAACACAGCTATCAGACTCCAGAATTTGTGTTTGGTATGCAGAACTCTATTGCTTACTTTGATTAAACATTTCAATAATCACACAGTAAACTAAATTCCAGAAATGTATTATTAGCTCCCAGGTGATTTTAAGACTGATTTCTTCATCTTAAAAAATATTTATTCTAATATATGTGTACATATATTAAATATATATATTGTAAAATTGATATACACACACATAGAAACTTCATAATCACAGTCTTTCGTATCTTTATATCACCTTTTTGATTTGGCTGCTTGACTTTCTCATCACAACATACCACAGAAAGTGGATTCACGTAGGAAGAGCCTAGATGTTCATACACACACACACACTGAAATTAAACAGTGATTTCATTCTAAAAAGCAGTTCTGTAGATGAGGCAGTATTCGGCAGGTATTATTTTCTGGTGACACTCAGAGATAATTTAAAAGTAAAAGCATTATTTGCAGGACAGATAATCTTTAAAATCTGCAATCATTCTGAGAGAGAGAGAAATCCTTGATGAAATCAAATTCAGTCCAATGTTCATAGTAAGTAAATGTAATAAGTATAACTTGAGATGGAAAACAGATCAGATAATTTATTTGCAATGCTTGACACTTACGTGGGATTTCATGAGACAGTTGCTATGATAACCAATATTTTTTTTTAGTATCTACACCTATTGCGCTTTTTAATATGATGTTGCTGAATTTTTGTGCAGCTTGGAGCAACAAACACAGGAGCTAAACAACACAGAAAGAGCTAGTGGACGTCCTTCTAAAGAAGCTTGAGATATGTGTATGACTCATGTTACTTCAAAAGCTAATTCTGAGCACTTTGTGATGAAATCTGGACATCTTTCAGAAGAACATTCTATGGCGTGTGAACATATTACAATTCTGGATGTTGCCAAAAACCTAAATGATATTTTCACTCACTGGAAACTCCGAAGTATGTTTACAAATCCCAGAAAACCACCAAAGAAAACTTTTGAAGGGCTATTGTAAAAACAGTGCAAGAGAGCAATGACAAAAGAGAAATTTCTTGTAACCTGCTAGAGTGATTCTCTACACTTTACAAAGAACCTATTTTCTAAGAAAAGAAAAGGAAGGACCTGAAGGAAAAAAGTGCTTGTGAAATAGTAGGTAAGTGTAAAACATTAAGTCCAGACCATATGCTATAAAAAGCTACAAGTAAAATATAAATGACAGTACTCTTACAGTTAGTAGAGCTTATAGCAAAAGCAACTCATTAATCAAACGAATTGCTATGTTTGTAAATCAAAGTGAGGAGAACAAAATAACTGTGTAGAAGACTAGACTGATGACTGATTCTGAATGGTTCTGAAATGCACAACATTGCATAAAAAGCATGGTTTGCACTCACAAGAACTTTTTTTTGGCCAGTTCATAGACTATGGCAGGGACTGATCTAATAGCAAGAACAACTGCATCTGTGGAAATATCATGGGAGACACAAACGTAGTCTTAACGGTAGTCAGTTAAGAAGCAAATCCACCATAAGATGGAGGCCAACTTTAGATAGGTACTACTCATCACCCATAGTCACAAAACAACTTTTTAAATAACATTGAAGAAAGCATTTACTGATGGGCAGTGTTATCAAAGGCGAAGGTGTTGATTCATTTATAATACTTCAAGGCTTCAAATTGAATCAAGATTCAACAAACATACCTGCTTCACTCACATGCTTTTGTCCTACCCTTGTTAATTGGAGAAAAGACATTTCGAAGCTCTTTTGTCCAAGGTGTAGTTATCCTAGTCATACCCTGAAGAAATTACCAGCTAAAGCACATTCTGTCACCGGCTGTTATGAAATAACTGACAGTGAACACAGATCTCATTTGAATACTAAGGAGACAAGGATGAATGGCATCTTACCGAATAAATGAATATTTACTGAATAAATTAAGAAAAAGATACAGCTCCTTCCATCAAACAAGATGGATCTGCCTCAAAATAGATTTGATTTCTGCCAAAAAAAGAGATGTACTTCTGCCCATACAAGCTATGGATGGAAAATTTGATACTCATATGCGGAATATGAACACTGACTTATGAAAACGGAATCGCCATCAGTGGGGCTACAACCAACCCAGCAACGTACCCCTGAGAAGAAGCGATCAACAAAGAGCACAGTTCACAGAACAAGGAAAGGACTGAACACTCTGCATCACAAATACTCTTGCACAGAAGTCGAATGACCGTATTTCAAACATACTGGAAATATCTTTGGATATCCAAAGAGGTTGCAAAGAACTCGGGCAAAGAAATCAATACTTTTAAAGGAAGTTATTTAGAAGTACGTTAACAAAAACTTTATAAGCAAATACAAGCTATAAATCTGACATGTGAATAAGAAAAATTAGAAGGAAATACAAGGGAACAGACAGTCAGTTGACACTGGATAATATATAAATGGGGAGGAGTCAACAAGACTTCTTTTTGTTGAGAGAAGTCACCCTTCATTGCCCTCTTGAAAGACCTCCAGTAGGTAAACAAATATGGATAACTGTGATCTTGCTGATTTGATATTTAGATTTCCAAAAAGCTTTTAACAAAGTCATCATCAGAAACTCTTACGAAAACTGAGCAACAACAGCACAAGAGGCAAGGCTGTATGTTTAGAAAATAAGCTGTTTTAAAGGCACAACACAGAAGATAGGAATAAATAGGCACTTTTCACAGGTAAGTGAGGTCACCAGTGGAGGTCCCCAAGGACCTGCGCTGGAATTCATGCTGCTCATCATTTTACTAAAGTACTTTAAAAATTGAGTGCGTGAGCAGCGAGGTGATGCTTGCTGACAATACCAGGTTACTCATGTCAGAAAAGAGCAGTCAGCTATGAAGATGTGGAAAAAAACCCCCGCCTTATGAGTTTCCCAAAGCCACCATCCACCAGATAAAGCTCTGCACTCGGGAAAAATAAACTAGTTTCACACAGAAAATGATGGGTTCTTAGTTGTCAATCAATAATCAGTAACTAGATCTTGGTATTATAGTAGATAGTTTCATGAAGATATCAGCTTGACACTCAGCAGCTGTCAAAAAGACCTCCAAAGTCACAAATGCAACAATCAGATTGTTAGGAAATAATAGAAAAGCGAACAGAGAATGAAATTCGAACGTTATTACTCCACTGTATAAATCTGTGATTCACCCATACCTTGACCACCGTGTATGTTTTCGGACTCTACATCTCAATAATAAAATAACAGAACAGGTTACCGGGAAGGCAACACGGAGGATGTACAGAACACTTTCCTGAAGGAACAGCTAAGTGGGGCAGGACTCTCCATTCTAGAGAAAATGCAACTGAAGGAACTAAGATAGCAGTATTTAAAACCATGATCAGTGCAGTGAGAGGGATATGGATATAGACACATTCACACAAAAACCAAATGGAGATTTAATGAATATACAGTAGGGTCAAAAGAGACAAGAAAAGGTGGCTCTTTACACAAAATGCAATTAAGCTGTGAAATGAAGTCCTTGTCACAGATGTTGCATATGCCACAAGCCTACATTGGCTGGGAGAAATAGACAAGTTCATGGAAGTGAAATCCACTGAGGGCTATTAAATACAACTCGTGTTATGGTTTATTAATTCCCAGAGCCCACACTGTTGGAGTATTTTGGAAAAGCATCAGTCCATGCTTGCTCTACTCCTGCACTCCTCCTTGGGCATTACTGTCAGGGGAAATGATGAGCTATAGGTACATTTGGTCTGATCAAGGCTAGCATTCTTGTCTCCAAAGCAGAGAACTATTCATTAGAGAATTACTGAGGCATTCATTAAATCCTGCTTTCTCAACACTGGAAAAATTGCATGAATTGTATAAAAATAAGCACATGAAATTTAGCTGGAGGGATGACAATATTAACGTCACATCCTTATATACATCTTCCTCCTCTTGAGACAATATTATTTTGTAGGCTCTCAATGTTTCAGTAGAGAACAAATCAATTGTAATCTTTTCTGAAGACATGAAGGCTACAGCTCTACCAGTAAACTAAATGCATCCAGATCCATTCTCTGGCACAGAGTCTGTTAATACTATTAAAATCTCTTACTCTTCCAAGTCAAAACAGCCACATCCAAACAGCCTGTTGGGAATGGTTCCGAGCCCATGCCAACCACTGAACTAAGTACAGCCCTTTTTGGGGAGAGTGCTAACCAGGCTAACGATCTAATGATAGAGCTGAGCAAGACACCCAGGCACTTTCCTGGCAAAGTCTAATACAGTAGCACAGACACAGACAGCTATGCCTGAGCTCAGCCACAGTTTTATCAAAGATGTATCTTGCCAAATGTATCTGGAAATTAGAACCTAAATGTAAATAAGATCTGAGAACATCAAAAAAGCTCCATGCTTACAGTTCGATGTGCACACATTTGTACTGCATGCTTTTTACAGGTTCCAACACTACATGCAAGCTCAGGAAAGCTGAAAGCCCAAAAATAAATGCAAACCCAGTATGATCAGCAGCAGATCTTTTCCGACCTTGAACAACCACCATAATTTCTCCAAAGATCTGTTGGAAATTGAAGGAACGCATGTATCTCCTCTATGCATTGAAGACAGCAACAGACATTAATAAGTGTTATTATCAGCTCAGCTGGGCCAAGGGGCACGAGACTGACACTCTCCAGCATCTTCCATTCCACGTGAGCACGCACTACATGGGAAATACCAAGGAAGAACCTTAAGACCATCTTTTCATTGTGAACTTATCATGTCAGGCCCAAAAGTTATGCCTAAGAGAAGCTAGTTACTCATCAGACAACTGGGTCAACAGTACTCAAAGCTGTGCAGGAAATTCGGGAATGCAGCTGTGCCTGTTCCTGCCAGATCAATTAATACATCGGAATGGGCCTGAATAAAAAAACTACGCAAGCTCTGATCCTTTACCCACCAGAAGACTGATGAAAATGGAGATGATACCCAAGGTCTCCTCAATAAGGGAAAATGGGAAAGACAATGTTGCTTGAATGTAGACATTTAGGTGGGATTAATTGCCTTACTGTTACATAGACTCAGATGTCTAGCAGTTCTCCACTCTCTGCACAGTCAATGAACAACTAGGCTCATCAGAAAGAAATTAATTGTCTTCCAAAGGCATATGTCTAAGAAAGTTGGAATGACTCAGCCTCTGGGAGGTGCCTGTTTCTCTCTACCGGCTATATATGTAATCTAGATGACAAGCCCAGGCATGTACAACTATTATACATTCAGATGAATCTTAGGCAAGATGAATCCTACAACTAGTTTTACAAGTGCATTACTAATGCATCTAGTCTGCTTTTCTCAAAGGAAAATATGGTGCTATTCATGCTGTGTTAAAACAGATGTTTTCAGCTGCTTATTTATTTTAAGAATCCCCTTTGGACCATGTGAATTTTAAGCCTTACATACAAAGAAAATTATTTATCTTAACAGAGGGTGTATCATTCAGAATAACATGACTACTCCTAAGCTACCACTCACCAGAAAGGTTATCATATGTAAAGGAACTCTACAGCCCCAGATGTATTCGAAAGGCATGACTGCACTTGCAGTGTCAGGTGGCACCAATAACTAACATTTCTCACATAGTCTCCTTGACTGATTTTTCATTATTAGGACACTCTCTGATAATAAAGCTTCACTGTGTTTCTTTGATGCTATCCTACTACTATCAAAGGTTTTGCAGATAGTTGAAAGCAAACAGAACTAAATCCTTAAAATAATTATGGTCTAATGCTAGCGGGAAAAAAAGATCCAGATGAGCATCTTTTATTGTACTGCCCTTTCAATAAGAATCATAATGAAAAACCAGGGAAATCTTTTTGTTGCTGAAGTTAACAAACAAGTTTGAATATACATAAAAAGAAATCTTTTGATAAAGTTCTACTTTGATTTACTTTAATGGGACTTCAAAAGTAAAATGAGAAGAGTCAAGAATAAGATTGAACATACATTCTTTAGTCCCCTCACTTATGAAATGCATATTTTAAGATTAACTATCACTTTCCAAATAAGCTAATCTTGGTGCTGTGCTTTCAAGATGAAGGAAAGCAGACTTTTCATGTGGACATATGAAGAAATAAGCTTTCAGCATTCTGTATGTTATAATACACAGAAGAAAGGATAGCGGAGAGATTAAGAGATACACAGGAACAGAAGTAAAAACACTGAGACAGTCCTAAGTGACAGTGAAAATTGAAAGATTTATAATACTCTCTAGTGAAATGTCAAACATCTTCTCAGAAGTACTAATTAATTCATTGGAGTTTTCAAAAGCCTCAGATTCCATAAGTTTCTCTACTTTAGTTTGAATTACACCTTAATTTTTGTACCTTTCAAAATCTGGTATGCTTTCATCATGCTCTCCCCTGCCACCTCCCGCCCCAGAAATTTTACCTGTACAACACAGCCATTTTATTCTTTAAACTTTTATAACTCCAGTGAGAGAGACTAGCATCATCCAGTCATAGAGCTCTACATATTCATGTCTAAATCTACGCTAGTCTCCCTCAACTCGTCTACAGTCACTACTGCAAAATAGGCGCTTCCAGGACATGAGTAATCTCACCCCAAGACAAAATCTAAACCGAGCTCTATGAATCGCACCCTAGAGATGCCCATTTCCTTCCCTTGACTATCGAAGAGGTCTGGGGAACAAGTTGAGATACAGGCATATAAAATTCAGTATGATGAATTTCAGCCTATGCTCTGTAACAGACAGAAACATGAAGTGGGGACCACCTCCCACCTTAAGCTGGGAGGTATTCTGGATGGGGCTTTGAGCAACCTGGTCTAGTGGAAGGTGTCCCTGCCCATGTCAGGGGGATTGGACTGGATCATCTTTGAAGGTCCTTTCCAACCCAAACCATTCTATGGTTCTGTGATTCTCAGGACACCCTGCTCCTGGGAGGAGACTTAATAGTTTGCAGCTGGTAATGCAGGCTCTAGCCACCACAGTAATCTTTGCAAATAGCACAGGGCAAGGAGCATATGGCAGAAGTTGCCTGTGTCTTAAACATTTAAGAGTGTCCACAAGAAATTCCTAGCTCCTCAGAATCCTTCCTTGACCAAAATGATGTTACGGAAACTAGTGATTATTGTCTGAAACATTCTCAGCAGAGGTCTCAGAAGGCACGCACAAAAGACATGAATATTTCACCGTGTACTTGGAGAAAGACAGCAGGCACCACGTGTAGGATTTCTAAACAGGGATATCTATCTTAGTGAAGGTGCAGCTGCCAAGGGAGGAACACGCAGAGTTCCTGTAGTTTGTTCAAGGAAAGAGTCACTATGTTCTGAGTTTCAGAAGTTTTAGGGAAATTTTAAAAAAACCAAACACACCACCACCCCCCAGAAAATAACCTATCATGTGGTTTTTCCAATTCAAGGTAAGGGCAAGGAAAAGAACAATAATTTGCTTCAACTTATCTTCTGAAGAACAAAAACACTTAAGTGAGACTGAAAATTTTAGCAGAAACATTTTAGAAACATAAAAAAACAGACAACATTAAGAATCTAAGCAAGAAAAAAAATTACTATATGAAAATAGTATGAGCAGAATGAAATATTCTACCCAATACTTTTGACTGATCTTCAACTTTAAAAACTTAACCTGGGAAAATATGAGACCAAGGACTAGTATACTACTTTTCAACAAGTTCTCAGTGCTTTAGTATCATCATCCTAGTTTTGCTTAATTAAAAAACAAAAGAAAGTTAGCCTAACACTGACTAGTTGTGGAGAAATGTTTTTCTCCTTGCCCTTTAACCTCAACAGAGAGGCTATCTGGAAAATCACCAGGGGACACTTAAAATCTGGAGGAAGGACAGGAATACCAAACAGAAAATCTTTTTGCTTTAAAGGCCTCTCTTCCTTTTAGACTTTACACTTTTTAGGTAATTCTCACTTGAGACATACATATGACAGAGCATTGTAGAAAAACATTTAAAAGTATCACTTTTAAATATCTTTTTGAAAAGCAAGTGCAGAAATTATTTTCATACCTGTTGGATGGTAGGCTTGTGAGTACTGCATTGAAGGTGCGTAGCTGCTGTATTGTGGAAGGGAAGTGGTAATGGTTTGAGACCCTTGCTGAAGCGGCAGAAGAGAGGCAACAGGCCGGAGTGTGTATGTGACCTCTGTTGGAAACCTCTGGAGTACCGGAAAGGCAACCCCTTTATCTGGAAAAGCTGAGGAAGCCCCATGCCCTGGAAGCAACCCAAGAGAACCCTGCCATGTTCTGGAAGAGACTGGAGTCCGATCTAAACTTTTTGTCGGTAAAGTGCTGTGGTTCTGGGATGAGGTCGACATGTAGGAGTAAGGAAAGAAACTGTCTCGATGATAAGGTTGAGGAAACTGTCCTACAGTCAGCAGTCCTGCAGTGGGTACAAAATAAAGTGAAACAAGTGTTAAGGAAAGGAGTTTTCACAGGCAATGAAAGGCAATATGAGGAGCCAAGGCTCTACAACGTTATTTGGGAACGCTACCTTTGCTCCGATATTCTTAACCCAGAAACAGACTGTATTCTTACACCTGAACATGCAGTAACTGCTGCAGTGGCATATTAGTGCAGTGCCAACACACAGCTGCCTATGTAGCATTCAATCTCCTTAAACTTGCAGTAACAAGTTATCAGTATTTAGAAATGTGCTATAAATCAAAATGCGTAGTAACTTACTAAACCAAACAAAAGTAATTTAGAAAGTACTGTGTGTTAAATCAGACAATATGTTAAGGAAAAAAAAAAAGGGAAATCATAAACACTCCAATGCTGACAGCTCATAGCCAGCTAAGGGAAGGGCAATGTCAAAATCTTCCACGTGACTTTGAAAGTACTTTATGACAAGTCATTTAATTTGTCAAGAAAAAAAATTCAAAGCCAACTTTTTTCCAGTCAGCTCAACTAGTTCAGTTTAGACTAAAATATCCCAACTTTTGCCATTTGGTTATTTCCTAGTATTCCTTTTATTCGTCTCTTAGTTTCCTCTCTTAGTCATTCATTATTTCATGGAATGGTATTTGCTCTTCTACCGTGACAGCTCAAGGTTGTGGTGACTTTGTTGAAATGCTGACAGTAACACTGAGAACGCCTATGCTCATCAAACTCCCAAAAGAACCACTTCATTTGTGACTTTTCCATGGCATTGTATATAGCCATGCTAATTGAAAGTTCCGGGATGGTTGACGTTGATAGGGTTTATCTAGAAGCCAGGCTTTCTCAGACCTGTAGTTCCCAGTTCTCACTCTAAAGGACTTTTTAAAAAAATAGCCTCACATTTACCTCTTTCACTCCCCTGGTGGGAACTAATTCAAGAAGTGGGTAACATACAGTCATTATTCCTCAAGTTCATATTAAATCATTAAGAATCACTAAATAAATACAACCTGGCCCTGAAAATTTATTAAGAGTTAATGTATAGGACCGTTCATCTCCTGTTCAGTATTTTTACCATATATAAACAAAGAATGAATAGAGGTATGAGAATTCCTTTGTTTATATTTTACCTTTCATTATCTAGTTTTAATACATAAACAAGACACCACAGAATGCCAAGTTACGAAGCACCAGTTGCTTTACAGGAATTGCTCCTGGATGTTTAACCCAGAGTTACATGTTGCGAGACATTTGGAACAGACTGACGGTTTGCAAACAAAAATATCTTTTATCTATCAAATTACCTCACATTTACAGCAAAGACATGCCCCTGAATAGTCAGTACAGCGCGCACAGTAAATTGTCAGCCTGTCAGAACTCGACTGCATATAAAACCCGATGTCTTCCTTGTTTTTTCTGTCTTTCTAGAAACTGAGACTCCTAGCGCAAAAGCTCTTTAAAACTGCACCCATAAAAACAGAGGTCAAAAAATTAGGCTCAATCTTTCTTAGCACTTACTCTAACAATGGTCTGCATTACATCAGTCAGACCAGATTTCATTGAAGAAGTCTGTAATGACTCATCTTAGTCTTAACAATGTTAACACCAAATCTTTAATTTAAATGCTTCCTAGCCTCGGTATTGAAGTAAGCTCCTTCCCTTCTCAAATGCTTCATTTTGTTTTCTTGGTGTTACAGGTGTAGTTCCACACACATCACAAAAACCACATGAATTAGATGACAATTCCTACTCTGAAACAGTAACCAAGAATAAGTATCATGATAGCCTACTCTGTTCTAAATGCAGGTCGGTACTGCAGGAAGCAGTGCCACCAACTGCTTCTCCCCTTCTCCTGGTCGCAGTCCTGCCACTTCTCCCACGCCGAGCCTTACAGCCCTGCACCCACGTGGTGCACCACCCTGGCCCGACAGCCAGCCGCAAAAAGACTGCTCAAGTCTTCTTCTCAGACCATTGTGCTGAACCAACACAGCTGCTGTATCAGCTGCAAGGAAGATGATGGTTGACATGCGACCAAGGGAATGGGAAGTAGAACTGCTCTTCTAGTAGCAGCCCACAGTTCGATCAGACTAAGAGCACTGCAAAACAAGATATTCACATCTTCCTTACACAGCATCAACTACAATGCTCTCAACCTTATATGGAATTTGTGGAATAATCCTCTGAGAGCTCAGAGTCTTGGAAAACTCAGATCCTCTCAAGGAGGGTTAGAAAGAAAGAAAACACGTTCTAGGGCTTTTCCACAATATTATTTTCTATTTAGCTCTCACCTACTCATTCAATCCTCTTTAAAAACTATCTAGCTTGTAATTCTTTTTCAGGAGACAACTGACAGAAATCTTACTACCAGGTCTTTTCTCCTTTGCACAAAACTGACAGGATGCTCTAGTTGTCACTTCACATGACCCATCATTTCACACAGATTTAATGAGAGCTTATTAAGCATCCCTACCGACAGGCAAGGAGGAGTAACGTTCATCTGGTAGAGCTGTGTCAGCTCCACAGAGATCAGGCAAGGGTGTTCTTAGTGCAGTACGCAACAGGGACTATATTGTAGTCTACAGGCAGACTGAAACACGTGAACCATGTTACCCATGCTTACTGGCAGATCTACCTGCATGAAGAACAACCGTCTTCCTACACCAGGTGAACTGAGTGGCCACCAGCAAGGACAGGTAACCCTCCTCCCTCAGGGGAGTGCAGATTTTCAAGCCTCATGCCACCCAGCGCTTGTCAAACCCACCATGGCCCCCGCATGGCCCACCCTGCCTCACCAGGCCTGTTGGCCTCGCCGAGCGTCGAGGGCGGCAGCAGCGGGTCCCCGTGCAGCGATGTGCCAAGCAGCCGCTGGAAGCGGTTGGGCGGGCGGCTGGTCACCTCCAGGCCGGCCGCCATCTTCGCCTTGTTGGCGCTCGTCAGGCGCTTCAGGTGGATGAGAAGGTCGGGGCGGTCACGGCGAAAGTGGGGGCTGTGGAAGTGGTGCAGGGGCCCGGCGGAGCTGACGCCATCGCCATCGCCGCCCCCCAGGCCCAGCGCAGGCCCGGGCCCCACCACGCTGCCCACCGGCCCCATCACCACCTTGCGGAAGCCGTAAAGGTTAAGCTGTCGGATGAAGCTGGTGAAGTTCCTGGTCTTGAAGACGTCGGCGGCTCCCGCCGCCCCATCGCCAGCCGGCCCCGCGGTGCAGCCCGGCCCCGCGCCCAGCAGCTCGCACTCGAAGAGCGGCTGGTCGATGAGCAGCCCCTCGCCGCGGGCGTCCCAGCGGATGGAGCGGAAGCTCGGGCTGTTCACCAGCCGCCACAGCTTGGCCGGGAAGTTGTTGGGGTTGATGAGGGCGGGCAGCCGCGGCTCCTCCATGGCGGCGGACGCGGACAGACGCAGTGGCCGCTCGCGCTCCAACGGCCGCCGCGCGAGGGCCGCCCCGCCCCCAGCGCCGGGGCCGGCCCGCGCGCCGCCCGGCACGTGCCCGGCTCACGACGCGCTGCCCGCCGCCCCGCTCGGCCCCGCCGCGCCGGTGCCGGCGCCCCCCATCCCCTAAGCCCCATCGTCCCCTCAGCGCCGGTGCCCCCCCAGCCCCAGCATCCTCCTCAGCCCGGCCAGTCCCCTCAGCCCCCGCTATCCCCCTCAGCACCCACAGTCCCCTCAGCCCCCGCTATCCCCCTCAGCACCCACAGTCCCCTCAGCCGGCCAGTCCCCTCAGCACCCACAGTCCCCTCAGCCCTGCCAGTCCCCTCGGCCCCGCCATCCCCCTCAGCCCCGCCACCCCCCTCAGCTCCCGCTATCCCCCTCAGCACCCACAGTCCCCTCAGCCGGCCAGTCCCCTCAGCACCCACAGTCCCCTCGGCCCCGCTATCCCCCTCAGCACCCACAGTCCCCTCAGCCGGCCAGTCCCCTCAGCCCGGCCAGTCCTCTCAGACCCGCCATCCCGCTCAGCACCCCAAGTCCCCTCAGCCTCCGCCATCCCCCCTCAACCCCGCCATCCCCCTCAGCTCCTCCAGTCCCCTTAGTCCCGCCACCCCCCTTAGCCCCCACAGTTCCCCCGTCCCCTCAGCGCCGCCATCCCTCCTCAGCCCCCACTGTCCCTTCAGCCCCACCGCCCCCTCAGCGCCGCCGTCTCCTCTCAGCCCCTCTCAGACCCACCGTCCCCTCAGCGCCGCCATCGCCTCAGCGCCGCCGTCCCGTCAGGCCTGCCGGTCCCCTCAGCCCCGCCGTCCCCGCAGCGGCCCCCAGTCCCCCTCAGCCCCGCCGTCCTTTCAGCGGCTCCCCGGTCCCTTCAGCCCCGCCGGTTCCCTCAGCCCCGGTGCCACCGGCAGCTCACGTCGGTCCCGTGAGGCAGCGGGCGGCGGAGACCCGGGGGTGAAACCTGCTGCCCGGAACGGCCTCGCCGCCAGCCCGGAGGCGTCCCCGGGGGAGGCCGGAGGTCCCCGAACCAAAGCGTGGGCGGCCGCCCTGCCACCAGCCCGGGCCCGTGGAAAGAGGCTGGGCACGCGGTGCCCGCATGAGGCACCTGCGGAGGGAGGAGGACTGCGCTGGAGGGGGCTGCGGCCAGGGCTGTTCCCGGCGGTGGGTCTGGGGTGGAACGATAGGAAATGAAGAGCGGGGCTGAAGGACTGAATTAAATCCCGCAGAGTAATACTCTTGAGAGGAGGGTGGTGAAGGAGGTGATGACTTCTGCTGATCATCCTCACTTCCTCAGGCCAAGAGCACGGCGAAGGACTGCAGAGCTACCTCCCGCTGTACTGGACAGCGGGGAAAAGCAGTGCTGATAATCCTAACTTTATGTACACGGTGATGACCTTTGAACTGGTGATTACCACTCATGAAACAATTGATGAAGTTAGAGCGGGCGTTTGAAAGGGTCAGCTTAAAGTTGGCAGTTCACAAAAGGGAAAAGGAGTACAGAACAAATCAGGAATTAAGTGTCACATTTACTCTAAAAAAACCCCAAATGGGTGCAGTTCTGATCTCCCCCACTCCAGAACAGATTGGGTGGAGTTAAAATGGGATAGAGAAAATCAGCAGCAAGGATATGAGCTAGCTTCAACAGAAGGAAATACTGAAGAAGAAATCTTCAGAGGGGGTCTTATTATATAAAGAGGGAGGTAGTAAAAGCATAGGTAGTATAAAGGAGGTGGGCATGACTAATGGACAATGTCAAATAGAAGAAACCAAATCAAGTATTTAATCACAGGGAAACGAGGGAAGTAAGTGCCATGGGATGTTTTGGGTACCAAAATGTTACTTGGCTGGGGGGGGGGGGGGGGGGGGGCGGGGAAGGTTAGCTATATTCACAAAGAATATAGCTCTTATAGGTGGCACCTTTGCCACTGCTAGCCCTTGAGCTGGGCACTGGTGGAAGCTCAGAGTTCATACCTGAGGTGTACTAGCACATGTCTGCCCTCTTAAACTCTTCTCAGGGTTCTGCTGTTAGCTACGCCAGGAGGAGACTAGAGGGACTTTTTTTTTTCCCCCTAGCCTAGCATAACCTTCTTACACTTTTAGAACAAGAATCTGCTATGAACCAAAAGGGGAAGAGCAGCAAGGAGCTGTGAAAGGAAGAGTGTGGTAATCTCTCTCTGCTTGCATCCTGTCACTGCTGGTGACCCAGGGGTAGAAGAAGAAAATTATATTCCCCTGTTTTGGCTGCCCTCAGAGCAAGGAAGCAGCGAGAAGATTGAGCACCTGCATATTTCATGGCCTTAAATACATTATCTTAGAGTTACTGTAAGATTTCTTAGCAAGAAGGTACAAAACCAAACCCCTTCTTTTAACTGAAAACATCCTTATTGCTTTAGTTTACAGCACAGCCCCAAACCACTAAGGCAAGTGAAAGTGCAGTAAGTTTCAGAAAGGGGACAAAATTGAATAAACTGATGGGAAACTGTTCCTATTTGTAAACTGAAAGCAAAATCACTCCACTCTTCCACATAGCTGAAGTGAGGAAAAAGATGTTAGACTGACTAGCTTAAATATTTTGAGTGCGGTTGCTAACAGAGTTCCCCACTTCAAATTAAAGCTGACAGGTAAAACAGGAAACAGGACAAAGAAAAATGATGATAAGGAAATATTAGAAGATACTCTTTTTGCCTCTTTTTCAGCAGACCGTCTGATTATTTCTCTCAGTCTCTGCCTGTCTTTGGCAGATTTAACACATTTATCATTACTCTGAGTCAGTAGCAACAGCAGGAAGGAGCAGAAATGTTGTCCTCAAAGCTAAAATCCTGCACCATAGAAGGATGCTGCTTTACCCAAGGAATTAACTCTAGTGAACTCATGCTGCTGTCTTCCCAAGAGGCTTTGCATTTTTATTTCCTCAGTAATAATTTATTCTCTTAAGAATTATGTAATGGTTGCTCAGTGTGAACAGCCAAATCTTAAGTAAAGCATACTGAACACAAACCTGAAAAAAAAAAAATCAAGAAAAAAGTCCACTTCACAAAAACATTTTCTCAGCATTCCTGAGATTGTCTTTTGCATTACTTCAGTGAAATGATTTAAGGTTTCTCCTCTCTTCCTGTGCAGCTGGAGTGCAAGAAGACTACGACTACCTGATGGCAGGATAGGTGAGTTTTTTATTATATCATCTGCTGTCCATTTTATTATATAACTCAGGTCAGAGCCAGCAATATGTAGTCCATAACTGAATGAGTCCCTAAAACTAAAGAGTCCCTAAAATTGAAGCCCAGAAACATAGGTCCCTTTCAAGTGTTTCCTTCAGTACTTTGAAGCTGAGCCCATAGCTGCAGAACAGATGACTTTTTAAAGACAGAATGATGTTTGTCATCAGCATCCAGAGTGCTGCATGCTCCCAGCGAAGCCCTGGCTTGCACCTTTCAGCACCTCACTACTCATGCCAGGCGACACAAGACACGATCTTACAGCAGGTGCGGCAGGAGGTACAGCATGAAGGAAACAGCTTCATGGCTCTCTGGCAGCTACTGTGCCACATGGACGGGAGCGCACTTGACTCGCCGAGCCAGCCTGATGATGAGAAGAGAGATAACGGTCCCTTGAGCTCAGCTCCCTTGGTAGATTGGCCTCTGAACTGCTCGTGCCTTAGACTTAATGCAGGGGCTCCCCAGAACAACTTATTCTGGGAAACACTAGAAGTTTCCTCTCACTTGGAACAGATCAATAATAATGAAATGCTTGTTAGCAAGAAATGTTGTAGCTCAGTTGAAAGCTGTTGGACTGCACAGGATTTACGGGTGACATTGTCAGCTGACAACAGTGCCCAGCCTTTTCAGCCAGCCTTAACTGCTGCTTTCTCTCTATGTCTCTTTACATGCATGCTTTTATCTCCCCTCCAGCCTTCACTCACCACCTGCCTTGTCACCCTTCCAGCCCCACACTGACCTACAGCATTCACTCTTTCTTCCCCAAACTACAATGCTCTGGCTCTGAAGAGACAGGCGAGGAGTGCAATCCATCTGGCAGCACAGGTTCTCTCCTCCCCATGGCCCAAATTTCCTTCACACACAGCTGTGGGTCTGGTAGCACTACTGCTGCCTCTACACTAATTGGGAACTGCAGTGCTATGCAGGAATTCTGGCTTTGTGGACTCTGTTGAAATCTGTTCCTCTTTAGATGCTCACCTGTTACAAGTCTGTGATGCTGCATGCCTCCCTTCTTTCAATACCACTGAAGTAAACTATTTTAGCAAATAGTTTACTTACCTGCATTCCAAAGGAAGACGCTCTGCACAGCGTATATCCCGAACCTGTTAAGCCACAGATGTCAGTCTTTATTGCTGACACGGCTGTGCCAAATGCTTTCCTTTGGCAAGTGCCTTTACAGCCATTTAAAAAAAAAAAACCAACAAACCACCACCACAAAAATTTTATCTTTCTGCAAATCTAAATGAAATCTGAATTTTTCTGACCACAAGTGAAGATACATTGTTCTTTGCCACTATATCAAATTTTCTAGCTTGTTTTTGAACAATACTACTACTTTATTAGAAGGTGACAGGGAGCCTTTTACAGTCTGCAGTCACAAAAGAGCAGCGGCAGTTGCAACGAGGAATACTTTGTCCCAGGACATACAAAGCTTGTAAATACCCCCCCAACCAAGACTCACCCTTAGGCCGCTGTCATCTCACCAGAGCACTCCACTTACCATGGGCCAGCCCAGCAGGTTCACGCAGCACCTGGATTTTCAACGCAGAGGTTGACACAGGGACTCGGAACTGACTGGGTGTTTAGTAAGAAGGAATTGCATACAAACACATCAGTAAAAACTACGCTTGCGTGGGAGAGTAAAGTTGTGTGACTGGCCTAAACTTTTGAGAGACTGAAGTTGTGTGATGCTTTGGGCAACGTTTTTTTTTTTTTTTAATTATTATTTTAAACATACTGGACACTGTGTGCAGCATCTTTTATATAAGGACAATTTGGCATATATATTAGTTTTAACTTAGGAGATACAGAGATACCTGAAGTTCACTTTCACAGAAGCCTAACGTTTTGGGAGAAATGTACTATTTCTCTCTCACACTGAAAACTGAATGGACGGAAACACATCAAACGCACCCTCACAAGCCTGCATCCTTCTTGTCCATGTCTCTCACTTTGAGCTGTTTCCTGCTCAACCCTCGCAGGGTTCACAAGAAGGCCACACATCACGTTCCTCTCTTCTGCTTTCATAAGCAAGGCTTAACATGTCTCTTCATGTCCCCTGCAGTTTTAGCATTATCTATTAATGGCTTAGCAGCTGAATACTACCAACCATCGCAAGCTTGACCTGGCTTCTCACTACACCTAAATCTATGTTTATGTTCTTCAGTGGCTGATGAGATATTATAGTACATCATAAGCAGTTCCGGTTGTTAATTTGCTTAGAATTCATGGCAGTTAGTGCACTGATAGGGGAAGGCTTTGATCTCACTGTTTGTGCCAGGTTTAGACACATTTCAGTGCACATATAGATTACCTCAGGGTGAACGTGTTGGCAAATTATGGCTTTATATTCTTTAAGTGATAATGCTGTTTTGTGCTCAATAATCATGAGCGTTAAGTGCCCTTTGCTGGCGTGGCCAGCCTGACAGTGCAACAGTCATGAGTGTCTCCAGCAAAATGCCTAGCTTCAGCTTTGAATGCACAGGGGGAAATTCTGCTGAAGCATTGTCCCAGGTGGTGGTGAGAAGCCAAAGCAGCCAGCCTTCTACTGCCTATGAAGATGACATTGGAACTGTTAAGACCAGAGCCTGGAAGTTAATCAGTAGACTGTCCTTTCTTGTAAAAACATCATTCGTGATTAATATTCAGCAACATTGCCTCCAAAGATGACCTTCTTTTGTGTGACTGTTCCAGGAGCAATGGTTAATTTTTAAATGCCACAAGCTGTCTCGCTCCTAACATTCCTAATACAACAAAGTGTTTAGGTACTACCTGTCTGACATGAACACCGACCTGAACTATGGGAGTAGTTTAACCAGGGATCTGCTCAATTTTAAGATCCCTGGATGCTTTAAATTGAGGACAGGCTTTCTGAAAGATTCTCTCCAGCTCCACCAAACACTCTAACTTACCTGCATCACCCTCAGCACACTGGGCTGACTGAGCACAACAGTCCCCATCCGTCATCCTGCACAGAGGAACACATCCATACAGCCTACCAGGCAAAAAGTGGTATAAACATGTTAGTGAAGAGCTAGTGAATCCTGCCTCACAGCTCTTTGGGAAAGAAAAATCCCTCACCGAGTCCTTATGGGAGAGGCTGGAAGGGGCTGGTACCCTGGGGAGCCGCAGGTTTGTTCAGAAGAGAGCAGAGGGCCTCCGAGTAGAAGACCCCAGCATAGTTTGCTTTGTGTCCTACCCTTGATTCTCATTTGTGAGAAGGGATATTAAATTCCTAACGTACCTTAAATCAAGGGAAAAGGTAGCAAGTAACAGCAGCCTGGGAAACACTCTGCAAGACAAATTCACCACAGACTAAAGAATGGGGCCAACACAGCAGCACTAATATAGAGATTTTATTTCGACTGTATTGAGTTGTACAGCACATTTTGTTTGTCACAATGCTATTGAACTGATTTTAGAGTTTTTGGCCAGCACATTGTGACGCTGAAACTCACAAGAGCTAAAAGCAGTTTGGACTAATGGCCTGAACGGAAGGGCCAGGAGTACCTAGTTTCTGGCTTCCTTATTGCTTGCAGTCATTCCAACATGTGCAAAACGGGAGCAAATCCAGTTTCTTCTGCCAGCCCAACGGTCACTCTTCCATGTCTGGCAATGACTGCAAGGTACAAGGCAGGGGAGAATCTGAAGCAAGGTGCCTTCTCTTCCCAAAGCCATATTGGTTGTTCCCAGTATGGAAAAGAAGCAGAGTCCAAGTAAGTACAGGGTCTTCAGATGATGCTAGCTTTGCTTGCACTACTGGGATTTACAAAACCAGAGGCTGACATATCAAAGTGCAGGAAAGGGTCATTATTCCATTCCCTCCGACCGAGATGACAAACCATTAGCAAAAAATCTGGGAGATCACAACAGTGTAAAGCACTTTGCCTTGTTAGTAGGCCAAATGTCCTCAACAGGTCCTCCCCCACACACACATACCAAGTCTCAGCTCATGAGGTGCAGAATATATTGGACATTTTCATTTAGCTGGAAAGAAAACCTGCATTTCTGCAAAGAAATGCCCCACTTTCAAGCTCTTCTTCCTCCTTAATATCCACAGATTTCTTAGAAAGGAGGCAGGATGGATACTCTCCAGGGAACTAAAAGCCCACCTGAAGCCCACTTTCTTTCTAAACCCAGTTCCTTTCCCTTAGAATCAGTTGGGATTCCTGCTCTCTAGTTTAAAGAAGTAGTAGAGAGGCAATTACAAGTTGGCAACTCTGAACTTTGACCACTGTACAGGAGACAAAAAAGAAGTCAAATTCAAGAGGCATTTTAGGTAGTGCTGGGGCAAGTCAGAAAGATTGCTTCCACCACTGAACAGATGCCACACGTCATGTTTATCACTGTAGCTTGGCTGTACATCCTAAAGTGAAAAGCACAGACCGTAGTGTCTACGTCAGCCAGTGTCCTTCCCCACCCCCGTTTTGGTATTGATGCTTCATTCTCCCTTCTTCGGGTTACATTAAGTGCACAGAAATATATAGCAGCATTTGGACTGAAACCCTCACGTACACCAGACAGCACATTCCAGGAGGTAAAACAACACGTTATGGCCTATACCCTCAAGGTATCAAGTTTTCAGGATAAAGAGCAGTAGGAAGTGGAGAGCTGAGGGCAGAAAAGGGGAGGAGGAGCAACACAGGAACACAAGTTCTGTTTCCATGCCAGGAGAGGATCAGGGTGCCATTCCTGTGTTAGCACCAGGCTGTGACACGACCGCAGACAAAGCAGACGGGCAGAGCAGAAGTGAAAAAGCCAATCTCCCATCTCCCCGCAGTGTTGGGGGGCAGGGGCAAAGTCAAGTGCGTTCACCAATCCTAGCAGAGTGTGAAAACGGGCAAAATCTGCTTGGCCCATTTTCAGCCAAAATGAATTTCTCTTCAACGCACAAGAGAAAATCAGTTAGTGATGGCTAATGAGTCTTGTTCACCAAGCTGATCACAAATCACACTCATGGAAAGAGAATCTACGGAACTGCTCCAGGGTGAGGCCCTTCCAAAGCACACAGTCCCACCTGGAGTCTGCCCTCTTCCTTCTTGCACAGCAGCCTGCCTTTGTAGGGGGGGTTGGTTCTAAACATGCCTTTCTATTGCTTTGGGGGTACTTTGCACAGGCAATATCTGTGAAAACATTGCTTTCCAGCCCACAAAAGAAAGAGGTTGCAATCCCCTCTTTAGCCCTAGGTTGTCAGACTACAACGTATGGGCCCACCAGTACCAGAGTGGGGACACACACTGTACTCTCTAATCTGAGCTCCTCTGCTCCACACTGATAGTAAGACTGCTGAAGACAGTGCATTCAAGCTTGGCGTTCAAGTGTTCACAATTACAGTGGAGGCAGAGTCACCCTTCAAACCCATGAGAGAAAAGGCTGGGCTTAGACAGGTCCTTTGTCTGGCATTCAGCTGGAAGCTGTGGCGATGGGTTTCTTCAGATGTTGGCTCATGAGCTCCCTGGCACGAGACACTTGGATGTGGTCATAACAGGAGTTACAAACGAGGACAGGGTCGTACAGCTGCTGATCAGGGATGGGCAACTTCAGATGGCAGCAACCAGCACAAAACACGTTCCCACAGTTCCTGTCAAGGAGCAAGAAAACCAGTGACAAGAGAGCTGGGAACACCATGGCAAAACTTCAGCAAGCACAAAGGATCCAGTTCAGGGGTGAAGTACCAGCCTTACTTATGACTTGTCAATGTGTTTCTTAAAGTATATACTGTGGTCTCCAGGGCAAGCTAACTGGCTAGCACTAAAAAGGGACTAATGGGCATCTGCAGGGAATTTATGAGGCCTAGCAAATAAAGGAAAGACCTAAAACTTTCTCCTGGGAGCTGGAGGGAACAAACATCGAAGACAAGCACTTTGCGAGGTTCACAAGAAACAGGCTGAGAAGAAAAGTGGAACTACAGCGATAATATTGTTTACCTGCAGTGATGCCTCCGTTTGGCCAGCCAGAATTCACAATCGCAGTTAAAACAATGCGAGGCCATGTGGTCTGGAACCCACCGTGTGACCTAGGGCAAACACCAGTCCTCATCAGCTTTCAGTTTGGTCAGAACTGACCAAACAGACCAGGTCAGAACCCACACAGACCAGGTCTCAGGACCCCAGCACAGACTTTGGGCCACAACAGGCTAACCCAGAGCAAGCCCATCCCACAGGTCCCTTTCTACCAGACACCGCGGCAGCAGAGGATGCAGAGGATGTGTTAAAGGACAAGGGTGGCTGCTCTCTGCCTTGCTTCCAGCCCACTCTCTGCTGCTGTAACCACCAAAGTTTGCCAGGAAAGAAATATTCTCTCCTGCTGCTGTAACAGGACACATACCTCAGTCTCCTTCTTATCAACAGGCTCCCAGCTCGCTTCTGACAAACAGTCTTCGCTATGATCAGAACAGAAATCCTCAGTGTCGCTGCCGTCTGATTCCTTCAGACATGTCTGCAGAAGAAAAAGTCACAAATCCCCTCAGCTGCCTCAATCGCAGAGTCATGGGCATTCCCTGGCTCCAGCCACACTCAGTGCTTGTGAGGGGCATGTGGGTGGCTCCACAGCTCCCCATACAAAGAGGTAAAGCATCCATGACCGTGTATAGGAGCCATTGCTTGGCCCTCAAGAAGCAGAGATACCTCTGGGTGGCATGAGGACACAGCACGTGGACAGGAGAGGAACAGGGCTGAGGAAACATAGAAACAATCTTAACCACCCACTCCAAAAGTAAGAGTGAGAACTGTGGGCTGGAGAGGGCAGTGTGACAGGGGGTGCAGGGACTACTGCTGGCCAGAAGCCATGCTGCCCGAGTTGGGGTGTTAGAGGCAGTTACTTACAAAGTCATCCTCGTAGTCCATCGGAGGCTCGGCCGGAGGGGCGCAGAAGTGGCGGATGTCCAGGCGCAGCTGCAGCTCTCGCACCTGCATGCGCAGCTGCTCCACCTCCTGCTTGTAGCTGGCCTCGATCTGCCGCAGCCTGTGCTGAATCACATCCGTGGGGAAGGGGAGCCCATCATCATCCAGGTAGAGAGGAGGCACAGGAGAATGACATTTTGGCGGCACGTGCTTGGGACCAGATGCTTGTTTCAGGTGGCAGGGTAGCCATGAACGGCTGGGCTTCCCTGCGGCACCTGCAAAATGTGTGCCGATGTGGCCAGAGCAGACTGAGGGTTTTGCACCTTCTCTGGCAGGCCACTGGCCACTGAGGCACAGGCCTGGTGCCCGCAGAGGTTTGCTGCTCAACCTCTTGCTACAGCAGCCATAGGAGAGGAGGTGTCTGGGGGCAGGCTCCCCATTGGGGACTGATGTCACCATTCCTTGAAAACTGTCCCAGTTGGACCCCAGGAAGGAGAACTCGCTGCTTTGGCTCTGGGAAATGGGCTTGCGCCATTGCTCTAGCGGGACTCTCCCCAGCCGGCCAGGCTCCTCGCAGGGCACGCTCCTTCCAGCATTGCCTTTGTCCTTGTCTTCATCCGGGCAGGGGATTCCAGGGGCAGGGCCTGGGATGTCCTGACAAGGGGCATTTGGTGCCAGGGACTCCTGGCTGGGAATGTCTGGGCAGGTGGTGTTTCTCTTGGGGCAGCCTCCTCCATTGGACACCATGTCAGTAGCCTGCAAAGGTTCCTGGGGACCGGTTTCTAACTGCTTTCCAGAACTGGTGGAAACCCTGTCAACATTTTCCTGTCCAGAAGGATTTGGAGCTGGACACATACCATCCAGTTCCTCCGTGTCTGTTCCATTTGCCTTTTCTGCCTCCAGAGAGATGCTGCTTGCTGGCACAGAAGCCCAGCTGCTCAGTTGCTTGCTATGCTCTTTGTGCTCAGCACGGCTACTACAAGCGCTGCTGGCTTGCAGGGGAGCATTTTCCTCTTGCTCCTCCACCTGCCGTGTCTCCCCTGCAGCCACCGCACTGCCTTCGCCCAAGTGCAGCTCGGCTCCCTCAGCAGTGGCATGCCGGGCTTCCAGGCCCACCCGGACTTCCTGACAGTGGTTATTCAGGTTTGGATCACTAGATGTGCGGGTCAGCGGGCTGCTGGAGTCGCAGGCTGAGAGCAGGTCATCCATAGATCTTGTCTTTGGTAATCTAGAACCCAAAAGCAAAGCAAATCTCACAACAAAACTGAAACTTCCCTCATTTCAGTCAAAACTGAGATGAGGGAAGGGAAATATTCCTAATTACAGATTATGGGGTGGGTGGGGAGGGGCAGTGCAGTAGCATGAGCTGAAATGCACAACACTATAGCGTGGCCTCCACAGTCTGCCTGCCTTTTTAGGTGCAGCAGGGAGCTGTACACATTCTTCTCCAAGCGGCTGGGACAATGCTACAGAGCTCTTGCTCTCCACAGGAGGAATGAGAACAACAGGTAAAACAGAGGAACTACAATGAGCAAAGAGGGAAAGAAGGCCTGGTGGGTAGGAGGCAACCTGGGACTGGGGATCTAGGCTCTTACCTGTCCAAACATCTGCCACTGAACTCCTGGCTCTGAGATCCAGGGGGCAGGTAAATGTCCATATCATCCTGTCCCAGGGGATGCGGCGAGGAAGCTGGGAGATACACCGCTGTCCAGACGTGCAGCGCTCGCACGTGGCACACTGGATGCAGCACCTGCAACAACCCCTTATGATCAGAGATGAACGCAAAAGAAAACCCCTCCAACCTCTCCCCACACAGTCCCTGGTGCCTGGCAGGCGGAGAGCCTGGAAAGCTGGGCCAGGGGCTCTACTGACCTGCTCGGACCCTGGCATATAGAGAAGATTGTGGAAGTTCTTATTGCCAGCCCGCAGGAGGGACCACACGGAGCAGGTACGCTTGTAGATGTTGCGCATCTCTCGCTCACAGGGGCTGTTCCCAAGGAAGGTCCCGTAGAGGCAGGAATATGTGTGCTGCACCAGCTTCACCTGCAGCATCAGAAGGGGAAAAATTGTCAGGGCCATTGGGAAACGGCGTCTCCTGTCTAAAGGGGAAACACCGTCCACTCCTCTGGGATGGCACATGCGCTTCCTACCCAGCTGGTCACCCTACTGCTGTCCTCTCTACCACACAGGGCAGGACAGAGAGGGGACAGCAACAGGAATCACTTAGATTAAAGTGAAAACAACAGTCAACTGATACCATACCCATCCCTCTAAGACCCTAACCTGTATTATTTGGTAAGACAGAGATTAATAGCTATCATTTCCCTAATTTATTTTTAAAAAATGTTTCAGACTCATATTGCTCCCAGACATGCAAATCAGGCTTTTAATCAAAACAGTCCTGCTGATGGTATCTGAATTCACTGGGCTAAAAAGAGACCCGGAGAAGAAGTGATTCAAAGAAACCAGAGAATATAAAACCTTCATCACTATGCAATCTGCTAGGTACTTCGAGCCTGCAGTACCCACTGGGAGGAGGAGGAAATTGCAAGCAGCTAAACAGAGGCCGGCAGAAGCATCACACATACAGAATCAGGTCAAAATACCACAACTGAAGGGCAGGGCTGGACCCACACAGTGAAGGTATGTCAGGAATGCCAGCAGAGAGCCCAAGCACTACTCAAGACACTTTCCCATTTTTAAATAATTCAATTTTTGTTTTCTTTAACACTGTAAAATATCATGGCCTTCCCTCTGCCTCTGCTCGCATCTGGCAAGGGATAAAGAGATGTTTGCATGCATATTTCTTACCAAAAAAGCTTCGTTAAATTCAAAGAGGCAAGGAAATTGCTTCAGAAGCTGATGAACAGCATCCAGCCACTGGAGAAAAACTGGGCACTGCTCATTCTGATCTTCTACCTTCTCCTGATGACCACAGCGATCACCAAACTTGTGACCAAAATCCAGCCAATCTGATTCAACAAGCACCTGGAAGCCCTGTGAATAAAAGGAAAAAAAAAAGAAAAAAAAAACCTAACTGCAGACACTTTGCTGTAGGCATGTAGCAGGACAAGGCAAGCCCCATCTGCCAGCAGTGTCAGGCAAATTCAGGACTTCTGAAGAGCTGGAAAGCAGGCTGCACCAGTGCTTGGTTTGGGAGCAAAGCTACCTGAATGTCAGAGGTTTCCAAACACAAGCTAACAGCTGTTATTTCTACACAATAAACAGCTTGGAGAATATGGACAATTAAAGGAGGGAAGCAGCTGAACCTTGAACACAAGAGGTTACTTACCACAGTACTTCAGCAAGCTGGGCAGAGGAGTGAGGTACAGTTCACCAAAAACAGGCAGGAAGGGAACATGGAAAAACCCAACACCCACAACAGTAGCTCTGAAATGCCACTAAGCTTATTGCCAAATGCGATCCTGCTCCTTTCTCCAGAGACTGAGACAAAAGCTGCCTTTTAACAGACACGAAACAGCAGCATAGCACAACCCATACCTCCATGGTCCTGTAGTAAGGGTCCAGAAGAATCTTTGCCAGTGCTACAATCTGCGGAGTCCTGTCCCAGCCGTCTGAGCAATGAACCAGCACTGGACGCCCCTCTCTGTCAACTGCACTGGAGACCAGCACTGCTGCCTTCAGCATGACAGAAAGGTGCTGCAGCCACTTTGTACTCTCTAGGGCTGAAAGCCAGCTAGAAGGTGTGCAAAAAGCAAGAAAATCGTTGCTTAGCTCTCCAGTGGGGAAAAAAAAAAAAATTTAAGCGAAGTCTTTTTGGAGTCCTCAATGAAAATCAGTCTTTTCTAAAACATGTTCAAGAGGAGCCAGCCAGCCTGGGAATAAGTGCAAAGAATCCAACTCCTAATTTCAATTTTTCCCAGACACAGCTACATTTTAGAAACCCTCAGAGGACACACACAACCAAGTGACACTGAGGCAGTGCTGCAATCCCTTCTGGGTTACCAGGGATCAAAATAAGCAGCATTCAAGCACTGTGAGCACTTTCCTATCTCTCCATTTTCTGAAGTAGAAACCTGGGATAGGAAAAAGGAAAAGGGAGGGAAACCCCCCAGGACATTGACAGATATGGCGTCAAACTTGGCTAGAGAACAGTGACTTACTTGCTGGGGTCTGGCACCTGACTGCAGACAGCACGCAGATACTGGAAACTGTTCCGGATGGAGTGGATGTTGGCCATGCCCATGAACACGACTTCACAGTTTGGGTAATACTCTGAACACAACAGAGGCAGAAACATTCAGAGAGAGCTGCTGCCAATGCAGCAACTGCCTCCACACACTTAGTTTAGCTGTCCCCTCACAGCACCATTTCCGATCTCCAAGTAGGCAGTTTTTCTACAAAAGCCTCGTGGGCCAGCAGCAATACATCTGGAATACTGGACTTTGCATGAGCAAGAAGGGGAACACGCTCCCAGAGGCTGAGTACCAAAACGCTGACCTGACCCCCAACTGCGCTCTAGGACCCACTCAACAAAGCAGGTCCAAGAGGAAGATGTTCTGGGATGTGCTTAGCCCTCTGTACCTTCACATTCGCAGCCGCCTCCCTTCGCTCTGTTGGCCACAGCCGCAGTGTAGGACCTGGCATCAAGAATCAGCAGCTTCTGAGGAGTTCCTGCATTCTCCACGCCTGAACACGCGGTCAGAGATGAGTCTGCAGAGACAGCATGGACTAAGTTCCCAGCACCTCCCTCCTACGACAGGCCTCCAGTGCCACCCAACACTGGCCGTGCACAAGCCCAGAGACCTGTCCCACACACCGCAGTCAAGGCATGACAGGGCCCAGATTATCCATCCGGATATCGGGTTTAAACCTTGCCTTGTAACAGCCCTGTTAGCAGCAACAGCAACATTTAGGTGTAGGAAGCACTAAATAATTCATACATATAGGAGAGAGTGGAAGGGAGCGAGCTGTCTCACCGAAGTCGGCATCGCAGGCCTCGCTGCCGTCGCTGCTCCCGTTGTGTGGCATGCCACCAGGTACCTTTACTCCAGGGTTCAAGGCACAGGCTTTGGCAATAGATGTCACAAGATACTCGTCATCAGCATTTCGCCAGCCCCACCAGCTGATTTCAGGCTGGCTGCAGCGTGCAATCACCGCCCCATTGTGCACATGTCTGCAAAGGAAGTGAGAGCCTAATGAAGCCCCCTGGAAAGCAGACTTCACCTACATACAGTCAGCACCTGTCCAGCGCTCCTCACTGCTTTATCTACTGCATTTACTCTTGCATTCAAGCAGTGAAACAGGGCAGGGCATTTCAAATAACCATTATTCATAACAAAAGCGGTGACACGGAGGCTGTTACTCGCATCACAGTGGTGAGGAACAGAAGATGGCTGTGAGTAGCACAGGAGCGGCTAATGGAGCTGGAACAGCTGGCAAAACGAGATTGCAGAGGAGCAGGTCACTGCAGTGCTTGCAGGAGTGGCTGTTGCGAACAGCCAGTGCCAGCGGATGGATGGTGGCAGCGCCAGGGTCAGCTGCAGCTCACAGGGCCTCACGTCGAGGATCAACGGCTGCGCCCTGGGACTCCACTACCACCAAAACAAATGAAGAGTTTCTGCAGCAAGGGGGAAGCTGCCAGTTGTTCTAGCCGTTACTCTACTGAACTATTTTTATATTTTTATTTACAATAATATATAAATAGATATTATCTATAAATATATAAAGCATATATATTATTGTACATAGATATGTAAATATTTATATATTAAACCAGAGAGAAGAACTCTAAATAATTATGGTTGTACTTTGGGAAAGTAATAGTTATTTACTTTAATACTGTTCTGTTCTCCCATTCTCTTTCTTTTTTTTTTCCTCCTCCCTTAAAGTATGTACCAGTTGTTAAACCATTTCATTTATCACTTGTAAGTTGGAAAGATTAGCTCACTCAGCATCAGACTGGTTAGTTTCTGGGTGGAGGCCTGAGCTGGTGTTTATCAACAACCCCTAAAATGTGAACCCTACCCTGGCTGTTGCTTATTGACACCTGGCAGAAGGCCTGAAGTAGGAAGTGTTCATTTTTCACATGAGCACACTAGTCAAGTCATTCACAAACTGCCTGGAAAGGGAATGGACGATTAGGTGACAAAGTTGCTGGTGATACAGAATTATCCAGGAGAGCATATGGCTGTCTGGAGAAAGTTGCAAAGGAGCTTGTGATACTGGGTGATAAAAATAGAGTATGAAATTTAGTGTTAATAAATGAAAAGTATTTACAGATGACCAAAACATAACCCCAGCTATGACACGGAGCAGTTCAGTACAAATCAGCAGCCAAATCTCAAAGACTTTGAAGTCACTGTGGAGCTCTCAAAAAGCCTCAGCTCAATGCTCAAGAGAAGCAAAAAGGTTAAGAATGTGCTAGCAGTCATTTGGAAAAGAGTAAGACAGAAAATATTATGGCATCACATCTTACGCATCTTCAAAATGACACAAATTTCTCACTAATCCATCTCAAAAAGGGTAACGTAGTACTCAAACCTCCAGAGAAGGGTGGCAAGGACAATCAGAGGTGTAGAAGAGCTTCGCTATAGGAACAACTTAAGTAGGAAACAACTCCCCACCTTGAGAGAAGGACGAGAATGGATGAGAGGCATAAAAGGTCAGGAAAGATATTAAAAAGTGAGTTTGAAAGATTAGTCTTATTTTTCCCCGACAGAAACACAAACAAGCACTGGAATGGTCATGCCATACATTTAAGAAAAACAAGAAGTATTTTTTGGACAACAAACAAAACAGACAGCAGACTCACTGCCACAGCGCAATGTGGAAGTATAAATTGGTTCCAAAATACATTAAAGTCATGGAAGGTAGGTCCACTAAATGACCACGAAACATAATCACACGTTCTCCTGAATATTTGCTGTAGGAAATCCAAGATACCTGGTGCTCCAAAGATGCACCAGGAAAGAGTACCTGCATACCTATTCCATTTGTTACGCTTCCCCGAGATGCTCCTCCTGGTACGCAGCCCTTCTTGGAGACAGGATAATAAACTGGACAGCCCTGCGTCTCAGTTCTTCACAACAGTACTTGCCCCTCCCTATCCCACCACCCCTCATGCAGCACACCTCTCTGAAGATGAGCTGGAGTAAGAACAAAGATGTAGATAAAGCACCTGACGAACCACATCCAAGTATTATTCTTTTGTTTGTAGGTCAACACCTCTGAAAAAGCTGCATTGGTGGCAAAGTAGGGGACGTAACACTCTAGATCCTAAAGCGCACTAGCACAAGCCTCAACCCATCATGCAAAGGCTGTTTAGCTGCCAGTGAGGGCTCTTAGAAGCACTCTTGAAGGCATCTCTTTCTCATGCCGCCCCCTGATGAGGGGCTCTGCTGTTCCACAGAGGATGACAATGCCTGTTCATGTTATTTGCTGTAAGGCAGCAAACCAAGAAAATGCGTCGAGGCTTTGAACTCCTCCTAACAGTGGTGCACATTATCTCACCAGCAGCTATTGCAGTTTGCAGGAATGATTTTGCTTCTCAAAGACAAGGTTCCCTTATTCTCCTGAGGCAACTTATCAATAAACACAGAAAATGTATTATCGTTAATGATGTCTCATAGATAATGCTGATGAAGACTTTAAACTGAAGACTTCCACGTGTTCAGCTAAGTCAAAGTACTGTGAGGTCCTTTTTCTTTCAGTGCCCTCCTCTGCTGCTGTTTTGTTTTGCAAGGTGACTTACAGAGCAGTCACTCCCAGGAGATCTATTCCTGTCTTCAGGATCACTCAAGGATGGTTAATGCAGACAGCGGCAAAGGCTTTGTTTATACTAGTAAAAGAAACAGAGCCAAGGTGTGGACTTAAGCACCGGCCTGTGATCATCCAAGCTTGTTTGTTAGCACACCCACAGTTTTTGGCCTGTGCTGATCAGCACTTTCCCAGCCTGAGCACGTTTTTGGGAAATCCAGGTGCTGTGCCAGGGACTGCTCCAAACAGGCTGTTTGGATGTGATGGCACTGTTTTTGGGTGCAGAGGGGAGAAAAAGAGTTTAGCTGTGTAGGCCGCTGGAAGTCAGTGGTAGCCTGCTTAATGCAATACTAAAAACATTGCCAAAGAGTCATACTAAATTCAGAAAATTTCTTGGTAGCACAAACTTCTCAGCACTGCAAACACTGGCAAGGGATGGCCTTGAGGTAGCCGGTTTCAAGAGACATAATGATGTGCCAATAAACACAAGGAAATATGGTCAGCATCGATGAGCACGAAGTCATCAGCAAGCAGAAAGTGTAGCAGGTGCCAGTGGATGACCCAAAACCACAACTGAGCTTGCAATGAGCTTCCCAGGTCAGGGGAGCAGCCATAGCTTGACTCTCCATTCCCTTGCTAATCTCCCCAGCATAAGCATATAAAGCATTTCAGGTCTTTTCTTACTGAGAATTTTTGTGGAGGTTTTCCTCAAATTAAAAAGCTCCTTTCTTGAAACTAGAATGGCAGATGGTTCCATAGTGTTTTAACTTATGTGGACAAAATTATTTCTTAGGGATCCTCAGTTTAGTCTTAATGACTTAAGACCTTTTCAGAATCCAAAGCTGGAGTACAAGGTGCCTTTGTAGTTTATCAGTTGAGCTTTTACTCCCAGATGCATTCAGAGCACAAGGCTAGAGCACATCTGATGTTGTTAGTACATGCCATTTAACCCATAACAATCATCCAGAAAGCATCAACTAATATCTCTCAAGCCCCCTCTCTGTTATTGTCTGGCCATAAGAGTGCTCATCCACAATGCGAAGTCAAGCAGCTTAGCTTAACACGTAAGAAAGAGCTGAGAGAGGGTTTACAGAGCTGTCACCTAAAGGTTCCCAAGTGAGATGCACATATGCAAGTGCTTTCATTTCCCAAGTCTCTGGGTTAAGCTCCTGGCTCACTCTGGTATGATCTGAAAGCCTGAGACAGAGAGCTCAGCCATGGGGCTGCAGCAATGTCCACCGTTTGCCCGCTGCTTCCCTGACAGCCACTGCAGCATGAACACAGGCAAAGGTGATGCTGAGCATCTGTGAGGAACTCCCTTGCTAACATAGTCCCAAGGTCTTCTGAAGGTGGCTGTGTAGACAGACAGTAATAACGAGGAGCGGCTGGCATACAATGACCATCTGCCTCTGTAGTCAGCTAAATAATTAATTGCAGCCTTTGCATTGTTTTAAAAGTGAATTGTGCCTGGAGGCTCCTGCATCTCTACTGTGCATCTCCACTGAGGACTCAGAGATGGAGACGTGAATTTCTGCTTTGCTTAACAGCTAAATTATAAGAAAACTGATAATGTGGTACCTTTTGTGTCACGTTTTACAGATCTGACTGTGACCTAATGAATTCAGCCTTGTTCTCCAAAAGCTCTGAAGTCTACCAAACAGTCCTGTGGTTAGCAAGTCCCTGGGAGACATGCACCTGACCCACCTCTCCACTCTCTCCTGAACTATGAGTGATGAGGAGAAGCCGAGTGGGAGGCTTGTCATTTCTTCCCTTCCCCTTCCATACAGCACAAGGCACTCCAGAAACAGCCACGGCCCTCATGGACCCTCCTGGCCAGAAGACTTCAATCTTGAGGGCAACGGCTAAAGAGTGCATGAAAATGAGATACACATATGGGCAAGCACTTGATCCATCTTGTAACATCACTTGTCAGCATCTTCTAATCTGATCCCAGGCTGCAAAGGGTTGCAGCTCAGCTTGTAAATTACTGGGTACCATTACAGCAAAGCAAGGAACAAAGTAATTGTTAGAGTAGCAAAAAGACATGGCTTTGCCCTCGGGTGGGGAGGCACATTGGGACAGTCTCCAGCGCCAGGCCATTTTTAGCAAAAGTAATCACAAATACAATTAACTTCTTAGCTGACTTGGCTACAAAGAGGGAAAGGCTCCATACGATAAGCAGCGCTCATTATTACTCTGCTGTAGAATTTAGTTCTTCTGGAAGAAGTAATACACTGTGTTTTGCCACCATCAACAGCAAACCGTGTAACACGAAGATGTAGAATTAAGGGATGTGTAAATTGACTGGTTTTGTTTCCTGGCTTTTGTACCTCCCAGGGTTGTCCTTTGTTGTGCAGCTCTGGTATTTTCAAAGCTTTTTATATTTGGATTTACTAATTGCTAACACAGAGTCTAAGGCTAGAAACCATAATGTGTGTTAAAACATGCACACTGACTGGGTGCACCTATTCAACCAGGCTCCTAGCAGATATTTTTGATGAGAAACTCCCCCTACCCTGAAAAGCCCTGCTTTATTTGCTGCCTAGCCTCCTGCATCCCCACGTATAGATTATTTTTGGAAGGCTGACCAGGGAACAGGTACTCTATATTTACCAGCTATCGAATCAACAAAGTTCAGCCACATGCAAACATTTCATTATGTTACCTAGATGTTGTCAAACTCTCAGAACTCGGCCAAAACAGAAGTGATTTGCACTTGGGTATTAAAAGGTGTGTCCAGGCCTGAATACCTGGTTGAGAACAGGGCCATACAGCGGGCTTATTTTGGCCAAGATTTCTTTTCAAAGTAGCAGCTAGGCATGTACCAATCTGTGAAAAGGGTTTGAAACTCAAAGAAAGAGAACCTTAATTTGACAAAGTGTTCTTGCTGCACCTCCCATAGGAGGAAAGTCACCCACATCTTCAGATCTAACTGAAAGCAGGGAAGAAGCAACAGTTACTGGAACGTTGTTTCTCCCTTCTGGAGAACACCCTGCGTTACCATTGCAGACTGAGTGCCCAGAGAGGCTGACATGCGTGCTGGGAGGAGGAGGAGTCCCGAGAGCAGCATGTTTTCAGGTGGGAGGCAAAAGGAATATGCACTATGAGGACCAGGATGCAGCTATCGCTGTCACGCCTTGCTCCACAGCCCTGTACACGTGGTCTGCTAACCTGGCTTCACAGCACCCTGCACAACATTACGAGGAAGAGGGCAGCTGTTGTGGGTTGGGGGGAAAGCACTGCTTTGGTTTTGTGTTTACCTGTACACCACCACAGGGATCCTTTTCCACGATCTAAACGAAGCCACATTCTCTAGCTCCTTATCGGTGATCCAGACAGGGACCAGCAGCTTCTGGGGATAACTGGAACAAAGCCTGGAAAAAAGAAAGCATGAAGGAAAGATGAGGACTTGGTAATCCAAAATCTGCACTGGAGAAGCTGTGCAGAGAGAGGCAGGAACAGCTCACATCTCTCCAAACTCAGCATGCAGGACTTTGGCTCCTCCTCTTCAAAACAGTCTCAACATGGGAAAAGTGACCCAAAAAATGCTGGCAGGAATGAGTTGAGAGAAGACAACCTCCTTTCACCTCAGGCCTCACCTCCAGGCCCATACTAAGAGCCCCAGTACTTCCCAAGGATGCCTTTGGAACATCCTCTGGATTTAAGAATTCATGAGGGTTTAGGAGAACAATTTACCTGGGGTTTTGGTTTTCTTGCAGCACTTGCAAACCCAGAAACACACACAGCTTCTGGTAAATGATGATCCGCCACTTTCTGCCTTGCAGAAAACAGGTCACCACTGATAAGCTTTACACATTCCTCTGCAAGGAAGACATAACTCTGCCCAGAAAGATGGCAATGGTGGTTTGGTGTATGCTATAATAAAATGACATGAGGGAGATCTAAAATAATATCTTGTTTGGTGGGGTGCCAGAAATCAGATTCCTAATACACATCTGAACACATGCCAGCAGCGAGAGGAATGTGATGGGCAAGTCCCTACCAATCCAGGCCCCTGGGGAAGAAACTCACAGCGTGCACAGCTAATAGCAGGGGGCACCCAACTCTTCAACAAGCAGAGCTGCAGTACCAGAGGAGCCCCACATTTGAATGAACCTGAAGCGTAAAGCAGCTCAGCTGAAATGGAAATTCAGTTGGGGAGGGTGGGGAAGATGAGAAGAGGCAACAAGATTGCAAATGCTTAAGTCCCAGGAAAAATATTAAAAACCCAACTGCAAGTACGTTATCAGCAGGGCAAGAGGGGAGCCAAGGGAAGGAGGGGGACAGCCAAACAGAGTGCTGGGGGGAAGGGGAGAGAGCAATACAAGTAGAATGAAGCACATGTAAAAATCCAGGAGCGCAGGGGCTTCCTGGTTACTGCAGCTACTATCCTGCCCCTGCTGCTCGAAGCATACGCTGCATGCAGGGCAGGCAGGTCAGGTCGCAGGCTTCAGAGACAAAGCTCTGCCTGGACGCTGGACCAGCTGAGCTCCAGCAGCCCAGGCAGACAAAGCCGTACATGGCAAGGAACATCAAAGAGCAGCTCTAGCTCTAGGCTATAACCCACATCATTTAGAAGGAATGTTTCAGGGCAGATGGGAAGCAAACTGAGGGGGGTGAAACTATCCAGCCGGTAAGCTCCAGAGGGTGGCCTGGTGCTGCCCCGAGTCCAGGCTATCACAGCTGATGGCAATAGGCATGATACAGCGCTTAGCATTAGTTAGTTTGTGATGATGTTAGCAAGGAACTGCCTGCCATATTAGAAGATGGCACTTCACAGTGTCTAGACAGTTTCTCAGAAAGCCCCAGGCAGAAAGCAAGGTTGGTCTATGGGATAAAAACAACAGGGTGAGGAAGAGGAATCCAGGAAGCAAAAATTAAAGCTGTCAGGTAAGAAGCTGAAGACCAGGATGTCTGTGGTAGGATGTCTAGGCTCGGACATCTCTGAAATGCCTCAGATTCCATGTGTAAAGTTGGTCAGGAAATTAGAGAAGCGTTGAAGTGCAACTGAGAATAAAGGTATGTGGAAGAGGGTTAGCACCTATTAAGATCTGGAGGAACTTTTGGAATAGCTGAGTCTATACAAGAATGGGCTTCATTGAAATGAAAACAGAATCAGTTCCCTGGCACTTCAGACGAAGCATTACAGGAGTTGTCTTAAACTAAAAATTGAGGAGATTCAATACAGGAGAGGTTCAGGAGCACATCTTCTAAGAGTTAAGTCACTAAAACTCTGTAGCCTTAGGAAAACAATAAGACAGAATTCAATAAAATTCAAGTAGGAAACAGGACAGCCTCAAGAAATTAAGCCAAATTTAAGCAGGGCACATAAAAACAGGCAATGAGGTCAAGACAAACAGACCTGTGCTTCTAGGCTAGAATTCCAAAAGTAAAGTAGAGGAACTGAAAAGCCAGGATAAATGAGTATGTTGGCTTAACAGCATCTTATAAACTTGATAAAAGGAAGATTATTAGCGGCACCCTAAATTTCAGAGTACCAGCTTTGTAGGAAGATGGGAGCTAGTGAACAAAGTGTGATGTGTTCCAGGAAAACGTGAAGGTAAAAGTGTGAGGCTAAGAGTTACCAGCATCAACAAGCAATGCAGAATGTGCATGGACTCAAATCCCAAGCCTAAAGAGAAACAGGATAGCACTGAGACTACACTACCAACCACTGGAGCAACAGTAACAGCATCCACGAGAGGCTGGAAGAGATTCAGAAAGGCTGCAAGGGCAGAAGTTGCCATGGGAGCCTTGTGTTGCTTCCACATAAGACGCATAAGCATCACAATAATGCATGAGACGAAGGCGACATTTTTAGATGTGATCAGCTGCTTCTTGGTTCTACCAGCCAAATAGTACAAAAGTACCTAACTCTTCCTTTGGTCCTAAGCTGCTCCAAAATAGAATAACTGAAAAATCACTTTGTTACAGTATTCATCACGCAGTAGAAGTCAACAATATTTTTAGAGGGGACAAGCCTCCCACAGCAGTAACAATCAGTTTCAGAAAAAGGCGGGGGGAAGCTTGCAGATGATGCAATGGTTATTTAAACATGCTATTCAATGGTAATGTAAAATGCATCAAAAAGATCAGAAAGAGCTGGCAGAGTTAAACAGTGAACAAAAGAAGGATTTTAGAAATAAAAGGACATCCTTCAAAGAGGGGAAATGTTTCCAAAGGACGTGAGAGGAGCCAAATGTGCACCTGAATTAAAAAACAGTAAAAATGAGACATGTCATGCAGTTTTTGAGACATGACCCGTTAAGATTAAAACTCTGAAGACCTTTTTCAAACATCCTGGAGGCATCAGCCTGCTACCAAAGTTGAAGGTCTGATAGGGTCAGCAAGATCACAGCAGAAAATCAAAACTATTTGTGTTGGAGTTCAGCAGAAGAGCCCACAGAGAAGTTGCCAGACCTAGCCCTGTTTTACAAGGGACAAGGCACAAGAAGATATTAATGTGGAAACTTCTACAGGGGAAGTTTTAGACCAATCTGCTAGGAACGAGGAGTAACTAATCACCAGGACTAGATAATGCTCAACATTTCTACAGCAACCCAGATGCACGCCAGGTGAATGATTAACCAAGATGTGTAAGCTATTGCTTACATTGGCTTGGGTGCCAGAGGAATGAAAGGTGGCAAACACGATATCAATTTTGTAAAAAGGTCTCTGGGGCGAACGTGGGAAACCACTGGAGTCTGACTTCTGTACAAAGCAACTGTCACAGTTGGTGCAAGGGTAAATACGGTGCACTTGGGAAGAGTCAACACAGCTTTTGTGGAGGGAGGTTGCACGTCACGTATGCAGAGTTTGCTGGAAACATCACTGAACGAGCAGATACAGCTTGTGAGGCTGACAATCGCTTTGGATTTTCAGAAGGGGGTTTTTTGACATTTTTGTGTGTGTGTGGTTTGGTTTTTTTTAACAGGTGGCTCACCAAAGACTTGAAGGAAGCTCCTCTTATGAAACAGTAACTTTTGAAAAGACAAAAAATAGTACAGAACTGCAATGGTCATTTTTCACAACAAAGGGAGTCCTAAGAGGAACCATGCTTGCCCCTGTGTTGTGCAATATGCTCATGTGTCATATGGAAGAGAGGCCAACAGCAAAGCAATGTGGGTCACCGAGGAGTGGCCTGAAACAACCACACTGGCCCAGAACACAGGATGAGACATTTTTGAAACCGTGAGGTTTGATCCCAGAAGAAGGTGACTGTAACAAACGCATAAATCTGCACAAGCCACACCTATGGACAAGGACTGACGAAGCATCTTCTTACCACAAAGGTAACAGCCAGTCCAGCGAGAAACATCTTCCTTCACAGAATGCAAAAACCACATGCTTTATTGCTAACGGTCCTTGCAGACTTATTATCTACACATTCATATGGCAAATACAAGCAATTATCACTTTTCCAATAAAAATGAAGGATAGTATTAAAATTTGTAGAGAACTGTAACAAAATAAGACAAAATATGAATTAAGAGCACTCGCAGAAACGAGTAGGAAACATCAGCTGTCTAAACGAGTAAGACAGAACTCCAGACAGCTTTTTCCTCATAAAGTCAAAAATAAATAAAACCACAATTGTAAAAAGATCAAAGCTGGAAAGGAGCATCAACACTGAAGGAAAGGTGAATTTTTTTTCCTTTTTGAAGGAACTATGCATGCACCGAACCCAGCAGCATTAAGGCCGATAAGAAACAACACTTATCTCAGACAGCATGGGTTGCACCAGATGGGGAATGCCAGAATGTGTCCATTTTTCTGGGTGTATAGATCACTGAAGATGTGAGCGCCGCAGAGAGATCATGTCATAATTTTATTATCATTGTATGCTGAAATAGTATACTTTATCAAGACCGAAGGAGCGGTTGTTATATGCTTGTATTGCTCTACTTTTATGACGGCTGTCGCCAGGAAGAAGATAATAGTTTCCAGATAAGGACATCTCGGAACAGACTTGAAAGACAACGAACAATGCCATTACCTTGGAGTATCCTGTCTCTAACAACACTGTTTTGCCAATGCTGGGAAATAAAAGATAAAAGGACTATAAACAGTTAAAAAGTAACTTGATTCCTGTGAATAGAGGCAGGTGGTAATGATCAAAAGCCAAGGCAGGATTTAAAGACACACTCTCCGAAGCAGCAAGAGAGAACTGGTTTCTGAGTTGCACAAGCAAATTACACCACCTTTAAGATCTCGGGATGTCTGCAGGAAGCTGTGACCTGCCAGGATCCCCAGGTAGGAACTCAGCAGATGGAGGAAAGCAAAACCAGGCCTGCATCCAGCTTGCCGAGGTTTTTTTCAAGTTCTTTCTTCCCTGGTTTGGTTGAAAATAAAACATCTGTTTTTAGAGAAGTTGGCTAATTGCTGTGTATTACTGGCCAGGAAGCAAACCACAGATGGTCAATCTAAGTTAAACTTTCTGAAATAGTCAGAGGGAACCACATCCCAAAATCTAGCAGCAGGAGGATGCCTGACTGCTCTCAAAGACACACAGAGACTCTACCTAGTGCAGGGACCTACAGATTGTGCACTCCAAAACTGAGCAGTTCAGGAAAACAATTTTTTATTTGACATCCTTGGAGAAACTGCGTAAATGCCAAAGTCATGTTAACAGTCCAAAACAACGATGTGGTCAGTATGGCCGAGTAGAAACAGTATCAGACCTGAAAACTAGTGCTTGCTGCCTGGATTCCTGAGGAAGAGAGAAGAGAAGAGAACAGGCAGCAAACTGCAAAACTCAACCGGGATTTCCCCAGGCCAGCGTGCCTGAGGCCTCTCATGGTCTCCACAAGAAACTGGTGACCTGGAACTGTCCAATATATAGATGATGGGGATGCCTTTACTGGCCGAGACAGAGAAGAGACTGAGGGATCCCAGTCGTTTCAAGAAAAGGACTATAGGGAATGCAGAAATGAATACATCTGTCAAAGCTTAATAATATCCTGTTGGCTTAGCTTAATGCCACCTGCTGCAAAGAATGCAGAAGCGCTTCTCCAAGAGCTCCTGTGCTCTTCTCCAGGAGCAGACAACAGGCTGGAATCAGTGATGTGCAGGTGGGAAAGACAGAATCACAGAATCGTATAGGTTGGAAAAGACCTTTAAGATCATCAAGTCCAACCGTAAACCTAACACTGCCAAGTCCACCACTACACCATGTCCCTAAGCACCTCATCCAAACGGCTTTTAAATACCTCCAGGGATGGGGACTCAACCACTTCCCTGGGCAGCCTGTCCCAATGCCTGATAAACCTTTCAGTGAAGTAAAATTTCCTAAGATCCAGTTTAAAACTCCCCTGGTGCAACTTGAGGCCATTTCCTCTTGTCCTATCACTTGTTACCTGGGAGAAGAGACCGACCCCACCTCTCTACAGCCTCCTTTCAGGGAGTTGTAGAGAGCGATGAGGTCTCCCCTCAGCCTCCTTTTCTCCAGGCTAAACAACCCCAGTTCCCTCAGCCGCTCCCCATCAGCCTTGTGCTCCAGACCCTTCACCAGCTTCGTTGCCCTTCTCTGTACACGCTCCAGCCCCTCAATGTCTCTCTTGTAGTGGGGGGCCCAAAACTGAACACAGTATTCGAGGTGCGGCCTCACCAGTGCCGAGTACAGGGGCACGATCACTGCCCTAGTCCTGCTGGCCACGCTATTTTTGATACAAGCCAGGATGCCATTGGCTTTCTTGGCCACCTGGGCACACTGCTGGCACATATTCAGGCGGCTGTCAACCAACACCCCCAGGTCCTTTTCTGCCTGGCAGCTTTCCAGCCTCTCTTCCCCAAGCCTGTAGCGTTGCATGGGGTTGCTGTGGCCCAAGGGCAGGACCTTGCACTTGGCCTTGTTAAACCTCATACAATTGGCCCCAGCCCATCGATCCAGCCTGTCCAGGTCCCTCTGCAGAGCCCTCTTACCCTCAAGAGCCTTCCTACCCTCAACACTCCTGCACAACTTGGTGTCATCTGCAGACTTACTGAGGGTGCACTCGATCCCTTCATCCAGATCATTGATAAAGATATTAAACAGAACTGGCCCCAACACAGAGCCCTGGGGAACACCGCTTGTGACCGGCCGCCAACTGGAGTAAACTCCATTCACCACTCCACTCCAGAGAGATCTCCACTCCAACCACCTGCTCACAGGGGACCACTTCCAACACTAGATCACAGAATCGTATAGGTTGGAAAAGACCTTTAAGATCATCGAGTCCAACCATAAACCTAAGACTACCAAGACCACCACTACACCATGTCCCTAAGCACCTCATCCAAACGGCTTTTAAGTACCTCCAGGGATGGCGACTCAACCACTGCCTGGGCAGCCTGTTCCAATGCTTGGTAACCCTTTCAGTGAAGTAAAATTTCCTAATATCCAGTCTAAACCTCCCCTGGTGCAACTTGAGGCCATTTCCTCTTGTCCTATCACTTGTTACCTGGGAGAAGAGACCGACCCCACCTCTCTACAGCCTCCTTTCAGGCAGTTGTAGAGAGCGATGAGGTCTCCCCTCAGCCTCCTTTTCTCCAGGCTGAACAATCCCAGTTCCCTCAGCCGCTCCTCATCAGCCTTGTGCTCCAGACCCTTCCCCAGCTTCGTTGCCCTTCTGTGGACATGCTCCAGCCCCTCAATGTCTCCCTTGTAGTGGGGGGCTCAAAACTGAACACAGTATTCGAGATCATCTGAGATTTGAAAGGCTCTAATGATGGAGAACCCCCACCTCTGGGGATCTGCCCCAGCACAGCACCACACTCCTGGGGAATGACTTTTTTCCTCCTGTGTCCAGTCCAGACCTCCCAAGCTGCACCTTGTGGCCGTTGCCTCTTGTTCAGTTATCTGCCACTGCCAGAAGAGCTTCACTCCACCACCTTTGTAACTGCCTTTCCAGCAGCTGTAGGCTGCCAGCAGATCACCCTTTACCTTCTTCTGCACCAGACTGAACAAGCCTCACTCATTCCCCAGACTTCTGAGCATCCTGAGAGTCCTCCGCTGGCTTGCCCCCAGTTTCTCAACAGAGCTGAATAGCTGCCCGACTTTATGAAAACTTTGTATTTTTCATTTCAAACAGCACGAGCATTTTAGAGAGAACGACTGACCAGAAAGGCAACCCTACAATGGACAGTTCCTCCAAGACTCTAGAATGTCTTCAAGGATGAATTATGGCCACCACATTATAAACTACCTGAGTCAGCATTTACAATTGCTGCTAGCTCTCATGTTTGGGCTGTATTCCTTCTTCAATTCCACAATGTGAAAGGCAGAAAGGAAAGGGGATCTGGCTCATATGCTGATCTGCCTGAGGCTTATCAAGGCCAGGAAGGAGGATTAGCTGGAGTCTGACTCATCCACTGCTCTGCACGGGGATTGCAAAGGGAAGAAGGTAAGGAAAAAGGAGAGTGGGGAGAGCCTGGTGGTGAAACACTCACTTGTAATTGTTGTTGATGTCAGAGACGCGCCAGACGTTCTGCAAGTCAAAGCCCATCCTCACCAGCTCCATCTCAAATCGGTATCTCACATGGTCTCCTGGAAGAGCAGAGCACAGGGTATTTACGGACAGCTAAGCAGAGCTGATGAAATCTAAACATGCTAGTGGCAGCTCCATAGCAACTATCATAGGCTAGAGAGAAACTACAGGACAGCTGGATGGCAGGGATCTTGCTTCAGAAGCCAAAAAGATTCGTCCCTCACGGGGGGGTTCCTCTGCTTATTTTGTCAAGTCAGATCACCTCTCAGTCTCAGGGCACAGAATGGCATGGAAATAACCTTTCCACATCAATGCGGAGTGTGGGGAGTTAATTTAATCCACTTTTGCTCTTCTGAGAGAGATGGCTTCCAAAGTGGATGTCAGGAACTGCATGGCAGAGTACTGAGCACCCACCCCAGGCAGTTCCTTCTTCCAGACTGCTCTCTCAGAGGCTGACTCAGGGTTTGCTCTCTTATGTTTTAAGCCTCGCCTTACAAATCCTGGATATCTTTGTTGCTCGAGTGTCAAATGTTGTTAATAAATAAATACTGCAAAGCTCTTCATTCATATCTTGCAGCAACAATTTCCACAGGTAAGTTTATTTATACTAGAGAATAGTACTTTCTTTAAAGGACAGACAGCAAATATCTCCTAATTGCTGGTGTTTGGGACAAGGTAAGAACACGTAGTTTACCTTTTCCCTACCAGCTTCTTTTGGTATCTCTTTCAGCTATACTATTCAACCCCATCCCTCCATCCCAACCTGTATATGGACATTTCATTCAGGCTACTGCTTCTCTCCTCTAATACCAGCACATTTTTAAGTCTAAAGCCAGGTTTGTCACTCATTTTAATCCCCTTTTATTGATGCTGAAGCTGTTTAAAGACAAAGCAACTGCAAGTGAACTTTGTGTTCCCAGAGAAGGGAAACTCCCGATCCACACGAGGGCACCATCACAGCTCTGGTTTTCTCTTTATGGATTCAAAGATTTTATTTGTGCCTGTGTAAGAATGAGCCAGACATCTCCACAGACTTGATCACCAGAATGTTGTGGCATTTCTAGGTGTTGGAGAAGAGATGCAGACGGACTCATATTAATTATGCTGCCTCAAAGCTGATGATTTTTACCCTCCAGGGACAAGACTGCTTGAGCTCTCTATCATCATGATGAGACTACTAAAGTTTGGGATGTTTTCTTCATTCACAAGGAGAAAGGGAGAGGCAGTTTATGTGTTGCTGGCTCAGAATGCCCTTTGTTGTACTTATTACTATTATTCCTTTTACTGTGCTTGTTATCCAGCCGCATCTGGACATCAGCTGGATCTATAGACCAGGTACGGGGTGCCCCTCAGCAAGACTAACTTGGGCTACAGCTACAGCAGAACATAAGACACAGGCAGACATCAGTTTATGAACCACAGTTCAAATTGCATTGCTGTGCTCCTGGACAGAAGAGCAGGAAGGGGACAGGCCAGGAGCTTACCTGGACGGCAGAGATGTGCATGTTGATCCTCCTCATCAACACAGACTCCCAAGCACCATGCATGGTAGGCAAACGCAAAGAGGTCCTCAGGCTTAGCAGGGCGGGCAATGGCTCGAGTTAGCCTCTTTAACCACTCCTGGCACTGCTTAAAAGTGGAAAAATGGCACCTGCGAACCCAAATGCAAATCATCCTCAGTGGGTACGGTCATCCAACTGAGATGCACAGACAAGGAGCTCTGCTCCACTTAACCAGGAAAAGAAACAAAGCACCAAGTCTTAGAAAAACTGAGTAACCTTGGCCATAAACAGCTCGATTCCAATGGTAGCACAGAGGGAGACACCAGAGCTGATCACGGCAACTGGCCTGCAGTGCCACCTACAATATAGCAATAAAATGGATACCTGATCACTTTGGAGTCCTTGCAGACGATGTGGAGCTGGAACATATCCCGACACTCCACACTTTCCATCATCCTCAAAGGCACCTGCAAGGGACAGATGTAGGACATGACAAGACGTACCACATAACACAGCAGACATAGCAGCCTTGCCTGTAGGCCCATCACACACAGTCATGGCTCTCTCACAATCATGAGCTTCCAGTTCAAACTACAGACCCACTCTGAGGTTTATGAAGCTTCATGACCCAGCATAGAGCCTCCTTCAACAATTAGTATTCCAGTTTCTACTCTGTCCCTGGGTAGTCTCCCACCTGGGGCCAGTTACTGACTAAATTACATCCAGACAAGCAGAGGTAACTGAGCCAAACAAAAGCTGTAATAAAAGATGGCAAGTCAAGACAGTGAGAGAAAGCCTCAGGCTCCCACTGTCTGACTCTGTTGCTGGTCTCCAGGTAGGAGAAGTCTCATTAAAACTGGCCTGCAAGAGACCTTAACAGTCTTAAAATCACTACGTTTAATGCTTGAATTTAAAAAGAACAGCAAGGGAAAGACCTAATTATTATCCAACAGAGAACCCCATCTACATGCCAAAACACAACAGCAAAAGAGCAACTGCGCAACCAGCATTAACAAGAGACAGCATCAGGCTTGGCATCCTTCAAGAAGCACAGCTCCCATGCCACAGACCACAGAAATGGCTTATGGCCCCCCGAAATACTGTGAGAGATTATGGTTCAGGCAGCAGGAGCAGGCAGATCCAGACTTACATTGATCACAGAATCCTTGAATTTGATATGAAGCCGGTAGTTGGAGATGGCAATCACAGCATCGTTTGCATGGCCAAGATATTCCACTCCCTCGCCCTGCAACACAGTGAATGGGACCTGGAAGGGAGACATCACTAATTCAAGACACATGCAGAGTACTTTCTGCACCATAAATGCCAAGGGCCATTCTTCCTACTGCCTCTGCAGTGCATGTCCTGCAGGAAGTCATTCACAGCAACGTGCTCTTCATGCACTGAGAGCAGGCAACAGTACGAAACAGCACTGGTACCCACTGCCCAGCCCCACGTGATGGATCTGCTTCCAAGGATGCCTCAGGAGCCACTGAGCACCTCCTGATACCTGATGGATAATTACTTGCAGAGGAGAGGTGTGACCACAAACGCTATGTACACCAACCGTGGGCATCTGGCAGTGAGGGTGTTGCATGGGGGCAGAGGGCTATATGGTCCCTGGTTTTCGGAGAGGGTAAACGCACAAGTGGCATGATAAAGGACACAACCTCAGACACAGGTCAGACACAAGTTGGGGACTGCTCTGCACAGCTCCAGGCAGAGCCTGATACAATCAGAGTCCTCTGCCCCAGGGCAGAATGTCGCATACATGATCTTGCTGCATCATTTAAATGAAGGGGACTCTTCGGAGCATTACGAGACTCACTGGTACCAATCCAAGTAAGTAAATGAATCAAAGTTTTGCCCAATTTCTGCTAACAAGGCTCTGAGGGAATCTCTGTGTATAGTTATTTGTATGACTGAGGAAACGTCATTAAAGTTACCTGTATTAGAATTTTTTTTTTTTTTAAATCCAGATAATCAAGTGTCTGTCTTTTTCCCTATCTGCCCAGACATGCCATAGCTATTTTTAAAACAGGGAATCCTGGCAGGTGGCCAAGTTTGACTTTTCTTTTCTTGTATTAAAAAAAAAAAAAGGCAGCAGAACAGCCTAAAATTCACCAGGCCCCTTTCTCTAAGTAGATTCCTCATTGTTCCCTGAATGCCACCTACACCAGGCGATGCTGGTAACCAATTATGAAAAAAATGTCAGGAAGATTTATGTTTCAGCCAGAGCCCTTTACTTGCCAGACAGGGCATCTGATGAAACAATTAATTATGCTGTAATTAGTACAAGTCAGACCACCTTGTCTTTATTCCCAAGTTGTTTCTATGGCTTGTTTCTATCGCTCATATGCTGCCTAAAAATTGAATTTCCTGGATGTCAGACTTCACATGCAAGTGACAATTGTACTAACAACTTCTCCCTTCTTAAGTGACCTGTACAAAAATAACAACCTTAGACTGGAATCTGTCTGAATACTCTTTAAAAATGTTAATTATTTGACATTAAGAGAATATACTCTCTTTATTTCTGCAGTTTATTTATGCACACTTGCCAGAGCTGTTTTTAGTTGGCATGTGTTTCTTCTGCTTACGTGGCTCCTTCACACAGCAACAGAAGGAAGACAGATTAGAATTGGGATGGTAAAACTGCAAGAAAACTGACAGAGGGAAATCCTGGAATAAACCGACAGGTGCCTGAATACAGCTTGTTATCAAGCCGATGGTGTCCTTTTAGACTTCACTTTACATTAAGAGAATAACAATTTACTGAAGGCAAATTACCCTTTGGGAGGGGTGAACTTTACGGTCCTCCACGCAGAAGACTAAAGCAGATTCTGCTCTTCTCCAGGTAGTCTCAGCTCAGAGTCATCTCAGCGGCTTCACCTCCCGAAGGCTTGCAGACCTGCAGCCTTGACCCCGTGCACCTCCTCAGCCCGCGTTTGCTCCTTCAAGTCAATCCTCCTGTTGCCACGTTTCTGTCCTTGCTTTTAGCAGCACCGTTTACCAAGACGATGCCAATCACAGAGCAAACTCAAATACTGCAGCAGCAGTGAGAACACACAATGCGAGCCTGGCTTCAGCCATAGGAGGAGGATGATGAGCGCTGGGACAAGGTGGCAGTGGACTACGTTAAAGGAAGCAACAAACACCAGGAGGCTTTGGCTCCCACTGTTCAGAATACCACCCTTGCTGCACAGCAGCAACAATACCCAGGTCTCTTTCAAGGGCCTTTTGCAGCAGGAGGCTGGCACCATATGGAAGTTTCTCTTTCCAACAGCTCTGCGGCAGGAAAATGCCAGGAGCCACGTATATTAGGGCCAGATCGGTCATTGCAATTGCATGCTATGGCTACACAAAGCACAGACTAGCCCTGATATTCGCCCTGTCCCAGAGAGCATCTACCTGCTGCAGAGGGCTACGCAGGCAGCGTCACAATTGCTCACTGTCAGCACAGGCAGAGGACAGGGGATACCCAGGATGGCTCTGTATTGCATCATGCTCCAACTGTATTTCCAAGTGGCAGATGCGACGCTGTACAAATCGCAGCGTCTTGGCAGGGCTGGGAAGGCAGGGCCAGGGCGTACAGAACTGCCGTCAGCAGCCTCCACGCACACAGAGGGACCTGCCGGTCCGAATGTGACCTACAGCACCGGCTAGCCCGCGGCCTCCAGAACACATCTTGGGCTGGAGAACTGCTCTCAGGTTTCACACTACCAGATTTGAGCCTGCTGCATCCCAAAGCTGTTTCTGTTTTCTTACTTCCTTACCTGCAATGACTCTTCCTCCTTTACAAGCTCTTTCGGGGGGAACAAGTCCTTGGCCTGGATATACTCCAAACTGGGAGGGCCTTCCTCACCCTGCATTGCAAATAAAACACACATTGAGACAGGCCCCAGCCAGCATGTGTTACGAAAAGGCAAAAATGGAGGCTGCTGGATACTCTTGGCACCCCGATACATTGGGGATCCCCTGGACCTGTGCATAGAAACGCCTGTTCTGCCTCTGGACTGTACTCTCTGCATTGCAGGACCCCAGCAGTTCCTCCAGCTATTGAAGAATACCCACAGCAGTGAAAGACTGAAACAGGTCTCCAAGTTCTGTCTCTTCCAACCATGTGGTATCTGGAAAGCCATGCAGAAACACCTCAGCCACGCACAGGATCTTGGACTGATGTTACAGTAATTTCTCATGTCAAAGGTTACCCCACTACCTTCACTATGGCACCACAGCAGAAACACCGTAACACAGAGGGTTTCCACCTACAGCTTCAACGTACTCTTCCTCCTCTTACATTCATAAGGACTGCTTCGTTTGGGAGTTTTCGTTTTCACTCTTAGCCCAAAGAAATCTGGGAAGAGCCTGAAGCTTTTCAAGGAGAATAGGCAAGTGTGAAACATAACCCTGTAACAACTGCATCTAAGTTGCACCCAATTCACTACATGCATTACTGACTGGTGACAGCACCCAAGCAGGGCATTTGTCCTCAGGACAGCTGAACATGTCTAACCTGCTCAGGAAGACACCCTGGAAAGCCCACAGAGGCCTCAGAGAAGTGGTCCGAGAGGACACACGGAGCCTGGACACGCTATCCTTGCAGAAGTGGAGAGAGTGTCTCAGTTTGGAACACGTGAATCTTCAGTCACTCATGAAATCTCAGTCCTCATTTTCACCAACCCTCACCCCACACTCTGTCAAACCACCGGCTTGCTGTACGAAAGAGCAGCATCCAGACACTCAGCTGAGGACGCTCACCCGCTTGGAGCCCAGGACAGTGTTAATTCCACAGGTATTCGGTGTGGGAATGTTTTCTTCAGAATGCCTCTTGCTTTCTAACTATAGCTCCTCTAGGCTCTAGCATTTATTAGGAAATACTCTGTTCTATAAGCATTAAATAATATTTTAAAATTAAATATCTTTCTGGTTAAGTCATCTTAGCCTGAACCCCAAATTTCAATCTGAAGAAATTAGAACCTGACCCTCTTGGCTCAGTTATATTTAAAATTATGCCGAATCCCCTTACGTTGCTGACAGCCACTCAAGCCTTGGCACCCACAGGTACAGCCCGTCCTGAAGCGCTCCCTGGACTTCAGACCAGGGCAGCCAGACCCTGCGCAGCCCACCTTCCCGGGTCCAGAGCTACCCATGCACACGCTGCCTGTAGCTAGCATAAAACTCGGCATCAACCTCAATTGCAGGCAAAGGCACTGCCCCTCCTCACCTACTCACCAGGTCCCTGTGTGAGGCTGCCAGGGACGCACAGGGCACAGCACCTGCCAGTTACTGGAGACCACGGCGGGCTCGGGGGCCTCTCCTGCCAGCGGGTTGCTCCGACGCTGAGGTGCTAACCCAGGAGAGCATGAAGGAAAGGTGTGTGCCTGTGTGCTGGTGCAGCAGCCGGGGAGCAGAGATACCCTCCTCTCCCCTCACCACTTTGCAGCTCGCAAAGAAATCCCAGTGAGCAGCAGGAACTGGAACAGGGCAGTCCCAGCTCTCCACCTGCCCAGGTGTCCTTGAGTGCCTCCTCACCTGCAGCACGGGATGGGCAGGAGGCTGACCATATCCTGCCACAGCCCCATCCCAGGGCATCAGCAGGGTAGGGGGATCAGGACCCTGCTCTCTTCACAAGCCAGCCATCTCCTAAAGCCCTCAAAGCCCTTTTGGCCACAAGTCTTTCTGGTGGCCGCCTTCTGCAGGAAGGGGCATCAGATCTCCTCTCAGCAAGAAAACTCCTTTTCCCGAAGGTATAAGAGACACAGAGCCCAGGACCCCCTCCGACTGCAATGCCCTCCTGGCAGCGTCAGCACGAGAGGGGTCTCGCACATGCCTGCCTTGCATGCCGCAGCCATGGCGGGAGCACAGAGCTCCCCTGGGGTCGGCTGCTCTCACCCAGTAATTTTCCAGCTCCAGGCAAGGACTGGCTGGAACCTGCATGGCATGGCAGGCTTGCCGGGGCCTTCCGGCCGACTCAACCTGCGGTGCTGGGCGCTGCTGTGCCCTTGGGCCCGGGCAAGGCAGCGGCACAGCAGCGCTGGGGGCCACGGCATCCTCAGGCAGCACGTGGGAGAGAGGAGAAGGGGATCCTCCTTTGCAGGGGGGCTGCAAGCCACGCTGGGCAGATCCAGGGCAGGAGGATCTGCACATAGCCCGGCCTCAAGGACAGGCCTGATCTAGGGCAGCCAGCTCAGCATGGGAGCTGGAGAGAGAAGCTGGCTTACAGCCCTGCTTGCACGGAGGAGAGGAAAGGGGGGGGAAAAAAAAAAAAAAAAGCAGCACTTACAAAGCAGTTGAGCATGGAGCAGGAGACACGGCCTGGAAGACTCATGTTCATTTCCCGAGGCGGCAGCTGGGCCAGGCACGCGCAAGCAGCATCTCCTTCCTCCGGCCCTCTGCTGCTGCCGGCAGCGGCTCCGAAACCGTGGCGCCGGGATTGCCGCAGCCTCCCCGCTCCGCCGCGAAGGGCGGGAGCATCCCTGCCGCCGGCGGCCGGAGCAGGTGCCCGCCACCGCCGCCACCGCTCGCTGCCGCTGACAATGGAGGGAGGGAGGGCGGAGGACGGCCAGACTCCACCTACCTCCAAAGGCCGCCGAGCACGGCTCTGCCATCTAAGTGTCTCCCTGACAGGCGAGACAGAAAATGGAGAGACCGACGGAGGGATCACCCCTCCTCTCCCCCTCCCGTCCCCATACGCAGAGCCAGCACCCTGCCGACGGGCGGATGCCAGCGACGCGTCCCCTTCCTTGCCGAGCCGCCGGCGAGCGGAGCAGCTTGCTGGGAGATGCAGTCCTGGCCCATGGCGCTCCTCCGCGCCAGCACCTGCCTCCTGCCGCACTGATGGCCTGTGCAGGAGCGCCGGGAACAATAGTGGCGAGGAGGCTTTGCGCCCCGGCACCGAGCCCTCCGCCCCGGCTGATGCTTTTGGATGCTTAGCTAGGAGCCTCCTGCTGCAAACCTTTGCCTGCGATCGTCCCGCCGGCCCGGCGGCTGCCCGCGATCCTCTCTGCCCGGTCAGGGAGGGGAGGACAAAGGGGCTGCCCTGCTGCTTCCTTACTGCTGAATACTCCTGAGCCTTCAAGTTCTCCTTCCCAGGAGCTCCCGTGCGTGTAGGGAGTAGCTGGATGTCTCTGGCTCCCACCAGCACCCGTGTGCCAGAGCTTGGTCCCTGGTGAGGACGAGGCTCCCCAGGGCCACTGCTCCTGTCGCTGAGCACCTGGATGGTTAGCTCCCGCGGGAAGTTTCACCAGCTCCGGTTTAGCAATGGTTGCTGACATTGGGGAAATGCCTTGGGTGCAGGAAATGCTGTGGGTTGAACACCCAGCTCCCTGTCCCAGTCCCCCAGGAGCTGACTTTCACTACCTGTTGTTTGTCAAGTCCACAAGCAAACAGCAAGCTGCCAGGTCACAGCCCATGCCAGAAGCCACAGGACAGCAGCCTCCTGGGCTATGCCATCTCCATTTCTATCACTAGCTGCCACTCAGCCCCTCCACCTCCCACCACTGAGCCAGAGTAAGAATCTCCTTCTTAAAATCCAAAATTAAAACCAGGCCCTTCATTAATCCTCCAAGGCCCAGGCCCAACTATTTTGCTCAAATCATACCAGCTTTTTTTACTCCTGGACCATCAAAACAGAGCACAGCCTGTAGCCATTAAGCTCCTCTTAGATGTGGCTGCCCCAAAGCCACCACAGACAGCTCTACCTAGCAATACCGACAGCATCTCAAAAGGGTTTTCTCAAGTCAGATAAAAGATTTGGGCATTTCTCTGCAAAATCTTCAACGGTTAGATTATTTTGAGCTGCCAAACCAAGGGACAGCTTTGCAACGCCCAGACCTGTTGCCCTGTCACTGCAGGGCAGCAGTGCCCAGGCAAAAAGCCATTCAAATGAACTCCCTTGCCAAGAAATCAAGACACAGACTACCCCACAGGCCACAGTCACGCAGGCTTCACTAGTCAGGATAAAAGCCCTAGAAGAAAATGTGACCACGCCTGGAGATAAGCCATGAAATCCCATTACCACCTCAGCTCTGTCCCGCTCCACCACTTACATGGTGCATGGTGGGCAAATGTTGGGCATTGCCCAGCCTCGGAGGCACCCGACTCCATCTGGCACCCACAAATCAAAACACATTTGTATTACACACAAAGCTGACGCATAACGAGAACAGAGGGTTACGGACAAGGTTGCGGATTTGTCTTGGCCAAATCTGAGCGTCAGGAGAGGTGCCCCACTCCTCGCAGGTTCTCCTCTGGGGTGAATGCCAGAGCTCTGCTGAGAAACCAGAGCAGCAAAAGGTGGGAGGAACCTTTTATACCTGAAAGAAAGTGTAGCTACAAAAACTGTAAAACCAGTATTTTTTTTTTCCTGACATGTATCAGGAGAAAAGCAACAAAGCACGTTTGTCAATAACAGCTGAAGCACAGAAATCTCTTAAGTAGAGTCAGAGCGTACGTCGCTATTTAACTTATTAAGTGCATACAACACATGGCCAGTGTTTATAACATACAAAAACATGGACAAGGCAGGTAAGAGGTCTGCTCCGACCCACAGCGAGATTTTTAGGACCAGCGCTCAGTTCAGGGCCTGGCACAGGGACTGTTTCCAGCTCGAGTTGCAGAAGAACATTTGTAACCCTAAGCTGCAGCTGCGCAGAGTTAAAAGGTTGCTCATCAGGTCATTACTTTGAATTTCCAACCTGAGCTGACCTGAACAGCCACAAATGGATCTCCTCCTGCTTTCACTGAAATATTTTTGCACTTTTAGCATCAGAAAAAGACTCACACATGGCTTAGAAACTTCTGCCCAAGAGCTGAGCATGGTGCAGAGAAGTAGACCTTGCCCTGAAGTTCAGCAGTGCCTCAGAAGCTCACAGAGTTTCAGGAGGAACCAGATTCAAACTCCACCACTTTCACCTCTTCCTCCAACAGTTCACAAAATGCCTGCTCTCATTTCCATCTAATCAACCGGACAAGGACAGGAGCAGTGGCAGTGAGACCGCCAGGTGCCGGGCAGCCTGGGTGGCCAGGCACCGCAACACCGAGTCCTCGCAGCCTTGTTTAGCTGGCTTAGCTAGAGGGATTTCCTAAATGCCACCTCAGATGCCGCCCTGGCTGAACAGCTGGTATTCGCTCTGTTATCACTAACCACCACCAGACTGAACAAGGAAGACAAGGTTATTTTCACATAACTAGGCTCCTCTGAGTGTCATACATATGCACATTCATGCAGGGGGAGAGAGAAACCTCCCTCATTTTCTCCGAACCACAACAATGCTAAAGGTTTCCTGTACTCTGAGGAAGACAGGAGCTGAATATAACATGGGCAGCATGTTCTTAAGGCCAGCTGGCAGTAATTAACCCTTTTTCCTCCCACTAGCAATGCACACTGTTCCTGCTGCAAGTGGCTCTCTCCTGTGCTGCTCCTCCCACCCCTCCATACGTCTCTGCTTGCACACCGCAGGTAAACAGCTTGCAAGCTCTCCTTGAGATCCCAAAAGGGATTTGGAGGCTTTGAGATAGCACAGTGCTTGGCAAAGATAGGACTGGCACTCAAGGGGCCATCCTGCAGCCTCCAAGGGAGATAATATTCCCTACAGAGACATGCCTGCATGCACCAGGAGCCCAGCCTGCAGCACAGGGGTTCATAGGGGTGAGCTGCCATCTGGTCCCACATGCCCAGGGAATCCGTACAGGGAGCACAGGACAGCCACTGAGATGCTGCAGTCTCCTTCGTGGCCTGGAGCCAGTCAACACCCTGAATTGCATCTTTTTGTCAATGGCTAGCCCAGCTTTCTGCAAGATAGGGAAAGGGTGGTTCAAAGAGCAGCTAACACCCACCTGCCGCATCACCCGATTCCTCTTTGTGGGTCTGCAGCTCAATCTCTCCCCTTCAGAAATGATAATCCACCCAAGCAAAGATCTGCAAGTGCCTCAAAGAGCTTGAATGACACATAGATGTACTGGAGGAGCCCAAACCCCTTGTGAAATACAGGTGTCAGCAGGGTCTATCACTCACAGAAAGGTGGAAGCAAGCAGCCACATGGTGAGAAGAGGAAAACTGGTCCCATCCACTGCAGGGATCTGCCACCACCAGCACACTGGACTCAGACTTCTGAGTACAGGTATACCCTTCCCAACCCTGCCATACCTTTATCCTCCATTTCTTTTTGGCACCACAAATAAAATCACTGTAAATACTCTTTCATTAGGCAGAGGGCACCACTTCCATCCCTTCTACATATTAAGGGTGGGCTTTTCATCACCACAGCATGGTGCATCACCCTGCAGATGGAGAGGAGGGAAAGCAAAGGGCTATGGCCATGGATGGCAGAAATCTGAATCTGCAGCCCTGTCCCTGGTAGCACATCCATTGCACAGACTGCCCTAATCTGCCTCCAGCTGGAGAAAAAACACAGGCAGGAGGAGGTGACTGTCCTGGGCAGGTACTCCCAGGACATCAGAAGCAAACCGACAGGAGCCAGGGCAGCTCTGCCCAACAGCCCGGGGCTCCAGCAGTCACCGAGCCTTTGCCAGCTGCTGTGGGCTGCGATGCTCCCAGCAGCAGAGGTGTTATCAGGGTACTCTAGTTTATATCTGTCCAGGTCTGAATATTTTCAATGAAGATCAAGGTAGGAACTGGTTCTCTAGATCTTTTTACAGGTAAGGAGGGGAAGGGAGAGACTTGTATCATTTATCTTATCCTAAAAGTTAAAATTTATCCTCTTTCTGCTTAGCAGATACCTACATCAGGGTGAGATGAACTGCACTCAGACACGTATTTCTACTTCTCTCCACTGCCTAGGCAGGGGATCTACACAAGCTGATGCAGAGAGCTGACTAGCTGTGGCCACAAGGACTTCTTGTTCTGCCTTGTCTACTTTTGTTGCACAAAAGGCATCTTTGTTTCAGGTCCCTCTACAAATATAGTTCATTTCCTCAAAGCCTAAGGAGGTCCTTGGCTGAACTGAAAAGCTGCTGAGCCACTGAGATGGCCTCCCAGAAAGAAAAACCTAAACTTATGTGAAGGGAAGTTACTATTTTATACCCTGTAAATCAGGACTGGGATGGCAAGTGCCATCTTTTCATCTTTACAGGATGACAGAAGAGGTTATAGATCTGTAATATTGTATTTAATATTTGTTCAGAAAGCTGCCCAGAGGTGAGCACGTAACAGAAATATGAAGAAAGAAGCCTTTGAGAAGAGGGACAAAAGGACAGAAGTCAAGGGCTACCAACTCCGCATGCCAGCAAGAGGGGACAAGGGACGGCTAACCTGCAAAACCCAACCTAGACTAACAGTCATGGTTCTCTCCAAAGGGTATGAACCTTCATGGACGTCCAGATGTCTACAGTCCCAGTATCCCCAGCAATAAGAAGAGGGAATGCTGCCGTGGGAGTTGTACAGCGTGCAGTAAGAGCTGAGCCGTGAGCTGCTGGCAGAGCAGCACAGCAGCTTGCACTAACTTACCCACCAGGTTAGTTTTAAGTAATGTATTAAGGTACTGGGTGCTCATTAGGACTTCCATTAGCTAGAGTTAAGGATTAAACCACCACTAGTGCTGTCATCAAGGTCATTTTCATCAGCAGCTATTCTTTGGGGGAGAAATGAGAAGAGTCTTACAATCAAAGCAAACAAAGCTCTTGACCAACGCTAGACCAAGCATTCGTAGCAGCAGAAAGGGGAGAGCAGCTGATGATCCACATTTGGGGAGCTGCTGAGTAAGGTAGAAGCTTTTGGGCATGCTAACCAGAGGGCATTGGTGCTGTGCCCTCTGACTGCAGAGATCACAGGTAATTAGCTAAGCACTCAGCATACCTGCAGGGAACAGGGTTTCCAACTGACCCACCCAGCAGCTGGCTGAAGAAGTCCAGCCCTGAAGTGCCCGTGGGTCAGCAGACAACCCTGCGGACTATCCATTAACCAGCAACCGACCTTCATCCCTCCCTGCAGACCTGCATTTAACCCAGAAGTCACAACCCTCCAGAGAGGTCACAAGAGGACTCAAAGGAGGTTGTTAAGAGTTTACATCAGCTCTCTACCTCAACCACTGACAGAAGCTCAGGTAAGTAGGTGGAGGCAAGTGCTTATTTCTACAGCTCACAATTATAAAGTTGCTTTCTCTCTCTTGCCATGGGAGACAAAAAACCTATACTCTTCCTAAAACAGTGGGTGAGGGGGGTGGAGTTTTTTTGTTGTTGGGTTTTTTTTTTTTTCCCCAAAAGGAAAAACTAACTTAAAAACAAAATCAAAGGAACATTTTAATAAAATATGAAAGCCCATAAGTCCTTTTCAGAAGGTCCTTTGAAACTGAAGTAATCTTCAGATATTCGTAAGGAGCAGAAGACTCTCTTGTCTAGAAGAAACCAAACCATCTGTGGTTACAACTAAGGGCAGGCCAGGGTCAGGTCAGGATAAGTATCTGTCAAGACACAGGAAAGGAGCACAGTGAAAAGCAAAAGCTTCCATGTTTTATTAAGTCCAAAGTTCCAGTCTACGCACCCCAAAAAGAATACAGGTCTGGAGAGGGATGACAAAGATTAAAAGACAGCTTCTCTACAGAGAAGATTTTAAAAGACTTGAGCTCTTCAGATGTCTAAGGGGAATGTGACAGAGACCCACAAAATCCCAAAGGGCATGGAGACGCTCACAGGCAGCACTGCATCTCAGTTACTCCCAATACAAGACCTGGGGACCATCAACCAAAACAGCATGGAGCAGGTTCAAAAACAAAGCAAGAGGGGCTACTCTGCACAACTTGGCAGCGCAGCTCTTTGCCACAACTGCAAATCTTTACTTAGTTTTGAAAAGCAGCTAGATGAATTCACAGAAGAAAAATAGACCAAGGGCTCATAGAACATAAATTGTTTCTGGATTACCAAGTTGCTGAACTGCAGATCCTGACAGGTGGGGGCATACACCAGAGAGCTGCTCCCCCCAGGCTCTCCCTGCAGCATTCACCAGTGGCCCCCTGTCAACGGGGTATCTGACTAGCCAGGCCTTTGATGGACCCAGCCTGGCCTTTTCCGTGTTACCTGGAGGGACTTTTGATGCATTTTCCATGTGTTTATTCACTTTTTTTTTTTCATTCATAACTGGATACATCTGCATCAGTCTCATCTCAATTCCATACAGAGAAGTTGTTGGGAAACAACTGTTTCCCAAAAGTTGTTGGAAGCTGTTGTATACTTCCAGTCTGACACCAAGGTAATCTCAACTTGAAGTGTAAGACACTTTATCAGGTTACAAAAAGGGCATACTTTCATCTCTCCACCCCAGAGCAAGCTCCTCAACCTGAAGCGTGGCAAGAAGCTCCTCCAACAGAAAGCAGAAGACATCCTGAAGCTAAACCAGGGAGGATGAGGATAGGGCCTGCACCAAAAATGCTGTGTGTGTGACTACTAGAGCTGACAGTTCAATTAATGCAGAGAGCACATTTCCTTTTCTATTCTGGTTGTTCATAGATCACATGGGGGACAATCCCATAGGAGACGTCACTATTTCCTCAAGCAGTCTGCCAGATTTTTTTTTTTTTAACATGTTTAACCTAAATTTTCATGTCCTCAATTTGAATTTCCAGCCCTTTGACTGTTTCTGCCGTTCTTCTCTGCACTCCTTCCAACATAATAATACACTTCTGGCAGCAGCAAGCACGAAGCTGATGATAATACCGTGTTACTGCAGCAACGCTCAGGCTCCCTGCCCACCCACAGCCCAATATGCAGATTACCATGTGGCCTTCAAACTCCATTCAAACTACCGCCCTAATGACACTTCCAGCATCTTTCAACATTCCTGTTCTCCAGCTTTCTTCCTCTCATCAGATTGTGCGTATTTTGGTTTATTTCTTGCTGGAGGCATTAGAGCACTTTATCCGAGTTTATCAGCAATCTGGCTGTTTTGGCTGTGTTTCAGTCTCTCCAGATTCTTTTATACCATATTTTTCTGTGACTAATTATTGTGAAATTTCTGCTACTTTGGTGGCACCAGAGCACATTATTAACATGGTGTTAAATCTTCACTGAGACATGACAGAGGAACAGAATGAGAAACCCCAGCATTAAGTTTTAAAGTAAAAATAAATCAGTAAGCCACAAAAACTGGATGACTATGTCAGTAGTCCAAGGAGGCAGAAGGGGATTCCAGTCTTATTTACTGTTTTCCCCAGTATATTCCAATAACAAGTTTAGGGGTAAACTTATCCTACCAACAGCATCTTGGCCACAGTAATAAAAGCTCTCTATATTATATTATTATATATAATACACAATACTATAGCACTCTTTCCCATTGTTGTATTTATTCTCATACATTTAGCAGCAGTACAAGATCTGGACACACAAAGAATGAACAAAACCACCCACAGAGGACAGAGACAGGCTAGAATATATACTCACCATCCTCAGACTCTGTCCAAAATCTCCTGGTTCAATCACAGCTCAGTCTCTTCTTGTTCTTCCACTAGTCTCACCTGCAGCAAAGAAGACACAACCCAGAGCAGTTTAGATCAACAGTAATGATACTTCAGTATGAATACAGAGGGGGAAAAAAAAAGCCCAAGAGCCCAGCACCCTGTACCTATCATTGCCACCCTCTATTTAGTGCCCTCGTCAAGAGCTGTTGGAAATCAGATTCAGCATGACAGGGGAGACACCAAATCCTTTTGGTCAGTCACTACACACAGCATGCAGGACTTGTTACCCATCAGCACACACTGGCCAGTACCCCAGAGGTACAAAACACACACCTTGGGGCAGCACTGGAAGGAGCTGAAGGAAGAAAGACTTGGTCATTACGGTTCAAGGGCCTGGGGAGGATTCTTCTTCACACAAAACTTGGGTGCTTGGAGAAGGCGGCTGGTGGTTTGGGGGAAAATTGTCTCTAAAATCAAATCTTGGCTGCCTAGGAGGTAGGGCAGGATGCAAGAGCTCAAAGTGCCACACAAAAACTAGCAGCCCTTCTGCCAGCTTCCCCATGAGCAGTGGGACTGGTCACAGGAGGCATTTCATAGGGGGGTGAGAAAAAGCCAAGAAGCAAAACCTGAGCAAGATCCTGCTCTGAGAAGATCCTTTCCAGTGGCACCAGATGGTCCCACAGGTGATCCTGGGATTTCCACAGAGGAAAAAAACCCAATATGGGATCATTTGATCACCAACGTCTCTCTCATCTGTCCAAATCCTGCCCTCCGTTCTGCTCCTTCAGCCCCACAGAGGGGACTGAATGACACACAAAGATTGCAGTTGGAAGCAGGTTGAGAGCCCTGTGCCACTCACCCCACTGCGCAGCCCCTTCACTGTGTGCACAAGTAGCGTGGAAATCTGCATGCATATGTCCCAACAGTTTTTTAAAATAACAGTGTTTTAAGTGGGGATGTTCAGTGTTTAAGCCTAGCCTGAAGATGACTTAGAGCTCATCAACCAAACCAGATTTCTGCCAGTTGCCAGCACCCTACACCATGCCAAAGCTCCAGGAATCCTCAATGTCTTTGGTAAGTTTTGCTGCCATTTGGTGTAAAGGTTTTCCTCCTTAGATGAAATACAAGCATTAACACATGTGGAACTGGAGAGTGTCTAAACATCTCATGCAACATATCCCGGCTGAGAATTACTTCTCCTTCTGCTGTCAAGGAATCGGGTTGGCTCCAGAAGAGTTTCTGAATACCTACTCAAGGCTTTCCTTCCACTCAGGGATTTCTTTCCCAGCCCAGAATTAAGTGAGGTTTGACATCCACACATCAGAAGGCCAAGCTGAATGCCAGCACTAAGGAGTCGTTTTTGAAACGTAATCTTCATCACAAGCAAGCAGCATGCAAGTCCTTCAGCACTGCTGCGTGACGTGGGAGGGAGCTGCCACCCTGCTCCAGCAGTGCCGTCAGGAGAAAGGAAAGGGAGTTCAGAAAGGATTCAAAACTTGTGCACTATATTACCATACATTTAAAAGCAGATCAGCAAGTTTCAGGAAAGTATGAGAAAACCCGCAATGGGAATCAACTTTTTTCTAGGAAAACAGATAAAGCCAAATACTGCAATATCTCCCTTCAAACCCAGATCCAGCCTGTCTCTTTTCAACTATAAAAACCTTTTCCCCACTATTTAGCAAAGTGACCACACATATCAGACTTCTACTAGATTTTTTTTTTCTCTACGTGTAGCTTACCGTGCCACCAGGAAGAGTCACTGCCAACGGGTGACTTACAAATTAGGTCAAAAGCACAATTAGCAAGGTAACTAACATGTTAAATATGCTTTGTTCACTAATCTGAAGATAACCTGAATTATTGATACCACCGAATGCCACACGAGTACTTTTCCTGCAGTACACTTTGTATCAATTTACTAAATCATTGCTAATGCCTACTTCAGTTTCTCACTTCCTCCCTTGTAAGAGAAGTCGGTAATCACTAGAAACTGCGATTCTCTTTGGCTACGTCATGTTTGAGGATGTTTCTCCTCGCTCCCATCCCCCAAGCTATTCTTGAAAGCCAGTTGCCCAAGAGGAAGGCAGTTCACTGCAGCCGGGACTCCCACAGCTGCATTAGCTCAGCCCACAGGAATGCCGCCCCTCCTCCGCCCCCCCCCCCCCCCCCCCCGAGGGCTTCCTCCTCCTGGCCGGAGCAGGGATGAAGCTGAAGGGGCTCCTGAGGATTTATGGGGCAATGGAAGCCAGGAGATAACAAAAAAACCCAGGTTCTGCTTGTACTACCAAGGAAAGCCTTGGGCCTCCAGCACTACCCGAATTACACCTGGCCCAGTCCACCCATCTGCAGGAAGCTTCACTCGTGCACTTGTGCAGCTCCACGTGCTCCTCTGCTGGCATCCCAAACGCATCACCCTGTTTCAGGGCTGGCTGTGGTCCTCCTCCTTTCAAAGGCTGCCATGTTCGACTGGCTCCTGGCTCTGCTGCTGTGGCCAAGCAGCCTCCAGCCCTCGGGAGGGAGGATGGCAGCTGCCCAACACCTCTCTGGGCTGGCACCTACCACCTCTCCTTTGGAAGTCACACATGCGGTTTTGCAGCCACACAAGTAGCAGTTTCCCGTGCAGGGGTTGGATTCCCCCAAAATCCAGGCCAGAAGCTCCCCTAAAATCTCAGTCACAGGGGACAGGCTGGACCCAGCTGCCTGCTATGCCCAGCCAAGGCAGAGGCTTGACACTGCTGAATTAAATGAAGAGGGAACCATAAACAAGGGAGAAAGACATGGGATGAAGCTGGAGAGAAAAGAGCACGATGCCTTTCACGCATGAATGGAAACCACAGCCCAGAGCCTCACGCTGTTCTGCTGCTGTGCAATCATGGGCAGAGCACGGGGCTCGCACCCCACGGCCAGGGGCCGGGCAAAGCCGTCAGCCTGCTGCCCTCCCTATTGCTTGGCTGGAGGGAGGCACAGCGCTGGTCCTGCTGACAAGGCCGGCAGGGTAATGCTGCCTGACACACCTGGATTAGGAGAAGTAGAGAAAATAACTCACTTCACCTGAGCATTTTTATAGCCTGTTTCCTACCCTGGAACTATTAATCTCCGAGCCAAACCCTCAGATAATAAGGAAGTGTCAGAGTTGAGAACACTCGTAAAAATCTTAATTTGCTCTCCCTATAGCCCTCTTGCCCATGTGACTCACGCGTGCTATTGGACGCTTCGTTACGCAACCATGTTATTTCCTCCAGGGATCTTTACCTCTCCCAGTGTGAAAGAGAGTGGCAGGGACCGAAGCAGCAGCTGTCTTGAAACCTCTGCCCCTGTTTGCTGCAGATGTCGGAAGAGATGCGGGGGCTGTGAGAAGAGAGCCTGGACAGGACTGAGCTCTGCCTGCAGAGCTGGACCCATTGTCCTCCTCCAGGATGCTCAGCCACCACCCGAGCCAGACATTTTACAGACAATCAGTGACTATTCCCCATTTTCTGGATTGCAGCTCTGGACTCAAACACCCAGGTTGCCATCCAGCTGCAAGCCAAGTCAAGGTGCGATATAAACTGTGCGTGCACTGGAAAACCCAACTCTCCAAGCAAACAATTAGGCTGTCAAAAAATCAGAATAAACATTTACTCTCTCTCTCTGCCTCTCCACATCTCACGGAGGTGTCATGGAAGCATATTGCTGCTTCACCAGTGTGTATTTACAGGAGCCTCACAGAAAAGCTTGTGAAAAGCTTAACAGCCCTGCCTTCAGCACAGCTTGACTAACGACAGCGAGCCAGGCTTAGGAAACACTGAGTAAAAAGGAACAGCATGGCCGCTCCCTGCAATCACCTGCTGTTGGCATGCTGCGGGGAGCAGAGGTCCTTTGGGAGGGAGGAAGGATGCCTGTTGGGGCACGCAGGGGTATTTCAGACGCGCACACAGAGCTTTGGAAAGGTGGGAAACACAGCAAGTGCCAATTACGGCTTCCAGCCTCATTACCGCTATTGCGACGCAGTTTTCGGTGCACACCCCAGGCGAGGTGGGTGGCCCCTCTGGCAGCTCCACGCTTCCCGCTACAAGACTCGTTTTTAATTGCTTATAAAACTTCGCCAATTGTTTGCAGTCGGAGCGAAGCTCTCTGCTCTCAGCGCCTGCCCCAGGCAGAGATTTTGTTTTAATTTCAGCTAAAATGGTAGAGTTAGTGCTGATGTACTTAATGGGGAAAAAACAAGTCCCAATATTAAACAGGGAACGTTAGAAGTAACAACCAGAAACCCTATTAGCCTTATTTTGATTCCAAATGAAACTGAACAGCCATCTCAAGCCTCTCAACTAATTAGGGGATAAAAATATAATTGTCAGACCACAGTTACGTGCAAAGCAGAATGTATGGGACAGTCTTTGTTATTTTAAGCAAAATTACAGGTCCAAGGGCTGTTTCTAATGAAGGCCGCTAACAGCTGGTCTTCAACAACAAAAAACTTCACTGATTAATAACTATTAAAAAGAAAAGATTGGGCTACCAGAGCTTAGGAATGTCACAGTAATACCAGATGACGATGACAAGTTGCCAAAGTATTCAGATTGCTCTGCAATGCTAAGTGATCATAATTTGACTGCATGCAGGTATAACCAGAGGCCAGGTATGAATTCAGAGACCCAGAATTACCCACAAGATGAAGGGCTGTTGGAAAACAGCAGGTCGTGTACCTTAGAAGACCCCACAGTCACCTCCGTGTGAGCTGCTGGACAAGGAGCAGGCAAAAAGTCTACTGCAATAATATATAAAAGTAGTAAATGAGTAGTAAAGAGGCAGCAAATTGATGGCATTTCTGTCCCCAGCGCTGCTGGGGCCATGGCTACAACTGCCTCCAGGTGGCCAGAACTCACAGCAAGTTTGAAGCAGAAAACCAAAACCCATCTAGCAATACAAAGCAAAACAAGCTCACATATGCAGCTTAAAAAAAATAAAAATAAAGAGAAGACTTGTTCAATATGTTTAAGTATTTATGCAAAGTATAGTCAGCTCTGGGCAACTCTGCTGACAAGGATGTAACTCAATCCAATTACTGGTAGATGAAGTTTCAGAATTGGATAAAATCCATCAAGCTTATAAAAAAAGCTGTTCTTTTTACTGCTTAGAGTACTTAAAACGGATCAGATACTTTTTTTTTGTCCCGGTCTGAATACATGAATCCCCACAGGCCTCTGAGTAAGCAGAGCTGCCCCTGATGCCCTCGGCACACCCCACCTCTGGCTGCTCTTCACGAGGAGATCGATGACTTGGGATTACAGACCGCATCTCAGGTTCAAAGTCAACCTACCTGCGAGATGTGGGCAGGGTAAGAGATGTTCTCCCAGGGGAGGAGGGTACTTGCCATGGCACTGCAGTGCTGCACATGCATTACCTGTCCCGAGTACCAGGGGACAGCCTCAGACCAACAAGGAGCAAGACACAGACATCATCTTGCTCAGCCCACAGCACAGAACCACATACTGCCTGAGAGCTGAATCACCTCAGCTTAATCACAGCCACCATGGCAGCTGGGAGAGGGTAACAGGGTAACAGCTGGACATCCAATCTAGGAGTCAGTTCATGATTAAAATGCCCTGAAAGTGTTTTCCTTATATTTAAAAACAACCAAGACCTCTTTGAAGACTGATTAGGCTCCTCTTGCATTCGAAGCAGGAACATCTAGGTTTCAAACACAGGATTGCACCTGAGAGATCAGACCAGGACACATAAAGCAGCTTTTTGCAGGACTGCAGAGACCAGGGAAAGCTGCTGTAGCCAGAAACACTCCCAGCTACACAGCACCATCTTACAGGAGAAATTCACCTTTCGGTCCTCAAAAACATACCCAGATTTGGCTAGTGCTTTGCTAGTCTTCATGTACATTCTCAGACCAAGTTTATACAGCTGTACAGTGAAGATGTCAGAGGCCATTCTCCGAGCCGGCACCATTACTGGTCACAGAGTCATGCAGGTAACATCAGGACAGATTATCCAGCCCTGCTTGACTGATAGCTAGGCATCAAGGGAGAGAGAAACAGTATATGCATGTGCCAGCTGCAAAGGAGGGTAGTTGAATGTGTGTGCATGGATAAGATTACACAGTGCAGAGCAACAGGAGGGCAGAAACTAGAGCCACATTGGGAGAGCAAATCCCTAAGAAAGTGCTGAAGGAGTGACAGAAGAAGAGAGAAAACAAGCAGAGCGAGTTTAGGGAAGGCATTTCGGGAGCACAACTGCCATGGAGTCAAACCTCCCGAATGGTGAAGGGGGTGAGAATAATTTGGAGATTTTGCCAAGCTCAAGGTTTTTGCACCAGCAGTTCTAGTACAGCAGGTAAGGCAGGTTGAGGAGGTGAGGGACTTCAGTCTGAATGGGCTATGTACAAGGGACTTACCATGAAAGTGAGAAAAAAAAATATCAATCACAGGAGGTGAGCTGGAGCAGAAGTGAGCTTTCCCTTTAACAAGGGAGAAACTACACAGCACAGGGAAGGATTCAGAGGCAGAGGAGAAACTGAGAATAAGGGGGAAGGGGAATGGTACAACAGGGAGGAATGGACAGCACAGGGTCAGAGGCACGAGGACAAACCAGAGGAGAACTTGTGCCTGGTGCAGGGAAAGGAGAAGAGTGCCATGAGAAATGCAGAGGCAGGAGGGGACGTTGACACAGTATTTTGTCTTTTTCCCTCCAAAGAAACAAGGTCCTCTGCAGTAAAAAGGAAGGGGAAAGAAGACTGGAGAAGTCAGAGGTGTGCCCGAAGCAACCACGGACCTAATGCCTGACAAAAGCAAAGCTCTTGTTTAGCTAAGACCAGAGCAGATCCAACACAAGCCTTGAGCCCCCAACACTGCAGGCAGGCCTGGCCCTGGAGTGCTGCAACAGATGCACCGCTGCCAAAAGTGGGAACGAACATGAGAAGTTTTGGAAAAGTAAATACATGAGAGGAGAGATGGGCTGGAGATAGCAGAGCTTGGGAAGAGCAACGCAGACCCTGAGGGCAGAGGCGCTCGTTGGCAACAGGGGTCTCTGCTCAAGCTGAGCTGGGGTGAGGACCCTGGGACAGGAGCAGAACTGGGGCACAGGCAGTTTTGAGGTTTGTGCTAGTGAATGGTGTAGAAATGAGGACTGCTGAGGGTGGAAGAAACAGTGAGAGTGGTAGTCATGGAAGCAAGGATGCAGTAATATAGAAGAGGGTGTGGAGAGAGCTGGAAGGGGAAATGGGCAAACAAGGCTAGAGCTCAAAGGAGGAAAATACCACCAGAATTTGTAAAATGCCTAACTTGACAGGCTGGGCCAGAGATGTGCATGTAGTGAAGACCTGCCACCCATGTCTGTGCTTCAGGCCCAGGGAATAGCTTAGCCTGGGGAAACTATCGAAGCAGTCTAATGACAACTTGTTTTGCAGAAGAGTGAAGAAACAGGGGAGGGGAGATCCTTATGGTGCATCCAAGCTGCAGGACCACTTCTCCAGCACCATTTTGTCTGTCCCATCCTTTCCTCTGCCACACCTCGCTCAGCCAGGAGTCAGGAGAGAGGGATACACAGAGGAGCCAGACAACAGTTTATACCATGTGCAAGATGGCGGTGCACAGGCAGACGGACTCTGATAGGCTCTAGCTCAGAGGACAGCCCCAGCAAGAAGGGCCCAGAAGTGCCACCCAGATGTCATCAAGGTGTGCAGGATTATGAGGGAAGAGAATAGAGCCCAGCACTTTACCAGACCCCTAACGAGCACTGCTATCCATCACTGCAGTGACTTTAAGCATAATTAATTTCAGCAGCCTGCCTGCCTGCCAGCTGACTCCACTCTTTAAATTAATGACAGTGAAATCAGACTTTCAAGGGGAAACCAGTAACTGCAAAGGAAGCCCCACATACCGCAGAGCGAGGACCGTTAGCATGCATTACTCAAGACCATCTCCTTTCCCTTACCAAGGCTGTGGCAGTGAAATACCTCGCTCTGCAGGCGAAGCAGCCAAGGGGCTGGGGGCAGCCGGTGGCACCAGGTGGCAGCAGCACACCAGGGATGCTTCCCTGCCAGGTCAGCCTCTGCCTCCTCCTTCATCTTCCTAACGAACTGGCAGAGAACAGGGACTGGCAAAGGCTCTGCACAATGCCACATGCGCTGCCATCGCTGCACTGATTCATTTCCCAGCACAGCCAGTGAGAAGCTGAGACAACCAGCAGAGAGCGAGACAGGCCCCTCATTCATTTCAATGGCACATGGAAGATCCAGGGACCTAAAGAGCCCCCACTGCCCCTGTGCCATCCCCACCCTCCAGGCCTTTCATCCCAAGCCGGCAGAGAAGGGATTCTAAGCCAAGGCTCCAAGCTGAACTTCATAACCACTGGCCTAACAGAGACAGGAAGCACAGCTTTGGCAAGCATTTCTAAAGCCCCCTGTAACTCCAGCCCATTGGTCTCCAGTTTTGTTTGCTTTTCTTTAAAAAAGCAGTTGGGACATTTCGACTCACAATTAAGCCTTTATTCAAGTACAAACAATTGTCTGGTCCCTACTCAAAGCAGTGCAGATGGACCCATCCCAGCTGCAATCCAAGCTCCTGCCTGCTCCCAGTCCTCTGCTTGTAGCCCTGGAGAGACACGTGAGCGCTGGGCTCCCTCTCGCTCTGCTGCCGGGAGCCCCATTACCTCTCTCCACACCGCACCATGCGCAGATTTTAACTCAATCTCAGGAAGGAAGCAGGAACAGCTTCAAGGAAACGGTGCCTGTGCTACTGAGGTCACATTCCAAGTCTCTAGGCTGGAGAAGCGCTGTCTAAACTGGTCTCTGCACAAACACTCATTTCTTCTTACGCATCAGGAGAATTTGCCTTTTAATTCTTGTCAACTTGTGGAGTCTGACAGCTGCAGTTTTCTTTGAAAGGCAGTCTTTGTGACTGCAGAAAAAAGCCTGAAATATGTGACCCAAATGCACCAGAAGGCTCAGAAATCAAAAGATAAAGTCCTGAAGTGTGCCACTGCCCCTCTCCACCCCACCTCAACTTTCCCCAGCCAAGCTCACAGGTCTTTGGAGCACCCAGCTGCAATACACTCATACTCACCTTCTGGGTACTTTAAAATAATTTCAGCTGCACAGCAGCAACACAACTTCAGCCCAGTTGCTATTACAAGTATAACTTCTATTATTATTTTATACAGGTGTGTAAACATACTCATTCAGTATTATTTTAGAAGTCCTAAGGTTTCTAAGACATCTGCCAGCAGACAGAGGACAGGACCGACAGGGGAACCATACCCCTTGCTAAAGGCAGCTGGAGGCCAGGCAGGATACCTTTGGCATCCAAACTGGTGCTAGACTAAACTGGTACCTGCCTGCAAGCATCTGAATCCCCTCGGGATTCAATAGAAATAGTGTCTGAAATAAAAAAATATTGCTGTTATTCCAGGTGATCATATGCCCTGTAACGGTCCTACAACACTGCTGGGTTTAACAGCCCTGAGATGGCCACACTTCCAGCTCCAGCTGTCTCCCCTCAGCACTGAAACCCCCAGAGCTGTTCTGCATGTGCTGCTGACCAGAGGCAGAGCCCAGACCAGAACCCATGCACCATCATTCACAAACAAAATTTCTAAGAGAGCTTGTTTTCTCCAAGGGTAATTTTCCTCCACAGGAAGAAAAATGAACCATTTTTTAGTTACCTGCATAAACATGTACATGAAAAAGCTACAACCAAAACTAGAGCAGGCCTGAGAGGACAACAGAGCATCCAGATTTCTTCTCTTGACTCACCCAAAGCAAGTCACCCAAACCAAGCCCAGTTTCCCTGGCAGCCTCCCCCCAACCAGCTGCACTGACGAGAAGAGGAGGATCCTGAGCCAGGGTCTGCAGCGCTGACAGCGATGTCCCAGCCACATTTCAAGTGGTTGGAACACACATCTCTGCTGAACGCTCCTCCCTGCTCCTGGTGGAAACCCAGTTCCTCTCTGAAACTTGCAATAATTTCACCATTATCAAATTAAGTACACAACTCCACCTTCCACAGGAAGAACGCTCTAAAACAGAGCGATGAACATCTGCTCGGGGTTTCTACCATCAAGCTACAGGAAGACAGATGACCACAAGATGAGAGGAAAACCCTTGAGAGTTGTTATTAAGTTAAGACCTCACTTTCTATTACATGTTCAGCTTGAAATCTCTTGCTTTTTGCTGAGCACAGTCATCCAACAGTCAAACCTGCCAGCTCTTGCAGAAGCGCTGTGTTTGCAGGCAGCTTCTCCGGGTAGTACAGTATGACAACAGCCTGGATGTCCTCCTTCCCTGTGCCACTGCAGAGAGGAGCCCTCTCAGGGCTTCATGTTGTCACTGCTGCTCTTCCCAACCAGGCATATACAGCAATGAACTCAGAAACCTGCACCTCATGAGGCTTTTTCTGGGGGTGGTATCACACTGCTCCCTCCCAATACCAAGCAATACCTAACCTGGCCTTTAACAATTCCCCCTTCCCACCCCAAGCCCCCGAAATCTCTGATTTAAGAAGGTTAAACTGGAGCCTCTGGTCTTTAATTTCTAGATTACCTGGAGCCTTCAAAAATGTTTTGCACTTTAGCAGTGGAAAATCATGTGAAGGGACTGCCTTGCACACTGACCTGCTTTCATTAATAAACCCACCTCAAAGGAGGGCAGGACAGCAAGTTCAGGTGAGCTTAATTGCTACCACCTCTGCTCTCTACTATGAGCTTAACTGTTTCTAAAACCAGTACTGTCTGTGACAGCCTCTCAAAGGCACTCTTAGAAAGGGAAATCCCCAGCCAGTCAATAAAAGGAAAGAGAAGGCAATTCGATATATATAGCAAGTCCCCTGCTTATCTAGCAGTAAGAGCTCCACAAATTCACACGCACTGTCCCTTCCCCGCTGCCAGCTTCCACCAGGACAGGGTATGAAGATGGCCACATGACAAGCTTGGTACTGAAAGGAGCCTGAGGATTCATACTCATCTGCTGCAATTCACACAGGTTTTTTTAGTACTAGGAACAGAGCCTGGGATTTCTTACCTTTAATAACTGACTGTATTAAAACTCATTAAGGATCAAATTCCTGCCTCTAAAAGGTTAGGACAAAAATGAAATGCATCAGACTTACTATATCTAAACACAAAGACAAATCTCAGGAGGCAAGGGGATTTTTATCGTCTTTGCTCATATATGAGATAGTCACCTTCCTCCCGGCAGCGCATCATTGACACACACAGATGAAATCACATGGCCGCTGAAACCAGCGGCAGATCTATTGGCAATTTCAGCTGAAGCCAGGTTTTCCCCAGCACTGCGTATTCATTTCAGCACATGCTCTGCAATGCAAGCCAGCACCCAGGGCTGCAACACAACAGCTCTGGGTGCCGGCAGTAATAGAGAACAGGCAGAGTGGAAAGCTGCATCTTTGAAAGAAGTTGGAGTCGCAGCACTTGAGGAGGCATCCCACTTCCCATCTTCTGTTGCTCCAGTAACAACCCTTTGCTCTGTGATTTTTGCGGGATAGGAGGAAGCAGGAGCAGCAGCACAGCGATCCGCAGCACAAGTGCAGTGGGATTCCGCCCGCTGGGCTTCCTGCTCCCCAGGAAACTCCAACAGATGAACCAGCTGCTCGTTCAAGCTTCGATTTTGACTACTTCATCATTAGTAAAACATGCTGAAAATGTGACTTCCTCTGCTACAAGACCTATTGAACCTTTTCTGAAAGGTCTAAGTAACAGACTTGTATTTCAATAAAAGAAGGCAAGCCCACAGACGGAACAGTGTGTCTCATACTTCTGGAAATTGCTCTAGTAGAAACATCTATTGAAGAAGGAAAGATGCAGTAGAAGGGAGAGAAAGGGAGGGAGGGAGGGAGGGGGTTTCACTTTTCATCAAGCCTGTGTGTTATTATAAAACAAAACAGTCTACAGGATGAAAACACTTTTCCTTCCTCTTTTGCCTCATTTAGCAATGGCAATGAAAGCTCTGCACAGTGTTTCCTAATGAGACAGTTAGAAGATCTGTACAGAACTTCTGCATTCAACAGTTTTATATTAAAAAATAACCTCCATTTACTCTCGTTGCTGAACAAACCAGGCTCTGTCTAGGATAATCTTATCCAGCATCCAAAGGTGCTTGACTACCCTCTTTCCGATGGAAATGCAGAGAGCAGGCAGTAGAAAGGTATCCGTCTGCCCGCTGGCATGCCAGAAGGGGTGACGCTCCCCAGAGAGCAGCGCTAGCAGACTGAATATATTAACTTTTAAAATTACAGAAAGGGGAAAGAGCAAAGAACAGAGTAGGTAAGAAAGGATCTCGTGCTAGTCCAAGGAAGTGCAAAGGACAGGAGGGAGGGGTATGAGTCGCTTGCTGGCACATACCAGCCCTGGCATCTACTCCCCCTGTGGATCTGCATCCAGTTCGTGCTGGCTGCCTGCCGGTAACGTGGCATTCCCTCCAGCAGCTGCCTGCAATATGTCTCCAGGCTGCCCTATAATGAGCACAGTACCTTGGATGCTAGAAGCTACTGGCTGTCCTAACGGGAATGGTCAGTGGTATGAGTCAGCCACAGGCACAAGAAAGGACGTTACCAATTCTTCAGACAAAAGCACGCCTGTTCATTAATTTCTTCTGATCATTTATTTGTCTTAAAGTAGAGAAGAGCAGGGCCTACGAGTAAGCCCCTGCACTAAGTCCATCAAATCTCAGCCTGAGGCAACTCCATTAATTATCACTTCCTGCACCAAGTCTCATCCCTCACCTTCAGCAAGCAGAAAAGCTCCTCTCCAACACGGTTCTTCATGCTAACCAACCCCCTGTGCTACAAAAAGAAAGCATCTGCTCTTCTAGGGTTGGCACCCCGATAACTCACAGTATCATGACATTACACAGGAATACACAGTCAACATCATCGCTTAATGTTTAAGGCAAAGGTTAATTTTGCCCAGGTCACCTCTCTGAAAGACACTGCCTCCCCAAAGCTCCCACTCGGTATTCTCACCAGACACTGCAGACGCCCACTTGAAGGATCACAACTGCCAGGCTGAGGAACAGAAATGAAGCTGTCACAGCCATCAGGCCAACATCAGCAGAAGAATCAGAGCAAAACTGCTCCAGCAACAACTTTGCTTAAGGTACCGTTTCCACTCCAGGCAGAGGAGCACTTGACACTGCCCTATAAGATGGTGCAATCTGGCAAAGCTCCAGGGAGAGTCTGGGACTTGCTCTTAGGTCCCCTCAGGGATTTCTGCATGTACCTCCAATACCTGGGAGTCTCCCACCACAGCCCCTTCCCTCACCACAAGGCTTCTAACAAAAAGATTGTGTATTCTTGCTGCTAGGTGCCCTTTAGTTACAACTGCCACTAGAATGACGCACTACAGGTTCAAAACCCCCTGCAAAATAGGGACTTCACAGCTTAAACAAGCACTTCTCCTTTGAAATCAAGGTACTTTCTCTTCCCATAGGCAGCTAAATCTAAACATGAAACCCCAGCGTACATAAATAACAGGCATTCAGAGCCCAATATACTTTTCACCTGCCCAAGTTAGAGGCAACAAGGCCCTGAGCAGGGCGGCAATGTGGGAGCTGGAGCAGGAATGGAAAGGATACACAGCACTGGGTTATCCCGGGGATGATAAAACTCCCTAAATCTAGTAATAAAATTACTTTATAAAGGCACTGTACCGCATGAGCTCTAGTACCAATCCAAGCCTAGCAGCATCAGAGCTGGCATCAGTACCAAAATTCACAATCATTTGGTTAACAGACTCAGCTAGGCTGCAACTTCTTTGCAAAGACCCACCCCTGACCTCAGCTCTGTCCCTCTCCCTGGACACGGTGTTATTCCCTCTTCCTGCAAAAGGGAAAGAGGCAGCGTGCAGAGCCCCCGGCACCTTGTGGAAACCAGGTCCACAGACAGAGGAGTTGCCTTGCTGAAAGCAAGATGAGATTTCTCTTTGCCCAGACACCCTCTCTCTATACCCACAGCTACTTGCTGGGTTTGCATACATATCCATGGCCTCGGGATATCATCACGTCGCTGGAGAAGCTGTGCAGAAACAGGGAGCTTTCCATTCCTAGAGTAGTTGCCTCTTGTCAGCTGCTTGTAAAGGGTGTGGATATGAAAAACGCAAGCCAGTAGCTCCACTGACAGAGAAATATTAAACACTGTCACTTTCTAGAAACAGAAGATCTCCTGTCTATACCAGGTAGGTGATGAACAGCCTTGTGCAGGTGAGAGAGATGCTTGCAGAGGACTGAGAAGAACCGGGCACATTGTCTAGAAGCACAAACAATTCAAATACACAGAATGAAAAGCTGATAACCCAGAAAGAGGAGACAAAGTTAGTCATCCTGCAGGGACCCCAGCCATTATGCTGTCTAACCCATTGGGACTGTAGGGAAATGGCTGCCCAGCAGCACAGCAGACACAGAGGCAGGCAGATACTCATCACACCAGAACTCAGCAGCAGTTCCCCAAGTCACGAGGATCTCAGCTTTAAAAAAAAAAAAGCAGCATTGAACTATAGCATCGAAGGAAATAACTCCCATATACAGAGGACATGAAAGTATCAGGCTGTGACAAACCCTGAAGTCACACTACTCGTCGCATTGGAGAGGGAACGAGGGGCTGACAAGAGCCCAGACATACCCAAGGGCGCAGGAAAGTTGACAACAGGACTCCAAAACAAGAACTGTACTTCAGCACAGCCAGAGGGAAAATTTAACATCCCAGGTCACTGGTAACATGGAGTGGACACAGCATCCTCAGCAGTACATAAAACATCTTAAAAAAAAAAAGTCTCTGATGCTTTCAGAGGAGCTCACCAAATCCCACTTCACTGTGCATCTTCCCACCAACCCCCCCCAAACATGTTACAGCTGTACTTTCCGCATCCAAACACAGCCTTCTGCCCCACCACACACAGGCTGCTCCGTTTCACATCTGACTTCAGCTTCCCCAAGCCTTGTGCCTGAAGAGACTGACTTCCACCTACCCAAGTCTGACCTTCAGGGCAGCACAGGCTTTTTAGTTTGCACCCAGATACCATGGGCTTGCTCCAAGGATTTCAGCAGGTTTAGAACATTTTATAGCCTTTGGGAAATTCAGTCTACCCTTAGGGAAGGAAGGCAGAAGTGCCTTTGGCACTGGGGCAGCTGCAGCCCTGACCTGGTGGGAGGCAGGAAGGGGGCTGTGCAGTCTGGCCCAAAAGCAGAATCAAGCACAAGCCCAAACAATGCTGACTGGGGTGAGAAGCAATGACTCCAGGTCTCCTTCTGTCCTCCTAAACCTACCCCTGAAGACCCCAGGTCATGAGGAGCCCATCGGGTGATGATGCCACCAGGTGATAGCGGTAGGCAAGCAGTGCTGCAGGAAGCATGGGCACCAACCCGAGCTCTGGGCTGGCAGCTAGCCATGCTCTCCCCAAGTACCCTTGGTGGTATGTTCTCAAAACTGGGTGTAGGTACCTCATAAACCAGATACTAAACAGGGCAACGGCTTCTCTCCTTCACATTAAAATAGTGAGACAGAGTTCCACCTGGCTCTGTCATGCTGTGCACTGGTGGTACCGAGTGCTATGTGCCAGTCACGCTCCAGCAATAAAGTGCACTTCCGCCAATGACTTTGAAAGATTTTTTTTTAAAAAATTTATTGTGAATCCAGGCAGTACAGTTGAAATAAGAGACACAACTTAATAGATTTATGCTGGATTGCCACAAGGCACTCATCCACTCGGAGGAAGCCGGCTACTTCAACAAGTTTCTAGAATAAAACAAAACAACAAAACCCTCCGAAGCTTCCAGAAGGAACAATGCAGACTGCACCACTTGCACAGAACAGTCCTCAGTTTCAACAGAGACCATCAGAGAAAGACTGGCAGAGTCTAAGCAATTGAGCTGGCTGTAAAGTAGAAATGCTTTGAGGGTCCTTACCATAAAGCTGTCACTCACAAGCAGTACCATGTCCAAGCACGTTCTGCCAGAGCGAGCAATTCCACAATTTCATTTTGCAATGAAGAACTGGTCAGGTTGGAAAAGGAATGACGACTCTGCTTTCCAGCCAGTGCTGCCTGAGCCATGAAATGGAAGAAAGCTGAGCTCTAGAGAATACCCTGCTGTGAATGCGGGCTTAAGTTCAGATACAAGACTTTGCCCCCGAGCAGATAAGTTGTGAGCTGTGTCTACCTATGTCTCTGCTGCCAGGACAGACTTCTCCAAAGAGGGGTGGAGCTGACAGCGGTTAGCAGCCTCAGCAAAAGTCACCAGATTTGGCTTCTTGCTAGGTCTCAGACAGAGGCACCCAGTATATAGCCTGTACCTTGCGATCAGAACAGTTCCATCCACTTTATTCCTAGCTAACTCCATTCCCAAGGCTGAGGTAAATCTCAGTCCTCATCACCACCCCTCCCATGAACACCATGCAATGGTATTCCATTCTATATCCGATGAATACTCCTGATCCTCCACAGTGTGATCAGATCCGCACCCCTGCAAGTGACAACATATTTCTTTCCCCCAGGAAAATAAATATTGGCAAAAGCAAAATTCTATTGTGCATGCCCAGGACAGCTGACCTTCACGAGGTTTATAGTGCATGAGATCAGCTGTATCAAACACGCTGTTGAGCAAACACTCCACCTAGAAGATAAGCAATACAATCCATGAGGGAAGGAAGATTGGTATTGCTCTAAACCAGAGAGTAAAAGGAATAAGGCACCTACAAATGCACACAACATAAAAGGAAGCCTCTGAGGCCAGTAACTTGATACGAGTTGAAACAGAATATACAGACATGTAACCTTCCTCTCTTGGGATAGGCCCTGGGCAGGCTTCTCCCTCTTGAAGAAGAAATTTGAGGGCATCAACTGAGAAAGAGCAACAAAGTCAAAATAATAAGTAACAACGAAGTCGTTACCACTGCTAAGAGCAGGAACCATCTGTTTAGTTTTGTTGTTGCTATGTCCCATTGTTATCTCCCCTAGGAAAGGCAAGACACTGCTTTCAAATCTACTGTACACAGATCACTCAGGTCTGCAGAAAGATGCTGCAAAACAAATGCCATGCAGAACTATTCCCATGATTCGATCCCCATCCCCAGTGAAGCGCAGCAGCCCTGGAGAAGGGGAAGAAGCTCTTCCAGCTCAGAGGCAAACCCAGATACATCAGAGTGAATGGAGGCTCCACGCCAAAACCTCAGCATGAGGAAAGCTGAGCATAAACACAGCGGGAGAGCTGTCGGGGAGCTGTGTTGGAAGGAGTCTTGATAGACCCTCAACTGCCACATGCGTCAAACCCTCTCAGCGGCCGTAAGACTGATCAAACCAGAGATAAATGAAGCAAAGCTGGAGGGAAATAGATGGTAGGTAAGGGGGATGTGTGTGCACGGCCCAAAAAGGACTCCAAGAGCTCAGGCTTAGAGAGAAGGGCTCCCTGGTACCAGCACATGCTCTCTGGCAGGAAAACAGGCTCATTTCAAATGGGATTCAACCACTGAATGTGTTTCAGTTTCATTTCAGCTCACATTCCCTGTTAAAAGAGCTGATTTTCCTGCATAGGCAAGGAACCAGGCACCACCCCTGTGTACACAGCAGCACAGTGCATTACTGCTGCCAGAGCCTTTCAAATCAATCACAACGTCTAAAGCTCTGGCTGCAAAGCTGAAGCACCTCACACCAGGGCAGTTTCCTTCCTCGGAAAAATTCATCATCTCCAATGGAAAGTATGCCCGATTTCCTTGCATTTGGTTCTGGGCTGCGAGGTGCAGATGCAGTTGTACTTGTGGCAAAGGCAGAGAGCAAGACAGCAACCAAAAAACATGTGCTTGAAAGTAGGCCTGAACAGGCATTTACTATTTATAAGCTAATCATCTGATCCCTCCTAAGGGAAATCCTATCCTTTCGGGCTGTTGAGAGCACGCGTAACTGCACAGTCTCTGCAGGACTGCTAGGGAGGAACAGAAGGGAGCAATTATATCAGTGAGGAGTGCACTCAAAGTGCCCAGACAAAATTCCTCCCTGCTCCGTAACAGCACAGGCATCCTCCTGGAGAGCAAGCCAGGGATTACGAGCAGGGATTAATCCGTTACGCTAATTTGCTAAGAGCAAAGTAATTTTTTAAATAGCTCTCATCTCCATTCATCGTTATCTAAAAAGGGCTCTGATCTAGTTCTGCAAATGTTGACATTTTCCTGCAAGCAGTGATAGAGGAGTCTCACGATAACAGCTGGCATCGAAATCCAGAAACGCCAACAAGCAGAAAACTGTGGCTGGATGGAGCTACCTTGGAGGGTGGGCAAGCAAGAATGGAAGAGAAAGGTATGAACTTTCATAATTGCTTGCTAGTTATTAAGTCCTGGGGGGACATTCCTGTCCTGGGAAGTTAAGCATGATAGTATACAGCACTGTTTTTTTTTTTTTCTCCTGTTCACCTTTCTCCCCAATAAAAATAATCTGGGTTAGATTATACTGCTTGATTTTCTTGTAAAACAATGCTCAGTCACTTCCAACACAACTGCACATGCTCTTTCAATGCAACACCACACACACCCCAAGAAACAATCTCATTTTCTCTCTAGCCTCTTTATTTTTTTTCACTTACCAACTTATAACTGAGAACAACTCTCTCCCTCAGATGACAGCAGCCTTTAATGATGAGCTGACAACACAGAATAGGAGTGGAAGTAGCTCTGTCTCAAAAAGCACAGATTAAAGCAGTGTCTTCGAGAAGGAAGCCCAGCTCCCAGAGCAATCCTCACAAACAGGGCAGACAAGAGCCATGCAGATCTGGTGCCTGCCTTCAGGTGAGCAAAGCTCAGCAAGATACAGGAGGGGGAATAGCTGCACACATCATCCCCTTCACTCCCACCAGAGCCAGGACAAGGGAGACTTTGAAAAGCCCCAATGAACAAAAAACAAAAGCAAGCCAGTGCATATTTGGCAGATCGAGATAACAATAAAGCTGGCACAGCGGCATTCTCCAAAGCCTCCCTGTCATGGTAAGATCTAGCCCTAAAGCTTCCCTCGATTTTGGTTTGGTTTTTGGGGGTTTTTTTGTTTGGTTTTTTTTTTTTTTTCCTTTTAGCTTGCTACAGATGAATCTGACAGCTAACTGACACTGTCAGCAAGACAGAAGGGCTGGAAGGACATTGCCACAAAACTAACAGCAATGATACATCTGAGGAAATTTCCCTGTTCAGGCTCTCTCTGAAAAATCAAATAACTGTCACTGCCAGCATAAACAGATTTCTGCGAACACAGCAAAGGAAAGGGGAAACCAGATGTTTCTAGAAATTAATAACTATAAGTAAAACTTTTAAATTTATTTTCCAGTCTTCATCTCAGTTTGTTTACTTAGATATTCATCTTCCAGCGAACACCCTGAAAGACATTACGGCCACCTTACAAACTCCCAAGCAGAGCAGACCACAGAACTTCCCAGGCTGTTAGCTGAGCTGCAATACTTGCCATTGCTTTTATTAAAAAAAGTATTGAGGCTTGATGTAAAAGTTGCCAGCAAATACAAAGTCATCACTGACTTTGGGACATTTGTTCTCATGCTTGATTCTCTATCACTTAAAAATATATGCTTTGGTTTCTATGCATACACTCGTTTACGACCACCAGCCATACTGAATTCCCACAGTCCAACTTCTGTCCTCCACAACTACAAACAGACTGACCAAATCTTCTTGTTGAATGAAGCAGATGGAGTTCTCGTCACCACATAGCAGCTTTTTTCACCTTTAATCCCACCTTCGTACATCGTCTCTGAACTCTGCCCAGCTCTCCACTAGCCTTCGCACCACACACGGGCACCAAACCTGGGTGCAGAAGCATTTGCACCAGTGAGAGCTGAGCTAATGTACCCTCTCCTCCTTCTCCACAGATGCAGTGAGATATCGAAGATCACCTCCTCCTGCCTGGCTCTAGCCCCGCTGTGTTCAACGTAGTCATGAACCCATGCAAAACTACTGCTCGCTAGGACAGGCCTCACTCCTTCCTCCCTTGCTTGTCTGTTGGTGTAACAGACTATTTCCAAGCAGTTTGCTTTCTCTAGTAATAGATGTGTAACCTCGCCAGAAGTACAGTGCCAAACTAACCAGACCACTGTATCAGATCCTAATCTCTTATTTTCCCCTCAGCACTCCAAGTTGCTTGTGTGCTCCATCAGCTTTTAGCTGCAAACTCTCTTCAGGTCATTGACAAAATCAGCAGTAGGATTCTTATGAGACCGTTAACATAATGTCCCCAGTAATGTTCTGGGAGCCACTAATTTAACATGGGTACTTTTGAGCTCAGCCCCCTTCAGTTAATTCAGCAGAAAAACCCAAAGGCATCGTATTAAATGCTTTAGGGAAACCTATGTTTACAAGACATAGCTGTTTTGAGGTTTTTTTTAAATAAACATCAAACCTGCAACAACACTGTGTCCACACCAAACCACCAAACTTCAGCCACCAGCAGTTTCAAACCAGCACAGAAAGCTTCACCGGCTTCTACCCAACAAGCAGAGTAGGCACCTTCTCCAAAAAACAGCAATGTGTGATCTCACGCAGGGGGCACCGGACAAACCCCACCAGGCGGGATGCAGGTGAGAGGAGTCTCTGGCAGGATAACCGGCTCCGTGCCGTTACCACGGTCGGCGTGGCACAAGGATCTCCCTGCCGCGAGGTGCTTCCAGGTGGGATCTCCGCGGCCTGCATGGCCCCTGCCCGGCTGGGAGGCAGGGACGGCCCTTGGCAGGAGGGCAGCCCAGGCGCTCCCCTCCCGGGGCCGGGGGAAGCAAGCTGGGCCCGCAGTCTCCGCCCCGCAGCCGAGGCCTCCCGCCGGCGGGCACGGCTCGCCCAGCCTGGGGACCGCCCGCTGCAGGATCGGGCAAGGGCTGCCGCTCCCGGTACGGCGGGGCGGAGGCCCCGCACAGCCGCCGGACCAAGCGGCAGAGCCGGCAGCGGACAGGCTGCCTCCGCCCCGGGCCTGACCCGGCGGAAGCCCCGCGTCTCGTTCCTTCCTAACGTGAACCAGCCTCTACCCCCCGGCAGCACCTCGGGGCCTCCCCCGCGGTCACCGGCCACCCCGCGCCACAGCGGGCAGCAGCGCAGGCCGGCCTGGACCCACCCGCCCCACCGGGACCGGGCCGCGGGCCCGCCACCGCCGCCTCAGCGCTGCCGCCACCGGGCCGGCAGCCGCCCCTCACAGACAGGCCCCAGGGAGGCCTCGCTCACCGGGCGGCGAGGAGGAGGAGTGGGGCCGGCCGGGCGGCGGGGAGAAGCCTGAGGAGCGCCGCGGGGCCAGGGCAGGGCAGGGCAGGGCAGGGCAGGGCAGGGCCGGGCAGGGCCGGGCCGGGGGCAGAGGCCGCGCTCGGAGCCCGGGGGGGCGGGGGCGGTGGCGGTGGCGGCGAGAGGGGAGGGGGGAACCGGCGGGGGTCTCACCTGGCTCCGTCCGCGCCGCTCCCGCCTCTGCCGCGTGCAGCTCCCCGCCCTGCGCCCCCCACAGACCCGCGCGGCCCAGCCAATCAGCGCCCGGCGCCGCCGGCACCGCCGGCCAATGAACAGAGGGAACGCGTCCCCGCCCAGCGCCACCGGCCGCCAGAGCACGCCCTTCTCCTCGCCCGCAAGCCTATCCCGTGACCCGGCGCGGCGCGCGGGGCTGGGCGGGACCCGGCGCCCGACGCCCAATGAGAAATCACAGCGCGTCCCATTGCAGCCAATCTGCGGCCAGTCAACCCTTCCCCTCAGAAAAGGGCGGGCGGTCACCGGGGCGTCGCGGGGGGGCGAAAATAAGCGGGGGGGGGGCAATACCGGGGCGGGGGGGCCAGTACGGGGGGGGGCGGGCGCCTCCTCACGTGACCGCCCGGTAACCGGGCCCCCTTCATCCCCCCGCCTGCCCGCAGCCCCCACGGCCCGCCGCTCCTGCGCCCGCGGGCAGCGGGGAACCGGCTGCGGTGGGGCCCGTGGGAGGAAGGCGGCCCGAGGGGGCGGCCGGGGACCTGGGGGCAGAGGCACCCCCCAAACAGCCCCCCGGGGGTACGTGCCCCAGACCGTCCTCATCCGCAGGCAGCAGGCACCCACCGAGGGCCGTGGGGTGGGCAGGCACCAGGGGAGCCCGGGCCCCTCACCGGCAGCGCTGCCTCCCACGAGCAGTGTCCTGGCCAGGGCAGGACGGCGCTGGGGTCTTGTCACAGGGTTGGGGCACCTCGGAGCTGTGGTGTGGCAGGCCTCCCCAGCCGGCCTGAGGAAGCCTTTGGGATGGTAAAAAGATGTTAAGGCCTCCCTGTTTTGTCGCCCTGCTCAGCCTTCAGCAGCTGCTGCACTCTGCAGCCAGCCTCTGCCTCTGCCTCTGCCTCTGCTGCTGCTTGTCTCTACCTCCCAAAGGGCTGGATGTCCCTCTTCTCCATGGCTCATCCCTGGGTTTCCCCATTGTTGGCGTTACTTCTGCCATTCCCACCCAGGTCTCACCCTACACTCAATGTGCCCTGCAAAACAGCCCTGCTAATATAGCTATGGGGCAACCTCAGGCTTTCTTACAGTCCAGACTTTACTTTTCAGGCAGGCTCCCTTTCCCCCCAGCGCCTGCGGGATGGAGACGGGGCTGGTGAACCCATGGGTGGATGAGGATGCTGCTGCCCAAGACAGCGTCTCCCTGCCAGCGCCTGGACAGGGACTGCGAGGAAGGGATGAGCCGAGCCTAGCCCCAGACAGGTTTGGAGAGTTTGGGGGTGTGGGGATGAAGGGGATGTTGGTCCTTGGAAGAGGATGGCCACCTCTGCCTGGCCCTGGGACTGCGAGCTGCGAGCGGAGCTGCCCCGTGCCTGGCTCTGAGAGGTGCAGGAGGGCTGGGAGCCTCCTCCTCGCCCCGCAGGTGCTGGGTGTTGTGGCACTGGGGCCAGTTACATGCATGCGTGATGCCCCAGTATCACGGGGATGTGCTGAGCACCGCCAGGATGTGCTGAGCACCGCCATCCAACCATGGCTACAAAGGGCGCAGTGGCTCTTGCCCCACATCCGGTGGGCTTGCAGGCGTGTGCTGGGCTATAAGTGACCGTAGGGGCTTGGGCGGGGTACGGCAACAGCCCAGGAGTGGGGCCCGAGTGGGAAGACAGGAAGTGAAGCTGTGACTTACTTTTTTTGTGAACATTTACTTTCGTTTCCCCCCCGCAGCAGAAATAGACTTCGTGGCTCCTTCCGCAGGCCTGGGACTGAGGAGTGATGGCAGGTGAGTACGACCAGCGGTGCTGGGGCTCCGTAGTGGGGTAGTGGTCCTGCCCGGGTCCTGCTCGGGTCCTGCTCACCCTGGCCAGCTCAATGCACAGGGAGACAGCGCAGCATGCAGGCTGGAGTTCAGGACACTGCATCCCTGAGCAGCTGGGGCCCTGCTCCTTGCAAATCCGTCCCCTGGGGCACTTTCTGTGGGTATGTGAGAAAAGGTGGAGGGGGGCGATGGCAGGGGAAGCCCCCGGGGTGGGCAGTGAAGGAGAGAGCAGCACCCTGGGTGGGCAATGAGGGAGGGGGAGCACTCAGGGTGGATGGTGGGGGAGGGATCAGCAGCTGGGGGTGGGGCAATGGGGAAGCGGGCAGCACCCAGCGGAGGCAACAGGGAAGGGGGAGCACCCGGAGCGGGCAGTGGGGCAGCAGGAGCCATGGCATGGGAGCTCCGGGCACTGACAGGGCTGTCCTGCAGACACGCTGCTCCTGAATGTGCGGACAGCCTTTGTGGAGCGTGTGAGCAAGCCGGTGATCTCTGGGCTGCTGGACGAGCTGCTGGCCCGAGGGGTGCTGAGCCTCGAGGAGGTGGACGAGGTGCAAGATAGATACACAGTGCGTGCCGACAAGGCCCGCTGCCTCATTGACTGCGTCCGCCTGAAGGGCCCCAGGGCCAGCCAGATCTTCATTGACAGCCTCAGGAAGCGTGATGGCACCTTGGCGGAGCAGCTGGGTCTGACCGCTGAGTCAGGTGAGAGATGCGGGGCTGTGGTCTGCCCCCGGCCATGCTGGGGCTCCCGGTGCCTCCGGTGGGGTGCTGGAGTGGGGCCTGGCCCTGGCGAGTGTCTGAAGCCTGAAGGCAAGAGGTAGTTGGGCATCCCCAGTGTCACTGCTCTGTGGCACTGAGTCCCCCTTGCCATGCAGTGACAACAGGGCTCTCAGGGGTGGCTGTCCCCCGTGGGGCTGAACAGGGACCTCCCAAGGGGCAGAGACCAGCTCCGCTCATCTGTCCGTGCCCTGCAATAGTCCCCTCTTGCTGCAGGCACTTCGCAGTGTAACTGTGGGGCTTTCTGCTTGCAGGGTCCCCTGGTGCACAGCTGGCCTCCCCCAACACTGAGGCCTCCCCTGGACCCCCCGTCAGCATCCAGGGCCAGCAGTGGATCCAGCAGTGCTCCCTAAGCGAGTACCAGCGCATCAGGGACACAGAAGGAGACCAGGTGCTGTGGGCAGAGGAGATGAGAGGAGGGCTGGAATGTGGCCTGGCCACTCTGCCGGAGCGGACAGGGGCTTGTCGAGGGGAGCCAAGGTCTTTGCTGACCCAGGAGCAGTACAGGAGATGTAGGGAGATGCCCCAGGGACAGGGAGATGTAGTTGCTGCACCCATGGGCCTTCTCTGATATTAGCTGCCTCCCAAGAAAAGCCCCCTGCACCCACCCACCACTGAGCGCTGCCTCCCTCCATCCTCACAGATCTATCCCATCCATCTGCCACGGGAGATGCGAACCCGCAGGGCCCTGCTCATCTGCAACATTGAGTTTGAGCATTTGAGCCGGCGGGATGGGGCTGAAGTGGATGTGGAGGGGATGACGAAGCTGCTGGAAGGGCTGGGCTACGTGGTGGACGTCCATTACAACTTAACTTCCCAGGTAAAGGACTGCACAAAGCAGCTGCCACTGGCTCCAGGAGTGACGCAGAGACCCCCCCGTGCGTGTGTTGGTGATGGGGGGCTCAGGCACCACAGGGACACCTCTGTCCCCAATGGCAATGGCTCCTGCCCACAGCTGGTGGCTGGGTCTCCACACAGCTTGTCACAGGTAGCTGATGTTCCTTCCTTGTGCTGGTTTTTAGGGGATGGCTACGGTCATGAAGGATTTTGCAGATCGCAAAGAGCATTGGACCTCTGACAGCACTTTCCTGGTCTTCATGTCCCATGGGGTCAGGGCTGGGCTCTGCGGGACCAAGAGCAGAGACGAGACCACAGACATCCTTTCCCTCGACACCATCTACAAGAAATTCAACAACAAGTACTGCCAAGCGCTGCTGGGCAAACCCAAAGTGATCATTATCCAGTCCTGCCGTGGAGGTGAGTCCCCGCTACGAGGTGCCTGCGAGGTGAGCAACCCGGCCAGGCTCTCCCAGGGCACGTGAGCCCCGAGCACAAGGTGGGGACGGGACACCCCATCATCACTGATGGCTGGCCCTGCCTTCCTAGGCAACGTAGGGTCCGTAATGGTGAGCGACTCCACAGACCCTGCCATGCCCACTCCCAGCTTGGCTCGCACGGTCCCTGCAGGGCTAGAAGATGACGCAATTTGTGAAGTCCACCTGGAGAGTGATTTTGCCACTTTACATTCCTCCACACCTGGTAAGCAGTTCCTGGAGACAGTTGCCCTGCCTGAGGGCAGGCGAGGGCGACAGGACTCCCATTCCTGATGCCATGGGTCTCCTCCACACCTCCTCCTCCTTGGGGCGGGTTTCCGGGGATCCCCCCCATCCGGTGACCGCTTGGACATTGCTCCAACAGCTTCTGGAGAAGGCAGTGTCGTCCCATGCCAGGGTACAAGGCTGCTCCAGGACACCCACAGATCCCTCTTAGCAGCACCAGGGCCAGAGCTTTGTGCCCCTGCCTGGCTGCCTTCCCTTGCCCTGGCTCCAGCCCTCCCCACCGGCTCTGCCTTTATCTCACCACAGTGGCTGGCCAGGGGAAATTGTCTTCTCCTGCTGGGTCACAGATGGCTCCAGGCCGTGCCAGCCTGGAGAGGCCTGAAGAAAATATTCATGTCACTTCTGTCTTCCCTGGGATGCCCTGCCCTTTTCCCATGCTGTGGGTTGGATGGGCCAAATATAATGATCTCAGAGAAGGTGCCCTAGTCTCCTGCTCTGGCATCCAGCGTTAATCACTGTTGCAGTGAGGGACACCGGTGAAATCACACTTGGCATCTTCTGTCTCCCCAGATACTGTCTCCTGGAGAAGCTCAGTAACAGGCTCCCTTTTCATCCAGCGCCTGATAGAGCAGTTTCGAAACCACGCCTGTAACAGTGACTTACAGGAGATCTTCCGAAAGGTGAGGCTTTGTAGTTAACTGCAGGTGTGCTGGCAGATGCAGCCATGCCAATGGTCAGAAATACTGCTTGGAGCGGAGCTCGGGCCAGGGCGGGCCATTTCTCGGCAGGCTCCTTGGGAGCAGGCTCTGTCAAAAGCTTTGGCCTGGAAAGTCAGCTGGATCTCTGGAGGCAGCAGCACCCTGCCACGTGGTGGTCACACGAGAGCCTGGCGTGTCGGCGCAGCTCGTGGCATCCCTTGTGGGATCCACATGCCTGGGGATGCCCCTGGGGATGCCTCCTGACTCCCTGCACCCTTCCCGTGCTGGGAACGGAGCTGCTGTCATTTCTCCCCGCTGTCTCTCTCACCCCAGGTCCAATATTCCTTTAGAAAATTCTCTCGGCAGTTGCCATCACAAGAACGGACTACGATGCTCAGGAAGTTCTACCTCTTCCCAGGCCACTGATCTCCTGCCCACGGTGAGTCTCTTCGCCTCGCAACTCTGCAGCAGCCTTTTGTCTGTGCCCCAAACCCCGTACCTGGGCAGCGAGGAGGAGCGGGGAGAAATTTCCCGCCGCTCCTGGGCTCCAGACCTCGTGGCTCAGACAGGATATCCAAAGGACTTGTGCTGGTAGCTGGGGCCGGGCAGTGGCCTGACTCCATCCCCATCTCCCAGCTGGCCGTAGGAGCGATGGGTGCTCAAGGAACTTGTTTCCATAGCCCGTGTCTCAGGAGCTTCTCGGTCTAATGTTCTTCACAGGTGACAAAATAACACTTGGGCAACAAAAGTGTTTGAATTTGGGGGTAACAAAGCAGAAAGCTCAAGCTCAAGGTGAACGCAGCCCTGCTCCAGAGAGATGCACTTCTCCAGAAAAGGAAAGGACAAGAGGAAGAGCCAAGAACAGCTCTGCAGAAACACAGTGAATCTCCCAACCAGCTACTTGTGCCCCTTCTGCTAGGCAATTACAGAACTGGAATAAAATAGCCCTTGGTCTCCTGTCCTCCCTTCCTTTTGCAGCCTCCAAACAACCCCAAACTGAGCAAACTCTTCCCAGGGAGCAGCAGAGACACCTGGCTCTGGAGCACCAAACGCAAAGCTGGTTAGTGTCTCTCTTAACTGTCCCCAGACAGAGCCTGTCCCCAGTTGTGACAGAGACAATGTGTCACCCCCAGAGCCGCTTCTGCCTCATCCCTGGCTTTACCCATCGTCTAATAAAGGGATTTTTACAGCAGACGGCACTGCTCTGCCTTTAGCCCGCAGTGGGTGGATGGTCGTTACAGCTGGCAGTAGCTGCTGTTAGGTTGCTTTCTCGGGGGACGCTGAGTAGGCAGGAGGTGAGAAATCGGAGGGAGCTCAAGGAGGAGGGGACGCCTGCCTTTGGGGCAGGCTGGGCAGACGCACTCCAGGGGGATTTCCATGCCTCCGCCTTGCAGGCTCGCAGCATCTCTTTAACTCAGGAGGCAGCTTCCCCCACTCCCCGATCCTCCCACTGCCCCTGAGGTGGAGGAAGGACACAATTCCCCCTAGGAGCCAAGAAAGATCCTCAAACCTATGTCTTACGTGCACTGTTCCCACAGCTCGGTGCGTCACGGGCCCAACCCAGTTGTCACCTCCCACCAGCATCCCCACTGGTAAGCAAGAGCCCCTTGCTGTGCCCACCACCACCCTCCCTGTCCTCCACAGCCACATCCAAACCATTTTCTGCCTTGGCATGGATTCAGCTTTATTGCGCATTCTGTGAAGTTACAGCCAGATCCACAACCAGGTGGTCTGGCAGCAGGAAAACGAGTGGGATCTCCTGCCCCCTCCCAGCATCTGAGACACTCCAGCGCAGGCAGGACAGGCTGTGCAGGAAGGGCAGTGTCCTGGGCCGGTGCCACCCCATGTCCCTGCAAGGTCGCAGGAGGGCTCAGCGGGATGGAAGTGCCTCTCTGCTCCGGCTACAGGTGACCCGGGGTGGGAGAAGGCCTTGCAGGCAGGATCGGACTGCAAAGTGGGCAGCTGGTCCAGGCCAAGCCCCTTCTCACAGAGCCCCACGTCACTGCCCGGAGCTCCTCAGGTCCCACACGGTGCTTGCAGAAACCCTGGTCCCCAGCGCTATGGTGGTGGCAGGAAATTGAGGACAGCAGTGATGAATTCTTCAAATTTATCCTGATGGACTATGTGGCCTGCACCTTCGATGTGCTGGACATCCGCCTTGGGAAAGAGGCGCTGGATCTCCGGGTAGTCTTTGGAGCTGCAGGACAAGGGAACACGCCATGGGAAGCATGGTCAGAGGTCCACCCAGGTGCCTTCCCTCCCCCTGCCCAGGCAGAGGGGGATCCCAGGTCTGACCATGTCCCCTTCCCTGCTGGGAAAGCCTGGGGCTGCCCCCAGGTTCTCCCTCACTCTCCAGCATGTTGGTGTCACCAGCTGCTGGAGGCACAGAGCTTGCTCCAGGACCTTCCCCATCTCGGGGGCTTCCTCCCACCCCACCCTGGACAGCCGCAGAAGAGCACAAGGGGTCAAACCACAGACTTTGAACCGCTTCTCTCCGTCCCACCTGATATAGGGCGAGTTGGATCCTCCCAAGAAGAGTGCAGGGCCAGGATACGGCTTGTGGAAGACAGGGAAGTTCATGATATCTGCCAAGTGGTGGGAAATAGCCTCCAGGTTTACCCGCCAGACGTAGCGGCCCTCTACCTCCACCAGGTTGGTGAGGAGGAACTGTCTCAGCTGTGGAAGCTGCCACAGAAGGGGATCGTACACTCTTCAGTTAGAGCAACAGGCCTTCAAGAGGTCCTGGCACCCTCCATCCTCCCCTTCACCCCCTTCTGCCTGTCTCCCATGCTGTCACATCCCCCATCACCCCTGCAGGCCCGGTGAGATGTCCTCCAGCAGCGAGTGAGCCAGGGTGGAAAGAGTCCCGCTGGCACTGTGGCCCTAAAGCCCTGTGCTCCGGTCCCAGGACAGGCTGGGAGCAGAAACCCCATCCAAGGAGCGGGATTTCCTACCTGGACCACTGGACGCAGCTGATCATCAGCGAGCTGGCGGGCTGCAGAGCGGGACAGGCCATCCGGAATCTTCACTGACTTCATGGCAGAGACGTAGGCAGAGAATTCGGAGACGGGTGCAGTTGAGACGGGACTAATGTCCACAGAGATGAGGCGCTCCACGAGATCTGGCTGGGGACACAAGCAGGGCAGACGGGTACCAGCTGAGATCTCCCCAGCACAGGGCTCTGCTCCCAGTCAGGCTCCCTGGAGGCTTTTAGCTCCCTCCTGCCTCAGCAGAGAGCTCCATGTGCCCTTCCCCAAGTCCGTGTGTCTTGGCATGGGAGATCTCCAAGCCCCCTTGCAAATCAGTGCCGGAGGGACAGGGCAGAGCATGGGCTGGCAGACAGGGACTTGCTCCTGCTCCCACAGCCCGGCTTACAGCTCTGAGCGGGACAGCAGCCCCGACCGTGATGGAGAAGAGCCACCCCCTGCGGGGCTGTGGGCAAGGCTGGCACCGGTGAACAGCCCCCACAAGTGCCACCCCCCTTCCTACAGCCTCCCGCTCGAGGAGCCCCCCCGAGCCCGCTCCCCCCACCAGCCCCGGGAGCCCTGCGCCTGCCGACCCGCTGCAAGGCCAGCATCATGGCCGTCTTGCCCCCCATGCTGTGTCCCAGGAGGATGCACTTGGTGATGCCCAGGCGGGCCAGGAGGTGCTGCACATCCAGGCTCATCGCTTCGTAGGTCATCAGCGGGCTGTGGGGGCTGCCGCCGTGGTTCCGGGCGTCCAGCGTCAGCACCTGCCTGGGCAGGGGCACCGTGTCACCCCAGGCCCGGCACCACCGGCCCGTGACCCCCTCCTTGGGGCGCTGCGGCCGCCCCCCACCCGGGGCCTCACCTTGCCGCTGCCGCGGCGCACCAGCGCCTTGGCCACCGTCTGGAAGTTGCCGCGGCTGCCGAAGAGCCCGTGGAGCAGCACCAGGGGCGGCCGGTCCCCGCGGCCCCCCACCTCCACGTGGGCCAGCGGCACGGCTCTGCCGGGAGAGGGTCGTCGGGGGCGTGGCCGGGGGCAGGGGCGTTGGGGAGGGGGGCGGGGCCAGTCCGGGGGGCGGGGCCAAGGGCTGCCCCGCTGGCAAGGAGGAGGTCGGGGTGGCGGTGGGGCGAGGGGCTGGGGGCGGGGCCACGGCCAGGGGGCGGGACGAGGCAAGCACGGGCCGTGCGGGGGCGGGGCCGGCGAGACGCGAGCCCAGCCCCCCCCGGGGGGGGGGGCTACCATGGCACGGGGGAGGGGTTAGCGCCGTGGGGGCGGGGCCCAACCCCGGTAACGGCCCCGCCCCTCCTCTCGGGACCCCTCCCGCCGCCCCCGCCCCGCGCGCGGCCGGGCCCTTACGTCACCACGGAGCGGGCAGTGGCGGGTGGCGGGCGGGGGCGCAGCCGCCCTGGCGGGGCGGGGGGGCGGGCGCGTGGCAGCCGGCGGAGCATGATGGCGGCGGCGGCGGCGGCGGCGCGCGGGCCGTGACGCAGTGCGGCGGGCGGCCCCGCCCCGCCCCGCCCCGCTGCCGGCGGCGGGCGCCCCCTGGCGGCGGGAGGGCGATCCTCCCAGTTCTGGGCGTCGCGTTCTGCCTGCGCCTGCCTGTCGGCGGGGAGACGGAGCCGGGTCCCCCTCCGCCGCCCCCGGGCCCCCGGCCGGTGCCGAGCAGGGCCCCGGGCCGGGCAGAGCCGGGCAGGACCGCCCTGCCGATGCGCTGCCGATCGTTATCGCCGCTGCCTGCGGCGAGCGGGCAGCCAGGCGTGCCGGGGAGCGGGGCGAGGTGGGGCCCGGGGGAGCTGGAGCCGGGCAGGCCACCTGCCGGCGAGCGGGGCAGCGGGGGCTCCGCAGGGACAAAGCGCTGGGGGCCAGGCAGGCTCCGCCTGCCTGCTCCTGCCTGCTCCTGCCTGCAGGTGCAGCCGAGGCCGAGGCCAACAAAACCTCCCGCTCCCGCCTGCCCGTGGGCAGCGTTTTCCCGAAAGCTGCTCCAAGCCCCCGAGCGGGCAGCGGGACAGGCAGCCCAGGGCAGGTTGCAGGCAGCCGGGGAGCTTGCTGGGCCCCGCTGCCTGCTCGGCCCCGGGCAGCGCGGGATCTGGCCGTGCACCTGCAGCGGCTCCTTCCCCCTTTGTCCCTGCCCGCTGGAGCGTGGCGGGGAAGGCGGCTGCCATGCCGGGCCGGGCCATGCCGGGCCGGGCCATGCCGGGCCGGGCCGGGCCGGGCCGGGCCGAGGCGGTGGGAGCGGTTGTGCAAGGCGGCCTCGCCCCAGCCGCTGCCCAGGGGGGAGCGCCCCGCGTTCCCCTCCGCGGAGCCAGACTTTGACCGGGCGGGCAGGGAGTGCCGTGGCCGCATTGCAGCGGCTGCTCCGCTGCCTCCCACCCCGCCAGCTGCCGGAGCGCTGCCCCGAACGGGCGGGGGGGCGACCGGCCCTCCCCGAGCAGGGACCCCCGGGGGGGGGGGAAGAGGGGCTGCGGGGTGAGACCCCCGTCCCCAAATCCGGTGACGCCGGGGTGCTGCCGTAGCGGAGGGTGTGGGGTGGCTACCTGCCGGGGCTGTAGCCCTGGCCCCCCTCCCCGTACCCGGTGGGATCCTGTCCCCCCCGCCCCCCCCCCCCCGCCGGTCCAAGGATACTCGGGCTACCAAAACAGGACACATTTATTGACAAATGATGTAACCGGTACAGACCACGCGTAACAGGGACAGACGGTGCCCGGCCAGCGGCGATGGTGGTGGGGGGACACCGGGGGGGCACCGTCCCCATCCCCGTCCCCGTCCTGTCCCATGGGCGCGGGCAGGGGCACGCCGGGCGCCGCTTCTCCCGCCGACCCGAAACCGCCTCTTGTTTAACCGAAACTGTCTCTATTTACACAGCCCGGCCCTGACCCTGCGGCCGTCCCCGTCCCCTCCTTCGCGCCCCCCCCGCGCTGGTGCCGCCGTCCCCGGTTCCCGTGGAGGGTGATGAGGGTCCCGGGGTGGGGGGTGGGGAGTGGGATGTCGGGGGGTGCCAGGGGGTCCCGGGGGGGGGGCTCAGACATAGTTCCTCTTGTCGTAGCTGGTGACGGCAGAGCGCGGGGCAGAGTAGGCCACCTTGCCGGTGGGGTACCTGTCGTCTTTGGGGGGGCAGGAGCAGCAGAGCAGGGCCCCCCCCAGCAGCAGGAGGGCGGAGGCCGCCCAGCCCACGTAGAGCGAGGTGCCCAGCTCCCGCTTCTGCGCGTCGAGCACCAGCGGGTTGTAGAAATCCCGGATGATGGTGTTGGCCGACCAGGAGACGGGGATGAGGGTCATGACGCCGGAGAGGAGGAAGATGACGCCGGAGACGATGGTGATCTTGGCTTTGGTGCTCTCATCCTCCACGCAGCGGGTGCACTGGGCGCCCACGATGGCCACCAGTAAACCCAGGACAGCCAAGACGATGGCCACCACCAGGAGGGCGCGGGCGGCTTGCAGGTCCTGCGGCAGGGCCAGCATGGAGTCGTAGACCTTGCACTGCATCTGCCCCGTGCTCTGCACCACGCAGTTCATCCACAGCCCTTCCCAGATGATCTGGGCCGTCACGATGTTGTTGCCGATGAAGGCCGTCACCCTCCACATGGGCAACGCACAACAGATGATGCTGCACAACCAACCCAGCACCGACAAGGCCACCCCGCCGATCTCCAACCCCATCGACATGGTGGCTGGTTCGCTGCCGCGCTCCAGGCGATGGCGGAGAAGAACCCACGGACCGGAACCGTCACCGTCACCCGTCGCCGCTTGCAGCCCTTGGGGGATCGGCTTACACCTGGGTGCACCTGCGCTTATAAGGGCTGGCGGGGCCAGCTCAAGCGCCCGCCCGGGGTGGGGTTTCGCTGCTGGACGCTCCTCCGTCACCGTCACCCGCGTCCCACACCCTCCCCTTTGTTTGCAGAGATGGCGCTGGGTTACCGGAGAAGGGCGGGAGGGGGAGAGACGCCACCTGCCACGGCCATCCCCTTGGTTTCGGGGCAATGGGTACCGGGAAGCATGGCCACCATGCTCATTCAGACCCACTGAATCCCCTTGGGCACCTGGAAATCCCTCGGCTTCACCATTCCCCCCGGAGGTGCCAGTGGGTCAGGGTTTGGTTTATTTCTGGAGCGTCTTATCAGTGCTCACGTTTAACCGGGGTTCGGCGAATGCCGGGCACCTTTGCATCGCTGTGCAAAGTGCAACCCCTTTGCTGTGCTGTGATGCTTGTTGCTCCAGCACCCAGGGGACACATGGGTGCTCCCTGCTTGGCAGGGTGGGAGCAGGAGGGGCTGGGCAGGGGGGGACCCCCTACTCGGCCTCCTCCTGCTCCCACCCTGCCAGGCGGGGAGCGCCGGCAGGGATACCCTGACCAGATGATAAATATCTTTACTTATTCTGCTCAAATATTTTGGCCTTGAAGGAAGCAGATAACGCACGTAACTGCCCCGGCAGCGTCACCCCATGAACCCGAGCGGGCAGCCAGTGAAGGGAAAAAAACCAAGGCAGGTGCAGGCAGGCTGCCAGCAGTCACGCTCAGACCGGGCAGCGGCAGCCCCATGGCTGTGGGGTGCATGTGTATCCCCCATCAACCGTCCCCCCAGACTTGCATGCCAGTGGCCACGCTGGCATTTCCAGCCCCCCCCCAGGAATGTGGTTGCTGGCCCCCGCCAGACACGGGCTTGCTCCTGCCTGTTCCCTGCCTGTGCCGAAATCTCCCCTACAACTTATTAACTACTCAAGAGCGCAGCGGGATGCTGGCAGCCGGCGCCGCAGAGGGAGCCCTCCCTGCTCAGGCACCCGAGGTCTGCGATGGGGGGAGCCCCACGTCTGCCTGGCTGTACCCTGCAGCACCCTGACACCCCATAGCTGGGGGGATGGCTTCAGATGCCCCACAGCACCCCGAAACCCCATATCTGGCTGGGTCAGCTTCCGCTGCCCTGCAGCACCCTGAACTCCCATAGCCAGTGGGGCCAGCCTCTGCCAGCCCACAGCACCCCAACACCCCATATTTGGCTGGGCCAGCTGGTGTCACCCCGTGTCACCCCAGCACCCCGTATCCATCTGGGTTGGCCTCCAGCCCCTTGCAGCACCCTGTATCTGACCGTCACCACCCTGCGACACTCCGATACCCTCTATCCAGCCAGGGTAGCCTCTGCCAACCCATGGCATCCCAAAAATATCCTGTATCTGGCCAGGTGGGCTTCTGCCACCCCATTGTACCCTGATCACCGCCCCAAGGGCACCCCAAGCCCCCCACAGCCAGCCAGGGTTAGTGGCTGTGGGGGTACCCAGGGGTGACCCCCGATGTGCTGCTGAGGGGAAGCCCATGCAAGCAGCACCCCAGGGCTTTGTGGCCGTGTCGCTGGGGGGTGCTGGGGGCCCTGGCCCTCGGGGGCACCTTGGGGTGCCCTCGATGCCAGTGCTGCCGGCAGGTGATGGCGGGTACAGGACCATGCCTGCCGGGGTGCTGCTGGCATTACACTGCCACCCCCAAACAGAGCAGGGTCCAGGCTGGCCGAGGGCCCCCCAGGTCCGCAGGCAGGGGTGCTGGCAGCACACACGTCAGGCAGGGCTGTGCCAGCGGTCCCAGGGTGCGGGTGCGCACAGGCGCACAGAGGCACACACACCCACACATCCACACACACCCTCTGCCGGCAGGGACACTCAGACACGCAGCTGCACACGCAGACAGACAGACAGACACAAGTACACAGGCACAGGTGAACAGGCACATGACGGCGGTACAGGTGCACACACGCGCACCCCACGGCGCACACATGCCTGCAGATACACCGGCACGTGCACCCACAGCCGCACAGACACAGAGGGCTGCAGGGGCTGTGGGGCAGGGGGGTACCCCAGGCAGGGCTGTGGGGCAGGGGTAGGGGCAGGGTTATACCACAGGCAGGGGTGTGGGGCAATGGGGATACTCCATGCAGGGGCATGGGGCAGGGGGGTACCCCAGGTAGGGGTGTGGGGCAGGGGGGGTACCCCATGCGGATGTGTGGGGCAATGGGGATACCCCAGGCAGGGGTGTGGGGTAGGGGGGGATACCCCTGCGTAGGGATGTTGGGGAGGGAAAGAGGGGGATACCCCAGGCGGGTGTATGGGGCAGCGGGGATACCCCTGGGGTAGGGGCTGCTGGGGCAGGGATGGGGTGGGACGGGGCAGGCGAAGCACCGCAGCCCCTGACCCTGCAATCAGAGCCCCACGCGCCGCGTCCCCACTTCATCATCCCAAATTGTCCAAAGTACAGGCTGTGTGTGGGGCCGTGCCGGCCTGGGGCAGCCGCCACCGCCTGACTCACGATGGAGGAAGGGGCAAATCACCGGGGTTTCGGGGTGCCGGCCGCTGCCGCATGCTTCAGGATGCATTCTTGTGGCGAGCAAACCGGCTTGCCGGTGTTTACTGAAAACAGCCGAGTGGGGCCAGCATCCCTCCAGGGGTCCTGGGAGCATCCCCATCCCTCCTGCTGCTGCGTCCCCCACCCTGGTGAAGCCCCTCTGCTCTGCCCCCGCAGCTGGGAAGGGATGGGGAGTATCACCCGCAGCAGGTCCCCCGGGATGGGGACAAGGCGGGGTGGCCGCATGGAGCCACCGGTGACATGGGGACAGGTTTGCCCCCCCGTGACATGGTGACCCTGGACGAAGGTCAGACCCCAAAGGTCGTGGGAGCATCGCCGGTTTGGTGACCCGCGCTGCAGGAAGGACACCTGCGCTGGCGGGGGGGACACCCACCGCAGGCATCCCCCCGTCCCCACCAGGTACCCGGCACCCCGGGGGTGAGCAGGAGGTGACAGCAGAAACTGCCTCAGGTGCCGCAGGGCCGCGTCCCGCTCACGTGCGGCCGGCAGCCGGCACAGGGTTTGGGGTGTTCCCGCTCCCCTGCGGTTTCGGGAGTGACGGCGCGTTCCCCCCCCCGGGGGAGCTGGGCCGGGGCGGTAAATGCTGCCTCGGCTGCTTATATTTCAGGCGCGGGGCTGCTGGCTCTGCCCCGGCCAGGGCACACAGGCAGCCCATTGTTGAAGCCCCTTCGGCGGCGGCGGAGAGCAGGTAAGGCGGCTCCGAGCATCAATGGTAGCTCTGTCTGCCGGCGGGGCGGGGATGGAGCTGCCGGCAGCGCCGGCGCCCGGCCGGCACACGGGGAGCTGGGGGTGGCGGGGGGCACGGTCCGGTGGGACCTGGCAGGGGGCTGGCAGCTCGCCCGGGGGATGCCGGGTCGCCCAAAATCTCAGCATGGCCGGGGCATCCCCACCCCGACGGCTTCAGATCGGCTTCCCCGGGGCTTTGCCGCAGCATTCCGCTTCCTCCAAGCATTGCCCGTGGGGGGACCCTCCATTGCACCGCTCGCATCCCCCTTCCTGAGCCGTGGCTGTCATCTCCCCCATCCCTTCGACAACCACCTCAGTAGCACTTGAGCATATTTTCCCCGTTCAGCGCCACTTGTTGCTCAGCAAATTGGGCAGGGCTTTTATTTTCGGAGCGACTTCAAGCCTAAGGTGCCGTTTCTCGCAGCAGCTCTTGCTGCACGGCGGCTGCGTCCCCCCGGGGACCCTGCAGCTCCCTGCGCACGGCTCCTCTCCTGCCGAGCCGATAAGACTTTGCTTTCCCATAGCGGAAAACAACCTGACTCTGCATATTGGAGCTGGTCGGGGGGGGTTTATGTTGGGCAAGGACTTTTTTTGGGAACATTCAGTCTCCGGCCTGCCAGTAACTAATCCCCGGTCACCGGCAGGGAGAGGCTGCCCAGCTCCGTGCCGGCTGAGCGGGAGGGCTGGCAGCCGTGCGTCGCTTGGTGGATGTGAAGCCGGAGATCCCGGCAGATCACCACTTGCTGGCAAGTCTCGCCCGCCTTTTCAGGACCTTGAGGTAGCCGGGGCGGCGAGTTCGTGCACGGGCGCAGGGGGATGAGGGGCGCTGGGGTCAGCAGCGCTGGGTGTGTGCGTGAGGTGGGAATGTCACCCGTGTCCCGGGTGGGGATGTCCCCGAGCCCTTTGGTGGAGGGTTCATGGCCTGAGCCCTCTCCCCGTGGGGTGTCCTCTGCCCTGTGCAAGGTCAGGGCGGCGCAGCCTCCTCCGTGCACCTGGCAGTGGCCGGCATCGCGGTGACACCGGCTTTAATGCCGCCTCCCCGCCCGGGGATGGCCTCGCTGCCCGGCTGTGGGGCTGTGGCACGTCCCCATCCTGATGAAGCAGGGATGATCGGCAGAGGGTGTTTCCTGAGCCACGAAGGGCTGGTGGCCGGTGTGCCGGGACAGGAGCTCTGCCCTCGCCGACCCCGTTGGTGTGCTGTCAGGGCAGGGATGGGAGCTCAGTTCCCCCCGTCCTGGAAATCCCAATGGATTCAGGGCAGGGGACCCACACCCAGCTGGGTGCTGGGGCAGGTGCTGGGTGGTGAAGGCTCGGGATGGGGCGAGCACCCCATTTTGGGGTGGAGGAGCTCCCTGCTGAGCAGGTGGGCTGTGGTCCCATCACGGCATGTCCCTGCGCCATGTCCCTTTACTGGTGGCAGAGGGACAAAGCCAGGGCTGAGGTCCTGTGGGATGCACCTGGCTGTGGGCGACTGGGATGGGGCTGTGGGGCTGGCATCCATGGGGTGATGGCCCCGAATGGCACGTGCTGAGGTGCTCGGCAGTGCCGCAGTCCCACCCGTACTGCACCAGCATCCTCTGGCTGAGCGCGCGTTGGGGACAGGGTGCTGTCCCAAGGGTCAGCGGTTGCTCCTCCGCTCGCTGCCGAGCCCGTGTCCATATGTCCTGCTGGCCAGCAGTGCCGGGGACATGGGGCTGGCTCTGCGGGCCGTCAGTGCGCTGCTGAGGGACGTGGGGAAGGGCACAGGGGCTGTTTCTGAGTGGCAGCCACCAGTTTGAATATATGTCACGTTCCAGCTTTAATTACAGTAATTGGCTGTCGGAGGGCCGTGCTGGCGCCTGCTCTGGCTCCAAGGGGGAGCGTGAGCGGCTCGGGCGTTTGATGCTTCATGCATGGAGGAGTCCCTGTCCCCACCTTGCCATTTGTCCCCAGCTGGAGGCATGTCCCCACGTGCCTGTGGGGACACAGCCCATGCAAGGTGCACACACACGTGGGCGCGTGCCTCTCTCCAGCCCCAAATAATTTGGTGGTTACAGCAGCCGGCTGGGACGTGAAAGCCACGCTCAGCCTCAGGCAGAGTCCGGCCCCGACGGGGATGCTCTGGAGCCCCACAGATTAAAGGGAGCCCTTGACCACGAGGCTCCGGCCCTGGGGTGGGCACACTGGTATGCGAGCAATGTGGGCACTCCAGCAGGACAGACAGACAGACAGACAGAGCATCCCAGCGTGGCTGGGCATCTGGGTGGCTCCTCTGGCATAGGTCAGGCAGGCAGGACCCTGTCTTGTCCCCGTGGGTCAGGGTCCGCAGCAAGACCCGAGTCCCCGAGTGCCTGGGCTCTGCCCTGCCTGCTCCTGCCGCGCCGGGCACCGGCATCCCCAGCCCAGGCGCCGCTGGCATCCTCACGGCCCATCCCACTGGGTCAGGGCGCGCTGCCCGGGGACGTCCCGGTGTGGGCAGCGACGGCTCTAGAGCCCATCGTGCCGAAAGAGTAGCACAAGTGATTGGATCGTATCGGTAACCCCAGTGTCTGAAAAAAACTAAGATTATCTCAGGCCCTGTTATCTTTTCCAGAGGCCTGGGATTAAGCTGGGGTGGGGGAACAGTGCAATGTCCGTCTGTCTGTCCTTGCGGTCTGTCTGGCCTTGTGCTGCGCCTGTGCGGATGCTGGAGGGACTACGGAGGGAGCGGGGAGGGGATGTGTGCGGGGGGCTTGTGGATTAAAGGAGGAGAGGTCAAGCAGCACCCAAAGCATCGGCATCAGTATCGGCATCGGCATTGGTATCGGCACAGCCTGGCCAGCGGGTACGGCCAGCTGTGCCAAAACGCTGCCAGCGCGACGTGGCCCCGCTGGCCCCGCTGCCCTGCCTGCGCCTGGCACCCTGGTCCCCACGGGGGCAGCGGCGGCACTGGGACACCTCGAGGCCACCTCAGCCCCCCACAGCCCCGACCCACCGAACCTGCCCGGCAGCGCAGGCAGCGCAGGCAGCGGGACGTCGGCAGGGCTGGGACATGCTGTGTGAGCGCTGGCTTGGCAGTGGAGCACAAGGTGGGGTGGGTTTTGGGGTCTGCCCCACCCTTGCCCCGGGCAGCACTGTCTCTCCTCCACAGGGAGCCGGCAGCCGCTCCAACCGGTTTGTGGGTCTGGGCGGTGACAGCTCCCGCCCGAGGCCTGATGGAAGGCTGGGAAGAGCTGGTACCGACGCCAAGGAACAAACAAGAGCCGCTTGTGTCCTGCTGGGCATGGAGCCCGGCAGCGGGGCAGGGACAGCATGCTGCTCCCCTGGTACAGGGCCGCAGGGGGCCAGAGGCTGGACTGCTGCCGGAACAGCCGCCCCACGAGCTGGGGGGAAACTGAGGCATGAAACCATGGAGGGACCCCATCAAGGTGATGGAGCAGGAGGTGCTGGCATCGACGGCAGAGACATCCTGATGCCTGGGTACCGACTCTTCCCCTTCAGCATCCCAGGCTGAGCCCCGGAGGCTGCCCTGGGCATCTCCTGCCTGCCCACAGGCAGCAGTGGACACACTCCCGCGCCTGGGTGGCCTGATCCCGGTCCCCTGTGTCCTCCTCCGTGGGAGCAGCCGGGATATTAAGTGTCATCGCTGCAGGGAGAAATGCAAGTGGAGGAATCCCGGGAAACTGGTTTTACCCCTCTGTCCGGTGCCGGCGGCAGGACGGCGGCGGCCGGCGCTCCTCCCTCAGCAAAGGCATATAACGCCTGCCATGGTCCCGGCAGCCGGCACTGCGCTGCGGGAGGCGGGCAGGGGTGCAGGCAGCGAGCGATGGCCTCCATGGGGCTGCAGGTACTGGGCATTGCCCTCTCCGTCATCGGCTGGTTGGCCTCCATCCTCTGCTGTGCGTTGCCCATGTGGCGGGAGACGGCCTTTCTCGGCAGCAACATCGTGGTGGTCCAGATCGTCTGGGAAGGGCTGTGGATGAACTGCGTGGTGCAGAGCACGGGGCAGATGCAGTGCAAGGTCTACGACTCCATGCTGGCCCTGCCGCAGGACCTGCAAGCCGCCCGCGCCATGGTGGTGGTGGCCATCATCTTGGCCATCCTGGGCACTCTGCTCGCTGTCGCTGGCGGCAAATGCACCAACTGCGTGGAGGACGACACCGCCAAAGCCAAGGTCATGATCCTCTCCGGTGTCATTTTCATCGTCGCTGGCGTGCTCATGCTCATCCCCGTCTCTTGGTCGGCCAACACCATCATCCGGGACTTCTACAACCCGTTGGTCACCGAATCCCAGAAGCGGGACCTGGGGTCGTCCCTCTACGTGGGCTGGGCGGCCTCCGCGCTCCTGCTGCTGGGGGGGGGGATCCTCTGCTGCACCTGCCCCCCCCGGGGCGAGAAGCCCTACTCCGCCAAGTTCATGGCCGCTCGCTCGCTGCCAGCAAGCAACTACGTCTAGGAGCTGCTGCACCTGCCTGGACCCCCCCAGCCTCACCGGGGAGCTGGGACCTCCTGGGGTGCCCCTGGCCCATGGAACCCCCCCATCCGGGCTGGGGGCTGGCTGGACGCCGGAGCGGGGAGGGCCGGGTGCCAGGGCGGTGCGAGGGAGGGCAGACAGAGCTGCCTTTGTTCACCAGGGGATTGAAGCGGGTTCTTTAATCTCGGATGAGATGGGGAACAGGGAGATCCTGTCCTGCCTGCCCCCCCGGCAGGGGTCCCGCTCCCCCTGGAGCACCCAGCCACGGCATCTTCTCTGAGACACCACCCGCTTCCCTCCTGCCCGGAGCATCTCCTGGCTCCCGGTACCGGGGTGTGCCACGCGGTGACACAGCTCCCAGTGCTCCCGGGGCCCCGTCCCACGGGTGGCACAGGGCTCTTGCCCCGTAAAACCCCCCCAGGACGCGTCCCTTGAGGGTGGGCGGCGGTGCCGGTGGGGACAGGAAACCTGTCCCATGCGGTCATGGGGACGCAGTCATGGGGACGTGGTGGCTCTGCAAATCCCAGCAGGGTCTTGAGGGGTGGCGGGGGCTCTCGCCTGCCTGTACCCTGAATTTTGACTGTGACCTACTTTCGGGGCTCGGAGCGGCTGCACAGACGTGTGATTTCTCGTGGCAGCTCCCCGGGGCAGGGGCATCATTATCCTGGGAGTGGGAAGGCAGCGGCCGGGCTGGGAAAACCGGTTGGGGAGGTGGCAGCAGAGCGGGGCTGTGCACCCGCACGGAGGGGGTGACTCCCGGACCCGACCCCGTCCCGTGGGGTGCACCCAGCCCCATGGACCCCCTCGGCATCCCCTGAGCAGGGTCCCTGGGCCGGGGGCAGGAGGGGGTGGCTCGCAGTGCCCCCCCGGCTGTGCTACCGTCCGTCCCCACGTCGCAGCCCTCCCACATTAAATGGCAGCTGCTCAGACCCTGCTGTGCTTCGTTTTCTTTACCCTCTCCAACACCCGCCTCAGTGGCGGGACAGCCCGGTGCTCCTGTGCCGCAGACCCCCGTCCCCCTGAGGTCCCCCAGATCTGTTCTCCAGAGCCTCCCGTGATCCCAGCTGCCCCCTGACCCCCGCTCCAGCCCTGGCATCACCCACCGCTCCCCTCCCCGGGCCACCCCGGGCCCCTGCTCCCCAGGGGCTGACAACGGTTGCCCCCGTGGCACGATGCCTCGGCGGCACCAGACGCGGCATGGGGGCTGCCCCGTGCCTGCCCAGGCACAATCTTCCCACCTGAGCAGGAAGAATGTGACAGGCGCTGGCGAGGGTGGGTCAGGGCGTGCTGGCCCCAGGGTCACCCAACAGCCCCGGCTGGGAGCACCCGGGGGCCGGCATGGGCAACGCTGGGTGTTTTGCCTATCTCGCTTCCGGCACGGCGAGCTGCACCGGGGTGCAGCCGGAGCTACACCAGCTTGGGAACGTCCTTCCCTTGTGCCTCGGGGTGCGTGGGGATGAGGTGTGATGCTGGCTGCCTGGCAAACGTGAGGCTGTCTCATCTGGGCCTGGGGGCTTGAGAGCTCCCAGCTCCCCCATCCCTTTGTTGGGAGCAGGAATGTTGGAAAACGCTCCCGCGGCCCCATGGTGCTGGTGGCCGGGTGGAAATGTGAGTGCGATGTACCGGTGGGCATCCCTGCCAGGATCTGTGGGGCCACCGCTCGTCCCCTCTGTGGGCAGTCTTGCGCCCTGTTTTGGGTCCAGGTTCCACTGGCTGGGAAAGGGTCCCTGGGATGGCTTCCCATCGTCCTGGCTCCTTGACCTCCTGTGAGGCTGGTCTCCCTTTCTCTGGGAGAGACGGGCTTTATTTTTGGCCCCAAGGGGCTTCTGTGGACCAGGGGAGGCAAAGTCCCAGTACCTGGCATCCGTCAGGATGCCAAGGGATGAAGGGTGCTGGGGAAGGAGTAGGGACGCAATGGGGGAGGAGGGGCCGGAGAAACCGAAACCGGGACCGGATAAACCATGGCAAAACCTTCTGCAAGTGCCGCAGGGTGTGCCGGGCACAGCCGATACTCCGCTGCCGCTCAGGGCTCATAAAAACTCAGCTGGTCCCAGCTGCCAAGTGGGGGTGCAAGCACCCATGGGTGCACTCTGCCCCATGGCGGTACGGGGTTCCTGCTCTGCATGGGGCTGAGCAGTGATTTGGGCTGAGCCCGGGACCACAGCGGCCATGTGTGACAGCGGTGGAGCCGTCGGTGTATCCGGCGTGTCCCCCTGTACCGGCCGCCCCCTTACACGGGTGATGCCTGCAGTCACCCCAGGCTCCGTAGCCCCTCGCCAGGGTTTGCCCTCTCGGTGCTGCTCCTGGTGCGAAGGGAGAGCGGGTATCGCTGAAAGTGCTGAGCACCGCAGCCGGGATCGGAGGCAGACCTGAGCTCTGACCCATTTCCAGCACCCCAGAGAGGAAATCCCGGGTCCAAAGGGCACGGCAGCGCGGCTGCCAAGGACAAAGCAAAACCTGCCCTTGAACGGGGAGCAGACAGTGCCGCGGTGAGGGCGGGGGCTGCCTCGCCTGCCCGTGCCCCCCGGCGCGATGCTCGTGGCCAGAGAGGGCAGGGAGGCTGAAGCACCAGCAATGGAGCGGGACATGGGGTGGGCGCTGTGGGGTGGCTGCCACGGCAGGACGTGGGGTGAGCGTGGGGGGGGTGTCTGTGCTTTGGAGCATGCTGGGATGGGCACAGCGAGCCCCTCATCCTGCTCCCCAAAAGCTGTCCCCTCCCTAACACTTGCCATGCGCATGGCCCAGCTGGGATGGGGCGATGGCAGAGGACTGCCCTGTGCCGTGGGGACATTGTAGAGGCTAACATGACACATGGGGGGTCCTGCACCTCGGCCTCCTCGGGACCTGGGTGCTCAGTGCCACACGTGTCCCCGTGTTGACCTGCAGCAACGCCCCATGCCAGACATGTCCCCATGCTGGTCTGCAGCCGTTCCCACCCAGATGGGGAACAGGACACACCCAGCATGAAGTCCTTGCTCCTCAGAAAGCCCCCTGGCTCGGGGCCGTGTCCATGATGGCTGTGCCCTGTCCCCGCAGGTGCTGTCAATGGCGACGATGACGATGCAGCTGAGTGGGCTGATGCTGGCTGTGCTGGGCTGGCTGGGCTCCATCCTCACCTGTGCGCTGCCCATGTGGAAGGTGACAGCCTTCATCGGCTCCAACATCGTGGTGGCCCAGGTCTTCTGGGAAGGGCTGTGGATGAACTGCGTGTACGAAAGCACGGGGCAGATGCAGTGCAAAGTCTACGACTCCCTGCTGGAGCTCACCTCCGACCTGCAAGCGGCTCGCGCCTTGGTGGTCACCTCCATCTTCGTGGCCTTCTTTGCCTTCCTCACCGCCATCTCGGGTGCGGACTGCACCCGCTGCGTGGATGACAAGAGCACCAAGACCAGGATCTCCATTGTGGCAGGTGCCATCTTCGTCCTGGCCAGCATCATGCTGCTCATCCCCGTCTCCTGGTCTGCTAACAGCATTGTCAGCAACTTCTACAACCCTATGGTGCCTGAGGCCCTCAAGAGAGAGCTGGGGGCTGCCCTCTACATCGGCTGGGCCTCCAGTGCCCTCCAGCTTTTTGGTGGGGGCATCCTGTGCTGCTCGGGACCCCCGTCCCAGCAGGACCCTTACCCCAAGAAGTACAGAGCGGTGAAAACCTGCAGCCCGATGGGCTACCCTATGAAAGACTATGTGTGACCCACTACGCCCGGGTGCCAGCCCAAGGGAGAGCGCCACCGTCCCCATCCTGCTTCCACACGCCACCCCCCCGCCCACGCGCTGCCTCCTCCTGCCCGTCCCCACGCTGGCTGCACCCCCGGCACGGTCCTCCCACGTGTGCCCTTCCCCGGTGCGCTGGGGCTGCGCTCGCATGGACTATAAACATCTTGGTGCCACCGAAGCTGCCTCGGCTCATTGCAAAGCGGCGCGGTGGGGGGAGGATGGTGACGTGTCCTATGGGTGTTACGCCCTGCCAGCCTTCTGCCAGCTCGGGGGCTGCTGCCCCAGCGCCTGGCATGTCCCCATGTCCCCATGAGGATGCAGCAGTAGCCAGCCAGGGTGGTCCCTGCACATCCCCCAGCAGGGAAACTGAGGCAGGGAGAGGGTGCTGAGAGCCAAGAGAGGCATGGGGGGACACCAGGCTCCCAGAGCTCGGTCCTTTGAGCCCCCAGGGGCTGGGAGGGGACCCCAGAGAAGGGTCAAATCCCCCCTCCCCGGCTCCTGGCTGCCCTCCCCCGCCCACCCCAGAGGGTCGCAGCCCCACTGCTCCAGGAACAACGCATGGCAGGCAGGCAGCGGAGGCACGGGGTTTATTCAACAGCCAAGTGCAGGGATGGGGACAGCCATGACCCCCAACTGCCCAGGGAACGATGCTGGGGACCAATGAGGGAGAGGGGAGTGGGGCAGATACCCACGATGGGCGCAGGGACCCCAAGACCTGGGGGGGGAGGAGGGGGGGCAATGTGGAGGGGTGACAATGGCCACGGGGAGGGCGAGTGTGGGAGATGTGGGATACCCTGGGTGGGGACGGGACAGACACAGCCACCACCTCCCGCCGGGGAAGAGCTCCTGAGGGGAAGGAAGCAACTCATTCCCCAGGGCCACAGAACAGGATGAGCAGGAACAGGTCTGGGGGAAGATAAAAGGAAAAAAGGAAATATCCCAGCAAGAGATTTGGGTAAAAAATTTCCCAAGGGAGCAGTGGAGGAGGAAGAGCAGAGGCAGTGTGGCAAGGGGCTTGGGGAACAGGCTGGGCAGGGGATGCCGGGAGGCTCCTGGGTGGGGAGTGGCCACCGGCTCCTGAAGTCCCTTCCAGCTTCATTTCCCACCCAGACCATTAACTACAAAGCTGTAGGAAAATGAGAGACTTAACAGATGTTGCGGGATGAAAAGCCGATGTGGTGCTTGGAAAGCTCCTCTGGCTGGGTGTCATGTTGGCACAGCTGCTCCTGGTTTGGATGTGGGGGTCTCCTGCACCTCAGGGTCCAGCTGGGTTAACTCCTGGGGAGGACGAGGATGGGGGACTGCAGGATGTGGCAATGGGGACCCACCTCCAACAGTCCCCTCGTCCCCAGGGTCTTTACCATGGGGGTCTGGGGTGGGGAAGACAAAAATGGATCTAGATTTTGACCATGGCCACTTGGGAGGGCTCCTGGGGAGGATAAGGAGGGAGAACCATAGGATGTGGCGATGGGGACCCACCTCCAACAGCCCCCAGGTAAAGATCATGGGGGTCTGGGGTGGGGAAAAGGAAGAAGGATCCAGATTCTGACCATGAGGGCTGAGAGGTGGGCATGGTGGGGAGAAGACATCCTGGACAGGAGATGGCTCTGAACAGCCAGGTGGGTCTGCGAGATGTCATGCCGAAGACAGAAGTGTCGGGGACAGCACCCAAATGTCAGAGCTACAGCTGGTTCCCAGGAGACTCCGGTGAAACCAGGAGACCCTCCCCACACCGAGGAGCAGCCAAGGTCCCCAGGGCCCAGGCCTCGGGGGGAAGGAGCCGGGGAAGGGAACGGGGATGCTCCCCAATAATGCTGTCACCTCCCAGCAGCCGCCCTGCTCCGGGAGGGGGTCGCTGGGCTGGGTTTTACAAGGGGCCAAGTGGTCACCCCCTCCAGAGCCGAGTCGGCTCTCAGCTCTCCTGGAGTGGGGGCACGGGGCATTTCCGATAGACGTAGACCACCCCGGAGATGTAGCCGGTGCCCTGGGTGCTCTCCTCCTCGGAGGTGGCCCTCTCCCAGCGCTCCACCTCCTGGGCCAGCACCCTCTGCCAGGCTCCCTGCCTCTCCAGCCTCTCCAGCGCTGCCTCCAGCTCCGCCTTGTACCGCAGGTTCGAGGGGTTGCTCCTCGTCGTCAGGCAGAGGAAGCCTCCTGCCAGGAGAGGGGACGGGTGACGCCGACGTCGGGTGTCCCCCGCTGGGGATGGCATCTCCTCGGAAAGGGGGGGGCAAGTGAGACCCTGCTGGGCGTCATCCAGCGGGCAGGCAGGCCAGGAGGCCAGCGGGCAGGGGACGGGCAGGCCATGGGCAGGGGACGGGCAGGCCATGGGCAGGGGACGGGCAGGCCAGCGGGCAGGCCATGGGCAGGCCAGCGGGCAGGGGATGGGCAGGCCATGGGCAGGCCAGCGGGCAGGCCAGCGGGCAGGGGACGGGCAGGCCAGCGGGCAGGGGACGGGCAGGGGACGGGCAGGCCATGGGCAGGCCAGCGGGCAGGGGACGGGCAGGGGACGGGCAGGCCATGGGCAGGCCAGCGGGCAGGGGACGGGCAGGCCATGGGCAGGGGACGGGCAGGGGACGGGCAGGCCATGGGCAGGCCATGGGCAGGCCATGGGCAGGGGATGGGCAGGCCATGGGCAGGGGACGGGCAGGGGACGGGCAGGGGACGGGCAGGGGACGGGCAGGCCGTCACAGCTGAGCACAGGCTGCCACGCATCAGCAGTGCCACCGCCGCCGCCTCCTGCCCGAGCCCGGCCGGCAGGCAGGGCCAGGGACCCGGGTGCCGTTGCACGTCCCTGCCTGTACCTGGCAGCAGGGACAAGTGCCACGGGGCCAGCGCCCAGCCGGGGACCCACGTCCGCCGGGACCCGCTGTCCCCGTCCTGCCACCCCGGGGGCCCCAGGGGGAGGGGACGGCGGGGGACGCCCCTCACCCGGCTTGGTGACCCGCAGCAGCTCCGGCACGGCCGCGCTCGGCACCTGCCCCTCGCCCAGGGCCCCCACCAGCGTCACGGCGTCGTAGTGCTCTGCGGGGACACGCGTGGCATCACCGGGGGGGACCCTCCGGGGCAGCATCGCCCCCCGGTGCCGGCCCGTTACCTGCGGGCGCGGGCAGGGGCTCCCGGCCCAGGACGCACGGCCGCAGCTGCCGGTAGAGGCCGGTGCTCCGCGCCTGCTCCAGCATCCCCGCGCTGCCGTCCACGCCGTGCAGGCAGCGGAAGCCGCGGCGGTGGAGCTGCGGGGACAGACGGGGACAGACGGCACCGTTAGCTCCGCTCCCCCCCCCCCCCCCCGCCCCGTCCCCCGTCCCGCCCGGTACCTCCCGTGCTACGAGCCCGGTGCCGCAGGCCACGTCGAGCAGCCGCGCTCCGGCGGGCGGCGCGGGGAAGGCGAAGGCGAGCGAAGCGGCGGCCAGGTGCGGTGCCCGGTACTCCAGCGCCGCCACATCCTGCGGGGACACGGCGGTCAGCGGCGCCGGGGAGCGGAGCGGAGCGGAACGGCCCCGGTCCCCCCGGCCCCCCCGGCGCCGGAACCTGCTCGTAGCGGGCGGCCCAGCCGTCGTACAGCCGCAGGCGCTCGGGCAGCGCCGCCCCGCCGTGCACCGCCGCCACCCGCTCCCGCACCCCCGCCGGCAGCCGCATCCCCCGCCGCGCCGCGCCCCCGCCCCGGCCCCGCCCCGTAGCGCCCCATTGGCTCCGCGGCCCCGCCCCGGACACAACCCCAGCGCCCCATTGGCTCCGCGGCCCCGCCCCGGACGCGGCCCCCAGCGTCCCGTTGGCTCCGCGCCCCGCCCCCCCTCTCCGGATACGCCCCCCGCGCTCTATTGGCTCCGTGCACTCGCCTCGGGTACGGCCCCCAGCGCCCCATTGGTCGTCGGGCCCGCGCCGGCCCCGCCTCCGTCCCGCTCCGTTACGGGGAAGGGCGGGCTGGGCGCGACCAAGTGCGCCGGGGGCGGGGGGGAAGGCCCAAGTGGGCCGGGTGTGACCAGGTGCCTCGGGGGGGACGACCAAGTGCCCCAAGAGGCCACGCGATGTCCCGAAGGGGTGGCACCAAGTGCCCCGGGAGGGTGACCAAGTGTGCTAGGGGGGTGACACCAAGTGTCCTGGTGGGGTGACCAAGTATCCAGGGATGGTGACATCAAGTGCCCCGGGGGGGTGACACCAAGTGGCCTGGGTGGGCTGGAACCAAGTGCCCCAGGGCCACCGCTCTCTCCCTGCAGTGTCCTCCTGCCCCGTCCCACCCCGCTGCTGCTGAAGATCTGCTGCTCTGTCACTTGTAGGGGTCAGTCCTCCCTCGCATGTCCCAGGAACCGTGACTGCTCCCTGGACAGGTCGCCTCCTGCCCGGCCCCTCGTCCCAGCCCCACACGGCCCTGACGCTGCGCTCAGGATGTCACCTCCATGTCTGCACCCACATCTTCTCCTGCCACTCGGACCCATCACCCAATGCTGACCGTGCTCCTCTGCCACCACCTGAACCCATGCTGTCCCACCACCTGCAAAGGTGACATCCCAATGCTGAGCAGCTCTCCCAGCCCCCGGGGAAGGGGGCACCCACCCAGGGCAGGTCCTTCATGTCCTGACGTGCCCACGTCGCCAGCTGCCCAACCACTCCCATGGGGCGGTCATTCTGCCCATGGACAAGGTGCGTAGCAGCAGGCAGAGCCTGGGGACAGAGACTGGAGCGTGGCTGTGAAGGAGGTAGAACATCTTGGCTATGTCAAGTTTACTCACGGGAAGCAGGACAAGAAATGTCACTGAGTGCCAGCACGATGCACAAGGAGGTGGTAAGATGCCTTCTTCCTTGATATAGGTGCCCAGCATTTGTCATGTACCACATCCAGCTGATTAATGAGAGACGTTCGTTAGCTCTTGGGGAGAAAGGTCCCCAGCTGGAGGTGCTCTCCATGGGAGGTCACACGCTCGTTGCTTGGTGAGCGTCTGCTGCGTTGGGAGTGACGCTTGTCTTCTGCTAGACCAACCTGTGGTGTTCATAGTGGAGGATGTGGGACAAGGTCTGGCTTGTGGGACCACCCTCAACTGTTGTGACCCGCCACTTGGCTTCTGCCTTTTTCCAGGAGCAAAGCAGACAAATCCAGCCGCTAATCAATGACGGAAAGAAAATGAGGGTGCTCTGAAGGAGCCGGTGGCTGCCCCGAGGCCGTGCTGGTGGCCCTCGTCACCTCCTGCTCGGCAGCTTGGCAGCTTGCTGGTGCTTCTCCCTTGTCCCCGCGTCCTCCTGGCCACCACCCCGGTCACGGCCGCTTCACCTCGGGATCCGGGAGCCCCGTGGGGACCTGCCCCCGGTCACGCGTGGGGGCTGGCTCTGCCCCTCGGCCGGGCAGTGCTGGCCGGGGGCCTCGAGAGGGAGCCCTCCGCCCGCGCTCGGCCACCGCCGGCCTGGCACGGCCCCGTCCCGCCGGGACCCCCGGCACCCCGGCGGGCTCAGCCCCGGCCGCCGCGCTGGCTCCCGGCGAGCAGCAGCCCGGTGTCACCGGCGGTGACACCCTCGGAGCATCCCTCGGGGGCGGCAGGGGGGACGCGTGGGGCCGGGGCGGGCAGCGAGGGGTCAGACCCACGGGAGGAGGGCTCTTCCCACCCACGCCGAGGACACACGGACGGCTCCTGGGCGGGGTCCGCGGGGGGCTGCAGCCCGGCGACAGCTCCTGCCACCGCACACAGCGTTTTGTCCCCTCTGCAGCTGCCGGCACGGGTCCAATCCTGCCCCCGAGCTCTGCACCTCCTTCCCTGGCACTGCGGCGAGCACCTGACAGCTTTGTGGCCGGGCCTCTAGTAACGGCCTTCGCACTCCCAACGTGGTTTCCACCACTAATTAGAGCCTGACCTTCATTTACAAGATAGACCGGAGGCAGGGTACGCCGCCAGCATCCCCCGCCCCAGCTCTGCTGCCCTCGCTCAGCCCCTCCAGGCTGCAGCGGGGTCGTGCCTTCCCTGAGCCTTGGCCGGCACCGATCCAGTCCCAAATTAGCCAGCGCTTTTCCAAACATCGCCTTCCCGGGACTGGCTCGCTCCGCTGTGTCACGCACAGCTGTGCAAACAGCTTCGCTCCGCGCCCCGCGTCACGGCAGCTTTGGGCTGGCTTGGACCCAGTGCTGGCCAGCCGGGGTTTGGACTGGACCCGGTGCCAACATCGGAGGACCCAAGCTGTCCCCTGAGGATGCATGGCAGGACGGTGGGGACCGCCGCAAGGGGTGGCAGCAGGTTACGGCAGGTTGGAGCTTCCCTATGCCCGATGCCAGTGCTGAGGCTGGACTTTGTCCCAGCACGTGGCCTGGCATTGGAGGGCTCCCAGTGGGGCACGTGCTGTCCTGCTGCCGTGGTGCAGTTCCTTGGGGTGCTGTCCTTGTCCCCTGCCTGGGGACAGGGGGTCTGGCTGTGCCCTGGCTGTGCTGGCTGCATCGGACGCATCGCCCTGTCCTGCTGGGACCCTGGAGCTGGGGCCGGGCCAGCTCAGTGCAACGGCTGCGGTGGGGTGTCCCCATCACCCTTCAACGGGGAGGCTGGGGGGATGCGCGTCCCCGAGGCAGGGGCTCGGCCGGCCACCCGGAGCACACAGACCTCTGGCATGACCTCTCCTGCCCTCCCTCACCAAGAGGGAGGTGCAGGGGTGGAAGGGCGGCTTAGATGGGTCCTTTGCTCTTGAATCCGCCACTGATCTGGGACAGGTGATGGGAAGGACCAGGTCTGAGCTGGGTTTGGATCCTCTGCGGGGCCAGGCATCTCCAGGCTGCAGTTTGCCAGTTCTAGCAATGTCATCTGCTCCTACCCTGCCTGCAGGTCCCACATCTGAGCCGGTCCCGGGCACCTGGGTAACGTGTGTGGTGGCAGCTGATGCACCGGGCAGGTGGGCTTGCATTTCCAAAGACCAGTACAGGGCATCCCTGGCATGGCCTTGGCCCTCAGGGTGGGGCTAAGGCTGTTGCCTGGACAAACTGATGCTGGAGGGAAGTCCCTAAGCCTCTCCATCAGGGTGGAGCTGTGGGATGCCCGGTGCCATGGCTGCGCATACCCCAGAGGCTTGCTGGGTTGCCCACATGGCTGTGCATGAGCCCAGTGGCATCAATTAGTGATGGACAGGTGGTCCCCAGCAAAAGCACAGAGGAAGGTGTGTGCAGGAGGCTTGTGCTTTTGTGGGCACCCTGACAGGTCCAGGTGCTTTGAGATGATATCCACCAGCGCTCAGCTGAGAGCTTGAGGCTGGTGGGACCCGCATGGTGGTTTGGGCCCTGTGTGCCCTGCTCCTGCTCCGAGCGGCTCCTGCCAGCATCGGCTGCTGGGAGCTCACAGGAGCCACAGGCATGCCAGCCTGAGCCCAGCCGCTCCCCTGCCAGGGCTGCCTTGGCACCCACATCCATCTCCAGTTTATGGAGCAGTCAGACCTCTCCAGCTCGTACTTTGCCAGCCCTCCCAGGTGCCTCCCCTCTGCTTCCCCCACGCCAGCACCAGAGCCTGGTGCATCGCCCTGCCCCAGAGGTGCTCTGCCCCACACAGCCCCGTGGGACAAGGGCTCTGCAGGTCCTGGGTACCACGATGGCCAAAAGACCCCACCAGAGCAGCGTGGTGCTGCCTTCATCAGCAGCTGAGAGTCCAGCTTCTGCACGTAGCCTTCACACATGATGAACAGGCAGGAAGGATGTTCTGCAGGGGCCGGGACATGCTGTATGGGCTGCGTGGGCTGCGTGGGTGGCTCCGTGCTGCGCGGGGGTTTGCACATGCTTCTCTGGTCCCAAATATTCGCACTCACGGGTGGTCAGAGCCTGGCACTTGGGTGTTTTTCAGCCCCTAGGTCCAGCCGTGGGGTGGACGTGTTCCCTGGGGTTGGACAGGGGGACAGATGCTCGATGGCACCAGCTGGGGACTTGGCAGCTTCTGGCCCAGGGTACTTCAGTGACAGTCACCATGGTCTCGGTGACTGTCACCAAAGGGTGTCAGGGTCATGGCTGCATGTTTCATCTCCGTACCCCCTCCCTTCTCCAGGTCCTCCTTGGTGGTGCGGGGAGGGTGCCAGAGCCAGTGAACATCCTCAGGGCACCCCAAGGCCGGCACAGCTCTGGGAAGGGACCCTGATGGTACTCTGAGCTCTCTGCTGCACATCCCATGGGGCACTTGAGCCCCACACGATGCAGGACGTGCCCTGCTGAAGTGGGGTGCTCTGCGGCTCGTCCCATGGTGCAGAGTTGTGCCATGAGCAGGGCAGGGCAGGAAAACCCCATGGGGTGCCAGCCAGGTGGGGCCTGGAGAGCCCCTGCGGGGAGGCAGAGGCAGGAGAGCGCATCTCGCTGTGGCCGAGGAGGCGGCGGACGACAGGACAGACGGGGTGGCTGGTGGGGTGTCACACATCAGCACTGCCGTGGGCCGGGACGGCTCCGCGCTTGCACGCTTGGAGGACGCAGCGTTTTCCTTTCCCAGTGTCCAAACATGGCCGGAGTCCATCAGCCCCTGAACTGTCCAGTCCTTCCCTAAAACCCAGCCCTCTGGTGTCCAGGGACAAGCGGATTTTGCCCCCTAACACTCAGCACCACAAGTCCCCCTCCGGATCACTGGGCTCCTGCCCAGCTTCTCAGTTCGTAAATCCAAGCATTGCTGTGATTGATGGCAGCCAGGGCTTCTGTCACTAAACCATCCGCACCGGCCCCTAACGCCCGCATGGCTCATGACCAGGTAGCAAGAAGAGGCTGCGATATAAATCAGCGCGGCACGACGCAGAGCTGGCTGGAGATCAGACTGGCGGAGCAGGCAGGCAGACTGGGGGAGCAGCTCGCATAGCTGATTCATGACTGCTCGCATGGCTGGGAAGGGTTGTCCTCCCGCCAGCAAGCCGCGCTTCCCACACCACACGCAGCCCCCGGGGACCTGATATGGTCCCCGGCTGTGGCCTGCCACCCTGCAGGGCTCTGACCACAGCTGCTCCCCAGGGCCCACGCGCAGCAGGACTGCCACACCATGCCAAGCGCATCCCCGGGCCACAGTGCTCTCACATCAACCCCAGCCTCTGTACATGTGTCACCTGCATCCCATCCTACCTGCACCCACAAGACCTGGTGATTGCACCCCTTCTGCACACCCAATGCGCAGTGCTCCCACCCCTCCTGCACCCCAGGGCCTGGTGCTCCTTCCCACCCCTTCTGCACCCCCAATTCATGGTGCTCCTGTCCCTCCTGCACCCCGGTGCCCTGTGCTCCAAGCCCCCTGCACCCCCAGGGCACAGCAGTCCCACATCCGAACACCGTGGGGGCACGGTGCTCCCACACTGGTGACATTCCCATTTGCCACTGTCCCCAAACACCAACAGCTCTGCTCGCAACGTGCCCCCTTTCTGCAGCTCTCGCCTGAGCACGCGCTGCCCGCCTCAACCTCCTCCTCACCGCTGAGCAGCCCCACACAGACCATGTCCTCGCCATGGATCTCACTCCATGCCCACCCCATGTTTCCAGCTGCACTTTCCCCCTTCCCCCTTGCTCCCTCTCGTTGTCCCCATTGCCACCCGCTCGCTTCCCCTGACCAGGGACTTCCACCTCCCACCCTGGCCAGGTCCAACACACCTTGAGAGCCTGCTCCCTCAGCTCAGCTCCCACCCACACCCATACAACCCCTGCCTGCTCTGTCACACACCATCACGTCCTGTACCCGTTTCCCCTCCCTTGCAGCCCTTCCCACAGCCAGGCACGCCACGCCGCCGCCTCCCTGCTCCCACGCCCACAGGCAGTGCCATCGCATGGTGAACACCTCGGCAGACCTCAGCCCCGTGACTCAGTGTCCCCCGTGGGACAGCACCCTCATGACTCGGTGCCTGTCCCCAGGCACACTGCAGGAGCTCTCCTTTCCTGCCCCGAGACGCAGCGTGAGTCATTGATCACATCCCTGTGTAAATCCCAGAGCGTGCCCCTGGGAATTCCGGTAGGGCGGCAGACCACATCCCCAAGGCTGGGTGCAAATGCCCCCGACCACCTCCCCTGCTGTCAGCCTGGCTGCCCAGGTTGCACAGTGAGACTCAGCCCGACTCCAAGATCTCATCCCTGTGACTCCCCAGGTCAAATCCCCTCTGGTTTGCCCGTGTGTCCTGGGAAGTGACTGCCACCTCCTGGGAAGCATCAGGGACAGGTTGGGTGAGATCCAGGGGGCGGAAGCTGGAGTCAATAAAGTTCAGCTCAAGGTGCAAACTTTCACTGGAGCAGGAATTAATGAGTGGATTAGTGGCCATAAATAAACAAAGGATTTCTTGTGACTTGTAAGAGATGACTCAGTGCTTTCGGTAAGGCTGGGTGTAGTCCAAGCAGACAGCGTGGTGAGCCCTGGGTAGTCTGGACCTTATCTGTTGAGGTCCATCTTGATGATCCTAAAGCACTTCTGGACATTTGGTGAGGTCAAACCATCTCAACTCTGTCTACCCCGGGACTTAGGTGGCATTTGGGTATCTGAATCTTAAAATGCAATTTGTAGTTCCCTCCACCAGCACCCAACTGTACAGATATTCAGGAATGAGGATGGTCTGCTGCACCCAATTGCCCCTATTTATTTTATCCTCAGGCTCTTGCATTATCTCCTGGAGCCCAGGCCGTCCTTTCGCAGGGGCATCTGTGAATCCCAGCTCTGCTGTGAGCCCAGCAGCTTGCCTTTGGTAGGAAGGATGGAGGATCCCTCAGTTGCTTCACCCCCTGCCCATCCTGCCCAAATGAGAATTGTGGGGTTCCCTTGGGGAGTGGAGCCAAATAGGTCAAACCATTATTTTTTTTCTTGAATAGAGCTGATCCTGAGCTGAGCTTTGCCAATTCTGACGGGAACCTAATCACCAGACATGGACCTTGTAACACATTCAGGGAAAGCATGCACAGAAGATAGAGAAAGAAGTGGCTTTGGGTCTGGGTTGACCAGCAGAGAGCAATGGGCTGAGAAGGTGACAATGGTCTGGGTGATGGTGACCATGGACTGAGACTTCATCCACCCTAGAGCTTGATGACACGTTCTCTTGTGGTTGAAACGATATCAGCCAAGCACTCCTGACTGTTGAGTCTTGCCCTCCCTTTGCCAGAGGATTTCAGCTTTGGAGGATTTTGCCGGAGGATTGCATCTTCGGATTTCCTGGCTTGAGCTGCCTATCTGAATGCTCTCCAACCCACGTTGATCCAAATGACCTGGTTAGGCAGTCTAGTGGCGGGTCTATCCTAACTCACAGTTGCAGCTGGAAGAGGATGTGCAATTAATGTCTTGGAAAAGGAAGGAGGGAGAGCAGCAAAATGAAGACTACGGACTGAGAACTGCTACGTAATAACTCCCGGGAAGCACGCGCGAGGGAGGGTACCACAGGGCAGCTGCCTGGTCCTTCAGAAACGGCTTTAAGGGAGTAAGTTCAGAGAGAGGCTAGGAATCTGGCAACATGGAAATCTCTGCAATTATCTCAAGAACAAGGAGGGGCCCAGACAGCGGAAACGACATTAAATCATTAGAAAGAGAGTAACATGAGTGCATGGGCAGATGCAGCATGACCTGGTGGAGATGGCTGATATACTTTCAAGGGTCTACAGGGAAGGTGAAGGTGGTCCCTGGTGGTCCCAGTGGTCCGGGGAGGTGTGACCACAGCTGGCTCTGGGATGGCTGGTTGGTTACTTTCCTTTTCTGCTCTGGTGTTGGGTGGGGAGCGCAGCCGATGTCCTCCTGGCAGGGTTGAGAGCTCAGCCTAGGGTGGGTTGGAGTCTGGGTAAAGGGTGTTTGGATAAACCCCGTATTTTCAAAAGCCTGATGATGGGCTTTTGTCTTATGGCACTTGGAACACTGGCTGAAGAAATCTCGTCTGTGGATTATCTTTGAGGACAAGTAAAGTAGGAGCTCACGTGAGTTCAAAGGGTGGGTTCAGCTCAAGTTCATGGCAGAAAAATCCACCAGGGATTATCACATAAAAAGGCTCAGCTCTGGCTCAGGAGGTCCATGAACTGCCAGCTGCCGTAAGCTGGGAAAGTATTTGAGGATGCGTCACCCTGTGTGGGTCCTGAGTTTCTGCTGTTCACCTCTGCTGCTGGCGATGTACAGGGGTGCACGGTGCCTTGGGGCACTGCACCCACCTTTCAGCGCAGGGGGAAGGCAGCGAACCTCCTTCTGCAGCAAGTGAAAAGGCAGGTGGAAAAGGCACATGTGTGCAGGCAGTGCCTTTGATGCTGCTTCACGCTGGTCAGCAGGGAGCATGATTCACCTGGGACTATTATAACCTGTGTGCAAATGTGGTTCCCAAAGAGCAATCCTCAATGCCCTTGAATGTAGACCGTGCATGCTCTGCTGGTAGGACCAGGATTTGGGGGTCGAGATGGCAGCAGGGAAGTACCAGTGTCAGAGGAGACTTCTGTGCCAAAGCCCTAGGAGAGTCTCTCCAGGTTTATCCTATCTCTGCTTTTGAGGGTTGGTCTCTTGCAGCCCACTTGACATCATGTGCTTGGCCAAGCCAGAGACAGCCTTCCTCTTGCAGACTGAGCCATAATCTTGTCTGCTTTCTGCTGGAGCTGTCCTGCCATGAGGCTGAGGCAGGGTGGTCACCCCTTGGTGCCACAGCCGGGTGACCTTCACCAGGTCTGGTCTGCAAGCAGTGAGTCTCCGGCTAGCACGGCAGGCCTTGGAGGAGGATGTCTGGTCTGGGGTTCACCACGGGGTGTCCGGGATGGACAGCAGAGCTTAATGTGCGTTGGCTCTGGGACAGAAACGACGGCAGAGCTGGGTGGAAGAGACCTCAGGATGCCCCTAGTCCAACCTCTACTACTGCCAACACCAGAGACCAGCCCGATGCCCGTTCCTGTGCTGGGGCTCAGTGGGCTGTGGGCAGCGGTGTCCTGGCTGGGACAGAAGGAAGCACAAGGGCTCTGCAGCTCCTGCTTTGGACCTCTTTCCTATGGTTCCCGTGGGCTGCGGAGGAGCCTGGTCCCTTCCTGGGCTGTGGGTCAGCAGATAAACCAGGTGTTGGGGATGTGAGGGGGTGTCTGAACCTGCCCCAAGGTGGGAAGGTGGCTAGGCTCTGTGTGCTTGCTTGCAGCTAGCTGGAGAGCAATGCTTCATCTCTGGGTGGATGGAGCTCAGTGCTTCACCTCAGGACACCCCGCACATGCTGGCTGCTCACCACCAGTTCCCAAAGTGCTGGCCATACATGGGGGTCCTCGCCGTGACCCACCGCTCCCCTGTCAGGCACGCAGATACACACGCAGCCCCGGATGCTTGCAAGCTGTGTGCAGCACAGATGCTCCGGGTGATGCCAGATCGTCTATGTTTCTTGGCCCCTGGTTCCTCGGCCATCTCGCCAGGTATGTAACTATCCCAGCTATTTCCTGCTGTACTGCAAAAAAAAAAAAAAAATAAATACAACCCTTCCCCCTGTTTGATATAAATACACACTGCAGCTGCCCAGCCCCCTGGCTGGACAAGCAGCATTGCAGACGGATTGCGTCTCGCGGCAGCACAGCCAGCACCCCCGTGCCCTGCTTGTTCCCTTTGGCAAGGGGAGCAGAAGGGGCTGCCACGGTCGTGGCCCGGACCCAGCTCCCATCACAGCTGGAGTGATTTATGGCCTGCTTTCCTCCTCTTGACAAGCACATCCTGGGACAGTGTGCTTCTGCACCGAGTGGAGAGAGGGGAGCTTGCGGCCGTCTGGGGCCGACGGTGCCACGTGGAGCTGCCCCGTCCCCTTGCAGGGGCTCGTGGGCAGAGAGGGGCGGCCTCCCACCAATCCTGGGAGCCTGGGGAGTCAGGGGTGACGAGAGATCCCCATCCTCAACGTATTTTCCCAGGAATAGTTTATGTTTTCTGTCCCATGATAAGAGAGTGCCAGGGGTCCAATGCCTCAGGATTACACCCCATAGTCCCAAATTGCAGCCCCCTTGCTGGCCTGTCCCCAGGCTGGTGTGAGGGGTGCTTCCCAGCCCAGAAACCTGCCCAGGCAGGGAAACCCACCAGCTCTCTGCAGGGGTCTGCCACTGCCAGGATGGGGGTGACAGGCTGGGCAAGGGTGCACATTGCTCCAGGACCTTTGCTACGTGGGTGCGGTGCTGGGATGTGGGACTGGTGGTCACGCAGCTGAACTGGGATGTGGGACTGGTGGTCACGCAGCTGAACGGTGTTGTAAGTGCATAAAAACACCGTTGACGTACAGCTCAGGGCAATGCATCCACAGCAGATGCTCTGCTCCTCTCAGAGCAAAGTCAGCGAGTGGATCTGCTGTCCCTGGGCTTGTCCCTGATTGCCCTCTGCAAGGGTGACTGGTATTGGTGGGGGAACGGGTTAGCGATGGGACACAGCAGTGGGACTGTGGTGGAGAGCGAGACCTGGAGACCTGATGGCCATCGGGGCTGCTGGTATTTTGGGCTCTCTGATGGGGCTGTGGGTGGGAGCAGCCTGTTTACCCATGGCCCTGTCAGACATCCATCCCGACTTGAGGCAACAGGAAGGCCAAGACAGGCTCGAGCTCAGGTCTGCGTCCCTGGGCACTTCGAGGCTGAGGTCAGGGTGGAAGACAGGGTCTCTCCTCCGTGTGACTCCAGCTCCCACCCCACCAGCCCCCAACTGTTCGTCCCCTTGCTCCTGCTTGCTCCTTGCTGACAGGGGGTCTCAGCACCCTGGCTCTCCCCTGCTTGGCCCTCAGCCTCCTGCTTGTGCAGAAGGTGGAGCAGTGATTTTTGCAGTTACAGGGTGCAACCCGGAAGGGGGAATTGCCTTGGGTCACCCCCCATGGCCAGAACTGTGAAGCACCAGGGATGTGTCTTGTCAGGGCTCCGACTCCCTGACTGCAGCTGGTTTTGCAAAGAAATCCCAGCTGTTAATTAAGTAAGTGAGGTCCCGGGCACCATTTGCAGCCCTGCCATGAGGGGCAGTGCCAGGAAAGCGTTCCTCCCCAGGGTCCCTGCAGGCACCCTGCCCAGCTCTGCCCTGGCTGCCCACCTCCACCAGGTCTGTGCCTCCAAAGCATGGTGGGGCATTAGGACTGGTGCTGGCCCCATGGCATCTCAGACTCCTCTTTTCCCCACCCTGTGGGGGCCAGTGGGCATAGCCCCCAGAGTGGGGTGGGATGCTCTCCTGGCCCCCAGGCTGGCAGTGCTCTCCAAAGGTTGGATACCATAAGGAACCTCACAAAAGCATCCCTAGGTGCCACCAGCCCCATCTGACTGTGGACATGACCCTCTGCCCTGGCTCCTGCTGAGGGCGAACTCTCGGGCAGTGCTTGGCAGGCAGCAGATGGTGCCCGGGGCCATGTGCGTGTGGTAGGTCTTTTGTTATTTTGTCTGCTCTTTTCCCGGGCTGAGAGCAAGCAAGCCATGGTTTGAATTCCAGTTTCACTGTAATTATTCTGTTATCTCCCCGCCAGGGTCTGGTTTCACTCATGCTTTGGGTTGCTGTCTGCCGTGAATGGATGTCTCCGTTAGCAAGGGTTGTTCCAAAGCTTTCCCTGTCTCTGCCCTTTTCCACTTCCTGCGCTGCCCTCGCAGACCTCCGCACCCCTGAAGCCCTGAGCCCGAAGCCCCTGCAGCGCGGGCAGGGCAAAGGCTCCCGGCAAGCATGGCACCTGCAAACCTGGACCTACTAAGAGGGCGAGTGCTCCCACCAGCCACCCGTCCCCTCAGCAGGGCACAGGTCCGTTTTGGCCAGGAGGCTGGCCGGGGCGATGTAGCAGCACCATGGGGTGAGGAGGAGGAGGGGAGCAGCAGGGAAGGGGCGTCAGTGGCTGCACCGTTCCCTGCCCCTCGCAGTCTGGTAGCCTCGGCTTGCTGGGATGCAGCAGGAGGACCAGAGCTGATGGGCAGCAGTTGCAACACAAAGAATCATCAGAATTTTGGAATTTTTCCTGAGGGAAATTTTTTTTCCCCATGAGGGTGGTCAAACACAGGAACGAGGGCTCAGAGAGGTGGTGGGACGTCCGCTCTTGGAGATGTTCAGGACTTGACTGGACATGACCCCAGCCAACCTGATCACATCGGACCTGCTGTGCTGGGGGGAGCAGGGCTGGACCAGGCATCTCCACAAGCCCCCTCCAACCTCAGTTACTCTGTAATTTTCTGATGGTGCACAGGGATGCTTGCCCAGTGAGGTGACAGTCGTGCCAGAGGGTCTGAAGGCACTGAGAGATGGCACCAACCGGTGGCTGTCAAAGAAGGGACAAACCATGAAGGAGGTTTGCAGAAAAGGGGTGGAGAAGATGCAGGATGGGCGATGCTCCCCGAGTGTGCCCCGGGACCCTGACCTCGTTACTGAGCCCTGGGCCGTTCATTACAGCCTCTGTTTAAAGCTGATTTTCCAGCACTCTTGTCTGGGTTGTGACCCTCCTCCTGCCTCCAGCACCCGGCCCGATGCCAGGATGGTCCCAACCTGCCAGCACCGCTCTGCTGACGGAGCTGCACGTCCTCCCCAGGTACCAGAGCAGGTCGTGACGGGCTGCTCCCAGACCCAGTGCCTGGGCGCGCAAACCTGCACGCTGGGCATGATCCTGCTTCCCCATCACAGTGCGAACTTGTCTTTCCTCACTGCCCTCTCCAGGTTTCAGGACCACTTTCCACAGTTCAGTTTCCCAGACCCTTCACAGGATGTCCCGCATGGACCAGCTGTGGGATCCCAGGATCAAGGGCTTTGCGTCGCTGCTCTCACATCTCTCTGTGCAAGAGCAGAACAGCACCTCTGGCCCCGGTGTCCCTGGGGCTCAGGAGTGGACCCTGCACCCCCTCCTAGTGTGGCTGGTGGCCACGTAAACCAGGACACATCTCTGTGGCCCCTGGCAGTTTCCAGGCATTGCTCCATAGGCTGGGCCGGAGCTGGTGTGACACTGCTCGGGACACTGAGATCCGTGTGGGTGCTAATCTTTGGGGCCATCAGACCAGGCACCGAACCAAAACCCAGCTCTAATTAGCCCAGTAATTCTTCCTGACAAAACAATTAAGTTTCTCAGGCAAGAGATGTTCTTTGCAAACGGTCCGTGCCAGATGCTTTTGCTCTTTTTATCTGTGGTATTTAAGGATCTTTTCCTAATACTCACTCATTATTTTATGAGGCACAGGCCGGTTCTGCCTGCCCTTTTGAAGCTTAGTATCACACTCATGTTCGTTTGTTGTCTCAGGGCTTCCCTAGCTCTATGTGAGGGTTTTTTTTTTTTTAATTATTTTAAATAAACATTCTTGATTTGTAAAGGGCTGGGCCCTGCGAGACAGGGCAGGGAGCGGGACCAGCTCCAGCCCTCCCAAGCCTGCGGAGGCTGCGTGTACTGCAGCAGGACTGAGGTCAAAGCTGGAAAAACTTGCAAGACCACATCGCAGAGAAGGCCCCTGGCCAGCGGGAGCCTGGCTTGCAGGCTGGCTTGTCAAGGGGATGGCAGCATGTGGAAAACACGAGCTGGGGACGGCTGCAGTCGGTGTGTATGGGCTAGCAGTGCCCACAGTCTTTTCTCTCTCCATCCTTGCCCACTTCTGGAAATCATAAGGTGGAGGTGCTGCTGATGGGCTGAGGGTCCTCTGTTTCCTTACCTGGGAGTTTTATGACTCCAGTCTGTTCCTCATCTTCCCGACATTGACTTTTAGTGGCTTCACTCTGCCCTTTGGAGCCACCCGTCCTTTTTTTTCCCAGCATGGGTGCCTGGTGAGGCTGCACTAAGATGAGTTAGCATCTTGATGAGCTGCTAATCCGAGTGCTGCCAACACCTTCCCTTCCCAGGGCCCTTCTCCCAGTGGTGTTTGCAGCATCTCCACGCACACCCCGTTCCTACCCGTCTCAGTGCCACTATTCCTGATCCCGGGAAAGGGAGGGTGCAGCTTTGGGGAATGGCACCCCAGGCGGGTGCAGCCCTGGTACCTCTGGGGAACGGCACCCCAGGAAGGGATGCAAAGGCTTGCATCTGTTGGAAGCAGTGTGTTAGCAGAGCAAAAGAGAGCATCTGGATGGGATGTGGTGTAGGGTGAGACCAGCTGGGTTTTGGGGTGAATCTCTGCTGTCTGTGGGCTGTCTGGGCATTAGTGCTGGATATGCCCTCATCTTCCTCATGATGTCTCTGAGGTTTTGCCCAGTGGCTCCGGCACTGCTGGCTGCTCGTTGCAGAGGATTTGGGCTGGGGTGGGTGCTGTTTGACCAACGACGTCCCAAATGTTACCTTGCTTGGATTTTGCTGGAGCCAGAAGGGGTGTGGGGCGGGCGGGGAGGGGAAGGAGCGAGGCTGTGGGCTGGGAGGATGCCGAGGGAGGGTGCTGCCAGCATGCAAGGTGTGGACTCAACACAAGCATCCCAATGTAGCAGCCCCACAGCAGGTCCCCGGCCTCTCACGCCACCAGCGCATTCCCCCGGTCAGGAGGGATACAGCTCTGGGGGAAGGGGTGGTGGCATCCCTCCTCGATGTATATCCATCACTCTTAGTCTAGGGGCTGTGCCGGAGGGAAAGAAAACCCAGGCGTCCACGTCCGTGGCAGGTGTTCCTGCGGCTCAGGATGACCTTTCCCAGTGGGCTCTGTCCCAGGGATTCAGTCACTCCATAAATCTCCCTTCCTCTGCGGCGCGGACCACGGAGAGGCAGCCCTGACTCAAGGCTGGGAGTGTCCAGCTGCGGACACTTATCTCAGCGGAGGAGCTGTGTGTGGGGATGCCAGCATTTCCAGGCGAGAGACAATCGTGCTTTATTTCCCTGCCACATAGGAAAAATAATAAACATTCCTTGGGTTTGTTTTCAGGCTGCTTTGTGGAATAAATCTCAGACTGTTGTTGTCTCCCCGGGCTCCCTGGGTCCGCAGAACTGCCTGTTCTCACTCCATGAGTCACCGACGCCTGCGCTGCCGCTGACAGCACCTCCGAAACCCTGCGCAGTGGCCCAGGGTCTGCTCCATGTCAGATTTGCCGTGGACACCCAGAGCAGAGCTGCACCACAGCCATGGGGAGCTCAGGTGGGCACCAGAATCCGTTGGGATCGATGAGCCCCCCTGGACATCTCTGCCAACTACCAGCAGCAGCATGGACAGCCCTTGTCACCTTGTCCTGTGGACCTGGGTCTTCCTTCCAGGGTCCCGAGTCTGACAGCATGACACGCTGCAGATCTTCAAGGTGAAGGGTCTCTCCTGTGGGACAAGGGCTCTCCTGCAGGAGACCAGCATTGCGCTGGAGCCAACGGCCTTTCCCATCCCCTCTGCCTGGGTGGGAAGGAGATCCAAGGGATGTCCAAGCCTCTGTCCTTCCACCTGTGGGAACATCTGTCAGCAGTGCCCATTTTGGTGTGGTGGGATCTGGCCCTCTTCCACATGGTGCAGAAAGCCTGGCCTGATGTAGACCCTCATGCTGGAGATGTGGCTCCATAGGGGAGGAGGTGACCACGCCCCTGTCCTGGCTGATGCCCATGGAAGCATCTGGACACCACAGGAGGTGCGTTGAGAGGGAATGGTCCATGCAACATGCTCGGAGCCAGGTTCACATCACTGCTGATGGACCAGTCACATGTGCTGCTGGGTAACGTGGGGGTGGGAGACAGCAGGCAGTGCTGGATGGGCACCTCCTGGAGCAGCGGTTCTTGGTGTGACCAACAAGCAAGCACTACCCACATCATCTCCAATGCCTAGCAAAGTGTGCCCAGTGCCCAACCGCATGTGGAGACGTCATAAACTTGGCATCCAAACCTTGCCAACTTTCCTCCTGCAAGTGATCCCACCACCTAGGAGATCAAGGAGGCCCGAGAGCTTGGTGTGGATAATATGTGTGAGTGGGGGGAGCCTGGTGGGCACGGGACCCTGGGTCAGCTGCTGCTGGATGGTCCCTGCTGTGAGTGACCTGTGCTGATGAGCTGAGCCCTTTGGCACAGCTTTGGGGCACCTGGGTGTCAGAGCATGTCCCACGAGGTGGGAGAGGGTAGAGGAGTCTCGAGGAGGTCAGCGTGTGCATGTGGCTGGATGGCTGACCTCAGCCGCAGCATCGCTACGCACGTGTCCCAAAAATAGCCAGTTTTAGAAACATGAAGTCTCCTCATGCTATTGCCCAACACATGATACAAATATAGTGGCAGCAGTCAGTCTAGTGAAACTATCGCCAGAAATAGTGTGAGTAACGGCAAACAAACGGGCTCTTAGGAACGAAGGCGGCTGCGAGGGACGCGGTCCCCGAGGCTGCCAATAACGTGGCAAAGGACTAGTCTGAACTCAGGGTGTTTGCAAAGCTGTCCGTGGCGAATAATGAGAAAAAAAACCCCAAAGGTAAAGTATTTTACTGCCTCACAAGGAGGGAAAAATGGGATGAGGAATGAATGAAGCACTCCTGCGAGGAGGGGTTGTTCAAGCACTGAACAGTTGATAAAAAGGCTTGATGAGCACCGTGACCCCGGGCACGCAGCGGCTGCGGGGAGGTGCACCGACTCGACCCAGGGCAGGAGAGGAACAGACACTGTCACTGATAGCTCTGGCATCTGCATGCAGTCCCGCGGACAGCCAAGCTTCTTTAATTAGAGACGGGGTCGTTTAGGGGAAACATGATTGCAGCTTACAGGAAAGGCTTGCGGAGAGAAAGAGCTCTTTCCCTGGAGATGCCTGGTAGAGGCTTAACGGATGTCTTGTGCAGCCAGCAACATAACTTCTCGAGAGTTTCTAAAAATCACAGATAAGAGATGGTCATTACAGAAAGCTCTGGACACTGTCAGGGTAACGAGCGAGTGGGCTCTGCTCTGCTAATGACAGGCTAATTGCTGGGCTCCGGCGCGGGGGATCTGTAGGCACAGGAGAGCGGTGTGGCTGCACTCCGCTTGGACGTCAATGAACAGAGTGTTTATTTGGACATCTGAAAGGTCAGTTTGCTAAAATGCGAAACAATCGCTGGCGTGACCGGCTGGGACTGTAAATTTAGAGTGGGAGGTGTTAGCAAAAACTGGGACTCATTCAAGGACATCCCAACAGTGCCCCAAATGCCGTGATTTCATAGACCAAAATAATTCTCCCAGGGAAGAAGCTGTCAGAGGCGGTTTGGACGTGTAAGCGTGGTGGCCCGCAGCCGGAGGGGGAGGACCACTCTGCCCTGAGTGATGCAGCAGGTGGGAACCAGGCGGGAGCCTGGCCGGCGTCTGGGGTAGAGTGAAGCTGAACGAAGGCTGAAGTGTTTACTCTGTTTCGCTGCCTCAGAGAGGGCAGCGTGCCTTTCCTTGTTCTTCATTCTCTTTCTTCTGCTTGGACCGAGCATTTTGGCGGGGTGACTCATGCTGAGCAGCCAGAGTCAGATGATGGGAAGGCTGGTGGTGTGGAGCAGAGTGGCCATCGGACAAGAAAAGAGACCTTGATGGCATCTCCTGGGACTGCAGGATGATGGCAGCCGGTGAAGACCTCGGAAAGGGTCTCCCCTTAGGGTCTACCCCAATCAGCCTCTGGGCTGGGCTGCTCTGTCCCACCAGAGAGGTATGATCAGACAAGGAGAGCCATGGCTCAAGCTTTTGTCCACCTTGGGAAGGGCTCTGGCAGTTTGGCTGTGGACAGACACAGGGGCTGTCACTCCCACTGGTTGTTATTGAGCACCAAAACGCTGCAATTCAGGTTCTCAAGATCCCTGAAAATTGGACACGGCTCTGCTGCAGCCCAGGAGAAGGTTGTGGGTACGGCAATGAAATACCCAGGGTTAGCATTTCAAGTAGAGTCCACCTGGTCCATGGGATGCTCCCATCTGTCCTGCCACCTCTTGTGCAGAGCAGGCAGGAGACATCTCCTCCTGCATGGAGAAGGCTTCCTGCCAAGAGCCTGGGATGTGTTGAAAACCAAGGTCCAACCCATGGCCTGGAGAAGCTGGAGCACTCCAGGGAGGATGGGGAAAAAGGAGGGCTGCAGCAATGTAAAGAACTGCTGGTTAAAGAGTGCAGGTGGTAGAAGGGGAAGCCAAAGAAATCAACGAGCTGTCACTGGCTAATGGCAGTGAGAAGACTTCGAAAATATACATTTAGGATGACCAAACCAAGCCAACCCCCATCCCAGCCCTGCACAAAACAAATGGAGTCAAATTGTAACAAGCAAAACCGTAAGTGTTCAACAGATGACTCCAGCCTGTGCTTGGGTCAAAGCATAGAGACACATTCAATCCTGGGGAGGTTAAGAAATTAACATCTGTAATGGAGGAGGCTGTGCAACCGCATACCAACAGGCCTGGTTAACTTACACCCTCGAGCCGGGAATGAGCTGCTGGAAGAGTCCCTGAAATGCTGACACTGACATTGAACAAGTCTTGGAAAGACAGGACAATACCGAAGGCTTGGAGACCTGCCAGGAGCCAGGGCTTGATGGCCCAGGGAGGGGGACGTGCAACCAGGCGGGGTGTCCACTGATCATGGACCTCTGGTCCCACGGGTTGGGAAATGAACTGCAGGATGTGAGGCTCGGTTTATCCCGCTCACTCAGAGAAGCCTGGGAGGTGACGTGATCATTTTTATAGGTACTTGCACATAAAGATGTTTCCTGGTGGGGGAGGCTTTCGGGAGTGCTGACAAACGCATGCTACGGTCCACTGGCTGGAAACCTAATTTAGACAAATTCAGCCTTGAAACAAGCTGCAGTTTCCCACTCCTCGAGGGTCACCAGGCACCAGAGGAGATTTTTGGATGCTGGGAGGATTCACTGTTGCTTGGAGCTTTGGCGCTGCAGCACAATGTCTTCCTGCAAGCCAGGCTTTGGGCCAGCTTGTAGGAGAAATTCTCCAGGTAACCTTTGCTGACAAGGATCAAATCATGGTGTTCATCCCGTTCCTTCACGGCCCTTGTGGGGAACTGGCTGGTGTGTGCACAGCTTCTTGTTAAAGGAAGGTTTCTGATCAATCTCAGGGCTCTAGGCAGCACCACGGTGGAAGACATGGAGACAGTATTGTGGTTGAACTGGAGGATCAGGGACCACGTTGCAGCTCCCAGGGCTGGGAGGACACCTGCTGTGACCCAGGTCCATGAGAGGATGGGGCACAGGTTGTCACCTCTCCGCTGTCATGGTTCACGTGCACGGCAGTGCAGGCACATGAGTTAAAGGGTGCCAGCTCTGGTACCTGAGTTGGGAACTGGAAGAGGATGGGAGGCCACAGGCTGTAGAGGAGAGGGAGACATGGTGTCTGCTCACAAGCCACAGCACTGTCACATCACTGAGCCACTCCAGGCTGTCCAACAGGACCAGCAAGACCATGCATGGAGGAGATTCCCATAGCAGGAGCAAGTGCCTTCCTCCCCGGTGAGGACAGGCTGCCAAGAGGGGACAGAGCAGTTTTAACAGGGGGAAAAGGGCTTTACCCTTTGGTAGGGGGTATCCAGCTAAGCAAAGGGTCGGAGTGCTCGCAGGAGAGTGCCTCTGGGTCCAGGTCCAGCAGCAAAGAGCTGGTCGGGCCACAGGCCACCCACAGAGGACCATGAATCAAGGACGGTGGTGGACATTGGAAATGATATAGCAGAGGGATATATCTGCTATATCCAATCTATAGATAGATTGGACAAGACAGTGCAGAGAATGGAGGATGCTATGGGATAGAGATACAAGCCACCAAACAGGGTAATACAGACCAGCAGCAGACAATGCTGGGGACAAGGGTACAGCCGGTGGTGCTGACACCCACCCGTGTGTCTGCAAAAGGAGCTCGCTTAGCCTGAGAAATGGTCTCCCATCTGCCTGTCATCACCCAGCAGAAGTGCCCAGAAGATGGCACGGGCAGGATCAGGCACTGGGTGTGGCTCTTTTCCCAGAACATCCACCGAGATGCTCGGATGCTTGCTGCCGTGTTGCCCATCTGCTTGGGGGCATCCTTGCTGTCCCACCCCTGCCTGCTCCCTCCTCCTCTGCTCCGTCCTACAGCCTGACCTCCGAAAAGCAAGGGAGGATTTGCTGACTCTGTGCATTGCCGTGTCTGGGGCACAATTTACCTCCACCCTGCAGGTGCCCCTTCCCCCAGGAGCTCTGGGGAAGGGGAGGGCTCTGGCTGGTCTCTCAAGAGCTTGTTTCAGTGCCAGAATAATATCGGGCATTTTGGCTGGTGCCATTTGCACAGCTCATGCTTTGGCCAGTCCCCAGAGCTGCCCAGTGCTTTATTTTTGTGGCACTCGTTCAAGGGCAGGAGGGAGCGATGAAAATAGATGCTGAGAGAAGAAGCAGATGAGGAACCACATCCTGAAGGGAAGGGGATGTGGTTAGAGCAGTGCACCTGAGCCCTGTAGGGCACTGTTTACGGGAAGCTCACAGCACTGGATTGCTAGCTGGCACCGAATCGCCCCAGCACTGGGGCGATGGGACCCATTCCCAGTCTCCCTTGGGGATGGGACCAGATGAGCCTCGACTGCCAGTGGATGGCACCAGCTGCTTTGAAGCTCTGCCCAGCTCCTGGGAAGATGTCCTGGCAGCACGGGAAGGCCTGGGAGTGGGACTGTGACTCTGCGGAGGTGTGTCCCTCCAGCCGAACTAGGTGGTGGTCCCAGGGGACATGTGTTAGGGAAGGTGTCCTTTCCCCCAGCACTGCCCAGGGTCGTGAAAGGGCTCCCATGGTGCTGGGGTGGTGGTAGCATCCATGCCAGCTCGCCTGTGCGGACGCAGCCTCCCGCCGTGCCTGCGTCCCCGGCTGAGCGGGCTGTGCCACCCCCGACCTGCCGCTCAGCCTGGGATGGTACCTGGGGTGGTCTTGGTGACCACCCTGCTGAGACGTCCCCGTGCAGCCCCCTGGGGCTTGGGCCAGGTGGTTTCCACCACTGGGCGCCCTGCCCAGCCGGGTTGCTCTCGGCTCCGTCCCCTTGTCCTTCCTGGGGAGCCAGCTCCACAGCTCCCATCCATCCCCTTCCAGCCGTGGGGAGAGGTGTCCACTGCCCGCTCTATCTCACTGTCTGGGAATTTCTCCTGAGACTTTGCCTGCATTTTGCTGTCCTTATTTGCACCTCTTTAGGCTCATTTATACCCTTGCATCGTTTCCTCTCCTCCTTGGTGCATCTCCTTCCCTCTGCCAGCTGCCCTCGAGGCCCCTCTTGCTCCTGGACCTCTTTTGGTGGCCCTGGGGCCATTGTCCAGCACCAGTGAGAAGGACCATCACCTCTCCCTGCTGACCCCCATCTCCAGGGCCGGTCCCTGAACCCACAGAGCTGCCTCCACCCCCAGCCAGTTCCTCTCTGTCCTGCTGCAAGCTGGCCGCCGGGTCCCCCACACTAGTAGCTCGTGCCTGGCTTGGCCCTGCTCGCAGCCCCTGGTTTTGAGGCTACTTTTTGCTTTTCATCTGTTTCTGAGCTAAGGCTGGAGCCAGCTGGGTACCTGCACTTTCAGGCTAGGTGCAGCCTGCACGTGTTTGCCTGTTTCTCATCCCTCCCTGCAGCTCCGGGGTAATGCAGCACATCTGGATTCCTTGCATCCAGACCCCATCTGATGTGCCACATCTGGATTCCTTGCATACAATCCCTGTCTAACAGGCTGTGTCTGGCTTCCCAGCATGTGATTCCTAGATAACAAGTCACTCCTGGATTTCCTACATGTGATTCTTGGATAATATGGCATATCTGGATTCCTTACATTCAATTCCTGGACAATATGGCACATATGCTCTCTGGCCAAGGCTGGGGCTGGAACAGGACTTTCTCTTTACAGTTTAAAGGATTTTTTTTTTTTTTTTCTGGAGAAAATGAAGCTTTGACCTGAATTGCTGGCTGCCTCACAAAATCTCCCTTCTACCTCGGCTTTGGCTGCTCTTGGCTGGGAGCCTGGCTTGAAAACAAAGATCCTATCTCCCCCCACCCCCTGGGCTTTGGGATTGCTGGCGGTGGACACACCACCCCTCGCCAATCACTGCTTACAATAATATTTTTCTCTAGGATTGAGCTTGGAATAACTTTGTTTTGACATAATCTGAACTAATGTCTCCCCGGCAATGACAGTAAACACTCGACAATAAGTCGCAGCGCAGCCCTGAAGCTCTGCAGAAGGGGTTCCAGCGGCCAGACACGAGGGAGAGGGTACAGGGCACAGCTACAGGGAAGGACCTGGTGATGGCAGGGTGCACCATAGCCCCAGAGGTCTGCTTTGCACCCTTTCCCCTCCAGCCACATCCCTCACTCGCTCCGCAGACGGTGATGGAAAATGCAGCACGGGGCCATTGCTAATCACTTCCTCAGGCATGAGGAGTTATTGTGTCTGCGGTGGTGGCAGCTCCAATTTAAACACTGTCACTGCACTATTAATGGTCCTGGCGCTCGCTGACTTGAGAGCTCAGCCTGGGACCTAGGAGCAATAATGTTTGTGCAGCCCAGAAAGAGCCACTGAGCTTCAGTTCATGTCTTGTGCCGGCCGTGCCCTGCTTTCTCCCAGTGCTGTCCCCGTAAGCTCAGGCTGTGCTCAGGGTGCCTTGTGCTGGCACTGGCTGATATTGCCATTGCACACTACATCAAGGCGTGATTCCTTCCCATCCCATCCCTCCCAGGGGAGGACCCCAGGGTGTCTCACCTTCATGAGGTCAAATACCACCCAATGAAACAGCTGCAAAAAGTCTTTGCAGCCACACAGCATCCCTTGGAGACCAGCTCATTGCTGGACCCATCGGTCAAGCATCGGGGGAGATGGTTGTGGTGGGAGAAAGACAAGGGGCAGGGGCTGGGTCCTGTGGGGACTTAGCAGATAAGGACAGGAGCTCCAGAGAGGTTCCTGTAGAGAGGACGCATGGGCAAGAAGTAGTGGGGACAGGTTCCTTGCCAGGATCCTCCTCCTGTCCCCATGTTAGCCAGCCCCCGAGGGCACGCTCTGCCCTGTGCTCCCTTTTGAGTGGCACCCGCTATCGAGCCATGCATTGAGCAGTAGCTGGACCTGGACCTGGTGTTAGCCCTGGGGCTGCACAGGGAGCAGCGGAGAGCTGCCCACGTGCCTCTGAGCTGTCCGCGTGCCCCAGAGCCTCCAGCTCCTCGGGACCAGGCAGTGTCCCACTGGTGCTGGCCCTTCCCGGGTCTCTTCCCCCACCGTGCTGATGCTGTGATCCTGTGAGCCCCGTCTCCCATGGGATCTCTCCGGTAGCACTGGTCCCAAACTGGCAGCTCTCTTAAACCCATTCTGATTTGTTTTATGAACCAACAAAGTCTGTCCAAAGGCTAAAGTCACTAAACAGGTCTGTTTCCCTCCCTTGCCTGGAGAGCTCTGTTTCCCTGCTGCTTCCCATCCATCCCACCTGCACCTCCTTGTCTGATCAAACATTGAGACAGTGCAGGGTGAAAACCAGTCCTGATAGCAAACAGCTTCCTGCTGGTTCACCTCCCCTTTTCAGCTCCCATTTTTGGTATCATTAAGACACTGACAGCACTTTAAAACAGCGTCCTTAAAGCGGCAGAGCTCTGTGCATTGCAGGTGAGCGAGCTGTGCCCGTGCACGGGTTCTCTCCACAAAGGCAGCGTTGGCTATGGGCGGTGCAGACCTGTTTCTGTCCCCGTGGTCAGTGCCTGGCTGCGGCACTGCTGCCTGCATGTGAGGGCCAAGGGGGTAACCCTCCCTCATCCCTCTTTTCTGTCAGCCAGACGTCTCTCACCGCGGGCCTGATCCTCACAGCAGTGAACAGCGGCTCTGAGCTTCAAAGCAGTGCAGTGACTTTAAATCCCAGGGCTAAGGACACCTGAGAGTAGGTGACAGCACGTAGACCCATCACTGCCTCGGCAGTGTTTGAGCTCTGCGGGGAAAGGCAGAGCTGCAGATAGGAGGTCCATCAGGGCAAGCAGGACTTCAGGCTGTTGCAGACAGCTTTCCTAGACATCTGCAGCCCCACCCCTGCCTCTTGCTGGGGACCACGGGGGTTTCCACAGCACAGGAACTGGAGTGTCATCCCTGCCTGGGAATTCAGCACTGCAGCAGGGAGTTTGTAGACCGGTTCTGAACATCTCCTGAGGGATGTGAACTGCCCTCAGCATCCTCCTCCAATGGGCTTCTTGGGTACAGCTAGAGCTGCGGCTCCTCTGGTTATTCTGGAAGACCACAGGTTGCCCTCATGTCTTTTCTTTTGGATGGGTGAAACCATGTGCTTGATATTGGGGCAGGGAAAAGGAGCTATGGAACAATAGCTGGGAGACTTCTGAATGTCAATGGAGCGAGCCCTGGAAGACTGGAAGATGGATGGATGTGTCTGATGTGGCTGGTGCCAAGGACAGTAAGAAAAGTCTGCCCTGGGCTGCATACTTCATGCGAAGAAAGCAAAGAAGAGTTCCTTGGGGAGGATCAAAAAGGGACAGAAAGCACGTTTAATAGCTGCAGAACCATTAGCTGCTCCAAGTGGTCAGGGCAGAGGTCGGGGAGTTAAGGAGCAATGTCCCTGCTTTGCAGAAAGGAGATCTTCACTGATGAAGCTGCACCAAATGGCTTGTCTGACTGCATGTTTTGGAGAGGAGGAACAGAAGGGACAGGCAGGCGGTGACAGTCTGGCCACAGAGCAGGTGCTGAGGTACCTCTCCTCAAGGGGATGGTGGGCTCCCAGAAAAGCCTGGGACCTATCTGGGTGGCCTTATTCATCCCTGTCTCCTTTTCTTTCCTCTTTGTCATGTTCCAGGAATCCTTTCATCCGCATGTTTGTTTTTCTTTCCCTCTCCTTGCAGATGCTCAGTAATTCTTTGAACATATCAGACGGGTTTGTGTATCCCTGTATCTGAGCTGTTCTGTGGATTCCCCCTCAGAGGAAAACAGGCACCTCTGGAGCATGTTGCACACTGGTCTGAGGTCATGTCTAACGGCAGCCTGGCAAACCCTTGCTGGAGCGCTTGCTCCGAGCAGAGGGCAGGCGGCGAGCTCGAGAGTGACGCTGCATATGGGAGCACTTTCCGAGGTGAGGAGAGATGGCGGGCACTGATGGGAATAAACACTGCGGTGCAGAAAGGATAAGGCAGCAGTGGTTTGTGTGGTTTGTGAGTACAAAAGTCTGCGGCTATGATGGAACCATGGACAAGCCTGGCATCTCCTTTGGAAAAGTGAATTTGCAGAGCTCCTTTCCCTGGATGCTTCGTGGAGCATCAGATGGTGGCTGTGGGACACGGTCTTTTCTGCAGGCACATCTCCCCTCTCAGGCCAGCCTGGCCTGGGAGCGTCAGGACCCTCTCTGCCCACGGGTGAGTGCCAGGACACCAAGTCCTGAAGGTCCCTCTTACTTGGTGTCTTGACCACGTTGGATGCTCCCCTTCAATGTCTGAATGAAGAGGTGCCCCGAAGTGAGAGTCTGGTCCCTTGGAAAGCCCGGGCACATGAGCTCTCCAAACACTGTCCTTCACATGCCCCAAACCAGCCGCTCCATGTGGTGTGGGTCCTGTGTCATGCCCCACTTCTTCATTTGCTTGGGTCCTCAAGTACCACAGTACCTGAGCAACTCAGGGACCAGGGTCCTGGGGATGCAAAGCCAAGGAGTTCAGAACACGATGCACAAGACAAACCATCAGCAGTTGGGAGAGCGATGCCGCTGAACGAATGCCACGTGATTCAGCGACAGCTGCTGCCCGCACGCTCCTCCTGCCCTTCAATGTGAGGCCTTAGGATGTCCACGAGCAGTGGAGTGGACGTCGGTCGGCAGCGTAATGAGCTGGGCAGCTCGCAGGGGGTGATGGGGATATGGGGAAGCACTTGGAGGGTATTGCTGTGGATGGTAAATCAGTAACCCCCTACTCCGGCATGGTTAAACCTTGCTGTATCTGAGCAGTCCCTTGCTAAACTCCTGTTAGTGCCCCCAAAATGCTGTCTGCTTCCCAAGAAAGCTTACGGCCATACATGTTGGATGAATTTGGAGGCAAGGAAATCGAGAGCAAACTGATGTGGAGACAGCTGCTAAATCCTCGAGTCCTGCTGGGTTGTGATAAAAGGGGTGAGACAGCGATGTGCACAAACGTTTCAGGAAAACTGTGGGTGACGTAGCCAAACCCAGCGCCAGCGCAGTCCCTCAGCTCTGCACCCCCAGGCACAGATGGGTTCCAACCACTGAGGTTGGCTGTGGGGGCTCCTGCGGGCCGTGGCTGAGCTCACCAGGAGGGTCTGGGAAGGGGAACAGGGTCCATCTCGGCACAGGCAGGGATCCCCGTGCAGGTGCTGCCAGCCCTGCCTGCCTGGGAGCTGCCTCATGGGATCCTCCATGGTTGGGGTTGCCTCCCTTGGAGCAGCCTTGAGTGCTTCGCAGGCAGGACCCGACATCTGGACAGGCAAAGCAGATCCCCATATCTTAATGGTAAAGGCATTACAGGTGGGCAGGGGTCAGGCAGATCCTTTTCAAGCGGCCAGTCCTGGCCTACTGGGGCAGAGGGAGTCTTCCTTGGGACCCCCAGGGCAGCCTCGCTGTATTGCACAAGAGCTTGGCCAGTGCAACCCAGTCCTTCTCTCACACCCTGTCCCACCCTCCCTCCTTCCCACGCCCTGGTTCAGCTCCCAACCCACAAGGGACTTTCCTTGCAGGTTGGTCCTGCATCTCCCATCACCTGCAGAGGGCAGGGACCCATCCTGCACATGCACACCCAGCACTGTGTGGATGGAGGACGTGGTCGCTGTTAAACTTGAGAGTGACTCTTAGGTCCTGCCGAGGAGTCTCTGGTGAACCAGGGAGGACTCGAGGCTGTGCAGCCATGTGCTGGGGCTGGAAGGGGTGTCAGAAGAGGGGGAGCATCAGCAAATGCAGAGAGATGGGTGGCTGGGCATGGTCCTGGAGGGCAACGGCAGCTGTGGTCACAGGATTTCTGGACGAGCCCCACAGGAACGACTTCAGAGGGGCCCACGGACAGACCCTGGGGGACATCTCCAGACTTTTGCATCTCTAGATCTGAGCGCTGCAGTGAGGAAGCAAAGGGAGCCTCACTGCAATCCTGGCAAATGCTGGTGCAAGACAAGTTTTGGATAAATATTTACTCCGAAGATTTCCATCTTCAAGGACTTCCATATTCTTGGTGACAAAATATAGAGGTCCTCCTGCCTGTCAGGCTGAGCAGACATCACTGTCCTAAATAGGTGACCAAGAGGAGGATAAGGACAGAGCTACTGGCCCTGTTACTCCCCATCCCTCCCAGGGATGGGACGTGCTTGTTGGGGCTGACCAGAGGCGGCCAGGAGCAGCTCTGCAGCCACCTCCTTCCCACGGCCACACGACAGCACGGGCAGAGCAGAAACCACTGCAGCAACCGGGGTCTCCCTCGGCACCCACGAAGCCCTTCTGCAGGCTGCGGCTGCCTCTCCTGCCTCCCCGAAGGAACAGTGCGAGTGCAGCATCCAGGAGCCTGCCTCTGCCCAAGTGCAAAGGAGGCCTGAGGACATGGATGGGGAGGAGGGAGCGGAGGGAAGGCAGCACAGAGGAACAATTGAAAAGAGGAAAAAGGAAATCCTCCTGGAGCTGTGAAAGTGTTTTCCCAGACTGTCTGGCCGCTACAATGACCTCATTCTCCGAGGTGATGTTAGTTGGGCTGAGAGACTGGAGAACAGGACGTCCAGCCCTGCCAGCCCCACCGCCACGGTCACCTGCGCAGCCCCTCGTGCCCAGCAGCTCTCCCTGCAAACCTCACCCAGGCTGCCCCGCACAGGGACTTCGAATCCCCAGGCTCCTGCCAGTGGTTGTTAACGAGGGTTAACAAGTCACAGATTTCCATGAGTTCATCTCAACTGTTTATCCTGGAAAATCCCCTCTGCAAAACCAGTGATGCATGCGCAGATCTGGAGGGAGGGGGGAGCATCCAAGCGCTGCGCAGGCAGAGAGCCTGTCTCCGAGGTCTCCGCTCATCCCGAGGGTGCGAGTGCCTCCCGTGACAGCAAAGCTCGAGGGACCACGCACAGAGGAGCAGGAGCCAGCGGCTGGAGTTCGGGCTGCTGGGCTGGATGGGAGAAGCAGGATGGTTCGTTACCGGTGATAAGGAGCTTGTGGGGTGGATGTCCTGTTCCATGCACAAGGTTTCCAAGGGGATGTCTCCTGGTCGGTCAATATTTTAACTGAGATAATGGAGGTCTGAGTAACTGATCCCCTCCCAGGTCATCTACTCTGTAAAGATGTGGACACCAACGAAAGCTTTTTCCACATTCTTCCCTGGAGGAATTTTATGGGGAGAGCAGAGCTTGTCTCCTCCCACATGTTTGCCTGTTTTAAAAAATCCTTAAAGGTACCTCCTAAGGCCACTAGCTGTCTGTCAAATTTGCCTGAATTTGCTTCACACATTAGGAAGGTATGAGGAACAGACACATGATTGCATAAGGCTTGCTTCCTTGCAAAATCAAAACACTAAGTAGATACTCGGGAGCTCTTTTATTTAGCAGAGAAATTAATATAATGAGACCCAAAGGCTGGGAGTTAAAGGTAGACCTGCTCAAATGTGGACCAGCACATATTTCAACACTGACCATGACTGGAACTAATTGCAGAGGGCAGCAGTTGAATTCTCCTCAATATTGTCACATGCAAACTGGCTGCCTTTCTGGCAGAGGATCTTAAGCCAAAAGATAGTTCCCGATCTCAATGGTCACAGGGCAACATTGTCATGTCTCTGATGTTCAAGTCATATTTATGGCCTCATGGCCATAAATTCAGTGCATCTGAAAGACTGTGAGCACAGCAACACTGCCCTGCTGCTGACTCCTGCTCAGTGATGCTCATCAGCCACCTGGTTGCCTCCAGGCAGTCGAGCAACCACATCAGTGGCCATCTCACATCTTCTGTGCTCTCTTTCCCTCCCCAGGCAAAATGTGGGTATTTTTAAGGTGTGAAAAGGCTATTCCTCTTAGAGAGGGCACAGTCAGAGCCAAGCCCCAGCATGTGGACTGGAAGTAGGAGAGCAGTGAATCCATAGACCTGGACCTAGTGCTGAGAGACCATGTCCCCAGTTGGATGAGCTCTTCCCTTATTGCTAAGCTACAGGCACCACAGGAGAAGCCACAATATTTGCTAACCGCAGTCTTTACCTCTGTGTTTGAGTTGCTCAGGCCAGGCCACCAGACAGGGACCAAGCCTCCATGGTGATTAGTTTTCTCTAGGAACTTGCAGTCGCTCCTCTAGGGTCCATGGGCAGTGAGAGCCTGGTCAGGGTCTCATGGGGCTGGACACTCCCCACTGCGCAAGGCTGCTGAAAGCTCCTGTCTGCAGACACGAGGGCTCAGGATGAGAGAGGAAACCGAAACCACATACCAAACCCACAATTATGACCGTCACTCAGCAGGGAAAGGAGGCTGCCCCGTGGTTGCACCACGTGTGCTTTTCTCTGGCCACCTTGAAACGATGATGGGCAGGAGCCAGGACAGCATGAGCTGCCAGAGCAGCAGCTTTTGGGGGACCAGTGGGCTCAAGCAGCATCTGCAGCAACCCACAGAGGAGACTGTGCAGGGTGTGAGTGGCTCTCTGCTCCCAGGAGCTGAATGAGTGCAGACGGGCAGCCTTCACCTCCGTGTCCTTCAGTTTCCTCTTCTTTTACTTTTCTGCTATCCACTCACCTGAGATCAGCCTTGTACCTTCTCTGAGCGTCCCTAAACACAAAGACGTTGGTGCTTTTCTGTGCTTTACTTTCTGCTTAGGTGAAAATGTGCTGCAGGCACCTGTCCTCAGGTCATGATGGCTTATTTCATGGTCATCCCATCCAACCACCTCAGTCATTCATCTTCCCACACGGAGACCATAAGACATGGCTGTACATACAAAGTGTGTGAAACAGTTTTTTTCACTGTTTGTCTTCCAAGAGTTAAAGAAACTTCTTTTTACCATCAGTGTTGCTGATAAACACCCTCTAAAATGCCAGATGCCATGTATCTGTAGCTTTTGTTAAAGATAAGAGAGGGTTCCCCATGGTATTGGAGACTCCATTCCCACCCCCACTGGGCGCCTTTATAATGGTTGCAGTACCATATTTGTCTATTCCAAACCGCAAAAGTTCTTAATATCTTCTGCAATGTTGGCATATTGCTATGGGATCTTAAATGCCAGTAATGAGCAGGGACTGATAGTGGCATTTTTTGTGGTGAAGCCTCATCAACTTTTCCTCCAGGACAGATAACAGCAAGCAAAGCCAACAAGTCCTCTTGGGAGACTCTCTGCAGACATGAGCCATCTCTAGATTGCAGCTTTGGCTTAGAGATCTGGCTTGCTGAAGGCAAGCTATGATACCACTGACAGCACTTGCAGTGCCCCTGACATCCACAGGAGCGGAGCTGGACGGGATACTCATGTCACATCCATGCGGAGTGATTGCACCTGACGGGCAACCAGAAGTCGATCTGTGGAGTGTGTCATTCATCTGTCTCCATTGTGGTTTCCATGGGAGATACCTGTGTCTGCCAAAGTGGTCACAGCTCTCATCCAATCAATCCTAATTTCTCAAATAGTTGGGAGATACCTAGTTAGCCAGACACTTCGCTGTCCAGACCTTCATTCTTCACTGTTAGCTCTCACCTCCCGTGTGTCACTTTGCAACCCCCCCCCTTGTAGGACATATTGGAAAGTTTTGCACACAAATGAGTGCAATGAAGAAAAAATTTTAAGACAGATGCCATCTGGTCCCAGTGCCCCCAGTACTTGTTTTTATTGCAGGATCTCTTAAACATTTCTGTGACAATCTTTAGGTTTTGTTTTTTGAATATCTTCTTTTACTGCAGACAACATGTTTTCATCCCCAAATTAGTCTCTGGAACTGGGTGGTGTCTTCCAAACCTGGAAAGTTGGCATCTGCTCCTGCTGACCTTCAAGATATCTTTTCTTTCATTGGTAGTGGAAAGTGCTTTGTCCACAGGACTGGATTCTGCTACAAGAGTTTTATTTTTTGGACATTTGTCTTAGTTCTATCATGAACATTTCAAGTTGTATGACTTTCACATACTTTTTATTTCCTACTAGTTTTGCTGTTATTTCCTTTGGAAATGGCTTTAGGTTGAGACTTCAAGCCCCCTTTTTTTTTCAGGATACCGCTGATTTTTCTTATGGGATGACTTTAGCTGATGAGTTATGATTTTATCTCAATTTTTCAAACTACTTGGGAAGCAGCTGATGTTAATTGTTGAGTCTTAGTGATGTCATGGGATTGCATTTGGAACAGAGCTTTCATTATGCACTGTCTCAACTTAAATTGCAGATTCTAATAGTCAAATCTTGCTGTCTTTTTTGCTGTCCAAATTTGTTTGAAAAGTCTCCTGCAATACCGATGAGTCCATCTCTTCCTTAAGGATGTCACTGAAAGCATTGTTATTAGGCATGAGAGTATTGACCTCTGCATCTGGTTTTGTGTTGTTTTGAGACATAACTTGAGATCCAGATTCTTTGCTAATAAAATCATCATCTCAGGCAGAATTTAGAGCTGGCATATTTTGTCCTAGTACTTATGTTTTAATTTTCTCTATTTCTGAATAAACAAACCAGACCTGAATATGGTATTTCTTCTTTTTCCTTTTTTTTTTTTTTTAGTTTGTTTTTTAGTCTATTTGAGCCAATAATTTTACATGGGTCCAGCCCACACTGTTACTCACCTCTCTTGCCTAATCTAGATCTGAACTAATTGAGAACAGCCTTGCTTTCCCCTGATGAGCTACTGATGCTTCATTAATGATGCTTTCTACTCCAGCACTGGGACAACACTCCCTCTCTCCCCTTCCCTTGCCAGCTTGTTGATGGGCAGCGGTGGGTCCTCCCTGGCTGGAGAAGGTCTCACCAGATGCTCTGGAGGTGGTCCAGCAGCTGCAGCAGGCAGCACAGACTCCACCATGCGCACAAGCAAGAGCCTCCCTGGGCTGGTAGGTTGGTAGAAATTGGCCAAACTGGCATGGAGAAACCATGTGGATCAAGCCCCTTTGCTCTAAAGCAGACAGCCATGCCTTGGAGAGGTGGGGGGAACGTCTTTTTCAGGTGACTGTGCTCTGCTCTGCCGTGTTCACCGGAGCTGAGCACTGGTGGTGGGGAGCAGGGTGCTGGTGGACTGGCTGTACCGAGCTGTCCTCTGGGCCAGTGCTTGGTGGTGCCTGGTAGGGAAATGCATGGGGGCACCACAGGCACTTGGCTCATCTGCTCAAGAGCCAGAACAGGCTGATCTGGGCTTGCTCAGCAGCAAGGCCAGGAGAGAGGATAGATTTCACGTCTGGGTCAGTGCCCCATTTCAGTGTAAAACTGGCACTTTTGCCTGTTTTATGCAGAAGTGATGCTCATGGCACTGACAAGAGCTGATAGACCCAGCCTCCAGCCCCCAGGAGGGCACCCAAGTATCAGCTGTTCTGGGGGCTGCATCATCCCCTGGTGGAAGCTGGTATGGGAAGACCCTGACTGGCCAGGTGTCTTGGACAGGGGGAAAGGCAGGTTGCCTAAAGAGGGATGATGGAGTAGGAGGGTCGTCCTGGGGCTCTCCACTGGGCTGCTGGTGGAGTCGTTGGGCAGGAATGGGCCTGGGACATGCTTTCCTTGTGCTGGTGGCCCCACTGACCCATGTGCCCCATCACCATGGGGTGACCATCTCCAGGAGATGCTCCAAAGCCTGCCTGAGATCTTCCTGGCCCCTCGCTTGGGACCACGCAGGAATCCCAGGCAAAGGACACAGGCTGCACGGGAGGAGGACTCCAAAGTGCATAGGGATGGCTGATGCTAACATCCAGGTCCAACAAGACAAGCTGTGCTGCTCTGGCTGACCCATGGGCAACTAGCTGTGCCCATGCCTTGCTGCCTGCCTTTGCAGTCTGCTCACGTCCCTTGTTCCTGTCCATCCATCCTGTCTGTTCCTCCAGGAGACACCCGTGGGCAGTGAGGGGGTGCTGGCAGAGCAGCCCATTCACCCTGGATGGGGCGGCTGGCATGGCATCCTGCCCCAGCTCTGCTGCTCAGCCGGTGTCTGCAGCCCAGCCCTCGCGTGCCGTCCCAGTGCCGGGGACAAGGGGTGAGATCCCCTGGGGATGGGGCAGGGCAGTGAGAGGGGACAGCAGCGTTCCCTGGAGTGGCTCTAGTGGGCTGCAGTGGCACCCCCGTTGCCCCAAGCCTGGTCTGCCTCCCAGCAGAGCGGCAACACGCAGCCCTGCCCTCACTGCCGTGCACTCTGTGGGCAGCTGCCTGGACCTGCCTGAGCAGCTCCAGATGTGCCGGCGGCCAGTGAGCCAGCTGTGCGCTGCTGCCGGGAGTCCTCAGACCGGCTGTGTCTGAGGGATGCTGCCAGCATGCCCCTCCCTGACACAGCAGGGGGCTGGGGGGCACAGCCCCTGGGGACCCCCTTGACCCCCAAGCACTGCCTGTGCACGGGGAGCCCCTCTGCACGGATGTGGGATGGGCTGCACCTCCCTCCAGATGTTTGCGTGGCCCTTGACCCCCTGTTCCCTCACAGCAGGGCCTGTCTGGGTCACACGAGGGGCTGGGGCCGGGCAGGCTCTGAGAACGCCGGCTGTTTTGGTTGCGGGAGCGGAGATGCGAGGTGATGCAGCGCAGCAGCAGGCACGTCCTGGCAGGCAGCGGTGGCCCGAGCAGCCCCCGTCTGGCAGCAGGTAGCTGGGCCCCCCGGGCGCCATGGGGAGGACACCCCTCCGAGATGTGCTGTAGGGAAATGCAAGGTGCTGGGACACAGCAGGAGGAGAAGACCAGCCCGTGGTCCGAGCAATGCATGGGAGCATGGAGAGCAGAGGGGGAGAAGCTCAGCTGCCAGGGCCAGGCAGGGCACGGCAGCAGCATGGGGCTGACCTCTGCACTGGCCCCCGGCTCCCTGACCCACGGCTTCAGCACCAGCCAGAGTCATCCTGCTGGGAAGGCCCTGGGGCAAGTGCCATCAGGCTCCCACCTTGGCTGCGGTCTCACTGCAGTGCCCTGTGGATGTCAGACCACCATCCCACCCCAGCCCTGCTCTGCTTGGACCACACAAGCTGTATTCAAGCCCTGGTGTCCCATCTGCCCATGTCTAGGATGGCAGGGGAAACTGAGGCACACAGCACCACTGCGATGGTGCCAGACCATCCCTTTGCCTGCAGAGTGAGGGGCTGAGCACACCCAACTATTGGTGGACTAGTTGGCGATGGGCAGCACAGTGCTGGGGTGGGGATGATCCTGGGGGCATGTTCAGAGGAGCCCAGGGGGAAGCCTTGGACTCTGGTGTCCTAGACAGCCCAGGGACCACTCCAAAGCTCCAGGCAAAGCCCCTTGCAGCTCCAAAACACCGGGGTCCTGTGAGCAGGGAGGGAGGACAGAACAAACGTGCAGGTGGTGCTCAAGCAGAACGACTGCTCTGCTGTGGTATCTTCATGTCTCTCGTGCACAGGCTGCGCAGGGGACCCGAGTGCTGGTGCTGTCCTGGCTCCCCCAGCAAGGTGGGTGCATCTCAGCCAGCCCAGGCTGCAGGGACCCCTTCCCTGCCTGGTGAGGACGCCACGGTCCCTCCCCGCCAGGGCCAGGCAGGCTTGTGCCTATTCCCATCCTTTACCCCGTGGTGCTTTGACTCCCCCAGGCCAGACCCCTTGTGCCCCTCAACATCCCTCCGCTGCTGCTGACCCTGGGATCCCAGCTGTGACCACGGCTCTCCTTGGGCAGCCCGGAGCTGGCCCTGCGTCCCCACCTTCCACGCCCTTTATCAAGTTCCTGCAGCCTTCCCGCCTTGCCCGCCTGGGCCCTCCGCCAGGTCGGACCGGCACAGAGAATGTGGCAGGCTGCCCACAGCCCACCTGTCCGCTCTGCCTGGGCACCGCCGGCTCCTGGCTGCTCACCATGTCAGCATGCGACCTGCTGTCCACCCTGGCTTCTTCGGCAGCGTGCAAGCCCACGGGGGATGGATGCCCCAGGCACGAGGGGGTCCAGGCATCCGGGCAGTGCACAGCCATGCTTAGGCAACACGGGAAATGCCTCCAACAGCTTCTCCCAGAGGCACCATAAAGCGCCAGAGCAATCCCTGTGCTTGATGCAACGCTGTGGCAGTGCTGCCGGGGACTGCTTTCGGCACAGGGGTCCAGCCAGCACTGCCAGTGCCTGCTGCCCCTCGCAGATGCATGGGGGTGCAAAGCCAGCCTCGCGTGGGCTTTCCTGGCAGCAGGGGACACCTTGCACAGACCCAGCCTCTCTTCCTCCTCGCTTGTGCTCCACGGGCACCTCCGAACGGCATTGATGGGCTTGGCACACTCTGAGCCCCAATAAGCAGTGCCAGAACAGGTATGTGCCAATGTCCTGGAGGCCAAACAGTCCTGTGCCCCCACTGGGGACCCCTTGGCCTTTCCTCCTCCTTCCTGAGGCTCTTCTCCTTCCCCAGGTGGCCCTGCAGCCTGTGTCCAAACCCTCCCCACCCTGCTCCAGCCCTTTCCTTTGCATCAGGGCTGTTCATCCACCCTGCAGACATGTGACAAGCAGAACCATGACCTTGACCCTCTCAACAAGCTTTTGGTGGTTTTGGGGCAGCAGGGCTGGGCAATAGGATGAAGAGGCCATTATCTGCATGAGGGGACCTTGGGGGACAGCAGCCTTGGAGACATGACTGGAAGAAGATGGGTCTTTCCAGGCTTTCTGCCTTCCCACGGCCCCTTGGCTGGCTGAAGTGCCTATCTAGGGCTGTGCAGGAAGCTCTCCCTGCCAAGGAGTTGCCCCGACTATCAGGAGTTGTTTCTGGATGAGAAATTGTACAGCAGTGGCTGCCAGGCTGGATGGGATGGGCAGTGTTCAGAGGAAGTGGAGATGGGATGGGAAGGGATGGGATGGGATGGGATGGGATGGGATGCCCAAAGTGTGCCAGAAGGACCAAGCACTGTCAGGCCATCTCCAGCCCCCTAAGATGCCCCTGGCAGCAAGCAGAGGTTGAGCTGAAGCAGGAGCTGATGCTAAAGGACACATTCCTGATGCTGAAGAGGGATGTGGGGAACGAGTAGCTGGAAAGGCTGGAGAATACTGTGTCAAGGTACTGCGGGATGTGCCTGGACCCAGCTGCCTGGGAATGGGGCAGCACAGAGTTTGGATCCCTGGCCATTGCCACATCGGTGCTGCAAGGCAGTACCTGGAGAGCTGCTGCCACCCTTGGGCTTCTGCTCATGGTCACGGAAAATCCCAGCGGTAGAACCAGAGAGAGACCTTGCAGTGACTCCCACCAAACTGTTGTCAGATGGAGAGAGTCACGAGTAAGTCTGAGGACCCAGGTGCTCAGTTATAACAAGTCATTCAAAATAAACAGTTTTTGATGAAACAGTTTTCAGTAACTTTTTCCCAACTGCTGATCAAAAACCAAAGTAGCCTTGAAAAATGTACAAGATGTATGGTGAGAAACTAAACCTGGAGCCTCACAGGTCACTTTTTCCATGAGGTGTGCCTCTAAACAGGCACAGCCCTGGGGAAGATGTGGTCTGTGCTGGCTGGATTCCCTGCACCTGGCCCTATCCTGGCTTTTCCTCATGGCTCCGGCGCTCCCATGGCTGGAGAGGACTCAGCCCACCCAGTGCTTTCTCCCTCCTCCAAACCCCCCTTGGTGCTGGGGGCTGCCCCGCAGCCTTGCGCCCAGGGTCCTCGCTCTGCTGGGACGGCGTGGAGCCACCCAGCCTGTGCTGTGCTCAGAGGGGTCCTGTGCTGCTTGCCAGGGGCTGAGCCTCTCACCCAGGCACAGTGCCTGTTGCAAGCCCCAGGCAGCTGTGTTAGCACAGGAGGCTCCCATCCAGCCTCAAAGCGCTTGCTCAAACCTCAGGTTGCTCCAGGTCTCTTGCTGCAAGGAGCTGGGAGAGGTGGCCAAGCTCTGGGCTCTACGTCTGTGCCACAAGCTGGGAGGCAGAGGCCAGCAGCAGTGGCCTCCTTGTTTCTCAACTCCACCGTCCTCTGCCACCCACTAACCCTGCTTTGCAGCCTACAGCACCAGCAGGACACAGGGGACACTGCAGCAAGGTGCCCCTGTGCCTCCAACAGCACCAGGGCATGGAGGGGATCTCCCCAGGCCATGACCTCCCTGTTAAGGACAAGGTGTCCCTCCGGAAGGTGCATGTCTTGAAATCTCCCGTCCCAGTGCCTTGGCAGCCTTGGCTTTGCTGTTATTTGTGTCTGGGCCCCTTATCTTGCTGCCCCACCTAGCATGGTGCTGGCCCTGGTGTCCCTGGTGCCAAGGCCATGGGCTAATCACAGCCCTGTGCCCAGCCCAGCACCGGGGCTCAGGGGGGACAATTGGAGGAAGCTGTGTCCCTCGGCAAACCCTGAGATTTCTTCTGGAAGTGACAACTGCCAGGAGAGCTGGCAGGGGATAATGCTGCATGTGGGGACTGGCACGGTCCCAACCAGCACAGCAGGAGCTGTGCCCTCCCCTGCCCCACGTGCAGCCCCCTGCCCAGACCCCCACACCTGCCGGGGGGTTCAGACGCGGTGGGCGGGTGGGCACACACGCCGCAGGGTGCCCATGCACGCAGCCAGCGAGCACCCCACGCTCGCTGTGGGGCTCCCGCAAACCTGCATGCACGGGCTTCATGTGGTGACGGCAGAGCCAGACGTGCGCTTGTGCACCCACGTACCCGCTCGCACACACCTGGCCACAGCAGGGCTGCGCACACACGTGAACACTCACGAGAAGATGTGGGCCGTGCTTGTTAGCACGAACAGGAGCCATGCACATGTCTCAGGGCACAGGCACAAACCAGGGCTGTGCACGGGAGCACCCAGGCAAACATGCTCCAACGGGGCCACGTCCACACACACGCGCGTGCGCAGAGAAGGAGGTGCAGCAGCGCGTGCACGTGTGCGTGTGTGTGCTTACACAGAAAGGTATGGATGCCTTCCTGTCACACTGCCCAGGCAGGACCCAGTGTGTTTGCCCCTGCGTGGAAGCCCCCAGCCCAGCAGCCGTATGCTCTACCTGCACACAGTGCGGTGCTCAGTGGAGGCGTCTCGGTGATGGCCCTCAACACCTTCTGCATGGGCTCAGGTCTGGAGAGCCCTCAAATCCCCGCCCAGGCTCTTTCCCACCCAGCAGTCCCCTCTGCTGCCCCTGAAGCCCAGGTGCTGCAGGGTCCCTGGCTCATCCTGGCTCATCCCATGGCGGGGGCTGCCTGCTTGGTGGTGCACGGCGTGCTGGAGCGCAGCTGGCCATGCCTGTGCTGTGCTGTCCAGCCGTTCAGCTCTGGAGGACAAGCTCCTTAAAAGGCTGGAGACGTGCAGGTGGCTGATGCTTTCCCAGGGAGCCAGGAGTTCCTGGAAGTTGCCTCCCGGTGCCAGAGAGCGAGTCCTGGAGAGTTGCGTGGGTGAGCCTTCCTGAAAGGATTCGCCCGTGCCAGATCTTGCCCCGCCACGGGCTGCCCTGGCAGGGCCGGCTGCTCTCCCTGCACGCCCCCCGCTCGCTCCCGCGGGCAAGGCGTGTGCGTGCAGCCAGCACCACGATCTCTGCCGCAGGCTCGCCTCCCAAAGGAAACCGACCTTGTGCCCAGGCTTTGCCGTGGCAGACGTGTGGCCAAGAACTGCCGTCATTGCCGTCCCTGTCCCTGTCCCCAGCCTCGTGCCTCTGCTGGCCCTGTTCCCCGGCTCGGGCAGGCTCGGGTACCTGCCAGCCAGGACATCCTGTGGCTGATAATGCCTCTTAGCTCGTAGCCCTGTAGCTCCTTCTCATGCCCTGCGCCCTCTTGGGCTCCCAGCAGCAAGGTGGGTCCTCACAACCTTCCTTCTGAGTGGGATAAAGGCAGGTGTCTCCTTCTGTTTTAGTCTCCCCATGACTTGGGAGCAGTCCAGCTTGTCTCGGCCCCACCATATGCTTGGGATGCCCAGCATGCATCCTCCAGGAGCCCATCCCATGGACCAGAGACACCTCCAGTCCCACACGGACACTTGAAAGGTGCCTATTCCCCACCTGAGACATCCCTTGGCAGTGGCCAAGGTCTTGTTTCCTTGGAAGCTCTGATGAAACCCCAGCCATCATGTCCCTCCAGCGAGCCGAGGCCATGCAGTACTTCTGTCCCCTCCTCTGAGTGGTCCAGATCCACCCCCCACCAGCATCAGCAACCAGTCCAGCACGTGGCTGGACAGGAGATAGTCATGAGACAGTGGCCAGCCTCCAGGACCTCGAGGAACTGCATGGAGGCCTGTGCACAGCTCCACTGTGGGTCTGTGCTTCCCAGGAGAGGGAGAGGACAAGGGCACATGGTGGACAAGCAGCAGCACAGAGGTGGCAGATCCCATCCCCCAGGATCCCATCTCCTGGATCCCAGGATCCCAGCCTCGGTGATCCCAAGATCCTTTTGACCTTTTGATCCTCTTGACTGTGCCACCTCACCTTGCTGGCTTAGGGTTGGCATCTGCAGCCTGGCTTTGCCTCAAGGGCTTCCACCAGACACAGTCACCTCTTAAGGCACAGCTCCCATGGACGGCTCTAAGCGCAAAACCTTCTTGCGGCACCACACCATGCCCGTTTTCTTTTACTCCGGTTCTCAATGTCACCCATTCGCTGCTTTCCCGAAGCCTCCTGACTCACCGTATTCCTTGCTGTGCCTCCTGTTCTTCAGGGATGCTGATGACCTGGCCCCAAAAACGCATTGTAAGGAGCTCTGCTAACTGCTGTGCCTGACCCTCCAACACACCCTGTCCTCTCCCTTGTAGCCCAAATGATCCCGTGTCACCCTGCTTCTCCTCCAGCCTTCCTTGTAATTACCTCTTGTCTAAAAAAAACCAAACCCAAAAATGAGCTTTATTTTTTTTTTTAAAGATGCCAAGTCAATCTGGTACAGTCTATCCCTGATAAACAGCCCTCCCTCGGGGCCTCTTGGGATCAGAAATAGCGCAGGGGCTGGACCTGCTTGGAGCAAACATTCCTCCCTGCACACGCATGTCTGCTTCCCCTGCCCGGTCGTCCCCCAGCAGCCGCGGGGCCTCGGGGACCAGTGCCACGACTGCTTCCTGCAGGTCTCGGCAGCCCCCGGGGAGGGGGATCCATCCACCTCCAGGCAGTTGCACATCCCCCCCGGGGCATCCCCCCCGCCAGCCTTCCCTGCGGCACAGCTTGGCTGGGCTCGCCATTTCTGCAGGGAAAAATATTTATTTATTAAAGCGTGCCACTGAGTCATGATAATCCCCGAGGGGCAGCCGGTAAAGCCCCGCTGATCCACGCTGCGCTGACTTGGCAGCCGCTCTCGGATGGTATGTGCTGCTGATCCCCCAGCCACCTCCCGGGGAACGGTCACTGCTGGAGTCGAGTGGACCTGAGATGGTCCCGTTCGCTCCCGGGGGAGCAAAGCGTGGCCGCTCGGGTGCCCCCGACCGCTGGCCCACAGGGCTCTCTGCTCCACGGAGAGATGCAGGGTCCTTCCCAGAGCCCAGGAACCTCCTCTGCCCTCGGTGCTGGGCCAGTTCCCTTGCTGGGACCGCTCGCAGGGCACCAGGACCTACCCCGTGCTCCCAAGAGGGCTTTGCCTGTTTCCAGCCCTCGCCGTGCTGTTGGGTGGAAAGCTGTTCATTTCGCACAACAGACGTTGCTCTCTCTGGCCTTGTCCTGCCGGTCCTTCCAAAGGTTTTCTGTGCTCTCTGTCCCCTTTACCTCGTGAGGGTTTCAGCACCGACAGCTGACCATGGTGAGCTGCCCCTTCCCAGCTCCCTGCTGGGACACTGGCTCCTGCCCACCCTGCTGTACCTGGGGACTTCCCTCCCCGTCACTCCCCAGGGACATATTTTTGTCCTCTTCTTCAACAGGGGCTGCTTAATGCAATCAGTCTCTTAAAAGATTGCAAACGCGACGCTGCAAATAAAGACACGGAGCCCCCATATACTGCCCATCACAACACCTTTGTGGACATCATAGAGTGTGCCCTGTAGCTCAGTGGCTCCTGATGCTGTCTGCTTTCTTCTCTGTAATAATTTTTGTGACTATTCCCTGACCTTTCATCCAGCCAGCCTCCCCTGTGATGGGTGTGGGCTGAGCACAGCCCTCGGTGGGGGCACACCAGGACGCTCACAGCCTTCCCACTTCTTCTCCAGCTCCCCTGTGTCACAGCTTTGGGGAGTGTGACCCCAAATTACCTGCCAGACCCCCAAGCTGCCCCCTGGGAGGGAGCCCCCCACCCCTGGGAATGGGGGTCAGGACCCTCGGTCTGCGGATACGGGGCCAGAGCCCCTGGTCCGTGCTCTGCTCCTGCCGGAGTGGCTTCACACGCAGCTAGAAACACACTGCTTCTCACAGGGCAGAGTGGTTGCTCTCTCCTACCGCAGCCTGTGCCATCTGCAGACAATATTAATCATGTTTTTCATCCATTAATCACTTATAACATTAATCATGTTGTCTTCATGTTAAATAGCAGAGGACTGGGACTGCAGGAACTCACTCGCAAGTGATGGGCCTCATCTCAGTTGCTTCTGAGAGCTGACAGCCAGCCAGCGTTCAATTACATTTCACGTATGCCATGTGGCTTTCATATTGTTTAGTCTCTAATCGAAATCTGGGGCCGGATTGAATTACCTGTCCCACAACAGCGCACTGTGTTGACATAACTACCGCCTCTAGAATTACATCGCAGAGCCCTCGCGTTCGCTGGAGGCGATCCCTCACCCGTAATTGCACAGCAGCTGCTAGGCTGTCAGCCGTCCACGCATGTCTCATGAAACATGGTCTCTTTGCCTGGTCTGTGGCTGCCCATGACCTGAGTCAGGCTGGCAGGAGTGTGACTGGAGAAACAGCTGTATGAAACATGGTCCTCAGCCTGCGTACAGAGCACCTGGATCTCCTGGCAGGAAAGGTCTAGCCTTTGAAAACATCCCCTTGGGGTGGTTCTCCCAGAAGCCCCCAAGGTTTAGTTGGTGGGGGGGCTCTGGAGGCATCAAATCCAGTCTCTGACTCACAGCAGGACCATCCCCAACATGAGGTGGCTGTGGCTTTGTCTACCTGAGGCTTGAAAGCCTCCAAGGATGGAGATCTCCCACCTCTTTTGCTTGTCCCCACGCTGGGATCCTCCCAGGAGTTGATATTGCATCTCAGGCACAGGAATAAACACCCCAAATCTTGGCCACAGAATCCATGCAGAGAAATCTTTCTCCTGTGGTGCAAAGTACTTTTGGTCAGGGATCCAGTCCCTGTTTCATTGCCACAACAACATATATACTTCATGCCTTCTGTCAGAAGGATTTACGTGCATAACTGACACTTAGCACAGCTTTTCCCCACCTTTTACCCAAAGTTTGTCTCTGAACCTGCCTGGGGAGGACCGTCATTCCTTCAGCAGACAGACACGGAGGCAGCTTTCTCCTGTCGGGTCCCTACACTTCTCCCTAGGGACTGAGCCCCTCACCATTGCTCCAAGCTCCTGGAGCTGCTGGAGCCTGGTAGCAACACAGTGCTCGTGGCAGCTGGGTCTGGGTAGAGGAGCAAGTCTGGTTTCCCCCCAGAAATCTGACATTTGGAGATTTGGGTTTGTTTGGATGTAGAATGAACCCAAGACACAGAGCTTCTCCAGTCAACAGATTTTTTTGGGGGGTGGGGGGCTTGGATCCGAAGCTGACTGCCCTGCCGCCCAGGCCCAGGGAATTCCTGGGAATGCTGACTTCACGCTACTCCTCTTGCTGCTCTGTCCTCCAGCCAAAGCCCAGGCCAGCCATGGGAGCTGAGCTTCTCATGGAGCGGTGAGTGGAGACCTGGGGCTTGCAGACTCTCTAGGCTCTTGGGTTGCTGCCCATGCCCCAGGCAGCTGCTCAGGAGCAGGGGGAGGAGGAGGATTGCCAGGCAGCAGGTCTGGCAGTTTCTTGGCAGAGTTCAACTGCAATCAAACCGTCTCCACAAAACATCACGATGAGCCAGCACATTCCAATGGAGAAATGTCTTGTCTAAATGTTTCTGACCAACTCTCGTGCAGCAGCTTTCTCACTTTTCCTTCTGGCTGTGTTTCTGAAGGAAAAACTCTTCAAACACCCAACCCTGGCTAGGGATGCTGTAGGTGTGACTGCGCCGTCTCAGCCCAGGTCCAGACCCTCCACCTGGGGTCTGATGAGCCTCAGGAGAATCCCACCAGTGCTGGGCTGCCTGAGGAGCCCTAAATGGACACAAGAGGAGCATGGTGTGCGTGCCTTGTGGGTCAAGGAGCCCTTCTTGCAGTGGAGGGCAGCATGGACTAAAGCCTGAGGAGCCCTGAGGCTGGGCTCAATGTGTGTGTGCATATGACCCAGGAGAGCTGAGGTGATGCCCAGCAGCAGAGACCCAACCTTGAGACATGTTGGATGTGTGGAGGACAAGACATTCTGTCCACAGCAAGACGAGCTCCAGCGCTCAGTGCCGGGGTCTTCTCTGGTGGAGGGTGTAGACCTGCTCCCAACCTCCCACTGCAGAGTCAGCTCCCCTGCATCCACATCAGAGGGACGTGGGATTTCCTCCTCTGCTGAGAGCTTCTAATGGTCCTCAAGCTCCTGCTGCTTCTTCAGAGATGTCGCTCACCCCTGTTGTCACTCCTGGCATGGGCAGCAGAGCAGGGCAGGGTGCCCTGATGCCTGGAGGCTGTAGGAGCAGGTGTCCCTCACCCCAAGGACTGATGATCCCTGCCACACCAACTACACCGGGGAGCAGGAGATCTCCCAGGGCTCTCTGAGGGCACGTCCCAGCCCCAGCCTTTGGCATTGCCATCGTGGGGAGCTGGACAGGATAGGAGGACACGTTGTGCCCATGCGGAGGGCAGGTCCACCATCAGCGTAGGGCTGGCTGGAAGCGCGCACGCTTCCGGGGGGACGAGGCGCGCGGGGACGCAGTGTGTGCTCACGGGGAGCGCGTCGGGCAGCACGTGCCTGGCGGGGTGTGCGCGCACATGTGTCGACGTGCGTCTCTGGCGGCGGGTGTTGTTGTGCTGGTCTGTGCGGGGAGGGCGTGCGCGCCAGCCAACATGTGGTTTGTGTTTAGAGTGTGTGTCTGGTGGTGTTTTGTAAATGAGGTGCACTCGGCGATGTGTGTGTTCATTCTGGCACGCCGCGGCCAGTGGTGCAGCATTCCCTGGCCCGCCGCACGCTGTTTGTATAACGGGGCATGTGTTTAGCAACGCGGGGATGCTCGTGCATATGCGCACCGCCTGCGTGTGTGCGCGCCTTCGCGTGGCAAAGCGCGCCTGCTGCGCGGCCAGCCCGCCGCGGGATCCATTTTAATTTCGGAGATGAGTTTGGGGCTGAAAACCATTTTCCCCGTGTGGCTGCCGTTCCTAGGAGAGCAGTCCCTGCTCCCTCCTTCCGCCAAGCTGACCCCGACCGGGATGTGTGAAGGGGGGATGCGCTCCCCCGCCGCCCCCCACCGTGCTGCGCTCCCCAGGGAGCTGATGAAGTGCAACGTTTTGCGGGCCGGTGGCCCGGGCTGAGCCCAGCAGACAGCCTCTCCCTCCGCAGCACCCTTTCCGCACGCGAGACCCGAGCGAAAACACCTGGAGCCAATTCCCAGCCCCGTCAAGCCAGCAGGAAAAGGAGGCGTCCGAGGCCCCTCTTCGTAAATGCGCGGTCACCGGGCTGTTCGCTTCCCCCCAGGAGGAAGGAAGGGCGGTCTGGTGGGCTGGCTGGACGGTCCAGGGATGCTTGGAGCGAGATGAAGGGCGGTGAGGCGACGCGCAGGGCATCTCCGCGCCGCGCCTCGGGATGCATGGGTCTTGGACAGAAACGGCCAGTCTGGGAATTGAGCGGCCGGCTTGCGGCTGGCTTTATAGTGCTTTGGAGAGGAGGAAATGCTGTCTCCGTGGCGGTGAAGCTGCTTTCCAGTGCTGGCGAAAGTTCAGCCATCCCGAGCCCGGGCGGGGAGAGAGGCTGAGGGAAGGCAAGGGGAGAGGGCGGGAGAGGAGGCAGAGATGCACCTGAACAACCCTGGAAAAAGCCCCCCGCCTCTCCTGTGTGCTGCAGAGAGGCAGTGGGGCCAAAAGCTCCCCGCTCCCCAGGTTTGGGGCACGGTAAGCAAGTCCTGAGGTATCAGCACCGATGGTGCGGCTTGGGGACCACCAGCTTCTCCGGGGCCAGGACAGGTTGACTCATGGGGACTCAGCAGGGGCTTGGCACCTGGTGTAGACAAGGAGGGGAGACTCATCAGCAGGAGCAAACCCTGCTCTGGCAGGAGCAAATAGGGGAACCACCGGCTCCTTGTGGCTGGCTCAGGAGGGGGAACGAGGCTGTTGCACAAATGTTCCGTGCTTCCCAGCAAGATCCAGGCGGCATTGAGCTGTCCTCCTCCTGGCTCGGACAGCGGGCAGGCTGCCAGAGGGCAAACCTGCCAGACGGTGGACAATCCATCCCCGTACAGCTCAGCAAGGCCAGGGACAGGTGTCGGAGGAGAGCAGAAACTGCCCGAGGAGCCGATGGCTGCACTTGTGTAACATCATGAGCAATGGCGAAAGCAGCAGAATGTAGGAAGGATGCTGATGCAGAGCAGCTTCAGAAACAGTGAAGGATGGAGAGAGAGTTTGGCAATCAACATCCGACTTTTATTCCTAGTTAAATAACAGAGCACATCGTATGAGAGAAAGTCATTAAGTGTCAAGAGCCAGATTTCAGAGGAGCTCAGTGCCAGGTTTCCCAGCACTCGCACCACAGCGGGGCCAGGCTTTCTGAAAAGCCGGCTCCCATTTGGAGCCACCACAGCGGCCAGGCTTGCAATGGGGCTGGCTGGGGCTCCCGGGGGACGTGTCTGGCTGGGCTCACCGGGGAGCCAAGTGCTCGACCTGCCCAGCTCTTCTCCAAAATGCCTGACCGGTGCCTGGTGCCGACGGGGTGCTCCCCAGCACCGACCCTGCAATGTGTCCCCACTGGGTGGGCGAGAGGAATCGTGTCACCTGGTGGGCTGGGAGGGTTTTAGACCCTTGTCGGACTGGCTGAGGCTTTTCAAGCAGGAGACTGACAAATTGTGGGTTGTTAGCTTCCTGTGGGAATTTCTAAGTGAATAATCATTGTGAACATCATGAAAAGCATTTTAATAGTCAGAGAATACCATCTGGATGTTCACAAACAAAGGCGATATAAATCCACGACTGACAGTGCACTGAACTCACTGCTTTTATAAGTAAAAGTATTTCCAAATTGTTTCCCAAATTATTTAAGCAAGTCTTTCCTCTAATGAAATTCAGAAAAGATCCTAACATAGGCAAACAGTACAGACTGAGCACAACAGAAACTTTATATAGAGCGATCAAAGTTTGGGTCGGATGTAATCAAATGACATCCCCCGCGTACGAATGCAGTCCGTGTTCAGAGATAAGAGGAATCCCAAACTCTTCTGCAATGGGAGGAATAAATCTGGAGGTGCCAAAAGGGAACTGGGGGAGAGAGTGGGGAATAACTCAAACCAGTTTTTGTGGGTGTGAAGGCCTTGCATGACAGTGGCAAGCACTGCGGGGCTCCTTGGAGGGCGTACCAGGAGGGATGTGCTCGGTCTGGTTGCAGCTGCCTCTGAAGTCCTCGCAGCGGGGGACCCTGGGAGGGGCGGGAGGGGAGGGGTGCTGCAGATAAGAAGAGGAGAAGCTAGCCAGGCACAAGCCTGCTTTGCAGGGAGGAGAGAGGTGCTAACGGCACGGCTGGGTGTTGGCTCCAAGGTGATGTGCTATGATGGAGAGGAGATGGAGAGGGGAGCTCTCAGGAGGAGAAGATGGCAGGCATGGGCACGGGGTTGTCTCCAGCAGCAGGGATGGACCTTGCCACCCACAGGTTTTGGGTCAGAGGTGCGCAAACCAGCAGAAGTTGGGCTGGATGGGGGGGCTGCAGGACTCCCAGCTTGTCCTGGGTGGTGACTGCTGCTTTTTGTGACATGCTGTGACATATCATGCTGTGACATGCTGTGACACTGTGACATGCTGGGTGGCTGCTGCTTTCCTGGACAAAATCCCTGGAAATCAGGCAGCAGCACAGATCCTGACCTCTGTGTCCTTATGTCCAGGAGCGCACCTCTCGACAGCCCAAAGCGGCTGCTGAGCCAAGGGCTTTGTTCAGCGCGGGCCTCTGCGGAGAAGGAGCTGGGAATGGAAGCGGTGATCTGGAGCCAGTGGAGGCCACACTGACAGCAGAGCAACCTCAGACGTGTTGGAGGCAGAAACTGGCCAAACCAGGCTGCGAGCTGGCCACCAGTGTGCTAGGACGGCCACTGGAGAAGTGATTTCGCGGGCAGCACCTAGACAGCTGTGGCTAGCAGCATCACTTTCTGATTGTAGCCCGAGGACTACTGTGCCTCTGTCACTCTTGGACCCCTGGCCAGACTTTAGGATCCTGGCAGACGATACAGAAACATCTGCTCTTGCTGGCTCTTGCCAATCCAGCTCTTGCAGCAATGGTTGAGGGTCCTCCAGCCAGCAAGGGCTGGGGAAAGCTTTGGGCTGTGGATGAGGGGTCCAAAAACACTTGTACCGTGGCATTTGCCTGCAGATGTACCCTTGCAAACATGGGACAAATCTGTCCCATACTAGCTACTATAAAGAAAATTAACTCTATCCCAGCCAAAACCAGCACACCCTCCATGGAGAAGCCTTGGCTAGAAAGCGGGCAGTCCCCAACCCCACCAAGGCACCCCAGCACTCCACCTCCTCTGCATCACCTCGGAGCAGAGGATGCTCCGCTATCCAAGGGGGCAATGAACCCCAGTTCCTGGATTTCATCTGAATTCACCTTGTCCTGTGGTGCTGGGCAGTCTTCTGAGTGAAAAAAAGTCATGTTTACTTGTCACTGTTTCAGGCCAAGTTCTGAATAGGAGTGGGTACAAGGTTTGGAAGCAAAAACAGTTCCTCACAGAAAGAAACGGGAAATAAAATCTGATCTCTCCACCATGATGGGATACCTGCTCATGACAGGACACCTACTGACAGCCGGACGCCTGCTCCGCCAGACCCTCTTTGCTGGGATCAGGCTTTTCTCCTTGCCCCAGACGCACCACTCATTTCCAACGTGAGCTCGGCTGAGAGAGCATGGCTCAGGGCAGGAACACACGAGGAGGACGCGGCGTGGGGTCGCTCGGTCGTGTTGCCTCTTGGCTCCCGTCCCCCCCACCTCCCCACCTTGTGCCAAGGTTTGCTGCCTCCATGGGGCTTGGAGGTGAGTCCGAGAGCTTTGCAGGTTTCCAGCGCCGTGCCTTGAGTTTCTCCTTGGAAACATTAATGGTACATGCCTTCTGTTCAGCCCGTGGGCTCCAGCACAGTCTCAGCGTTGGACTGAGACCACGCTCGGTCTCTTTGGATGCATCGGAAAGATTCCAGACACAGGAATAAAGTGTTTGCCCAGACACACTGCTGAGGGCAAGCTGCCCCACACCAGACCAGCTGCCAGCTCGGGGGTGCCATGTCCCTGAGTGGCCCCCAGAGCATGGCTTCTGTAGGTCCCAGCAATGAGACCAACGACTGGACCACTCCTGCCTGGATAAACGGGACAAGTGGTGTCACCAGTGATGGGGGATCAGACGGGCTGCCCGTTTCCTTGCAGTCACTTTGCTAACATGCCCCTAAACCTTGTCCCAGCCAGAAAAAGCATTAGTCACCATTACAAAGTCAGGATGAGCAGACAGAAATAACAAGCGCATTTGTCTAGAGCATGTCCATGCCAGGCAAAATATTGTGGCCAGGACCATTCTGCGCTTGTTCTGAGGAAGGGGCAGAGGAACCTGCTCGGCTGAAGTGGAGGGCAGGGCTTGTGGTACATCGCCCCAACACCTGGCCAGCTGTGTGGGGCACTGGTGACCTCTGGAGCTGGCCCTGCCCAGGACCTTCATGGGTCTGCAGAGATGGACTGAGCTGGCACAGGGGCTGGTGAAGTGGTTTGGCTCCCGGGAGTGCAGTGAGATGTAGAAGGACTTGGGGAGGCAATGCTGTGTGACCTCCTGGCTGTCAGAGGCTCTCTGGGCTAGCTCATGGCCAGCCATGAGCTGGTGGACATTTTGGAGGGGACTGCAGCTTGGGACCTCCTCCATGCCACATCAGCCCGGTCCACGATACCAACAGCATCTCCCTGCACCGGTGCAGGGGGCAGGAGGGCAGCAGGCTGGCTGTGAGGAACCAGGCAGCCCACCCCCCCGCAAGACAGCTGCCCCTCTAACATGGCCCGTCCACCCACTTCAGCATCACCGCAGAGGAGCAGAGACTCTGGGAGCAGGACAAGCCAGGACGTGGATACCGGCCGATGAGGGGAGAGGATGAAGGGAAATCTGAAGTCGGTGTGCGAAAAAGGAGAGCAGCGAGGATGCAGCCGGGCACTGGTGACGGGGTGGCTGCAGACAGTATTGCAGCAATGTGCTGGCATGGAGCGGGGGCCAGTCTAAAGTCAAACATAGGGAACATTTCTACCAGACGGGACAATTACACACTGGAGCTGCTTGCCAGTGAGGCCCCATCACGAGTGGAACAGATCCCATAAGATACTTCTAAGTTTAGAGTAAAGGACCCCTCTCCAATAGGGGAGGATGCAAGACTGGAGACCTAAATCCCGCATGTCGCCGCCAAACCGCACTCCCCGGAGCACACATGAACCGCTCTTGCAACACTCGAGTTACGGCTGAGACACACATTCCAGCCGAAACCCCTATTTTCAGTTGTTTATACATCGCTCAAAAAATATCCTTTTGGACTGAATTTGTTCATGCTTGATCTCAGCCCAAAAAACCAAAGAATTATTTGAGGATGGTTTGAACAAAATCCGTTCAGCTGTTTCTGTGTTATGTAAGCAGAATAAATATGTTTTCCTCTTTTCAAACATTTTTCTCATCCTCGCTAGCTGTCAGATAACTCAAAATCAGCTTCATGATTTGGAAGTGTTGTACTTAGCCCATGTCTGGCTCTCAATGAGGGATCAACCTGCTCATCAGCCGAACAAGACCTCCTCAGGGAGTGAGGAAACCAGAAAGGACTACAGCTCTTATGTGTGGTGCTGGACATCCTTAAAGGTGGTCTCCAGGGGCAGGGGAGCACAGCCAGGCACCTTCTAAGAGTGCTCAGCACGAAGGGGTTGGCCAGTGCCAGCTAAGGGTGAAATAAATAGATATTGAACAAGGATGTGGAGAAGAGCAGTAGGCATTTGTGCAAAGGGGAGGTAAGCACTGTGCTGTTGCACAGACCACGCGGTAAGAGGAGGGCTCTTGGGCCAGTGGTCTAACAGGGGCTGTGCATGTCTCGCTGCCCACCTACCAGATCCATGAGAGCTCACAGTATGCTCTGTAGCTGTTCCCTGCTTTTTTTGTGCTGTGCCCATGCTCGTTGGTTGTGGATTGTGTTTGCAGAAGAGGATAAGTGAGGGAGAAAAGCTCACAAACTTGGAGAGATTCTTTCACCTCAGGATTGTGCGCAGATGCAGAGAGGTAATTGGTGATGGGCATTGCAGAAGGAAGCCCAGTCCTTGGTGAGGTGGATGAGACAGATGTTGGGAAGGCTTTGTGCCAGCATCTTTGGGGTGTTGGCACAGAGCTGTTGGAGGTGAATACAGAAATATCCTTGAAATTCAAGACTGGAGAAGACTGTCGTCCAAGTTTTAGGAGTTCACACCAAGCCAGTGTAGAGGTGATGCCTTGACCCAGCAGATCCGTGTGCTCGTTGGACTTACTCTTGGATGAAGGGATGAGGAGGCAACGTCCACCCCCATGGCGTGCTCCACAGGAGTGAGGGTCTCCAAGACACCTGGGTGCTCGCCTCTTCCTGGTTTGAAGAGGAGTTAAATACCTGAACGCCTGGCAGTGGCTGGGATGTCATTCCTGATCCAGCACCTACAGAAACCAAGGGAAGTCCATCCAAATGCTGATTCTTAACTATGAGGCATTTGTTCAAGGAACGACATTCAAGTAACTACAGACAAAATGCTATAGCAACGAAACTGAGCTGCCAGTAACAGAGACTCCAACACAGTGTCAATGTTTTGTGGAGAAACCATGGGAAAAATGAGAAGGATCATTCTAAGCCGGAGATGGGGAATTTTCAAGATAATCAGGAAGCTGATAAAAATGCCCTAAGCACAAAAGGAATTAAATTAAAGTCCTTCAGCTGAATGTAGAGGCTGCTTCAGCATCTGTACAAGCCACTAAGGGCTCACAAAATTTGAGTGAAGAAAGAGGGCAGGAACAAGAATCACTTTAAGTCTGTCAGGAGGGAAAAGGCTGTGAAACCATGAGCAGGCGAAGGGAAAAGAAGATTTTGGTGGAAATCCAGAAACATCTTGACTTTGATTGAAGTCCCCAACCCAGGGACTAGAGGAGCAAGGAAAGGTACCAGTAGTCAAGCGGAGACCTCAGTGCCTTCAAGGGGAGACCACAAGCCTCCTGGAGCTAGTGTGAGCCCTAGATGCCTCCTTGGAGCAGAGGCATCACTTGGACCCACAGGAGGGTCTGATCCCCTCTGAAAACTTCCAGCACCTCTAGGCAGGCTGCACTGGTGAGAAACCAGTGTCTCCAGGGTCCTGGGGCAGAAGGCATAATTTAACTTGAGAGGGAGTGTTGAACACTTGCCAGGACTGAAATGAAATCATAGCCAGAGCTGGGTGAAATCTGCCTCTGCCTCCTTCCTTGTTCCACTGGAGGATCCTGTCAATGGCTTCAGCAGTAGAAAAGGATATATGAACACCCCTAGATTTGCTTTAGGGCAGCAGAGGCATCTGGAAACCCAACTATTTCCTTTTGACAGTTCAACTTAACTTGGGTGACTTTGCACTGAAGCAGATAAAGAGTGCTTCCATGATCCGTCCTATGAGCAGGGAGAAATACGTTCTTAGCCCATCTCAGATGTTTGCAAAGCAGACATATATCTTAGTCCTGAGCTAGCAGAAGAAAAGTGCTGGAACAAAATGATACATTAAAAAAGAAAGCGCCAGAACCACATGGTAGAGCTGAGAGTGCTCAGGGAGACGAAGAATGTAGCAGCTGCTCTGTCAACTGAAGCAGGCAATTTAACATTAAAGCTACTGCTTTCCAGAAGTCTGGAGTGAGGCAGATGTATTGGTCTGCAAAAACGGCAGCAGCAATGATCCTGGGAACAGTCCAGCAGCTCTTTGTTCAGGAAAACGTGCTGGAAGGAAGCAATCATTGAGGTTCAGATAAAGCCCGTCGGAGGGACCTTGAGGTCCCTCTGTCTTGTTGACAAGCTGGATGGATCGGACAATAGGAACCTCATGAAGTTCAACAGAGACAAATACTGTGTCCAGCATCTGGGATGGAGCAATCCCATGTGTCAGGACAGGCTGGGGACCAACCAGCTTGAGTGCATTAGCTCTGCAGCAAAGGACATGGGGACTGGGTGAACAAGCTGACCATGAATCAGCAGTGCGTTTTTCCAGTGATGAAAGCCAACTGGTGTGCTGTGTTAGCAAGAGCATAGACAACATCTGGAGGATGCTGGGGTCATTCAGCCTGGAGAAGAGAGGTTGAAAGGGGGATCTGATTGCAACTTCCTCTGCCTAAAGGGGAGCTGTAGAGAAGACAGAGCCAGGCTCTTCTCAGAGGTGAACAATAAGGGGAAAATGGGCAACAAGAAGAAGTTGCAAGCAAGGAAGGTACCACTGGACACAAGAAAAAATGTGTTGTGCAGCCCTGGCACAGGGGACAGATCAGGTTGCTCATGGACGAGGTCCTGAGCAAATGGATTTGGCTTTGGTGTTAACCCTGCTCTGAGCATGACTGGACTAAAGACTTCATATGTTTCTCTCAAATGAAGTTATTCTCTGATCCTATGGTTTTCTGATAGAAGAAGATCAAGGAAAATCACATTTCTCAGCCTATAACGCAGCCTTGAACAGGTTGGCAGAGCCATGAATGGAGAAAGACTGCTCTTTGTTCCCTACGCTATAGGGTGTGATTGTGCCTGCACAGGAGAACACCTGAAACTGCTGTGAGACTCTGTAGAAGTGTCTCTGTGTTGGGTGAGGCCAGGAGAGCAAGTGGTCTGCTCCCTCTGCAGCAAGATGGGCGGGGAGGAGCACCCTAACTCTATGATGTCTGGAGTGTCTTCTCCTTTTTAAGTTCCCCCAGCCTGCAGCCTGGAGACAGAGCTTCTGAAGATGCTCCAGCCTTGGAAGAAGAAGGAAAGAGATGGTCATCATGCTTGCTCTGCTCAGTGCTTGTTCAATTTATGGACAGAGGCTCTGAGAGCAAGCTCTGGCATTGCCAGAGGAGAGCTTGGCACCTCTTGGCAGAACAGAACAAACTCTCCACTGAGAGACACCTTCAGGCCTCTTCCTCTATGCTCAAATTTCTCTACTTCTTGAACAAAGTTGCCACCCCATCACCTTTCCATTGCAGCCCTGGAGAGGAGCAGATGCCACCCTGAGCACCCATCACAGCATCTGAGCTGCTGGTTGCACTAGCAAGATGCTCACTCCCCTTCAGTGACCAGGAGGGCACAAAATCCTTGCAGACATCTCACGTGTTGACTGCTGCTGGCCTTATCTCCAGGATCAAGACCGTATTTTTCTCCTCATTCCAGGAAGGATGAGTTTTAAGAGGCCCAGAATTGGAAACAGCTCCCTTATCTTCCCATGCTTCCCACACATTTTTTCATGTGGGGAGTTGTTTACTGCAGTTATGCAAGCAGAGGAAGAGGGCTAGGGTGAGAGCGGAGTCCTGGCCGCCGGGCACAGCGTGGCTTCTGCTGCCCTGCACGCCCTCCCCGGCCCCTGCATCCCACGCGTCGCAATGCTGCGTCACACTGGAGATGCATGGGTGAGCAGGGGGAGAAAGAAATGTCCTGCTTCCCTGGTCGGAGGTGGCAGTCCTCTGGGACTGGACAGGACTGGATCCCAAGGTGAAAGTCTGGGATGCATCCTGGACTCTGTGGAGTGGACACCCAGAGGTGGCTGAGCTCCCCAGCTCCTTTCCTTGAATGCCGGTTGCAAGCCAGTGACAGCCAGGACAACACGATGTCCCTGTTCCCCTGGGAAAGTCCCACACTGAGAGCAGTGAAAGACCGGGGAAGGTGGAGGGGACACCACACCCCTCCTATGTGTGGTGGCCAGGTGAAGGGCTGTGCTGTGGGCCTGGGCATGGGTGGTGGAAAGGGGTCAGGGATGTGGTCACAGGGGTGGTGGCACACTCTGGGGGTGTCACCTCCTTTACACAGAGTCCCCTGCCCATGCTTTGGGGTGGATGGGGCAGCGAGAGGTACGAGGAGTCGTCACAGACCGCCGCTGCCATGTGGCAATATGGCATCCATGTGCCCCGCTCCCCACATCCCTGGGGCACCAGAGGAGGAGAGGGACAGCCCGCTGTGGGGTGGAGCAGAGTGCCCTGCCATGGAGCTATGGGGGGGCAGATCTGGAGCAGGGTTTGGGGCACATGGCAAGAGGCTGGGCTGTGGATCAGGGGCCTTGCTGCCCCGTTGGGGCTGCACAAGGCAGCACCTCAGGCATAGCCATGCATTCACATCCCCACGGGGCCAGCCAGCACAAACTCTTGCTGCCGGCAAGTGGAAGGAGGAGTGGAGTCACAGCCAGGGAAAACTGGCCTGGTTTTAGAGGTAGGGAAGGTGGCTGTGGTGAAAGCTGCCTGAGCACATGGCTGGTCTCGGCACAGGAGGAAACAGATGTTAACTGGCCATGAACAATCTCTTGTGGAAAAGGAAGTCCATAATCCTTCGGTGTCTTGGAGTTTTTCCTTGGGGAAAATGTTCAGGTGAGAGGAGGTGGCACTTGTGAAGGTTGCTGAGTGGTGAGGTGGTGTGGGGCTCAGGACCACCCCAGTCCTACATTCCCATGAGCATGGGACTGTACTGGATGTGATCAAAGGGCACGCTGACCCCTGCCCCAACCGTGGAGTTGTCCTTGAAATAGCCAGAGGTGGCCTCTCTGGTGATGACGAGGACCTGCCCTGGCGTGCTGGCCATACTCCTCCTCATGCAGCCCAGCCTGTGGCTCTCTCACTTGCAAGAGGAGTGCAGTGCTGGCCTGCATTTGGGGCTGCAACTTGGCTTTTCTGTTTACAGATCTGCTGCGTGGGTGTCTCTGCCTGTCCCCTGCCCCAGTCCAGAGGGTGGCACAGTGTCCCAGCTGTGGAGGGGACATCATCCCTTCCAACACCCTATCCACTGCAGCTTTGAGGAGCTCCACAAGCAGAGCTCTCTGCCATGTCCTGCCCCCCAAACTGTTTCCCTTCACACATCCATTCCTGGTGTGGCTTGTGCAGGAGGGGTCCAGCTCTCCCACCAGAACCCCAGCATCATTCCCCCTGCCCGCATCCTGCCCAAGCAGTCTTGTTTCCATGCCCACAGGCTGCATTCAACCTTCCTGGGGGTGGTGGGTCTTCACTTTGAGAAGGTGTTCAAAGTCCGGCTTCTGGAGGATGTCTCAGCCTGAAGCACCCCCTCCTGCCGTGGGCCAGGTTTCTCCAAGGTCCTGATCAGCACAATGGTCACCAGCTCCATGTGTTGGTCCAGGGAAGGTCCTGGGGTACCATCCCAATCTCCAGAGCTGGATGTTGTTTGCCTGACATCCACCTGGAGCTGGCAGATGAGCTAGGGTGGACATGGAGAGGAGGGATGGGCCAAGTCCCTCGAGTGCTCTTTGCCTGTGATTTTCTGGCTTTATGGGCTACATCTGCAGGGCCGGCATCTCCTCACAGAGCTGGAAGCAGCTGCTCGCAGATGGCTGGGCTAGCCTGACCCTGTGCTTCGGGTGGGCTGCTGGTCACACAGGTGCTGACAGTCTGCGGTGTCTCGGTGGGCTGTGATACGGCTGCTCCCTCACTCCCAGGACAGGCTACGCTTGGGCACAGAGAGGAGGTGTCCTTGCAGCAGAAACCAGAGCCCCATGACTGTGAGACCTGACGAGACTCTGCTCCCAGCGGAATTGGGGTCTCGGAACAGCCTCCCCCGGTTCCCTCACACACACATCCTCTCTCCACCTGCAGCGTGGCCAGGGAAGGGGTAGGATCTGCCTGCTGCAATGCGATGCTCTTCTCCCTTCCACCATCCTGCACTTGCCACGGTGCCTCTCCACCTCGGCCCCCTCCAGCCAGCTCCGCTCGCCGGTGCGGGCCCTGCAGGGTGGGCAGCACCCGCAGAGCGCCTGTGTTCTTGTAGGGGGGGTTGATCTGCCTCTGCTCCTCGTTCAGAGGAGAGAGCAGACTGTATCAGGGCAGGACTTTGTGCACAGCCTCACGGGGACCATCTCAGACCCAGCAAGCTTCGCTGTGGTGGGCAATGTTCCCAGTTCGGTGCTCAGGGCTCGCCATCAGCCCGGGGGCTTCAGGCTTCATAAAGGGTTGAAGGAGGCAGACAGGGATGTTGGTGGTGAAAAGGCCCCCGCAGCGGGGTAATGTTGATGGATCAGATGAAGCAAAGGGCAGTGGGCTGATGACTCCATGGGCATGCCCGTGGGTCTTGGTTCCCTGAAACGTGCAGGGACCAGAAGACAGGGTGACCCTAACCAATGGGTCTCATGTCCTCAGTCCTGTACTGGGGAGGCAAGCAGAGCTTGGAGGATGATTGAGAAAAGGCCAGAGCTTTTGGCAGCCCTTCTGCAGCCAGAACAATGGCTGACATCATCTTTTATTTAAGAGGGAGAAGGAAAAAAAAAAAATTGCGACCAGAAGGACCACGGCCCTGTAGCCCTGGGAGAGACGGAGTTTATTTTTCCTGCCTGCTGGTTCCTCTCGCGCTCCCCCCCACCCCCCGGCCCTGGCCGTGGCACAGCACATTCCTTTGCTGTGATCTCCTCCCTCCCGTGCAACAGCCCATTCCTCCCGCGCTGGCTGCTCCCTTCGCTGCAACCACGTTGTAGCACTGCTCTGCCACCCTGGCATGGCCGGGGTGGAGGGGATGGCGACCACCTCTCCTCAGAGCCTGTGCACAGCTGGAAGCTCTCTGCTTTCCACCATCTCTGGAGCTCAGGCTTGGCCACGGTGCATATGGCCATGCACTGTCTTGCTGGTGGTCTGGGTCCAGCTCCACCCCATGCACAGGTCCTGGTGCTGGCCTCTCCATCCCTGGAGAGCTGGGTGTCCTGGAGTGATGGGTTGGGCCTCACAATCTGTGTGGTTCCCTCTGCTGTTGTGGCCCATGGTGCTTGCCTCTGTGGCAGGTGCATTGGACCGGGGGGGCCCAGCAGCATGGGCCAAACTTCCAGGTGGGGATTCCTATACACCCCAGCCTGATGGGGCCAGGGGAGCATGGGGTGCCAAGCGTGGCTCGCTGTCTTCCCACCCTGGGTGGAGCAAGACCAGCCTGGGCTTGTGGTCATCTGTCTGGATCCCAAACAGGCAAGAGCACAGGAAGGTGCCTGCCAAGTCTTGTGAGCAGCGGGGAGATGAGCTAACGCTTTGCAGGGCTGGGTTCACGGGGCTGTCAGCAGCTCCCAGAACAGGGGCCACCCCAGGCAGGGCAGGTCACCCGAGAGGGTCTGCTCAGACATGGGTGCTGCAGCAGATCACCCCGGGGTCGTGCTCTCTTCCCAGCCAGCGCTGGTGTGGGGTTGCTAAGGCCGGGCTGTGGGTGCTGGGGCACCCGTGCCAAACCAGTGCATCCTGTGCGTATGGCACACCCGGACCTTGCACTCCTGCTGGCCTCACTGGGTTTTGTTGGTAATACACTGCCGTGTCCCTGTCCCCTCCTGACACACAGCTGTGAGCCCAGACACAGGCCTGGCTGCTTGTCTTGTATCATCTTCCCAGTGCTATCAGATGAAATGAGATGTTACCTTTTCCCAGGAGCCCTGTGCTCACCCCAAAACCCCTTCCCAGGACTTTGCCCTATACCCAACCATAGAGGCGACCAGCAATGTCCCCATGCAGCCCACAGGGATGCCCGAGAGGTGGGAAAGTCCCTTTCTCCTGTTTTTTTCACCTGTACCAGCTCTGCATTGCTCCTGCTCATGCTGGGGGATGCATAGGAGAGAGGTGGGGGGCTCTGGTGCAGGGTTATGGGGGGCATTGCAGGGCTCTGGGTCTGGGCAAGGCTGTGGGGTCTGGGCTTGAATGAGGCCACGTGTGTCCCATCTCCTGCCAGGCTGGGCTAAACCAGGGTTAACCAGCGGGGCGGCTGGGAGCTGCCACATGCCAGGAATGTTTCCAGGCTGGGGAAGGGCTGGACATGAATCACCCGCTCCCTCCGCCAGATGCTGTGTGCAGGCTGGGCCGTGCCGCGGCAGGTCCTGCAGCTAGCCTGGGGACCCCTGTGCAGACGAGGGCTCTGCCAGCCCCATCAGCATCACCCGCCCAGGTGGCTCCAGCCCATTTTTGTGGTTCCTGAGGAGTCCCAGCTGGATCTGGGATCCAGCACCCACCTCTCTGCTTCTGGCACTGCTTGTCAGGGAAGCCCGTGTGTGGACCTATGTTGCAGCCATGGGACACACTCCTCCCACGCTGCTTCAGCTCTTTGTCTCCACCACTTGTGTGTATACTCCTGAGTCTGTATTTTCAAGAGCTGTAAATCAGTCTCTGGAGACCTCCCACTTTTGCTGGTTGGTACCATGACCCTGCTCAGCCCAGTGCTGGCTCTCCTGCTGCTCGTCTTGCTGCCTGCCCCCGTGCCCATCAGCATGGGGGATGCTCTCCCTTCACCTCTGACCGACACCAGCCCAGTCCTGCTGTGACCCCAGGGAATCCCAGCAGCTCAGGAGACAGGGACCTGCAGCCTTCCCACAGCCAACAGGCACCTGGGGAGCCAGTGCTTTGGAAAGGTTTTGCACTTTTTGCACCCTGGGGTGCTCCTGTCGACACCCAGCACTGCTGGCCTCCTGCGCTGGTTGCCCAGCAAGGTGGGTGGCTGGTCCCACTACAGGCTTCAAAGATGCCCATACCCCTTGGTGCATCCCATATCCAAACCAGTGCTGTAGCTTCAAGAAGGCAGGCAGTCCCATGCCTGCTGAAGTCCAATTGATGGTGTAGGGAGAGCCAGACTCTCCCCACAACCTCTGTCCTGGGCCCTGAGCAGCAGCCAGCGGTGCAGACAGAGCTTCTCCTCCCCGTGCCCCCTTGCCTTCCCCAAGGCTGCAGGAGCAGGCAGAGCTTGCTTTGCAGCAGGGACACGGTGCCTGCCCGTCTCTGGCAGGCAGGGACATTGGTTGGCATTAGCTGATGGCCCTGGAGCAGCTGGCTGCAGACTCCAGCTGGTGGCACGGGCTTCAGCTGGGCCACGTAAACTCCGTCCATCTTTTATATTTTGAAGTATGTGTACCAACAGGGATCTGGAGAAATGCCACTGTCTGGTGCACACCAGCTGTGTTTCAGCAGCGTGGCTCTGGGGAGGAGGTTGGACCTGGTGCCTTGGAGAGGTCTCGCTTAGTGACAGACCCTCTCATCGTATGCTCCCCACATGTGATGGGCAAGGGGACAGTGGTTGTTTGCCTCTCCACCCAGTGTCATTGCAAAGCTCTGGGTGGCATAATGGCCTGGAAGGACACAGAGGGACGACTGTGGCTCCTTTTCCCGGCTGAACAGGAGAAACTGGGTGGTGGGTTTCATGGCTGCCTGAGGGGTGCATGCTGCCTGAGGATGCTGCAGTCACTTCTGTCAGCTTCAGGTGGGGTGAGGCACCTGCAGCTGAGGACCCAGGCTGGGTAAAGAGAATAAATGCAGTGTTCCTGAGGGACCTGCCCTCTCTGCTGCAGCCTGAGCCCTCCCCAAATGCTTCGTACTACCTGTACACACCAGGAGGTTTTGCAGGAGCAGGGGGTGCTGGCCAACGTGGGACTCCATGAGCTTTTGCCCTTGAGAGCCTTCAGGGAGCTAATCTGCCGGGATGATTCGTGCTCCCTGTGGTCTGGAAGTGGTAGCAACACAGGTCGGAAAATTTCACACTTGGCCCTGCATGCCCCTTGTCCACGTGTTTTGCTCCCCACCTTCCCGAGGCAGGGAGAGGGGTCTCTCCTCCCCGTGGGCAGGTCAGGGTCTCATGCTGCACGCACCAGTTCGCTGGCATCAGCCCAGAGGTGATGCCCCTTCTCCCTGCCGCCCCTACCATTTCCATGTGGCCTCCTGGGTTTATCCTGGAGATAAAATTGCAGATCCTTCAGAGCAACAACGGGAGGGGATTAGGGACAAGAATGAGGCTACCTTGGACTTCTTGGCAACCAGAAGTCCCCTGGCATGGTCCCTGAAGCTCCTGGTGCACAGATGTCTCTAATTCACCTGCTCACCGTGCACAGCAAAGCAGCGAGGGGGTCTGAGCACAAGACCAGCCTTGGGGACATCTGCAAGGCAGTGGCTGAAAAAAGGGAGCAGGAAAAACTTGGGGAAGAAGGGCTGCTGCTGCCCAGCGCCAGGCTCCTCTCCTTGCCAGCATGCTGAACCGCTTAGGGCTAATGTCATGCTAACTCCTTTAATTCAGAACATCTCCGTTTTCATTTGGAAAAAAAAAGATTTCCATGTTCGCTTCAGCCTTGCTGAAGCTAGCTGGAAACGCTCTCCCTGCGGACGGTCCTGGGGAGAGGGTCCCTGCCCGGGGATGCAGAGATGCTTCCCGTTAGACGCAGTATCACTTCCTTCGCTGCAACAAGAGCAAAACCGTGCCGTGTTGCTGCAGCAAGATGCATGTTCAAAGCAAACACAACAATCGGCCCTATTTACTGCGCCGTGACCTCGCTCCAAGGTTTCTGGCGAAGGATGTAATCTCTAGGACAGTATTTTTCCCTTGCTTTCCTAACACTTTCCAAACAAGCTCATCTGAAAGCATTGACCCAAGGGTTTCAAGAAGCTGTGCTGAGCATAAAGACACGTGTCCAGAGACTGGTGCCTGTGGACTCGTTGGCTCATCAGCTCAAGAAATAAACAATAAATGAAGCAGACCTCTAAACATCTGGCAGAAAGTAGGAGCATGTTCCACAATCTGGGTATCTGAAGGATAAATGGGGCCGGACGGAGTCACAGCTCCTTTCTTGTCCGCGTTGTGAACGGAGCAAGCGTGATATTTACGGGCTTCAGTGATGCTGTGACTACAGCATCTTGGCACTTCTCTTTCACTGGCTTCTAGGGGAATAGCAATACGTGTGTGAAAAATATGCTGCTGGGGCACAACATCCCAGGTCCAAATGGCAGCAGAGACGGGGAGGGAGAAGCTCTGGGGACAAGCTGAGCTCTTACCCACAAACATGATCTGCAGGGCATGCTGTGCTGGGAGATGAAGAGAAGCTGTGAGTCTTGGAGAGCTGCAGCCACCTGGAGAAGATAGAAACCAGGCAGAAAGTAGCCTTGCAAGCAAGTTGGCTTGCTTGCCTAGTGCTATTGCTGGGGGAGACTTCCCTAGAGGTGGGTATAAAATATGTGGGCCTGACCAAGAGCAAGTAAGGGAAGCTATAGTGAGCTTCTCAGTGCTCAGCCCCATAGCTAGGTCCTGCACCTTCCTTAGTTTCACGGGTCTGGCCGAAGCAAAAGTAAAATGTAAAAAAAATCAGGACCTTGAGGATCATGTGGCCAAGGAGCAGGACTTGGAGTCTGGCATGGAAATACATAAGCCAGTGGGTCTGGTGATCCCTGCCTCAGAGTTAAGTGCATGAATGGTCCCACTGATTTCACTTAGGGAGGAGTGTGCACTTAAGTGCTTTGCTGGATGAAGGCCTAGGAGATGGGAGGGCTGAACTCCAAGTGGAGCTGGGCAGGAAAGAGCCTACGCACTTTGCTGCAATGGTTGGGAATTCCAGCCTGGAGACAGACAAGCAGGGCAGGCAGAGTGTGGAAGTCATGCCTCGGAGCCCCAAGCAGGGCAGGAGCTGGAGCCAGCATCTCAGATAGCCCAGCTGGTGGTTTCCAGCATGTCTGGGCTGGGGTGGGGAGCTCTGGAGTGCTGCGCTGTCCCCCAGGAGGCACAAATATGGTCAGGCAGGTCAGGCATTTCTCCACCCTGAGAAATTTCTCCTTCCAGAAGCTCCAGCAAAACTGACGTAACAAGCTGGGCATGTGTGAATTTTCTGAAAATACATAGATAAGCATGGCAGAGTGATGCAGAAACTGTGCCTACCTGCAGAAGAGCAGAGACAGTCCTACTGAGGACAGCATGAGGAGGAATGAGAAAGTATGACTCAGGAGAGCCACAGTTAGCCAGGGCGCTGGGGGAAAGACCCCAGCAAGGAAACTGATGGCCAGGTGATCTTCACGTGGGGCTATGGTTAGGTCCCCACTTCTGTGAGTGCCTGTACTGTGCAGCTGGGAGGCTGTGGGTGCCCTTGGCCTTTGGCTGTGGCACTGACCCATGCCCAGCAGTGGACATCTCCAGGTGACCATGGTCTTGAGGTGGCCCTGGGAGCTGAGCAAGTAGTAGGAGAAGGCACCACTGGCCTGGGGAAGGGACGATGTGGATTGGGCGAGGGTGAAATGAGATGATCTGGTGTTTGCTGAAGTGGGGCCAGGCCATCCTCAGGTGCTTTAGAGGTCACCCCGTCCCTGCGCCCAGGGTGCTTCTCGGAGCTTCAGGAGATGCACCTGGAGCAACACCCCTTGCTTATAATCCCAGTTCTGGGGCAGGGGTCTCACATCCCTCCCACAAGCACAGGGGAACAAGGACAGCCTCTGCTGAGAGCCTGCTGTGGCAAGAGTGCCAGCCCCTTCCCCTTGCCCCCCTACCCAGATCCCACCAGACCTCCAGCTGCCCCAAGGCCTTGGACCCTGGCTGTTTGCCACACAGCACCACCGTGCCAGGCAGGAGGTACCATGGGTAGCTCAGCCCTGTGCCTGCATCTCCCTGGAGGTTTTGGAAGCATGGCACCATGCAGTCCTCCTCCTGAACCACATCTCTGCTCACGTGGGCCAGGAGGCCAACCCGCCGCCACCGCCAAGGCTGGGGTCGGGCAGGACATGCAGCGTGCCCGTTTGTTGGGCTCTGCCCAGCAGCATCACTGTTCTCGGTGGTGTGTGCTCCCGGTGGGGGTGGCCAGGATTGTCCCTGCTGAAGTGCAGCGAGTGCCCAAGACCATGGAGAGCTCCTCCACGAGAGGTCCACGAGCTCGAGACCTCTTCAGGAGGGACATTGCCCATGGGCACCTGGACAACAGCTCCACCGACCCATCCACCAGTGCCTTGGTGGGTGCTGGGGCGGCTGCTCCCCTGACATTCAAATGGCCAAGGGATGCTTGTGCATACGGGGCGGGAGGGAACGGCTTCCTTGCAGCTGGGACTTGGCAGAGGTGCAATCTCCTGCATGGTGGTGATACTCAGATATCATCTCTGGTGATTTATGGCTGGAGCACACAAGTGCTGGATTGGGAAGATCCTCATAAAGAGCTCCAGCGTGACAGAGGGCCTGCTGGATAATGGAGAATCGAGGGATCATCCCTCGCCACAGCTCTGGGCAGGGTCTGGTGGTTAATCCTGCTGTGACAGCTGAGAGGTGCACACAGCTCTCGCTCCAACTCTTCCCTTCGGGATTCAGGTCCCTTGGGGGCCCCCCACACCAGGCAGGAAGCCATGGGTCACCCCACGCTGTGACAGGCAGGACAACATCGTGCCATGCCAGCAGGCAGACCACATGCCACCGTGCCATGGCAGGGTGACACTGCTGTGCCAGGCAGTGGGCCATTGGTCATGCCCCAGCACACCGAGCTCTGGTGGTCGTGCTGTGCCGTGTTGCATTTCTCATGCTGCTCTGCTCATGTGCTGCCACATATCCCTCCTCTTTCCAGCCCCCTCTTGTATCCCACATGGATTTTGCAGCGTTGGCGTGGAGCAATTTTTGTCTGGAGGCTCTGCCACCTGCAAGCAAAACTTGTTGGAGTGTGGGCTTTCCCTCTAAAGCCAGTCATTGCGTTTGCCCTGTTATGTCCTTCTTGACAGCTTTCTGCTCCCAAGCTCACCTCCTGCTCCCTCCTGCTGCTGGGGAGGGCTCATCCTTTGCAGGACTTGCACAGGACCTTGGGAGGTCTCCCTGACCAGCTCCCCACCAACCTCCCTGCACGTTCACTGCTGAGCCACCTCCGCAGGCTGGTCCCGTCCCTGCACACCCTGGCCAGGACCCATCCAGGTGTTCACAGCCTTGACACAGGCACTGGACCTTCACCCGAGTTCCCATTCATGCTGATGAGCCCTGGAGAGATGCTACCACAGCTAAGCCAGAGCAAAAAAGGGAAACCGAGGTCCCACAGTAACGGAGCAAGCTGCAGCCTTCCCTGCAGCCCCTCGCAGCAGCACTGCTCAGCCTTCAGCACAGCACTCCTCCCAGGTGTCCCCCATTCCCGGCATGGACCTGGGGCTGGTGGCCACTGTCTGGGCTCTGGTGTGAGGAAGAGGAAGCATGGGGAGGGGGCACATGGCAGATCTTCTCTCTGAGAAGGGGTATCCAGTGCCTGCTGGGCAGGTGCCCAGGCAGCTGGACCAGGCTTGATGGCATCGGCTCTGGTGCTTGGGGAGGAACAGATGGGATCCATTAGCAGAGATTATTTAGATATCTCCAAAGAGCTCCGTCACAACCCATTAAACTTAGACAAGCAGACATAATGAGGGCTTAACGCGTCTGTCTCAGCAACATGCTTGGCACAGCTCGGCACTGGTGGAGCTGCTCAAGGACAGTGGTGTGCACGGAGAGCCCCTTTGGACCCCAGGGTCTCGGCACGTCTGGACAGCAGTGAGCGGCCAGCCCCAGCCCTGGGGTGCATGTCTTGTCCGGTCCCCTGACGTGCACCTCCGCTCCCTTGCAGCTCGGGTGCTTGGCAGCCCTCAGGATGGGGGGACGGTGGCTCTGGATGTGCTATCCTGCCACAGCCTCCACCTTTCCTCCCCTCTGGCATCACCCTTCTGCAGAGAAATGGGAGGACACCGCTGCCCCAGTGCTCTGGCACTGGCCTTGCTCTTGGCCCCATACTGGGCTAACACATGCAGGATGTGCATGATGCCTGTGCTGCACCTGGGAGCTGCCAGCTGCCCTGATAGCTCAGCCCCTGGCTCGCCCAGGCTGGCTTTCGGAAACACAGTGGCTGGACAGGATCCCTCCACCCTCTGCCACGGCTCATGAGACCCCTCCCCATCGCCTCCCCGACAAGCTCAGATGCCTCTGACTGATGGGCGGAGGATGCCGAAGCCAGGAAAGGCAGCTGCCTCGGGCATCTCGCCACGCAGTGCCATTTTGCAACGCCTCTAGCCCAGCGGGGTGGCTGGAGCCTGCCCTGCGCCTGCCGGGCTTGCCAGCAGAGCCGGGATGGTGCCACGGCACGCCAAGCCCTTGCAGCCCCGGTGCTGCCCAGCTGCATCCTTGCCAGGTCCCTGCTGCTACTGTCCCTGTTGACTAATTTTTGCTAAATTAAAAGGGGCTAATAAAAAGGGACTAATTTTTGCTACTCTTTGCTTTCTTACATCATGTCCTGCACTCTGGGAATGCTGTAATTCAGAGGGAGGTCTCCCATGGCAGAGGGGGCTCATTGCCCTCTTTAGTGGAGGGTTTGGAGACCAGGCTGTCCCAGGAGATGGAAGGAGGGCAGGACATTCCCCGGGGAACTCTGCAGATGAGTGGACATGTCTTCATTAACAGCTGCCCTGCACTGGATCTTAGAGCAGCCTTTAATCTAACAGCAGTTAGCAAACATTAGAGGGAAAAGGCTGGGAGGGCTTGGATGGAGATCCACCACGCCACCAGGACAATTTCCAATGGGCGATATATCCCTTGAACCAGGATGCTGCAGGAGCTCGTGCATGTTCCTCCCGGCCGTCCTACTCCCAGGGGTGCAGCAGAGAGTCCTGGGCTACCCTGACCCATCAGGACCACAGATCACATCTCCCAGGTGTCGCAGGGAGTCACCTCCGCAGCGTCCTGCCCGGTGCTTCCCATATACGGTGTCTGCAAAGCCTGGGGGAGCTGTGTCCCACCAGCGCGTGCCTTCTGCTGGCTTTCCCCGTGGGGTTCGTGAGGCTCCCCAAGTTTCAGCTGCAGTGGTTTTGTAACCAGATCATCCGTTTCTCAGCCTCTGTGGGTGACGGCTGCAGTTTCGAGGCAGTTCTCCAGGAATTTAGCAACGTTGAATGGGATCTGGATGGGATGGCTCAGGTATCTGAAGGTATGTCAAGCCTCCACTCAAGCATTTGACAGTGTTTTCCATGACCTCATTAGACTGAGGATCGTTAGCCTGGTCTCTACAGAAACTTGAGCTCCTAACAGGGAATTATGGTTCATTATGTGTCGCCAGCACAGTAGGTATGTCATGTCTAGCGAGTGCAGCTTTTATACACGCCATTACATGACTGGGCGTCGTAGTCTCTAATAATGCTATTTCTGGATTGCAGTAATGATAATTGAGAACTAGTGTGTCATTAATTATACAAACAACTTGATGCCAGGGCTGGATTGTGTCTCTAATTTCTGGAACTACTGTCCTCATTTGTTTTGTTTGACAGCTGCTAGCATTTGATGTCTTGCATTATTTGATGTTTTATTCTACAGTCGCAGTGAACCCAGGCCAGTGGGTCTCCGGACATGCCTGTCCTTCTCGAGGCTCATCCTGCGTCCAAGCGGAGACAGCCTGGGACCTCTGCAAGAACTCCTGCCTGTAAGTGCTCTCCTCCCACGCTGCCGTACACGTGCTGCCAGGACATGCAGCGTTAACAGGCTGGATTTTCACCTCGTGCATGGTCTCTGCTGCAACAAGGCATCTCTGCCCATGCCAGGGAATGTGTCCTCCTCCATGTTTACAGTTCCCTTCTCCCTCGCTTCTCCTTACAGCTCTGAAGAGAGGGTCAACCAGCACAGAGACTTTCCCCGGTTTCTGTCTTAGCCCGAAAGGACAATCTGTGCCCTCCAGCTAGTTTAAGTAGCCCAAATCTCAAAGTTCCCAGTGTGGCTCCAGGTGGAGAGGGTGGGAAGGATGGCTGTGCCGCTGTGCACAGAGCCATGGCTTTCTTGCAGGGATGCACCCCAGAACCGTGCTGGGAGCCTGTCCCCAGTGAGTGACATCGTCCATTTTTTTGCATTTTCCAATGAGAATGGGCTGAATTTGGTTTGGGATTAGCCAGCTGGTTCAGAAAGCATTGCTGGCTTGGACTGGTGCATGGGTGGGAGACTAAGCAATGCCACATGTACGAACACTGGGGCAGCAGGCATGGTCTGTGTGGGCAGCTCAGGCAGCTCCTGGGGTGGCCGAGGCTTAACCTTTCTTTAACCACTTTTTCTCATATGTTATTTCTTTAACCTGGAGTATTTTCCTGTTGTAAGTCCCTCCCAGAGCTTTTCAGGACTCCGGTTCTGTTCTTCTGGCATTTTTCCCTGTAGTATAATACGATCCCTGTGAATTCCATTGCCTTCAGTATCTCAAATATTTGCAGTATCTTTTTGTGAAATTTTTTGGATGCACAGCATAGCCCCAGGGAGTCCCGGGAAGCACCTCCCAGATAAGGCATTAGGAGCACACATGCAGGAAGGCTTGGGCTTTGTCCAGTGGAACCGGTGAGGATCCAGATGAAACATCCTACAGGAGAACATCTGACCCCTGCCACTTGCTCCAAACCATCTCCCCTGCCAGGCACAGCAGAGCATGCCGTTTTCACACCAAATTTAATCACAGACTAAAGAGCCTCTTCTTTTTCCATGTTGCACAGACCCACTCTGCAGTGCTTTGCTATCTAACATGTCCCTCTTGCCAGCTGCTTCCTCTGTCGGATCTGCTGGAGTGCCAGAGGGACATTTTTAGCTGCTCTTATGAAGGAACAACATTATTTTCTAAAATTATATGTTACCAATCATTTCCTAAGCTTCTACAGCCCTGTCCTTCTCCTTCCAAAGAGGACGCTGAAGACAGGTCCAGGCATCACCCCCAATCCTCTTCTCTCCCCAGGGGCCAGCAGGGAGGCTGGGTGCCCAGCGCAGATGCACGGAGCCCTGCTGTACCCATCTGAAGGTCAGCACAGTCCCACGCTGCCATCTGGCATATTGCCCCTGCCCCGAAACATTTCCCAAAACAGCCTCCAGCATGATCTTTTCCGTGCTGCCTCTGTCTCCCCTGCAGCCGCTGCAGGATCATCCCCCCATCCAGCTGTGACATGGTTGTGCTCAACATGATGAGTTTTTTCCAACGAGCTGCTTTCTGCAGCTTTATGAAACCTGCACGCCAGGATCTGGCTTACAGGCAGGCGGTTAGTTGGTGACCGAGGGGATTTTCCAGTCCCTACATGTACCGTCGCTCGACGGTGCCCACAACGAATCTCTCACTGAGAGATTTTCCTCTCTCCAAGGAGTCCTCGTTTGGGGTTTCTTTTCTTTTCTTTTCTTTTCTTTTCTTTTCTTTTCTTTTCTTTTCTTTTCTTTTCTTTTCTTTTCTTTTCTTTTCTTTTCGTTTCTTTTCGTTTCTTTTCTTTTCGTTTCTTTTCGTTTCTTTTCTTTTCTTTTCTTTCTTTTCTTTTCTTTTCTTTTCTTTTCTTTTCTTTTCTTTTCTTTTCTTTTCTTTTCTTTTCTTTTCTTTTCTTTTCTTGTCTTGTCTTGTCTTGTCTTGTCTTGTCTTGTCTTGTCTTTTCTTTTCTTGTCTTTTCTTTTCTTTTCTTTTCTTGTCTTTTCTTGTCTTTTCTTGTCTTTTCTTTTCTTTTCTTTTCTTTTCTTTTCTTTTCTTTTCTTTTCTTTTCTTTTCTTTTCTTTTCTTTTCTTTTCTTTTCTTTTCTTTTCTTTTCTTTTCTTTTCTTTTCTTTTCTTTTCTTTCCTTTTCTTTCCTTTTCTTTTCTTTTCTTTTCTTTTCTTTTCTTTTCTTTTCTTTTCTTTTCTTTCCTTTTCTTTTCTTTCCTTTTCTTTCCTTTTCTTTCCTTTTCTTTTCTTTCCTTTTCTTTCCTTTTCTTTTCTTTTCTTTCTTTTCTTTTCTTTTCTTTTCTTTTCTTTTCTTTTCTTTTCTTTTCTTTTCTTTTCTTTTCTTTTCTTTTCTTTTCTTTTCTTTTCTTTTCTTTTCTTTTCTTTTCTTTTCTTTTCTTTTCTTTTCTTTTCTTTTCTTTTCTTTTCTTTTCTTTTCTTTTCTTTTTTCTTTTCTTCTCTTCTTTTCTTTTCTTCTTCTCTTCTCTTCTCTTCTCTTCTCTTCTCTTCTCTTCTCTTCTCTTCTCTTCTCTTCTCTTCTCTTTTTTTCCCTTTTTTTTATGATTCAGCCTTGAGATATGGCTCTGTCTCATACAAGCAGAGCAGCTCTGTCCGAGAGCAGGGCAGTGCATTTAGGTTTGCACGTGCTGCCAGACACACATGACCATTCATGCTGCATTTGCTGCATGAACATGCTTCATTAGATGCCTGCGCTCCTGGTGCTGCTGCCTGACATTCACTAGCCTGCTCTGCTGTGCCACGGTCGTGGTTTACCTAGGACTGGCAGTGCCGTCCAGGTGCATTCTCCAGGCTGGCAAAAATCAGATTGTTTTTGTAAGCATAAGCTAGGATTCCCCAGCCATCTCTCTCAGCTTTGGTTTTGGGATCCTCATTAATTTCTGGGCTCAATTAGATACCTGAATACCATCCAGCACTCTCTTTGGTCACTCAACAGCCTCCAGTTTGCTGTACATGTCTCTAAAGTTTTGTCCTCTCTGGGCTGCTTCTCCCTCCCTCCCTCTCTCCCAGCACCCCAGTGCTCTCCGGATTCCCACGGTGCTGCCTCAGCCTCTTCCCTCTTCCCCGTCCAGCGGAGGCAGGCGAACAGCTCTGTGCCTCCATCTCCACAGAGTTACCCTGGCAAAGAGACCCGTGAGGAGTCCCAGGAGACCCGTCAGTGTGTCTCTGGAGAGGCGAGACCTTCCCCAGAGGCTGCGGTCTCTGCTCCATCTCCAGAGCTCACCCCTCTTTCTACCCACATGCAGTATGCACAGGGCTGATAAGCAGGAGCTTAAAACTACCAGTCTGCAATAAAACACCAAAGAATCTGAGAAATACCACTGAGGAGGGTTTGGGAGGGAGCTAGCACTCTCTCTGCCCGGAGCTGATCCCAAACCTCTGGCCCAAGCCTCATGCACAGACTGTCCTAGGAGGTCTGTAGCATCAGGGGCATCTGTCTGGGAAGGGACAGTCCCCTTTGCTGAGAGGGAAAGCCACCTCTGTGCCCAGAGGGCAGATGAGGAGCCTGCAGACCCTTCTGGAAAGCACATCAGGATGCTGGCAGGATCTGTAGGGAAATTCCTGAGCTCTCACTCGCAGGTTAGCAAGTTCTTACAAAGTCCAGCTTAAAGATCAGCATGAAGCTCATTCATGCTCAAGGCTTCCGTCCATCGGAGAGTTTCAAAGTCCAAATATTGTATGTACCTCAGTTTTGCTGAGAAACTTTAAGGCCATGGGCTGAAGACAGTGATGGAGCTAAACATGGTGCTTGGAAATCTTAGGCTCCCTTATTGTTGGATGTCTCTTACAGGCAATGTCATTTCTGAATCAGGGGCTCTCAGCAAACAGCTCCAAGTGCCATGATGTTCAGCGACAACTCTGCAGGCATCCAGAAAAAAATAAGGTCGGAAAAACAAGTGGTTTCAATTGTGTTTTCTTGGGATATGGACTATGAACTAGAAATAACTGTGCTGATCCTCAGCCAGTTGCATTACTGTGGGCCGGGTCTTTGGTGGCTAGTGATGTCCTCAGAGGGTTGTACTGTGTCCCCATTTCAGCTGGATTATCCCAAAGGTATCATCCACCTCTCCAACCTCTCCACCTTTCTGTAACCTATAGATAACTAAGCCAGTGCTCCCGTTTTTACTGTGAAGTGCTTTCTCTTACTGTATTGATACAAGTGCATGGCCTTATCAGCACTGCCTTCATGGATTTGGTGCAGTATAATTTAAAATCCTTAGTCTGAGACATCTGTATGCTGTCCCAGTGGGATACCCAGAATCCAACAGTATTAAACTCTGGGCTAGTCATGATCAGGACCACCACTGTTTTGAAACTAGTTTGTGCAACATCTGTCCAGAATAGTTTGAGATTGCATTGAAATACTCTCAAGAGCCCTACAGCTGAGGCTTAAGCAGGAATAAAATGTGCATACCCGTGATGTAAGATGAAAAAGAAAGCACTTCTTCTATGGAAGGGAGGTGTGTAATTGCAGAGACGTGAACTGGATCTGGTTTTAATCCCATTGGACAGATTGAACACTGTCAAGTGCAATTTCTAATCTCAGTCCCGCTCTGCTGCGTTGGAGTATGGCTGAAGGTGTTTTTCAAGTGTTTAGGAGCCTTTCCAAAGACAACAGTATCATCTGGATAACATCAGCCTCCAGGCTGGTTACTGCAAACGGGATGCTCTTTGAAAAGCCCTCAGTGCTGATGCAAGCCCATATGGCGTATGTTTAACCTGGGACACGTCCATCTGTAATACATGCCATGAGGTTCCTGTGGCTCTCGCAACCTGGCTCAACCACACTCAGCCTGTCAGCACAGCACAGAAGTGCCGTCCCCTCTCCCAAGTCCCACAGGACTTCTCTGACCCACAGATGTGGCCAGATGTGTCGCAGAGGTCTCCTGCTGTGCCGAGTCTCTGGGTGCAGCCTGCACCCCTCCAGGTCTCCCCAGCTCTGTGTGCAATGAACCTACCCAGCCTTTCCGCGTGTGCAGCACTGAGCTGGTCTCTGCCCTGCAGCACAGCACCAGCACCCCAGGAGAGCCGCAGCACCGTGGGTATGGACTAGCTCTGGCTCAGCACGGGGACGGGCTCCTCCAGGGACACCCTTGGTGGAGCCTGGGCTTGAGGGGTGGCAGAGCGTGGATTCAGGGGGTGCAGAGGGGGTGCTCAGTGTCACCTCAGAGCCCAGGGAAGATGGGCAGTGCTCTCTGTCTGCTTCTCCTTTTCAATCTCCAGTTTCAGGCACACGGAGGCTCTCCCTCCACCTTCGTCCCCGTGACACCCCAGTGCCAGCCTGGGGTGGATCTCGTCTCGTCCTGGGAATCTCTGCCCTGGGATGGAGTCAGCAGCCACCTCTTCATCCTCTAAAAAACAGTGAATGATACCACTGTGGGGGATACCATGCCTCCCGCTGCCCGAAGCAAAGGTGCAGAGGGGGCAGCATCCTTGAGCTGTGGGGCCAAGGGCTTGATCTGGCTGCAAGTCAGAGTCACAAAGCTGATTCTTGCAGGGAAGAGTATCTGCTTCTCTCTAAACAACTCCAAAGGGCCTTTTTCCTCTGTCCTGTTGATACTTTGAAAGTCCTCAAGCTTGGCACAGCCGCGCAGTGGTGCGTTCCTGGGTTTCAGTTTTCCTTTTGCTGCTTCTGTAGCTCTTCCAGAGGTGATGACGTTTGGAAAAGCTGCGGGTGGAAATGGAAAAGTGCAATGAATACAGATCCTAGACACTCTTGATTTTTATGGCTATGAGCAGTGGAGGGGAAGAAAAGAGAAATGGGTGTATGTTCCTGGCTGGAAACTTCCAAGCTGCAAGTAACAAGGAGGTGTTTGAGGAGATCAGGAAAACCACCATAGTGGTTTGCAAAGTTGTTTTCTGACTTGCTTTAGCTCACAGCCTGTCACTTCAGACAGCTCAGACTCTGGGTCTCGCCAAGAGCAGAGGGGATCAGCTATACAACGCCTGGCATTGACTGTGAAGGAGCAGAGTTTTGCTTTCCAACCAAGAACGAGGATTTGAAGCACGGCATGCTGGGGGAAGTGTAGAGAGGGGCTTAGATCAGACGTTCAGACTTCCCTGTACTGTGTTGGACTGGATATTGGCACAACTGCATCAATCTGCTGGGACACCAGCAACACTTGGCGCCAGAGCAACAAGCCTCCGGCTAGGATTAACCTTGTGTCATCAGAATGTCAACCTGCATTTAGGTACCCGAAATAAATCACGTCCCTATAGAGCAGCTGAGTGAGAGACAGATCTTTACAGCTTTTCTTCCTGTTTACGTTTGTTCTGGTGTTTCTCTTCTACAAGTGTCTGATCCATGTTTGCAGAGGGAGGACAAGCCTTGGAGGAGCACACATGGGCAGCAAATGCTGCAGCTGCGCAACGGATGGTCAAGCTCCTGTGGAAAGAGATTTCCGGATGCAGGTGCCAGCACTGCTCTCCCTATGGAAAGGTAGAAAGAGGGTGCTCTGGAGCCTTTGATATCTCTGCTCTACCCAGGCTGGGTGCACAAAGCTGGGCTGGGACCCCCAGTACCCTTACCCGAATCCCATCAGTCTCAGAAAGGGAGGTTTCCCTTGAGGCCTCCTGGGAGCGGCACTGGGAAGGGACCATTGCCGATGGCTGGCTGGGAAGCCCCCCTGCCCCAGACCTGCTCCTGTACCCAGGCAGGGGAACGACGGGCAGCGTTGCAGTGCTGGCAGCTGCCATCCGCTGCCTCTGAGCAGCACCCAGAGCTCCCTGAACCCATCCTCGTGCCATGGCATTGTTGCTGGGAGGGAAATGCTTGGCCATCACCATTGCACTTCGGGTTCCTCCAGCTCCATCTCCCCACAGAGGAGATCTGGCTGTATCCAAATCCGGCCCCTCCTGCGGGCTTGCAGCAGCAACGGGTGGAGGAGCTGGATGCAAGGACGTGACTGCTGCCATGGAGAGCAGGAGAGGCAGGGTTGCTCATGCACTGGCAGCTCAGTGGCCTCCGATCAGTTGTTTGAGTCTGGCCTGAAACAACAGATTCTGCTTTTGGAGAAATCAAAGTCTGACAGCATCTCTTTAGGGGTCTGAACTCTTCTCAACTCCCTCCTTTCATTTTTATATCTTAATAGAAATTAATTCAATTTTATGAGCAAAAACCTTATATTGCCTTGGTAAAGTTAAGACATTCTGGCTTCTTCCTAACAAAACAAATATTTTTGGCAAAGCAAATGAGTGCTTTTCTGTCTAAGCTCGTGCAGGCTCTGCCTGACACAGCCCCTGTCCCCGAGGACTGCAGCTGGATGCCCACTGGCATCATGCTGCCCCTGCCTCTACCAGGCTCTGGATAACCCAGAGCTGTCTCACAGAGGTAGCTGGGGTAGAAATGAAGTGCAGAGCAGTTTCATCTTCCCTGGTGCCCACCACGGCCTCTCCATGGCGGTACCTGAGTGCTGCTCCCGTGGCCCAGCTGGGTCTGGGTGAGCTGACTCCCCGCCTTCGTCCCCAGGGCTGGTGTCTTTGCTTGTTTTCCTTCCAGAATATGGTGCTGAGAGCTAAAAATGTATCTTTCCCCTCTGGCACAGGACCTCTGTTTGCTGTATTTGTGTCTTCAGCTCACAGATTAGCCTGCTCCCGTTGGGTGATGGTGCATCTGCACGTCCATCCCACCCAGTGTCCGGGCTCATCCTGTGGTGGTGGGGCCGGGTTGTCCGTGAACAAAGGTGACACCGAGTGGCTGCCAAGTGTCCGTAGGGACAGATCATCTCTGCTGGGAACTGCTTGGTCAGGGGGGACACCCTGGGCAGTCCTGGTCCGGTGCCCTGCTGTCCCACACCTGTCCCCGCTCAAGCTGCCTGCGGGGCACAGGTCTCTTGGGGCTCCCCAGGAGGTGGGGGCTCTGCCAACAGGAGCACAGACGGACCCCGGGGCTGAGAAAAAGGATGGCAAAACACGAGAGTAAACATATCCCCTGCTGCGGCTGTTTCTCCTAATGAAGAGCAGGGCTTTGCCCAAGCCTGAGGACATGGAGGAAGGGCTGAGCAAAACTCCGCTGGGGAAGCACTCTCCATGCCACGGAGCTGGTCCCCATGCAGAGAGTGGGGGGTCAAGCTGACAGTTTTAGTGAGTCCTGGGGGCAAAGACCTGCTGGCTGTTGCTCCTCTGAGCCATTTTTCCTAGAAAGCAGACAGCAATCCAGATGGGCACCGTCCGAGGAGAGCTGCCGAGGTCTCTGGCCGGGAGGGAGCGGGATGTGCTGCCAGTCCGGGGAGGTCTGATGGGTCCTGCAATTGTTCAAGCTCTGCACCACTGCCTCCGGCCAACACTCGGGCTCTTCGGAAAGTATTTCTGAATGATTCCCAGCCATCGTTCCCATTTTGTTCTGTTTAAATTTTTCCTCCAAGACAATCTCGCTCATAATTGTTCTCAGATTTAGGAAACTGGCTCTTCCTGAGACCCAGAAAACATCGTTGCTTGTTGGGACAGTATCCTTCTCACTCACAGTGAGCTCCCTTGAACCATGTTAGTGCCTCAGGCTACTGCAGCATCCCAGGCCAGATACTGACCTCGTTTTTGCTGTCCGTGTGAAGTCCACACTACCACCACTCCGTGCTGGGCAGAAACGTTTTGGCTTCAGAAATCAACTCTAGCTTTTGGAGAGCCACAGACATTTCATGGTGGCCCAGAGACCCTCTGCTGCACTTCTGAGCATCTGTGGCAGGAGGGTGCTCCTGTGGGTGCTTTGGGGCTGTACGTCCCTCTCCCCAGGGACAGAGAGACCTCTGCCGTGTGGCTTCCCCAGCAGGAGAGTGATACACCCTGAGCCTTCAGCAGGCCTAAACTGAGCTTCCCAGCCTCTGATTACATCAGGAACAGCTTTCCTTTAAAAATGCATCCTGCCAGTATCTGACTAGAGGATCTGACCTAAAATAGCTGTTAAATGCACTGCCTAAGCCCTGGGGGGTATTTTACCCCTGCCCTTGGTCTCCTCTTCACCACGCTAAACCAGCCCAGGTCCCTGCTCCTCCCTCGGTGGCTCCCGTGCTCCAGGACGGGGACCGCTACCAGGGGAACTTGGACCGGAGACATCAGTCTCCTTCCAGCCAACACTTGCCACTGGATACTGGGAATCAGTCCCCCACTGTTGGGAGCCCGGTGTCTGCATTAGTGACTGCGAGCTAGACCTCCTTCATCAGTCCGTCTCCGAGGCAAGACACAGAGATGCCCGCTCTCCCTTTGAGCCTCCGGGACAGCCCATCCAGGAGGCTGCCCACGCTCCCCTGCAGCACCGCAGCGACGTGCTCGTTGCATCTGCCTGGGGTTGCTGCCAGGATTTGTCCATCTGCCCTTCATTTGGCAAAGTGCATGAGAAAGAGCTGCATGGAAATAGAGCGGAAAGGTGGGGAAACGGGGACAGAGGTTGGACTGTTGGATGGGGAGGAACTGAACAAGGGAGGACAGCAAGAGGGTGTGCTGAGACATGAGCTATGGCTTGAAGGCAAATGCTGGAGCTGGTCCTGAGACTGTGGCCTTGCTAATGAAATTTGCTGCAGTGCCAAATGGGAAAGCATCATGGACACAGAGAAGGAGCAAAATAGCCTTCTGGAAAGGCTGGGCTGGGAGAAATGTTAGGGCAAGGTCAGGTGTCTGTGCAGCACCCCCAAAGGTGTCCATGAAAGTGGAAATGGAAATGGAAGAACAGTCTGGGAACACAGGAGCTGCCAACATGGCCTTGGAAAGGATAAACCCTGTTGGCAGGGTGCTCGCAGCGGGGACTGGCTCGTACCCACGCCATCGAGCGGGCACTGCCGAGAGCTGCCCCAGTCCCGGTACCCAGCTCTGTTCACCCACAGACGCGATGAAGGGCTCAGCACGGGAAGAGGTGGGACAGGCGGGTGGAAGGAGAGCTGGTTTTATGAGAGGAGGCTGAAAGCGCTTGGCTTGTTTAGTCTAGGAAAATGAAGGCTGGGAGAGAGTTGGTCTATAAATACATCTGGGAGTAAACAGCAGGAGGGAGAAGAGCTATTTAGGCTAGAGGACAGTGCTGGCAGAGAAGCAGATGGCTATCAGCTGGCCGTGAAAATGGTTACGCTGTGAGCGAGAGGAAAGATCCCCTCCTCGCAAAAGGCGGCCCTCAGACAGCCTCTCCTGGGGTCAAGTAGGGGCAAACCCCACGGCTCAGCGGAAACCCTCGGCCCAACAGCCTTGTTGAAAATCACGTTGCATCTTCATAGCCCTGAATGCCGCTGTGCTTTCGGGGCGGCGATGGAATGGGAGCCCCTCGGTAGGGCCAGCCTGGGCAGGCACCTGGCAGGGCCACCTGGGAGCATCATCGGGATGATGCTCAGAGCCCCAGGGGCCATCACAGCTGAGATCCCACCATGCTCGTCACTGGTGTGAGCCGTAAAGCTGACAGGCACGTCAATTTGCGGAGCAGCTGTGGGGCTGGGAAGCTTGTGGTTCACCGGAAACTTAAAAAAAAAAAAAAAAAGCTGGTGCAGATCCAGTTTGGCTGTGGCCCAGATTAAAAAAACAAACAAACACGACATTTCTGGTGAACTAGAAACCCTGGCGCCTGGCCAGCACTGCAAATAGCCCGACTGGTTTCAAGATGGAGCTTGAAAAATTTATGAGGAGGATTAGCTGAGCGGTTGCCTGTGGTAGCAGGGGATGGGAATGGGTCCCTCAGGAGTGCTTCCTGGGCCGGCAATCGATCTGCGGCCGCAGCCCAGCGCACGAGGACACAAACACCCTGCCGCGGTCGGGCTGGGAGTGGTGGCCTGGCCACCCTCCTACGGGACCGCTCTCCTCCCTCCTGCACCGCCCAGCCCTGCTCCACAGCCGCAGAGACCGCCCCGGGGAAATCATTCCTTGGAAAGCAGAGAGGGAAAGAATAGGTACGTGATTCCTGACCGTGCTGCCCAGGAAGGTGATGCTGCAGGCAGACCTTGTAGCTGATGTAGCTGATGCTCAGGAGGGGCTCAGGGCTGGTCTCTGCACAGCCATGCTAAGGTGATGCTCAAGGGCACCTTGCACATCGCTCCCACCCTCCTTGGTCCTGTTTTGTCCTCCAGCTCCCTCCTCTCATCACCGCTTTGCTGTGCCGGGAGCCTCTGCTATCCTGTCACCCTTCCCCACGTGGTCTGGGATCAAATCTTCCCTCACCTTCCCGTGATGTGCTGACTCAAGGGGCTCCCGCAGCCTTTTGCCACCCAATACCCCCTCACCGCGGCATTGCCTGCGTGCTGGGGGTGCATGGTGCTGCCCGATCGCCTTCACCCCGTATCCCCCTCCAAGCCCTTTTCCCAGGACTGATGTTCCCCCATCCCACATGCTCCTTTCCTCTCCTCCCACCACAGCCACGTCCCGGTGGGACATTGATAAAAGCCTCAGTGAGGGCAGCCTGCCGCAAGACCCACTGCCCCCATACTGGGCTGCCTCATGGCTCATCCCTGCCTACGGCGAGGTTCAGGGGTGAGGCTGTTTTGCTGCATTCATGGCTTTCAGCAGCTTTTTGGTGGGGATGCCAGAGTCCCAGGTACTGATTTGTCCCCAGGGGGGTCAGTACCAACACCGACATCTTTCTCAGCCATCATCAGTGATGCAGAGGTGGGGCAAGAGCCATGCGCGCTGGCAGAGAGACCCTGTACCCAGTCCTTACCTTGCCTGCACTTGGTCAGGCTCACAGAGCTAGCATTTGCTTTTTCTGGGCCATCATTGCCCCACTTCCAGCTTTTCGATGTTTCTCAGGCTTCCCATAATCATCCTTCCCCGTCGCAAGAGCTCCCCGGGCACATGGGAAGACGTCCCGCTTCAGTCCCCGCGCTCAACCCCTCCAGATGCACGGTGGGAGTGCAGAGCAGGTCGTTCCCACACGACGGCTGACGCGTGATGTGTAACGCGACGTGCGCACCCGGCGCGAGCGCAGCCAGCTTTCACCTGCAAGCCCCAAGGAAGGAGCTGCACATCCCCGCGTGCTCCCAGTCGCACCCTCTCATGACATGTCACCGGGGGCTTTCTCCATGTGACCCTATTGTTTCACATTTCTTATCAATTTCCTCTTCCCTCCCAGCTGATTTGGATGCTTTATTTTATTTTAACGGCTTGGCCGTTCCCCATCCCTCAAAGCCCAGAGGAAGTGGGAACGAGCTCCGCCGACGCTCTCAGCTGGGCAGTTGTGATGGCTGTAGTAAAGTGTTTTAAAAGAGATTTGAAGTATCACTCACGCTCGGGGGGCTCAGGGCCTCCTTCCAGCTGGTTGGGCTTAAAGCAGGTTACAGCTCTGGGAAATGGGGCCCTTTTAAAGTGTCAGATACACGGTACTTTTGCTTTCCCAGAACACATAAGAAGTAAACCTGCTACCCGAGCACGGCACACTCCCGTCCCCATAACGTCATCGCTTTCAGACCCCCTTGGGACCCCTCTTTAGGATGGGCCCTGCCTGTCTTGGATTCACGGCTCTGCAGAGTTCCCAGGCACAGCGATACACACAAAGATTTTATCTCCTGTGTGGAAATAAAGAAAGATTTTTATCTCCCGCCAGTGCTCAAGCTGTCTGCGGCCTGTGACCATGTCCTTCCTTCCCTGGGGGACCTTCAAACGTCCCTGTCCCATGCCTGCATGCTGGACCTCAGCTAATATCCAGCCCAGGCTGTGGAGAGCAGGGTGGGAAAGGGTTGCAGTTGGGTTTTTGAGTCACCAGCCACTCCTGCCCCTTGCACCAGCCTGTGGGTGGGCTCCACAAGCCCTGGCAGGGTGCAGGAGTCCTGACCCTCCATGCAGGGGACACAGCCACCCTTGGGGGGCACGCAGGCACCCTGACACCCTGCCCCAGGCTGCTTGGGCATCCTGGGCTTCACAGCCTTGCTCTGGCTTTGTGCAGCCCTGTGCACCATGGGGCTACGGCAATACCAGCAGCACCGATGGGTGTCTTGCTCCACAGCATCCATCGCCCGGGTGTCCTCAGCACCCCCAGCTCCTCTGGGATCCTGCACACCCAAGAGGACCCTGGCCATCCCAGGTTCGGGGCTTGTCCCAACACTTCTTGCACACAAGGATCCCCTTCCTCTGCAGCCTGGGGGCCCATGAGGCGGTATCTCCGTGCTGGGCTGGGTGACCCCCCCCACCCCAGGGTGCTGGCCCATCTCCCCAGGCACTGGGACGGTTGTGTCTGCTCAGCTTGGTGCTCTGAGTCACTGCTGTGTTTTGTCTGTCCGAGGCAGCTCTGCTGGATTCAATTAGGGGCTGTGCTGCATCTCGCCTGCTTGTGAAAGCAACTGGGGCTTGGCCCCCTTGGCGTCTGCTGCTTCGCCTTGGTGCTTTGCTGTCAGGTTTTCTGCACCGGGCCGGGCAAGGTGGCTTAAACTGCCCTCGAAGCCATGCAGCTGCGGCGAACACTGGCCAGGGCACCGCCAGGGGATGCTCGCAGTGCCGGGGCCAAGTGTGCGACGGGCTACCTCGGGTGGTGGCAAGGGCACAGCCTTGCCCTCTCCTACAAAAGCTTCAGCCTTGCTCCTGGGTCAACAGCCCACCCCACGCACAGTGCCTGGCTTGTCCTGCTGCCCCAAACGCCGGTGGGCTGTGCAGCAGGGATGCGAAAGGCAGCAGTGCCCAGCACTCGCCTCTGCTCGAGGACTGTGCCATCCCCTGCCATGGCTCTCCCTTGGGACAGGGCAGCTCCTGTCCCCACGTGCCCCACGGTTGGGCATGGGTGCCACGAGGTGCTGGTGCCCACAGCACCCGAACCTGCCGGTGCCTGGGCTGTGCATGGAACACCTCTCCGCACAGGGAAGTCGCCGGGCTGCTGAGTGCCAGCCCCACTTTGTTATGTGCTAAGATGCAAAATATTTTAATCCATGATTCTCTTTCGTGTTTCTTTTCTTTCCCATGCTAGATTCCTAGAAGACAGGGAATTTATGGTGTGAGTCCGCTCCAGCCGCAGAGAAAGCCCAGCCAAGGTCAACACCACGAGACAGGCAGCTCCTGCCAAGGGGGGAAAGAGCCATCGCTTAGTGCTTGGCCGAGGAGGAAATCAAACCAAAACCCTTCCAAAAGAATCTAGATATAAAACACCCCCCGCCCCAAAACCCTTTGGTGGAAAAAGACCAAAAGCCATAAGGACCGTGCCTGCATGGTTCCCCCCGCCCGGCCCCAGCCTGGCCTCGCGTCTCCTGAGCCCCAGCCCTCTCCCCTGGCACCGTGGCAGGGAGGCCAGTGAGCGGGGATGCAGCCGGTGGCACGGGGACGTCCCTGCTGCCATGCCCAGCTCCATGGCTTGCCCAGAGGTCAGACAGCTAGGCCAGCTTTTGACACCCAGTTTCCAGGCTACCTTTTTTATTTAGGGGCCGCTCCTGCGTGGCTGTTGCGTTTAGCATTGCTCCCCAGCGTCCTTCCCTGCATCCCACTGTGGTGCCTCTGCCTGGCACCGCCGGCCGCCGCTCTGAGACCTGCCGTGTGTGCGGGGGCCAGAGCTTTCAGCGTCTTGTGGCGCACACGCTCCCAGCCTGGTCTTGGCAGCTGTGGGGAATTCAAGCCATTTCATCGCGTTAAAGGCGTGCTTTGGGGTGTTCTCCAGCACATGCCCTCTGTGCCCTTCCTGGTGTGTGTGTGTGTGTCTGCCAGTGCCCGTGCCAGGCTCTGCCACACGGACCCGTGCGCGTGTCGGTGAGGCTGCGCGGTGGGACAGATGCCAGGGTGCTGCCCGTGCTGCCCGTGCTGCCTGCTGCCTGCTGCCCGTGGTGTGGCAAGGAAGAGAAGGGAGAGAGCATCGGTCCACGGAGTGAGTGGCTCTGGGGATCTGGATGGGGCTCGCAGAGCCTTCGCAAGGGCAGACGTGCTGCTCCTTTCAAAGACATAAAACAGCTACAGAGGGGAAGGGAGCAGTCTGTTCTCCCCGCTTGTGGCAGACAGGATATCAAGTGGGCTTAAGTTATAGTGGGGGAAGGTCAGGTTAAACACCGGGAAAAGCTATCTGAGCAAAGCAGCCAGCGCAGCTCTGCTGGTGTGGAAGTGCCTGGCCCCGGGGCTGGGGCAGGGCGGGATGGCAGAGCAGCCAGGAGCCCTCCTGGACACTGCACCATCCCTCTTGGATCCCGTGGGCTTCCCTGGGCATTGGTGTGGGCACCGGGCTCTGCCTCTCTCCCAACCTGGGCCAGGCTGCTTGTCCACCTTCTGCCTCCTCCACTCTGCCCACATTTCCCTTCCCCTGGGAGTGTCACCCCTTCCCCTCACCCTGGGAGCTGGGACGGGGTCCCTGCCCTGGCCAGGGAGCTGCTGGAGATGGCAGGAGGACATGATGGTGGGGTGGGATGAGGTGGGCTGGGGAAGCGGAGGGGTCCCATGGCCAGACAAGCAGTGGCTGATCCCATGTGGTGAGGGTTGCTGCGCTGGCATCACGCAGCTCCTGGCTGCCCTGCCTGCTGGCCTGCCTTTACCCCTTTGCTGATGTCAAAGCCTGGATCTCCATCCCAGTCCCAGGCATGACATACGCAGTGGCCCGAAGCCACTCTCCAGCTCATGGGAGCTGTTGGGAAGGCAAAGCCCCCCATGTGCTGTGGTGTCTGGGACGTTTCTGTGCCTCCCACATCTGCTCGCTCAGGGCCCTTGTCACCACCAGCAGGGACTCGGTCAGGCAGTGCTCACAGCTTGCTGGCCCCCTGTGTGCCTCCAGACCTCGGAGGAGATGCCTGCCCAGGACTGAGGGGATGAAGATCCCTGTTGCACAGTGTGTCCTGCCTTCCTTCCATATCAGGACTGTTCTCCAGGGCTTCTTTGGGGACAAGCCTGGGGTGATGCACTTGGCAGGATTTCCACAGCCTGCCCTGGGACACCAGCTCCATCATTTCTTAGATGTTTTCTGGAAGCCAGAAGACACTGTCCTTTCTCTAACTCTGCTGGATCATCACCATAGCCTTCCTGCCTGCTCAAACCAAGTCTCAGGAGCACACACAGGAAGAGCACCAGGTTGCCCAGACTCCTGGTGTGCAAGCTCCACTGGGGCAAAGACCAATGCTGGAAGTGTCCTCTGGCCATGGGTCTTCTGGGGGGTGCAAGGGATGCTGCAGGGACATCTGCGCACATCTAGGCAGGTGAAGTTGCAGCAGATGAGCAAAGCCATGGTCTGGGCTAGCACTCTGGGTGCCAGTGGTATTGGTCTTCTGTGTGAGTTTCGCAGGGAGGAGGCTGCTTATTACCTTGTCCATGGTGGTGGGGCTGACTGCTCAAAGCCCTTCAGTTCAGCATGCACATGCACCCCGTGCATGCTCAGCCCTGGCAGAAAGCTGAACAGCCGTGATATATTCCTTCAACCATGCGCAGCTGAGCAGTCTCAGAGCCGGGCACCAAACCTAGCCCAGTGCAAGACATCTGTTGTAAGAGGGGTCCCACGGCTCAGGGGAACCCACCACCTCCAGTGCAGCACACCAGGACCAACGGTGCTGGGCAAAAATCTGCCACCTTCTCCAGCTGGCTCTGCCACATGTATGTGTGCCCTGTACTCAGCAGTGCTCAGGACAACCTGTGCCCGTGGGCTGGTGCCAGCTTGTCCTCTGCACCTTATCCAGGGGAAACGGCGTTTCCTGCGGGTGTCCTGCCCATCAGCTGCCGGCCGCCGCCGTGACTCATGCAGCTGGTTTCCTCTCCCAGCCCCTTGCACCTCCTGGCCTCTCCCGCTCACTCCCACCCTTCCTTGGCAGGGAAGGGTGTGAAATACTCAGCTTATCGTGGCCCTGCTTCCCGCGATTGCTGTGCTTCTCATGTGCACACACCTCCTGCTCCACACCACCCAGATCACAGAGTAGGGGGACCGGAGCAGGCGATGGGTCTCCAGCCTGGCCACAACCCTCCTGCTGCTCCCTGAGCAGCACCCTGGGCACCCTGAGCACAGGCACCTGCCTCCAGAGGATGGCCTCTTGGGAAGTCCTTGAACCTAGAGTCTCCTGTGTCCTTGGCCATCTCCTTAGAGAAAGCCCCCTGGCACAAGCCCACACCTGGAGGTGCCCCATGCCCGGGGGGTGGGGATGGAGACTGACCCCCCCAGCTGACAGCTCGGGCACAAAAGGGCAGGTCCAGTGGCAGCCATGTGCCACCCATCAGGACAAGCATAGTCACTTGTCCCAGCAGCTACCTTTGGTGTCTCGTGGTGACCGCTCATCCCATGCCCAGCAACTGCCTCAGGGAGCCAAGGAGGGGAAGGCAGAAATTTCCAGCAGCAACGTTCGTGCAGTCTCGGCACAATTCATTAAGGGAAGAAAGAAGGGTTTTGTGGTTAAAAGTTTGGTGTCTAAGACATTGGCTTCCGTTCCTGCCTCTGCCATGCTTCAGTCCCAGGCAAGTCACACGAAGCCCTCGGGGCTGCTCTGGAGCAAGTGCCGTGGAGCAAACTGCTCCCCACCACCTTGGTCTGCAACGGGGCTGGTTAGACCGATGCTGTCCAAGCTGCTCAGCCGTTTGGGTGACAGAGTCCCCCTATGTTTGTCCTAGACCAAGGAAGGGACTATTGCTTGTGTTTACTCCATTTGACTTCTGAAGCTGACTGATGTCTCCCTGTTTGAGGCCCCCTCAGCTCAGCTCCATTTAAGGGGCTTAGGAAGAATTGAACATTGCTGGAATTCTTCTCTTGCTAACTTTAAACATTCATTACTTTAAATGCTAATCCCCCAGGATTATCCCATTGGAGAAAGCAATGTAAAGCAACGGGGGAGAGAACAGTGCGTCTTCTCGCCCCTTGCACACCAGTCGATGGCTCTTTTGAGGAGGGAAGTATGAAAATGCCAATACGAGCTTCTCTAAACCTGGCTTGATTTTACACCTCGGTGTGGACTCTCAAACAAGCCAAGTCTGAAGTCTCTTGCTCCAGCTGGTTTTGAGTCGTACATGTCCAAAGTGTCTCCGTGGAGCGCGAGGGGGAAATGTGTATTTTTCCATGTGTGTGACTCAGAAATGACTGAACCCAGTCGGTTCCAATTTCTTGAAAAATCCACTTTTGGCTTGAGCCCAAGAGTGGAAACTTTCAACCAAAAAAGAGTGGATTTGAGCTCTAAATAAAATAAAAAAAGGCTTAGAAGGGAAACTGGATTTCAACCATCATTATGGCAATCACTTCTCATGGCCCTCTGACAGCAACAGCAGAGCAAGTAGTGAAAGTAATTCCCAAGGAAAATTCACTTGGATTCCACGGGCAGATCAGGACTCGGCTGCAGACGCTTTGTACCGGCCGTTCACGAGCAGGAGAGAGATCAGCCCTTGGAACGGCAGAGGAACAGGAGTGCTCAGCTCCAAAATGCGCGGAGGATGGAGGTCAGCCCCAGGCCTTGGCACCAACCGAGAGCAGGGCAAGCGCTTTCGGACAAAGACACAACCCTGTCCGGGGAGACATTTCTCTCTCCCCTTCTGGGTTGTGCCTTTGCTGCAATACGCCCTGTTCAGTCAGGGAAGATTTATTCCCTGAGAAGTGCCTGAATAATTTCAAGCCACAATTAATTAAAGACTGCTGCAATCTGCTTGCAAACAGGAAGCGAGGCAGAGAAAAAGACACAATCTCTAGAAAAACCGACGTGTTGTGAATTATCTCTAATCAGGCTAACAATGATGGATGCACCCCCCCAGTGGCTTTCATCTGAAAGCTTATTACGCTGATCATTGCAAAGGCCCTGTGCTGGATGAGGATGAGATGGACCAGCTGATAGACTGGGTTTCTCCTACATTTCGAGGATGCTGGATCTCGGCATGGAGATGCTGTCCAACTTGGCCGTAGTCACACCAGTAAATCAATGGCCGGGCTATAACCAGCAATGTGGCTCCTTGGCTCTGAAGAGAGGCCGGCAGATTTTCCTGAAAAGAGCAGACTGTTTATATTTGGGGAAAAAAGCTCCATTAATTGGAACAAAAGCCGAGACCGTGTGTTGCTCACCAAAGTACGCAGGACACCATAGTATGGCACAGAGCTGCAGGCTGGGAGGAATCTCTGGTGCCTCCCATCCAACCTCCTCCTCGGAGCAGGGCTAGCTCCAAGGAGAGACCAGGTGGCTTTGGGCTTTGTCCAGGCCAGTTGTGAACATCTCCAAGGAGGATTTTCACCCTCACTGTGAAAATCTTTTTCTTCACCTCACGCTGGATTTTCCCCTGCTGCAACATGTGCCGGTTGCCCCTGGATCCTTTGCCGCACACCTCTGAGAAGAGCCTGGCTCTGTCTTCGTAACTCATTAGGCAGTTGAAAACAGCAATTAGATAGTCCCTTAGCTGAAGAAATCCACTTTTCTCAGCCTCCCCTTGTGCATCGTGTGCTCCAGCCTCTTATGATCTTGGTGAGCACTGAACTCACTCCAGCATGTCACTTTTTTATGGTCATCCCAACCCAAATACAACACAAGTCCCACCAAGAGCTAATCTGGGCATGGCACAAATTAGCAAAGGTACAAATCGCCATGACTCTGCCCCACTGGTGTCACCACCTGATGCCCACAGGTTTCTGCTCACAGGAAGCGTGGTCAACCAAGTGCCCAGCTCAAGGGGATGAGAGGCTGGGTAGGCGCCTGGGTTAAGGGGAGGGCAATACTGTCATCAAGCAATATGACTGAGGCCAAAACCACGGAGAGATGTGTGTGCTGTGGCAGGAGCCCGTATAGCTCATCACAGGACATCTGGTGTGGGACATGGCTGTGGTGAAGGGAGATGTGAGGGGGGACACAGGGGATTGGTGAGGGGCACGGGATGACACCCATGATGGGGAGTGCCATGCAGAAACATAATACATCAGTGTAGATATGCCAGAAACCTGATCAGATGAAAGGGTTTTGAGGGTTGATGTGGTTGAGGTTTGACTGACTTTGGCTGCAGGCTCTGCTTTGGGGAGAAGGAGAAATAGCTCCAGGATTGTGTAGAGAAACAGGCACCTCCAGAGCACTGTGGCTGCCTCCAGATTGGGATCTGCAGCTCATAAAAAGGAGGCTGTGGACTGAAGCATTGCATGGTGATGGTGGTGCTCAAGTATTTCTGGGTCAACTCAGAGGCTTCCTGTGCTGGAGTCGCTGGAGTCGCTGGAGGAAATGTGATGGGGGGGATGGGGTCCTCTCCATCCCCTGGGGAGCTGGGGCAGAGAGGCCCTGTGGAGGGATGCACTGGCTGAGCTGTGCTTCTCCTAGCACAGGCCTGTGGAGCAGGAGCCCAGCACGGTGTGGAGGGCTTATTCATGTCGATTGTGCTCCAGTCCTTTTTAGGCACCGGAGCAAGCAGTCTGGATATATCCCTTAATCATGACTGCTCATAAATCTTGCTGTTGCAGTGGAAGCCTTTCACTTCCAGATATAGATTGGAGAGCAAATGCTACCAACTATTCTGGGAGGTGGCAGCTGATAGATGGCTCCAGAATTTACTATTTTAGACTTGGTCTTTGCTGTTGGGGAGACACGGTAGAAAAGTTGGTTGCAGAACATGCACGTTGACCGTATAGGTTTCTTCTAAAACAAACTGAAGAATAACCCCTGCCAGATTAGCGGTTGAGGTGGAGTATTTCTCTATTTCTCTTTCCCGTATTGGGAGAAGTTTAGGGACCCAGCCACTGAAGTCCACTGAACTGAAGAGCTCAGAGACTGAATGTGCCAGAGGATGACAGGGTTTTCAAGGCAAAGGTACAAAACTATTTGGTACCCCTTGCAATAGTGGTTTGCCCATGAAAAATCACAGTGAGAATGAACAGAGCTTAAAGAGACCAGGCAGATCTCCACGAAAAAGTGGGTCTGAGGACCTGGAAGTGCCCAGTGTAAATAAGAATTGCCAGAAGTCAAGCTGAGCTGGACCTTGTAAAGGCAGCTCAAACAAATAGCGAAAGACTCTCTAGCTAAGTCAATAAAGAGAAGGGGTCGGTATGCGGGGAGAAGAGTGGAGATTAAAGGTAAACTCAGGATCACAGAATCACAGAATCATATAGGTTGGAAAAGACCTTTAAGATCATCGAGTCCAACCGTAAACCTAACACTGCCAAGACCACCATGGTCTACACCATGTCCCTAAGCACCTCATCCAAACGGCTTTTAAATACCTCCAGGGATGGGGACTCAACCACTGCCTGGGCAGCCTGTTCCAATGCTTGACAACCCTTTCAGTGAAGAAAAATTTCCTAATATCCAGTCTAAACCTCCCCTGGCGCAACTTGAGGCCATTTCCTCTTGTCCTATCACTTGTTACCTGGGAGAAGAGACCGACCCCACCTCTCTACAGCCTCCTTTCAGGCAGTTGTAGAGAGCGATGAGGTCTCCCCTCAGCCTCCTTTTCTCCAGGCTGAACAACCCCAGTTCCCTCAGCCGCTCCCCATCAGCCTTGTGCTCCAGACCCTTCCCCAGCTTCGTTGCCCTTCTCTGGACACGCTCCAGCCCCTCAATGTCCCTCTTGTAGTGGGGGGCCCAAAACTGAACACAGTATTTGAGGTGCGGCCTCACCAGTGCCGAGTACAGGGGCACGATCACTTCCCTAGTCCTGCTGGCCACGCTATTTTTGATACAAGCCAGGATGCCATTGGCTTTCTTGGCCACCTGGGCACACTGCTGGCTCATATTCAGGCAGCTGTCAACCAACAACCAACACATTTAGGATGGCCCCCATCCTAAATGCACTGCATTTCTTGTGAGGTCAATGGTGCACCCACCATAGGGTGGCTCATGGCGATGTCCCCAGGAAACCAAACCCAGTGGTGGTCTCAGCCCAGGGCAACTCACCTGCCCCAGTCCTACAAGAAGAATCGGCTCCAGCTCAACGCAGCTCCTACGGGAATAGGTCAGTGTGGTCTGGGGAGGGCCAGCAAGGGCAGGGGGGATCATCAGCCACCCCCAGCCCTGAGACAGGTCTCCCTGGAGGCCTGGGAGCCTCCTGTCCCTGTCCCTGTGAGGAGGCTTTCTCAGGGCAGCAGCTTCTGGAGGTGGGGTGACACTGCACGGTGCAAAGGACAGAATCCTGCACTGTAGGACTAGCAGGAAGGATTTTGAATATGGGTTATTTTCTCAGTCATAAAAGGCAATTAGGGGAAAAGCTGGGGCAGGGGAGCAGCATAATGGGATGTTGGCTAATTGCACATGACGATGAGACAGCAGCAGGTACAGGAAGAATCAGGACAGAGGGAAACAGCTATGAATTGTACCAGGGGTTTGTGTGAGCTCTTCGGGAAGGTGTGATGTCTGACTTAAGACAACAGCTCTGCATTCCAGCAGACACAGATGGGGCCACCAGGAAAGAGATTGCCCCCCTCCAAGACTCAGGGGACTGGAGGATCATGGCTTATTGCAGAGGCTGGGGAGGATCAGTCTCTGCATGGCAGCAGGCGGGTGGGCTCTGCAGCAGCTGGAGGATGCTGCTTGGAAGGGGCACAGAAGGGTTCAAGCTGGTGGAGGACACCTTTCTGCTGCCTTGGGGCTAGGAGAAGGTAAGGGCTGGAACAGACCTTCCAGGAGAGCAGTGGGAATAGGAAGGACCATAAGATGGAGTGTGCTGGGTTTATGAGATACTGATGCTGCTGGGAGGCAGCAAGGTCTGCCCCATGAGATTGTGGTTGTTACAGTGTGGATACTAAATCCATAGACAGTATAGATTTTAGTAGTGTGGATTTTCCCCATGGGGCTCATGGAGGACATGGAAACACTGACCTGGAGGAGCCGTTCTGAAGGGGCCAGCCAGTAATGAATTTTAACTGTTAAGGCAATAAACAGGGATACTTGCACATCCTAGTGAAATTCAGGCACTGCCAGGAATGAGTATTTCGTAGATGTTGGGAGGAGGAAATCTCTTTTCAGCGTGCGGCAGGAGGCTGACTCCTTGCTCTAGTTGTAAAGGACGAAGACCAGGAGGTGCAATCTGCCCCCTCTCCCCTTGGACCAGGCTCAGCTTAGCTCTGTCCCCTGCTCTCAGCTCTGTCCCTTCCAGCACCCCAGCAGGGCTTTTCAGTTTAGCAAGACCCTCACTGCTCTCCCACCACAGCTCTGCCGTGGGACTTGGCCCTGCAGCCTCCACCCCTTCGCAAAGCAGAGCTTGCACCAGGGTCCAGGCTTGGTCCCATGTGGCCCCCATGCAGAGGCACATCGCCTCCAAGGAATGTGCTTTCTGGGTGGAAACTGTGTCATTGGAGAAATATTTCATATTTTCATTCGTTCACATTCCCCAAATGAAAAATGAATTGTGAAGTCTCATAAATAAGGGGCCGAGTTTCTCATTTACATATTTCTGTGGTTGTTGGAGCAAGGGCAGCCGCGGCCCTGCCAACCATGTCCTAAGCCTTCCCCTCATGCACCTTCGCTCCCGCTGGCGGCTGCCTGCGCTCCCTGGAACACGCTGCCCCGAGACCCGCGCGCTCGGACGGGCTCCGCGTCTCTTAGGTCACCCTGCCTGCTGCCAAGCATTTCGTGCAGCCATGGGCTGCTGGCACGAGCGTGGTGGGGAAAGCATGGGTAGCTGGGAGTCTCGGAGAAATCCCAGCCCCAAGAAGGTTTTTGGGTTTCAAAGAGGGGCTGGGAGGGTGTGCCGGGGAGGGGAAACCCCACGGCGTGGTCCCACCTTGGCTCTGGTGACAGGGCACTGGTGTGAAGACAGGCAGCGGCTGGGGAAAGGGTGGCTGGAGAAGTGCATGAGAGATGGAGCAAGTGGGAGAGAAGAGGGCAGGGATCCCTAGGGGAGGATTGTATGAGTGAAGGGGAGAGGAAAGGAGGGACGGGCGGGCACAGCCCAAGGCAGCAGGCAGATAAGCACAGGCTGATGTGGCTCTGCCTTTGCACTGGAAACACGTGGTTGTCCCATGGCTCCCTCCTTGGGCACAGCCAACCACTCTGCCCTTGCTCACCGTGGCCCAGCTGCACCACCTCTCCATCTCCCCTCCTCACCCTGACCCTCTTCTCTTGCTCCGTGGCCAGGGCCACTTTACAATTTGTCTTGTCTGTCCTGCTCCCCCTCCCTGTGGGGACTCTGCACCCTCGGGGCTGAAGGCGGCACCGTACCTCCTGGTCCAGCACTTGACACGGGCAGGTTGCAGAGAGGAGCAGGGTCTCTGGGCACCCTCTGTGGATCCTCCAAAAGTGTTTGTAGCAAGGTGTGTTGGGACTTCTATCTGGGGCATATGTTTTCCTCCCTGTTTCTCTGAAGAGGTTTGCAGGTCTCCAAGGGGCTCCAGTGGGTGCAGGGCAGCAGGGAGCCCTTCTGGGTGCACAGCAAGACCATCCCAGGGCATGCACAGGGCTGGGAGCCCTCCTGGGCTGGGAGATGCATCTCCCCTTTGGGATGCAGCTGAACCCAAGCCGTGCACACCAGCAACCCAACCTTGTCCTGATGCGTGCCCGGGTTCGGGCACGGGGCTTGGCAGGTGGAGATGCAGCACAGATGCCAGCTGTGGCCACAGCTGTCCTCTGGACCTTCTTCTCCCCAGGCCATGCTTGGCGTTTCAGGTGGGCCACCTTCTGGCACTGCAGGTGGAGCCCAGTTCGTGTCACCCAAGGGTTAATGGCTATAAACTGTGCTGCTAAAGCCATCTTCTGGTTTCAATTTAACTTTGCATTTGCGTGTGGATTAGACTCAAGGATGTTCATATTCTCTTAATAATCTCCCCACTTAGGCACCGCAGAGATGAGCGCTCAGCTGCCAGAGCCAGGGGAGGAAGGGGAACATTTAACACTTGTCTCCCTGAAAGGTGACCCCACCTTCCCAGGCCTCAGCAAGCAAGGAGAGCCAGACACCTGGCCTTGAAGCCATAATGATGTTCAAGGGGCAGATGTGAGCTCGGCAGAGCCCTCATGCAAGGACTTGGGAGAGATGCGCCCCTGAGCTCTCCATCTCGCTCTTCCAAGGGTGCATCAGGAGCAAGGGACGTGGGGCAGCCACGGTCTCCCTGTCCTCCTGCAGAGCTCCATCCAGGAGATCACGATAGGATGCCCTGAGCCCTGGCAACGCCATATGCGAGACGGAGATTATCCACCCAAATCCACCAAGAGAGGATCAAGCCAACCCTGCTAAGCCCAGGGAAGCCCAAAGCCAACATTGCTTGTGCTGTTCGCCTGGCCCAGGCAGACAGACCCTGGGACCTTGCCTTGGCTTTCCCCTGCCCCTCTCTTGTCAGGCTTCAGAGTCGTGCAGAAAAAAAGATGTTTTTGGAGTGGGAGCAAGTGTGTCCTGCAAAGTTGTCTAAACATAGCACAAGGAAACAGGAACGCAGGGAAAGGCTCTGAGCACAGCAAAAATAACACCGGGCTCGCTGCTCACAGCTCAGCCTCCTTGCCTTCTCTGCAGCCAGGTCCCAGGGATGCTGGGCAGGCAGAGCAAGCCAGGGCTGTCCCAGAGCCAAGGAGCATGCCGGGTGCCTGACCGGGCAGGGACGGAGTGTACAGCTCTTCCCAAGCCTCCTCTGCTATACAGGGGCTGGAGACACCACTGGCCCTGGAGATTCAGAAATCCACATCAAAAGGGGTTGCAATGGCACCAGGAGCGTGCTGGGGCTCTGCGTGGCTCCTCGTCTCTCTGCACATCTTCTCAGCAGGACTGGTGCTGTCACTGACCTTGTCCCTGGAGGAGGGCGAGGAGTGAGGACCCCCGCCCCGTCCAGAGTCCTCCCCAGCAGACCAGTACTGGGGACGTTCTTCCAGACACTGATCGTGGTCCTGGTGCTACAGCAAAGGTAAGTCACAGTGCCACGGGCCTGCAGGCAAGAAAACTGCTGGGAGCACCACAGAGGACCAGGAGGATTAGCTCCACCAGAGGATGTTGTCCTGGCCTTTCTGAAGAGTCCCAGGCTACAGCTCCTCTCTACTATCCATCTTAGCAATGGGACCTGGACATGTTCCAAGTCATGGACACAGTCCCATGGACATGGTCTGTGGGCAACTTGCTCTAGGTGACCCTGCTTGAGCAGGGGGTTAGACAAGATGACCAACAGAGCTCCCTGCCAACCTCAACCAGTCTGTGATTCAGTGACTTCCCCTCCCTTCAGCCACTGAACATGCTGTTTTCAGTGCTATCTTCATCCTCCAAGCCCAGGTTCCTGGTGCATGGACCAGCAGGTAGTTCCTATCTCCCCATCCTTCAGTGCTTGCTCATAGGACACAGGGGCTACATGGCCTGTGGTGGACCCTTGCCAAGGTGGCCCTGCTGTTCAGCCTGGTGCCGCTGGGCTGGCACACACGTTTCCTTGGGGAGCAGCAGATGCACCACTGGGAGGATTTTCCCCAGTTCAGATCCCTGTGCAGGTGGCTGCCAGGTCCCCATTCCTGGTGACCTCCTTGGGCCACACGGTCTCACAATACTGGTGATTCTCCACAAGTCTGGGATTCTTGGGGCAGCCACACTGGCTTGCAGGATGCCGCAGGCTCTCTTTCTGCAGCTCCATAGCTCTCCTGCTCATCAGACAGGCACAGCTGCCATGGTTCCTTGCTGAGGGCTGTACTCCATCTCATGTTCAAATTTTGGGTTGATGGCAGCCTGGATACGCCTTGTGCCAAAAGGAACCTGATCAGATTAGGTGGTCCTCATCAGAGCAGACAGGGTCCTCACCTCCCCATCTGAGACTCTTTAAAGAAAGCGGAAAGGAGAAAAAGGGAGCTTTTAACATAAAACATCTGGCATGTTATTCTGCCTTGCACACTAGGATGGGAGAGAAATGTGTCCTCCAGGCAGAGGGGAGGAAAGAGATCTCTGGATATATACAGTGACTGGCGCAAGAGCAGCTGGACCAGCCGTCTCCACGTGCTCGCTGCCCCATGCTCCCATGTCCCCCCGGGATGTGCTCAGAGCTATGGCTTGGGGACGTGCCCTGCACCCTGCATGCGCCGGGGGAGAGCAGGCTGCAGGGTTCACGGCCATCTGGAAGAGCCTGAAGCCATCTGAAAACTAAACCAGGGACAGACCTGCTGACCGCTGCTGCGAGCCGACATCAGGCGAAGTCCCAAGTTTCCTTTGGGAGATGGAAACTCAGCACCCGGAGTGGGAGGGAGCCAGGAGAGTTAAGCAGGGACAGGCAGGCTGTAGGAGGGTGTTAGAGAACAAACCGTGCCTGGGAGCGAGCTGTAAAATACTTGGTAGTCTCTCAAGCAAGCTGGCAGGAAAGCGAGTTCAGACGGACTCAAACATCATTTCCACCTGGTCTGAGAGCGGTCCAGAAGAGTGAGGCAGTGTGCGGAGCCGAGCTGAGATCAGAGCCTTGCAGTGACCCAGACTAATGCTCCCTTTTATCACCCGGCTTTAAACACGCGCTTTTATGATGTGTGAGAAAGGGGCATATGGTTCTCTAATTAACTCAAGAGTGCTGAGTTGTGAAGTGCTGCGAGGAAAAGCAGCTACAGCAGAGATGGCAGGGCGCGTCGTCAGCGCAGCCCGCTCCCTCTGCCAAGCAGCTCAGCTCAGGGGGAAGATGCCTTCACCCAAGGGCACTGCTGCTCCCGGCACTGCGCATCTGGAGGGGTTTGACCAGCCCTTCCCCGGGTAAAATATTTGCCCTCGAATGTGCCACCTGAAAACCTCTGTCTGATGAAAATGACGTCGATACAGAGGGCGTTCTCGTGCAGTAGTCCCCGGGGAAGTTCGCAGCGTGGCTGTTTCTCCTTTACTCTCATTTTGCTGGGACTTTGCTCTTCACTTTTGCATTCCGATGCTCTTTGCATCCAGCTGGATTAACACGCGACAGCAGCAGGGTGACCTTGGCCCTACGGCGTCTGCTGTGGGTGGCCTCTCACCCATCACGTCTGCACGCGTGGGGCTGGCGGGGACCTTCCCGAACCCACCGCAGAACTCACCATCCTTCCACCTGCTCAGGCTGGGGCTCCCCAGCCCTGTCACGGGGGCACCTCTGGGAGGGGGAAACACCTTCAGCATTTCCAACGGAGCTAAAAGCCTGATGTTTATCTGTTTTACCTAAAAACAGTATTTCTGTGATTTCTATCCCTGAAATCAAAACCAAATCCCTAATAATTTGGATTCAAAGTGAAATGCTTGTTTCAGTTTGAAACGCGATGGCTGGGTTTGTTTTATTTGTTCAGCCATGAAATATAACCCAGTTCCATGCTAGAATGAAAAATCCCCCAAATTTTGCTTTGAAAGGGTGAAATATTTCATTAATATTCTTTTTGTCTGAAGCCTCTTCAGCAAGCAGCTCACCTGGCCTGAGGCAACATTCTGCAGTAAAAGAAGTATTAATTATATTGAAATATTATCCATGTGTTAGCTACAAATTATGTCTTAATTGGCCAAGTTAAGCCAAAGCATTACTGTGGGCAATGGGATCTGGGTGGCAGAGCAGAGGCGAACTTGAAAGCTGTTCAAGAGCTTCATCCATGCATGTCTCCGAGGCAAATGGCCACTGTTTTCGGCACACGGCTGATGCCACGGCACTCACACCATGGGGAGCCAGCATTTCAAACACCAGCTTGCAGGAGCACGTGGCAGGAAGGATTGTCTCTTTTCAGACCCTGCCCTTGGGAATAAAAGTGGCGAGGACCTCTGTTACCTCAGCAGGAATAAAGGACTTGAGGGATGGAGTCACCATTGCTCGAAGCAACAGGTGGAACTTGGAGGCTGGGAGGAAAATTTAGTGATGGCTGTGACCCTGAGCAGAGGGAGACTGTGGAGATAAGGGGTTGTTTGTATCTGAAAGTGAGGAAGTTCTGGCCCTAGAGAAATGCCCCAGACACCAGGGGCTGCTGATGGACCCCGGCGAAGGACCGAACCAGAGACTGCCCAAAACCTGGAGGAGGAGATGAGCCGCGCGGCCAGCAGCAGGACCCACCAGCGTCAATTCCCACTCCTGTTCGGTGAGGTTTATCCCCGGCACCGACCGGCTGCCGAACCCAGCCTGGTGCCTTCCATTACCCCCCACTTCCCCTGTGCCTGCCTGCACTCCCAGCTCCTCTCATGTCCTCATCTGACTCCTTTTGGCCAGCCTGCCGGGAGGAAACAGCGTGCGTTGGTGGAGGGCCAGGGTTTCGCTTGCGCTGGAGCTCGCTGCCAGACTGCACGGCGAACGGCTGATCCCTCCCGGGGGGCTGTGTTTTGGGGCTCGCTCCTCAGCCCAGACAGGCTGATGAGAACCGAAGGACGTTGAGACCTGCCAGGTCTGGGCAGCGGCTCGCAGGGCTCTGCGGCAGGGGAGCCAAACCCCAACAGATGGACAGTTGCGGCTTCCCCTGGGAAGCTGAGACCTATGGTGGGGCTTGGTGGAAAGAGAGGAGCAATTCAGTCAAACAGCCCCAAAAATGCAATGCATGCTGCCCAGGGCTCTTGCCAGCCTGCCTGTCACCCCAAACCTGGGGTCTAGCAGTGTTTCTCACCTCCATCTTCAGGAGGAGACAGCAAGAAGAGACTCTGGATTAGCCCTCACACATCCCTGGGAGAGATACAGGGGCAGCTCCTCAACATGATCCCTCCTGACTGTGCCAGGCATAGGTGGTGGTCTGGAGACGTGGGGGTCTACAGGCTGATGGCAAACTGGCTGGGGTCCCCTTTCCCTTCCCGACCCACAGAGTGGACACTCAGAGGGAAACATGGGTTGGGGATGTGTTGGGAGGGATGTTTCCGGCACGGTCACTGGTTGGAGAAGAGCAGGACCGTTGCTGGCCAAGTGCCCCACAGCAATGGGGAAAGGCAGCCAGGCTGGGCTGGGCAGAGTCCATCTGCAGGAGGATCTGGTTGCTGCTGCTGCTGCTCAGGGAGAAGGACTGAAGAACAGCATTGACTCCAGAATAATGGGATGGAGATGACCAGGACCACACTGGAAGAGTCTTGCAGGGACGTAGCTCTGGAGGAGCCCCAGGAGGTGTGAGGAGGTCCTGGCTGGTGCTGGGATGAAACATGCCCCTGATCCCACCGTGGACCTCTGTACCTTCTCTGCCCCTGCACTGCTCCCATCCCTGGTCTCTAACCCCAGCTCAGCTCATTCAGGAACTTCTGGGCCCCCTTCCCACCAGCACTTCTGCCTTGGTGTCACCAGCCCTCGCTCAGTCCCTGACCCTCTGTTGTCTCTGGCCTGGTTTCCCTCTCACAAGGTCTCAGCCCTTCTCGTTCCCTCAGTTCCCGGCTCCGAGAGCTGGACCCTTTCATCCCACCTGGTATTTGACCTCTCCTCTTCACGCTCCCATCTTGGACCAGACCGGTATCTCCTCCTTGGTCACTGCTCTGCAACACCAGGCCACCCATCCTTCTCCTTGTCCCTCCATGGTGCTCTCCTTTTCTGTCTTTCCCCTGATTTTGGCACCCTCCTTAGCTCCCTAAATCTCTCCTGCATCGATGACCCCTTTGCTGCTGCAGATATCCCAACCGGCAGTGCCGGCTGGGTCCCCCTCACTGCAGGTCATGCCAGTTGGCTGCCGGCTGCAAGCCCTGTTCCAGCTCTCCTTGCCTTCGTCCAGCCACCTTCTCAGCCCACACTCTGGTCCCCTCTGCCCTCTCCTCCTGTCCCCACACCTGCATTGCTGTGGAAACCCCCCAACATGGCTGTCCCACAGACCCATAACCTCCTCCATCGCTTCTCCAGGTTCCTCACCATCTTATTTTGTTAGAGCCATTAAACCCTACAGCCACATTTCCAGTTGCCTGGGCAGAGCCAGGGCAGCTATGGGCAACCACCCCGCACAGCAGCGGGTGCTTCCCCAAGGGGAAAAATAATGGGGAAACCCTCCACGGGGGAGCTGCGGGTCCCTGTGCAGTCCAGGGAGGCTGGCAGAGGGACCAAGCCACCAGTTTGCACATACGTAGCCAGTTGCAGCCCCACTGGAAAGCTCATTTTTAGCTTTTTGGAGGGTTCCTGTCATTTCCCAGCAAGGAGATCACGAAATGGCAGATCTCAGGATTGCAGGGCTTTTAATCACACATGCGGTGCCTCTTTGGGAGTCAGACAAGAAGGCTGGAGATTACTGCTGAACCAAATCCCCCCCTTGACAAGCGTTTTGGCACAGAGAACTTATCTCAAGGTCACCCCACAGCTGAGCTGGTCCCTCCCAGCCTCCAGGTCACCCTGAAGCAGGATGGGCCGGTGTCCTCCCCCCTCTGCGGGGACTTACAGTTCCCTGCAAGGGGACTTTTTGGGAAAGGACATCCCCAGGGCACTGTCTCTGTGGATCCACAGCCTTGTCACCATTAGCGAATGCATCACTCGCCTTGCAGGTTTTTTAATCCCCATCTCCTGGAGTCAGGTGCCTGGGGGGGACTCAGATTTCACTTCGGTGGAAGGAAAATTCTAAGCCCTTCTGGATGCATAGAAAAGCTGGAGGCATAAACCTTATGGCTTAAAAAGCAGAACACAAGAAACCATACCCAGTATTTGCTTTGCTTTTTTTTGCCTTTTTTTTTTTTTTAATAAGTCTTAATTTGAAGCTCTGCTCTTGATTTTTGGGCTCTGACTCACGCTCAGGATTATCAGGGCTCTGGGAGCCATCGACTGGCATTTGCAGGGTGCACTGGGAGAGGAGGGAGACAGCCCAGCCCTGCCTGCTCTATGTTTCCCCTCAACACCACAAGGATCTGGCTGCGAGATAATAGAGCTCCACCGCCTTTTCCTTAGGGCCCCTCTGTGCTGCAGACACAAACTGGAGCACAGGCAGTGTCTAAAGTTCATGTTCTGGCTGAGTGTTACCAGTTACATCTCTGTGCTCAGTTGCCCACAACTTGCTTCAGTTTTCCCCTTCTGGGTTGATATTTTCCAGCCTCAGTCTCTGCACAAAGGCGATTTGAAAGGAAAGTCTCTTTGAACACTCTTTGGCCATTTCAGAGTATGCAGGCAGTGAAAAGCAATATCTCCATAATAAACATACCCTTTTTTTTTCTTTCGAGAATACAAAACAATCTTCCAATTTTTAAGTGGCTCTACTGCTGAAACTGCTGGGGGTCAGAGCTGACATCTGGCAGGGAATCAGTCCTGACTGAGAACGACCGTGGCGCGTTCCAGTAAACACTGTGTTTCAGTTGCTAAAAGCTATATCCACCCAGGCGCAGCACGTTTTGCAGTGATGGTACCTTTTAATCAACACTTGGAAAGCTCGCAAGCAGCCCAGAGAAGTACAAAAACATCCACTCGAAAGATCTGACCGAAGGTCCGCGGCAGTGGGGATGGAGGCAGACAGAGGAGAGGTTTCACGCCCGAGCTGGGAGCGGGGCTACACCACGGCCTGGAGTCACCTATCGATCGGCAGCAGATGTTCAGCTGTCCTTGAGAAGGACAATGTGAATGAGATGTATGGAGCCAGGACCACTAAATCCCTCCTTGGCCAGCATCGGATTATAACGGTTCAACGATATATCACTGAAGGTTTCCCAGAACTACATAAATACCAAAGAGAATTCAATATAAATCATGGAAGGATTTCGGTTGGGAGGGACGTCTGGAGGTCTCCAGCCCAGCCCCTGAGCAAGTTAGTACTCCAAAGCTGGGTCAGTCTGCTCAGGGCCTTGTCCAGGCGTGTTTTGAACATGTCCAAGGATGGAGATCCCACCACTGCTGTCCCAGGGCTGCACCACTCACAACACAATCCGAGGCTCACAGGTGCTGCATATCCACGTGTCTTCTCAGCACAAGGAGAGCTGGTTACCCACAGGGGAAGGGGAGAGGAGAGGATGAGAAAGAGAGGCAAAGCCTGCAGAGAAGACACCATCACAAACATCACCTGGTTGTTCATGCATGGCCAAAAACAGGAACCTGGGTTAGGTGTCTAGACTAGGGGCTGGGGCTGGTGTCTCCCCTTCTCTCCCTGAGGGGACTCCGATGACAAACATTCCCGAGAGATCTCAAGGTCCCTCCGTGGCCGTGGGAGAACGATGCTGTTTCTGTTGGTCGTGCCAAGCAAGAGCATCCCACCACCCCACATGGCCACAGCTCCAGCACCGGTCCCACTGAGCAGCATCCTTGTGTTGGCAAAACCTCTTCCCGTAACAACCGCGGGAAGTGACTGCCAGAGAAAGAAGAGCTAATGGAAAGCTAAGATTGGGCGGGGTACAGCTGGGGTCACACGAGCCTCATTAGTTACTCAATCAAACCCAACAGACATACGTACAATGGGACCTGCCAGTGATCGGCGGCCGGCAGGGAGAGGCTGCCTAAGCCCCTGCAGTCCCCAGACAGCCCCTGCAGTGCTGGCAACGCCTCTCGTGCTTTGAGAAACACCCCAGCACTGAGTGCACACGGGGATAGCTGAGAAGATCCTGCCCATGCTGCTGAAACGCGTCTCCGCGGTGGCTTCCAGCCTCGTGCCGGGGACAGATGGCTCCCTCGGCTGCGCCGGGCGGCTGCCAGATGGATGTCCCGTGGGGCTGCGGCGTGGGCTGCACAGGGGGTGGTTGAATGTTCCCCCCGGGGAACATGTGGGGCTGATGCAATGGCGTGCACAGGGGAGTGAGGGATGGAGACCCCGTCCCCAGACCGCGCTCAGAGTACCCCAGAGGTCCTCAAAGGGGGGGTCAATGTTTTAACAGCCACCCATCCAGCCAAAGCTGTGACTTTTGGATGGCTGATGTGAGCGGGGGGGGTGATGTTCCCCTACTCCACAGTTCCTGCCGTGCGCCAGCCCAAGCACACGCTCCCCCCTGGCCTCCCGCTGGTGCCCTCCTGCCCGGCTGCCCCCAGCATGCCCGCCGATGGGCAGGGGTTATCCAGGTTTCTGGCCAGAAAACACCAGAGCTACAGCCGCAGCCACATGCTGGGGTGTTGGCCGGTCACCTCCCTGCTGCCCACCGCTCAGACCTGGCTGCAAATGTCAGAGCTGGCTCAGGAGAGAGCCGCGGAGGCAACTGTGGGCTGGTGAAAATACCTCTGAATGCGGGACTTGACAAGCCTGAAGGTTTCGCTTGCCAAAAATAAGACTGAGCAGAGACTTGACTTGATTCCCAGGTACTACAGAGCCCTGTCTGTGCCTCATAACCTGCCTCCCCCTCCTGCCCCATGCCCTGGGAGGCATTTCTCTGGGATGCTGTAGCAGGCAGACTTACAGAGGTCTCCATTTCAGACAACCTCTTCCGTTCAGGGCTTGCTTTTTGCAGCATCTGCAGGGGTGATAACCTGTTAGTTAACAACTAACAGCTGGTGAACCAAGGCAGGAAAACATAAAGATGCTCAACCATGGGAAGAGGCAGCTTCCCTGTCCCTTGGTGCTTTAGATGAAGACTGCACTGCCTTTCTGGAAGACGCACCATGGCCAAACAAGAGGAACTTACTCAGTAGAGGGATGGGCAGGTGAAATGAAAATTTGGCCCACACGAAGCCAGTCAGGCTGGCTGGACCAAACCCCCGTATCAGTCTCAGCTTCCCTGACACCATGACATGGCCACACTATTTCAACCCCAGCATCCGTGCACGGCAGCAGCGAGGACCTGCAGTGTCTCCACTGCGTCCCCAACCTCTCCTTGCCCCTCGGTCCCTGCAGCTGCATCTCTCCTGGCGCCAGCACCGGCTGCCATGGCTGGTCCCTTGCAGAAATGCAGCCACAGGACACAGGTGTGATGTGTCCTGCTCATGGCCATCTGCTTTGGGGCGAGCAATCCTCTCTCCTCCAGCTCTCCAGGGTGCCTGCATCCAAATGCAGAGCACTGGGCCCCTTCTCCATCATCACCTGCATGGCATGTCTCCTCTCCGCCTCTTCTCTCACGAGTTGATGCAGGGCAGGACTTCCCGTGGGTGCTGCCCTGGGCATTTCAGGATATCCCCAGCTGCAAACGCATCTTAGGTCCAGATGAGGAAAATTTCTTCCCCAGGAGGGTGGCACAGCCCCAGGACAGGTCCCCAGAGAGGTGGGGGATCCCCATCCTTGGAGGATTTGCAGCCAAGACTGCCCCGAGTCAGAGCTGGGAGCCAGCAGCGGGGCTGGACACCTCGGAGGGCCTCTTCCCACCGGTGTTTCTGTGATCTGCCCATCACACATACCTTTCCTTTGAGCGCATCCCGTGTGCTCCCGCACAGGCACCGTAAAGCCCCGTCACACCCCGTTAGCGAGCGCCGTTTCCTATGACAACGCCGTCAACAGCGCGCGGAGCAGGATTCGGGTCCCGGGGGGCGGGGGTGCAGGTGCAGGGCTCCTCCGTAGCTATGGCAAAGGGGTGTTTACTTCTGTGTTTTGCGTGTCAGTGTTACGCCCGGGACAGCTCTCTGTGTGTGCAACAGCAGGGTAAGGCTGTTTGGCATCTCCCCCAGCAACTATGTCAGTATTTAGGGGAACTGCGTGCGACCTACACCTGCCAGCCACTGCGATGGGACCCGCACAGGGGACCGGCTGCAGGAAGCATCCTCCTCCGAGCTGCCACGGCTCCCAGCAAAGCCCCCAGCCCTTCACCCACCTCCACGCTGGTACAGGCAGGTCCTGGCTGTGGTCCCAGGTACTCTTGCTCCAGCCCTCGTGGCAGGTTTTCCACCCAGATATCGCACTATGCAGCAAACCCCCTCTTTTCCACGCGGGCGCCCCTGCGGGAAACGTTTTCTGCCTTCCCCCTTTCTTGTCAGACCGTACCCATATCCGTGCCTTCCCAGCGCAGGCCAAATTGCACAGCTTTTCCCTGACACTTTGCAAACTTCGGGGAACGCTCCCAGCCCTTCCCCGCGGGCAGCTCGCGAAGCACTCGGCTCTGCCCTGGCCAAATTGCAAAGGGCTTGGATCCCGTTCCCCGGCGCGAGTGCCAGGGGCGGGGAGATCTTGCCTCGCATCTATTCTTTCTAGGTACAAAACATGCTTTCAAAAGTCAGAGCCATTTCACTGGCAAGAGATGGAAGCTGCTGGAGACGGCCAGCTGCCCCAGTTACGATTCCCAGCAAGGCCACTTTCCCAGCCCTGCTGTCTGCATGTTTTGCAGACACACGCATTGAGGATGCATCGCTCGGACCCCCAGCCAGCCGTGACCGGGGATCTGCATCCCCGCGGGCCACATCACAGCCCTGAGGCCGCTGGAACTGCTGCAAAGCTGCCCATTCCCGCATCTGTCCGCTCCCGCGTCACTCCTCTCGAGCAGAGAGCTCGTGTTTAACGACCGCGTGTGTTTTCGCTCAAGCATTACGTCATTCAGCAACGACAGCCGGGTGGACGGACGGGCCAGCCCGGCTGCTCTGCCTCTGCCGATGCTCACCCCCTCTCCGAATTGTGGGGTGCTCTGTGCGCCCCAGCCCTCAGCCTTTTGCAAGGATGCAGGTGAACAGAAAATGAGTGTCCATGCAAAGCCCACCGAGGGGCCAGTGGCTCCTGCACAGTCCCCCCCATCTCCTTGATGCGTCCCAGTGACAGGTGTTGAGGGCAAAACGCTCCGTAATTTCCACCTCCCGGATTTCCTGCGGCCAGAGCCATCAGCGCTTTCCCTAAAATAAAGTGGGAGCTGAGATAAGCCAGAGAGCCGGGCTCCGGAGGGACCGTCCTGAACGTGGATTTAGCTCACACTTCTTTAAGTGGGCGTCCAGGTTTGGGACTTCGCACCTCTCGTAGGCGGAGAGGAACCGGGTGGATTTGCTGATAATTTGCTGCCAATTTCCGCAGCCGTGGAAGGAGTGTGGGGAATGGGGGGGGGGGCTGCTCACGGGGAGCCCCGCGGGAAGGGGGTGCAGACAGGGCATTGCCTTGCACATGCTCTCACTCCCTGGGCAGTGGATTGGGGCTCGCAGGGAGTCGGGTACCGGGACCAGCAGCGTCTCGGCTCCTGGCAAAGAGGGGAAGCCCCCGCGCCAGCCCTGCAGGGATGGCATGCAGCGCTCCAGCACGGCCAGTGCTGCGGGCTGTAGGGAGAGGGGTATTTTGCGCTCCTTGCTCTTCATCCCCCCTGTTGAACTCGCTGCCTGCCCCAGCCGCTCCCCGACACTTGTCCAGAGATACCCCATGAGAAGGGGGACGAGGTGGCCAGCAGGGACACGCGGTGCCTGGCTTTGCACCAGCATCTGGTTTTGCGCTCAGAGCTGATGGCGGGTCGGAGTCCGGGTGGCCCCGGATGAACCGGGGCTGGAAAGAGGGGAGCAGCCCAGCTCAGCTGCAAGAACACCCCCCCCCCCCCGCCCCCCCGGCACGGGGCTCTGGAGGTGGCTGGGGGACGCGGTGGCCATCGCTAGCCACGGCCAGCCCGGGCTGGGCGCTGCGTGTCCCCAGGACACCCCGGGGCCGGGGAGGGGGCACCGCTCCCGGGTCCAAGCAGTAAATTTTTCTGCGAGCCGCCGGTTTCACCCTCCCGCCGGCGGCCGGACACCCCGCGCCCGCCACCTAACGGCCACCGCCGGTGGTGCCCCCGCAGCCGGGCACCGGCGCCGGGGCCGTGCCGGGTCCCTTCCCCCGCACCCCGCGCACCCCGCGGCCGGGGGCGGCTCCTCGCCTGACGCCCCGCTTGCACCCCCGGAACCCCCCATCCCCTGACCCGGCCGGTCCCCACCTGCCCCCGCCCCATCTGCCCGGTGCCACCCGGGACGCGGGACCCCGCCGGTGCCGCCCGGGGCACGAACCCCCCGGTGCCGCCCGGGGACGCGGTGGCCCATCGGGGTGGGCGCAGCCCTCCCCTGCCCTCTCCCCGCAGGCTGCCTTGGCAGCTCCCCCCCCTTCCAGCTTTTTTGGCAGAGGCGCGGCCGGATTGGAGACAGCAGCGACGGAGAGGAATTAAAAAAAAGGGGGAAAAAGGAAAAAAAAAAAACCCAAACAAAAAAAAACAACCCGCCAGCCCAATCGGCTGGAGAGGCTTGTGTGTGTTTGCCCTTTCCTCATGACGTAGTGTCCTGCGCCTCTCTCCCCCCTTCTCCCTCTCCTTTTCCCCTCCCTCCTTCCACCCCCCCTCCCCTTCCCCTCGCATCCTTGGAAGCAACAATTAAGCAGCTCTGGGATAAAACACACAGCCTGCGGGAGCACGGGGGCATTGCTTCAAGAGATGGCAAGGCAGGCAGCTGCACCCCTCCTTCCCGGAGTCCTCCTCCTCTTCTCCATCCTCCCGGCTTCTCAGCAAGGAGGTAAGGAAAGAAAAGGCTCCTTCCCCCGAGCCCCGGCCAGCGCTTTTCCCCGGCTCTGCAGGGACCCTCCACGGGCACCGGGGCTCGGCTGCTGCCCCCCCACCCCAGCTCCCCGGGCAGCCCCACGTCTGCGCCGGCCGCGTGTCCCCGACTAGGGACAGGCAGCCCCCTTGCCCTGCCTCGGGGACTCCCCCGAGGGTGGGAGGGCAGGCCCCCCTGGCTGCCACCTCCCCGGAGGGTTCTTTGCCCCCCAACCCGGCGGGTGGAGTGTGCCATGCCCGGGTGGGGCGGGGTGTCACCGAGGGGGTGACACGAGGCAGCCCGGGAATGTCACTGCTGCGCGAAGCACTTGTCGGGGGGAGGCTGCGAGGTGCTGCGCCCCGGAGAGAGGCTTGGGGACACGAGAGGCTTGGGGAGACGCAGGCAGCGTGCAGGGCAGGGCAGCGAGGGGTGGCTGCCAAGCTCCCGCGGGGATTGCAATTGTGAGGGACTGGGGGAGCTGGCGCCCGTCGCCCCCCCGGTGCGATGGCGGCGTGAGCTGGAGGGGCAGTGGGGCGTGCATGCGTGTGCATCCCGCGGTCGATGTGTGCAAGCTGCTGCGCAGTGTGTGGCTGCGACACAGCCTGCCGAATCGCAGGCTCGGGGTGCCTGGGGTGGCCCTCGCGTCGTCCTCCGTGCACTCGTGTCACCAGCGTCGGGTCCATCCACCAGTGCGTGGCACGGTTCATGGCTCGCTGGCCGGTCCCTGGCCGGGCCGCGGCAGGGGCTGCGTGACACCCCAGCGCAAGCACATGCATATGCAGCAAACCTGCTGCCGGGGCGGGGAGGCGAAAGCCAGGGTGCAGTGGTGTGGTCCCGTGGTGCCACGTGATGAAGCCGGAGTGGCCAGCGCAGCAGGTGGCTGCCTGCCGGATGGCTTGTGTTTCGTGGTTGGGCCACGAGCACGCTCAGAGAGGGGGGAGAGCAGCTCTGAGCACAGATTTATAGCCCCCTGCAATGTCCAAACTGGGCAAAGGTCTACAAGGTGGGGACAGCAGGGTCAGGGATGGGACAGCCACCGCCGGACAGCCAGGCGGTGGTCGCCCCGTGCCGTGCCATGGAGAGCGTGCGATGGGCAGAGCCAGCATCAGTGATGGGGTCAGTGCCAGGGCTATCACGTGGGGCTTCTCGGCCCCAGAGGACCAGAGGAGGGCAGAAGGCAGGATCCCGTGGGCAGGGGAGGGCAGTGCCAGGGCTGTGTGTGGCAGCAGGCAGCTGCAGGCTGGGCCACCCCTTGCCCCGGGCAGAGCCCTCGGGGCTGCTCTCTGCAGCCTGCGGCATCATCTGCTGGTGCCCTGCAGCTCCCTGCTCTGCCCCAGTGTGGTGGGCTCCCGGGACCCTGACCATGGGCTGGTTTGCCCCCGGACGTGCAGGCGGCGTGACCCCAGAGCGGTGCCAAGCCAGACGGTTGCCTGTAAAGCTGGGCCACTGCCTGATCCGGGGTAGCTACAGCTCAGGGTCAAGGTGCCATCCCTGATGGGATGCAGCTCTGTCCTGGACACTCTCCATCCCCGGCAGTGATGCTCTGCACTGGCTTGCTGAACCATGGTGGCTTTGCTCCCCAGTTCTCAAGCAGTGGCCAGCTGGGAAAGTGTCAGGAAGACTTTGGCCCTGGGGCAAGAGCCTGCAGCAGTTTCTGAGCAGTTTGGGGCTGTTGGTCCCACTCCAGTCCCTGGCTCAGTCTCCAGGGGTGTTTGCTGGTTTGGGAAGCAGCTCACAGTGGAGGTGGCCCTGGCCCTGGGGATGGTCCCAGTGCTGATGGGGACACCGGGGAACACTTCCCCATGGAGGAGTGACCGGTGTCTCTGCAGCCTGGTGTGCTGCACGGCACCGGGCAGGCTCAGCTGTGCTCCCTGCCCTGCCAGCCCTCGGGGACTGAGCTGGGACAGAGGCACGGCCAGTGGCACAGGGTGGGGGGGATGCCAGGGTACGATGGGGTGCAGCCACCTGGAGAGGGCTCAAGACAGCATCCTCCAGCACCCGCTGCCAGGGCAGCTCCAAACCAGCCTGGCAGGAAAGGGACCCTTGAGAGGTCCCAGCGTCGAGAGAGAAAAGCGGTGAGGCCCCCCTGCACATACAGACTGTCCCCATCCCCCAGTGCCCCTGCCGAGGGGCTGAGCCCCGAGCTTGCAGCAGCTGGCAGTACTTGGGCAGCTCCCAGCAGCGGGTCAGGATCAGCCCCCGGTGCTCTGCACCCCCCCGGGGGAGCAAAGTTGTACTGGGCACCGTGGGGATGTGTACGGCCGGATCCAGGCCGCTGCGTAGGAAAGCTGCCGTGTGTTTCCCTAAAAGGTGCCAAGTGCAGCAAATCCCAGTGTTTGGAGAGGGCTGTCCGTCCCGCAGTGCTTCCATCCACTCCTCACTGCTTCCCGTGCCAGAACACAGGGGGTCCCCTGGGAACGGCACCCCCAGAGGGGGGACAAAAGGGACCCGGGGGGTCCCAGCCCTGCAGGCTCTGGGACCACGGGGGGCAGCTCGGGTGGGTGCAGAGAGGCTGGCACAGGGTGTGCTGGCATCCCTCCTGGGCACCGTGGAGACCCTCCGAGGACACCCAGAGTCCCCAGGGTGCCCCAGGGCCAGTAGTGCCAGTTGTGGGGCTGGGATGGCATCTCCGCTTCCCAGCCAGGCACCTCCCCGAGGCACCGGCCTGCTGGGGCGGCTGCCTCTGCAAACAGCTTGCAGGGTGCAGCTTGTCTGCCAGGGCTCAGAGATGAAAGCTGAAGCCTTGGGGGGCTGGAGAGGAGCCAGGCTCTCGACAGCAGCCCCCCCTGCTCCCTCCCGAGCTGCTACCAGCGAGCTCAGGCCGGGATGCAACGCAGCTTCAAAGTTGCTTGGAGACTGCATGTTTCCAAAACCGATTCTCCCAAGAAAAAGAAAACAGCGGCGTGAGGGAAGAGGGGAAACATCTGTGGTGGTTAGGCATTAAGCCTTCTCCGGGAGCGGTCACCCACGGGCGCAGGGAGGGCGGCAAGGTCCGCTGGTGGGTCTGAGGTTTGGCCGCCCGGCGAGGGTGTGAGCTTGTGTCCTGTGGTGGATCCTGGTCTGTCTCAAAAGGAGGGGAAAATAAGCTGTCGAGAGAGAAGACATCTGTATTTCTGGCTTGTAAAGAAAGCTGCAAGCAGCGATGCAGGTAGAAATGGTGCAGATGATACAAACAGTGGTCAATCAGAAATAGCGCAGATGATAAAATAGTGCAGATATTGCAAATAGTGACCTGTGGTACAGAGCTATGGAAGAAAAAGTCCAGTTTCTGTAAATAAGGTTCCACACCGGATCCTGAACACCTCCAGGGGTCAAACCCTACCACAGTTGGGGCCGCACATACGGATGCAAATTATCCTGCCCCTGGCTTGAGAAGACATCCCCGGGGTGGGTGCTGGGGTGCTGGGGGCCAGCCCCGTGCTCTGCAGGCTTACAGCCAGCCCTGTCCCAGGAGGCAAGCTGGGAGATAGGAGAAACCCCCCTTCCCGGCGTCCCGGCAGGCTCGGAGCAGGGGCAGAGGCAGCGCAGAGCTCCTTCAGTCCTGGGAGGCTAGTGACTCAGTTTTCCCTTCCCCGATGTGCCAAGGGAACGCAGGATGGAGAGGCCAAAGGGGGGCACGCCACACCAGGGAGCAGACCCCGAGCCGCTGAGGCTGGGGAAGGTGAGGGCTGGGGAAGGACGGGGCTGAGGAAGGACAGAGAGCGGCCAGAGAGCGATTGCCGTAGGCTGGTGCAGCCTCGGGGAGCCCACGGTGTAGCCAGTGCCGAGCACGTGGGCTGCCGTCAACATCCGAGCTGCGGTGGTGCTGCTGATGGGTGGGACTGGTGATGCTGGGGTGAATTTGGCTGCTCGAGGCTGGTCCTCAGCCAGAGAGCTGAGCAGGTCAGAGACCCCCGTGCCCCCTGGCAGTGCCCGCACTAGGGATCAGACCCCAAGCTGGGCTATGGGCTCTGCCTCCCCACCAGGACGAGCCCGGCTCTGCCAGTGCCGAGGCAGCTTGTAAAAGAGCTTCAAGAGAAGCGTAGACCTGGCTGTGCTTGGCAGCAGGGAGAGCAGCAAGGGAGGAGCAGCCTCCTGCGATGCTCCTGAGTGAAAGCCTCGGCTCCCCAAAGCCACATGGCAACCCCACCCCGGCTCTCCCACTGCCCCCCGGCCATCCAGGCTCCTGCCAGCACTTGCTGACCCCCTCCGCCTCCTGATCTGGGCGTGGAGATGGTTGATGAACCGGCACATCCCCTGTAACCCTCCAAGAAGTGCAGACCTGCCATGAGGCACTGGGATGAGCACCGCGCCTTGGCCCTGGGATGGCGTCTGGGGGATGCCCAGGGAGGAGGCAGCGACAGCGGCACCACAGTGGGACCCCCCTGCCAGGGTCCGCAGCGCCCAGGAGGGTGACAATGACGAAGGGCTGAGTATGGCAGCCATGGCTGGGGGCAGGTGTCACCTGGACCTTTCTAGGGTCCCCACACGCCCCAGGAAGGCTGTGAGCCATCCTGCCTTGTCCCAGCTTCCCCAGGGGTCTCTGCCAGGCAGTGCTGGCACAGGGGGACGGAGGGGTAGGGGAGCTCAGCCTGGGTCCCCGGGGTGCCTGGCATCACCCCAGCACCAGGGACCTTGCCTGGCCATGGGGGGCTGAGGCTGGGGGGCACCACAGGGGCTGAGCGCAGCAGGGACCCTCCTGCTTGGGGGGGGACGGTCGCTGGCCCTGAGCATGGGGGTCCCTGGCCGGATCCTGGCTATCCTGCCGGCTCTCGCTCCGAGTGGCTGTGGGGTGTCCCCTCCCAGCAGGGCGGGTGGGGGAGGACAGGCGATGTGTGGACGCTCGGAGTTTGTTTGGAAACAGGCAAGAAGTTGGGATTTGTTTTTCCAAGCCGGCGGGGGTGGGCGGGGGAATGTGCCGGGAAAAGGAGCCGCTCCGTAAACCCCTGGCTGGCAGCCGGGCCGGGCTGTGCCGTGCCAGAGGGGTGAGCCGGCCGGCCGGAGCGATGACCGAGCACGTGTCCCCTCCGCTCCAAGGGACATCAGCTGCTCCAGGGCCAGATTCGGCCCCTGGCCCTGGCAGGGCCCTGGGAGGTGGTTTTGGGGGGCACAGGGCTGAGCCCCGCTCTTTGGCATCACTGGGGCACGTGGGGGCTGTGTGACGGGTCCTGGCACGGGTCCTCCGCCTGCGTGTGCATCCCGATGGCGGTGTGTGCGTGTGTCCTGCCGGTGCGTGTGTCCCGACATCGTCTGTGCACATACGGCTTGGCACCCCTCTTGCACGCGTGTGTGTCCTGACACACGTGTGGGTGCATCCTGGCGCCCGGTCTCTCTGTGCAGCTGGGCTGGGGGTCCACCCCAGGTGCCCTGGGTGGTGGGGGACACATGCCAGCAGGGCCCAGGGGACACCCTCGTCCATGCCATGTTGCAGCAGGCAGCTCTTGGGGCGAAGTGGGGGGCTATGGGGCACAGCGAGGGGGGAACCCCAGAATTTGCACCACATCTGAGACGGAGAAGAGATATGCAGCACAATGTGTCCCCCACCGTGGCGTGCCAGCCCTGCCACCTGCCTGGCACCTGCCTGTGCTGGCCACCCTGCCCAGCCCCTGGGCACTGTGCAGCCTGTGGTGGTGTTGCCAGGGCTGTGCCACTGCATGTGTCCCCATCTGGGGACATGTCCCACATGCAGTGGTCCCCATGTGCCCATCCACCCTGAACTCCATCCCCTCTGTGCAGAGCAGGCAGGAGAGCTGGGTGCAGCTTGCCACAGGGGTGCTGGCCACGGCAGCTCTGTGCTTGCCTCCAGCAACCCCCAAATCCTCCTGCCAGCCTCACTGCAAGCCCTGCCAGCTGTCCTGCAAATCCCACTGCAAACCTCGCGGCAACCCCCCCACTGCCAAAAACACACGCCAGCCAAAAGCGGAGCATCCCTCTGCATTGCAGCCTCCTTGTGCTGCCAACCCACCCGCAAGCCTCCACCCCATCCATGGCCCTGATGGAGCAGGGGAGACCACCCAGGGGATGGCTGCCTGGTGGTCTGCAGGAGAGACCTTTGCCAGGGTCCAAACCAGCCAAAAAACTTTGCCGTGGTGTCTGAGCACGACCTCTGAGCATGAGCTCCAGACTCCTTGGAAAGCAGTGGGACCTGGGTGCTTATCTCAGCTTCGCAGAGATGTGCAGAGGGACGCAGGTGGTTTCGCTGGGTCTCAGCACTGTCCCCCCGGTCCAACACCCCAGTGCTGCTGGCCTGAGCTGGCTCTTCCCGCTGGCACCTCAGCAGGCAGGGCAAGGCAGGGCAGGCAGCTTGGGCATGGGGCAGCCACAGCCAAGCATGCTCAGGCTTGGCTGGGACCAGCATGGGCTGCAGGGATGAACTGGGACAGCCTCACCCCCCCATGCATGACCATGCCTGGACCCATCCCCCCAGAGCCACATTAAGCTGGAGGTGATGGAGACGGCGCTGGCTGTGGTACGGGACGGGTTTTGGGAAGCAGAGCTGGACACCAGCCAGCCCCGCTCTGTGCCAGCTCCGTGTCCCTCCCTCCCATGCAGGACCAAGTCCTGCTGACACCTCCACCAAGATGCCCTCCCCAGCTCCCGGCTGGTCACCTCCAAGCCCTGTCACCACTGTCACACTGGGGAGACTGAGGTGTGCAAGGCAAGGCAGGGACCGGCCCTTGAGCCCTCGCCCCGGGGCTCTGCATCCCACCCCGTCCGCAGGGAGCAGCTCCCATCCCAGGAGGTGCCCCCCGCCCTGATGCGCCGGATACCCTTGGATGCCTGGGGGGATTTTAACGAGGGTCTCTTCTCTTGTAGGGGTCCCTGGTGCTATCCCGGGAGTGGGAGTCCCAGGAGGCTTTTTCCCAGGTAAGGGGGTCCAGACAGCGTTGGGGGGGGCATCACCCTGCTTGCAGGGATGGGGCAGGTGCCTGGGGGGTCCCCAAGTACCTCTGAGCCAGCATGGAGGGCTGGGGACCTGGAGCCAGGATGAGGGGACAGGGAGACATCCTGTCTGCCCGCTCAGCCCTGCGTGGCTGCCCCAGCACCAGCCCCATGGCATAGGGACAGGACTGGGTGGCAGTGCCAGGCTTACGCTGGGGGTCACTGGCCCAGGGCTGGCACCTACACCCTGCCCAGCCCTGGCCACGAGAGGGGCTCAGAGGTCACAGCCTGTCCCCGGTGTTACAGCCAAAAGCTTGAGGACATCCCGGGGGGATGCCACATCCCCTTGCACCCTTGTGACCCTCTCTGCCTCCCCATGGACCCCCGGGAGCCTGGCATGGGTGGGTGGGTGGTTGGCGCTCACAGGGATGGGTGCTAAGACTGTGCTGTTGCTCGCAGGTGCTGGGGTTGGAGGTTTGGGAGCAGGTGAGTGCTGGGACCCCTTTGCCCAGGGTGTGCCGGGACGGGGAGGGGGGCAGCACCCCCAGCAGAGCTGTCTTGTGGCAGGCGGGGGGTCTGCCACGAGGCTGGCCCCGTCCCACATTGTGTCCCCACCTCGGGGGATGCTCGGAGGAAGGATGGCTCTGACCCCTCTCCACTTGCTCTCTCCTAGGACTTGGGGCTGGAGCAAAACCTCTCAAACCAGGTAGAAGGACTTTCTTTGGCTCATGCCAGTGGCCAGGATATTTCCTGACCCCTGTTGCCCTCATGTTTCTCCCACGTGGCCAAGGGGACCCCCCTACCCTGGGCACCCCCATGGCCAAGGCACGCAGCAGCCGGCACTTTCCGCCCTGCCCTGTCACACTAACCCCCGCCAAGCCCCCATAGCCACAAGGGAGCCTTCCTCCCTCATCCCCGCTTCGGCGCACTGCCCTCTCCCCTCCAGCCCCCGCGACTGCCCTTTGGGGGTGCTTGCTGCCTGCGAACCTGTGCCAAAGCTTCTCCGGAAGATGCAAAGCCGGGCAACGCTCGCTCAGCCCTGCCAGGAGCTGGTGCCCGTGGGAAGCTGGCAGCACCTCCGCCTGCCTGCGTTCGTGGCCGAGCAGCTTTTGCTGGGGCTTCTGCAGCCCATGCTGGGGCTTGCCTGGCCTAGAAATGAGGGGGCGAGAGGGGGCATCACCGAGAGAGAGATGAGATGCTAGCAGGAGGATGCAGAGCCCGAGGGCACCGAGCCTGGGGCACGGCTGGGAGGTGCTGGGGCAGCAGGGACCGAATGTGCAGGGGGCAAATCTGGTGCCAACGGAGATGCCGGTGCCCATCGAGGCCCCGGGAGAGATGCTCCTTTAGGCGGAGACCCGGGTCTCCCCTCCCTGCCCGCCCCAGGGGTACCTGCTGTGCCCCGAAGCAGGGGCGCGCTGCACCCCCCCGGCCCCCCGAGCCGGCCCGTCTGCGCGACGGGAGCGCCAGGCCGAGGCGGGGGCCGGCAACCTCCATTTACTCAGATTTCAGCTCGTGGAAAGAAAAACAAGGCCCTTTATTTCGGCATAATTAAAACCAAACGCGGCGCGGCCGCGAAGCCCCAGCCGGAGCGGTGTCCGCGCCCTGAGCCAAAGGCAGTGGAATTTGCGCCTGGAGGGAGCGAGGGCTGATTAGCCCCAGATGTTGGAAGGCAGCACTGGCCGGAGCCAGAGGGACTCATTCCTCAGCCATAAACATTTCGGCTCCGTCCCCCTGTGGCCTGGCGGGGTGGGGGACGGGCGAGGCAGAAGGGGACGGGATGGGGGACCGGGACACCGGCGGGCACATTTGTCACCCATCCCCGTGCCCGTCCCCAGAGCACGCTCCCGTCCCACCGGCATGGTGCAAGCGGGATGCTCCTGCTCCTCTGGCCCTGGCCGTCCCCCCTGCTTCACCCCACTTCTCTTTCCAGGGGTCGGAGGCCTCGGGGGACTTGGCCCACTTGGCCTGCAGCCAGGTGAGCACAGACCACCGGCCTGTCCCCAGGGCGATGTCCCCAGACACCCACCTTGGGGACAGTACATGGCGTGTCCCCATCGGGTGCTGTCTGTAGCCTGCCTGGTGGGTCCCATCGGGGCTGGGCGCCCTTCCCAGACCCGAGGGACCGGCAGCCACCAACGGGCAGCCCTGCGGCCAAGATCTCGGCATCAGCCACGGCTGGGTGACCCCAAGCAGTGATAGGCGAGGAGGGACACGGGGTCCCCATGGGGTCTGCAGCAGGGGGAACAGTGCCCGCGTGTGGCCCGGCCAGCATGCCCGGGCCCGCAGGGGACCCTGGCGTGCGCAGCAGCCGGTGACACCACAGGGTGCCCTGGGTGGCGTGGGCACAGCTGGTGCCGGGTGCGATGTGGACGGGAGCAGGTATTTGGAGGGGACGCAGGGAGAAGCCAGCGCAGGACAGGCCAGCGCCTGCTAACCACCGCCTCGCCCAGCCTAACGCCGGCCCCCGGCACCCTCGCGCAGCCCCGCTCGGCGCACGACCCCTGTGCCCGCCACAGCCAGCGTGGAGGGCAGGACGCCTTCTCACCGGCCGCTTTTTGGGGATGCTCACGCTGGTTGTTCTCCTCCCCGCAGGTGCTGCGGGTCTCTTCCCCGGAGGCGCCTTCCCCGGGGGCGTCTTCCCCGGTGCTCCCTCCGCCGCTGCGCTCAAGGCCGCTGCGAAAGCTGGTGGGTGCTGAGGGCATCCAGTGCGATGCTGGGCCAGGCGGTGACGCTGGGCAAGGCAGCGATGCTGGGCAAGGCAACGCCAGGGCTTGGGCAGCCCCCAGGGACGCCCGGCGTCCCCTGGGTGCCTGGGTTAGGAGAGCTTTCCCCATGGAGCTGGGGGGCTGCGAGCGGGAAGCGCTGCTTTCGCGGGGATCCCCGCCGATGCGGAGGGACCCTGGCACATCTTGGTGTGCTGAGAAAGGGGCGTTGGCCGAGCCCGAGCCCCCAGGAGCGGAGAGCACCGAGCTGCCTGGTCCCTGTGCCCAGGTCTGGGGGACCCGTCCCTGGTGCTGCCTCAGGGTGTCCCCTTCGTCCCTCAAGAGCTGTTCTGAGCTTGTCCCTTCCTTTGGCACCGCTCCGGCCACCTGCAGCCCAGCAGTGGCATCTCACACTGGTACACTCCTCTTCCCAATGCCCCCACGTGCTGGCATTGGTGGCGCGGGTGGAATCGGTGGTCCTGGTGGCCTCAGGGTCTCCACAGGTAGGAAACACCCCTCGTCCCAGCATAGCGGAGCCTGGGGTAGACGTGTCTCCATGCCTGCCAGGGCGGGCAGGAGCCAGTGCGCCGGGGCTCAGGGGGTCTCTGCTGCCTGCAGGTGCGGTGGCACCAGGCGGGGTGCAGCCCGGGGTTGGTGCGGCAGTGAAACCCCCCAAAGTACCAGGTAGGTGCGCGGCCCCAAAGCAGGGGGCCAGGGCGGGGAACGGCTCCAGCTGGGTGTTCATCCCTGCCTTTCTCTCACCTGGCAGGCGCTGGGATTCCTGGAGCTTTCCCAGGCGGCGTGCTCCCTGGCGCAGGTGAGCTGGGGGTCCCCGCCCCACTGGCAGCACCCTGACCTCCGAGGGGTCCCCACCCTGCCAGCAGCACCCCGGTTTGAGTCGATAGCCTTGTGGCTAGTTGCACCCTGGGCGTTATAACGCTCCCCCTGCCTGCCCTGCCCACGCAGGCAGAGCACCCTGCCCTGCAGAAGGCTGCGTGCAGCCCCGTGCTGCCCGCCTGCCTAACTCCCTGCCTGCCCCATCACTGCTGCCTGCAGTTTCCAAACCCTTTCACTGGGGCCGTAGTGACATTTCCACCGTGCCAAAGGCGAGGGGACCCAGCGTCTCCGGGGGTCTCGTGCCAAGCTCCGCGGGAGCAGGCGGCATCGGCACCGGGAGAGGAGCTGGCACGGACCACGCCAGGGCCGGCTTGCCCAGCCAAAGGCGGTGTGGGAAGGAGGGGGAGGAGGTAGCGGGAGGGAGAGGAATTCCTCACTGCAAAGTAATTTGGGGGAGGAAAACTTGTGAAAACAAGAAGTTTCGACATTGTCAGAACGAGAAGTGTGTTGCTGGTCAGGAATGTCTTTTCCATGTCTGAAAACACATGATTTGATAATGAGAGACATTTGGAAAAGGGAAAAAAACCCAAACCAAACAAAGAAACAACACCAAAAACCCAACCCAAATGACTGCAAGGCCAAAGCGCTGCCTGTTGCCCTTGGAGGGTTGGGGTTTAGCGGGCAGGACCCCCCCTCCCGCTCCCCAAAGAGCCCCAGCTTGCACGAAGCCACTGCACATCACTGGGACAGAGAGCGATGCCCGGGCTTGGTTGTACCATGGTGTGGGCTGGTGCTTTGCTGTCACGAATGGGACCCACTCGTGGGTGCCATCTACCCTGCAGGCACCCCGAGCTCCTGATGGGCAGCCTGCCCCCCCCCAAAGCACAGGCAGCCGCAGGGCTGGAGCAAACCCTTCACCGGCAGCTCTGCCCGGGGGGCGCGGGGAGGCTGGCACAGGGGTGTCCCAGCAAGCCCCTGGTGGAGGAGGGTACCCTGTCCCAGGGTACAAGGGTTAATGCTGAGCCAGAGATGGGTGACAAGGACTTGGGAGCTGGGTGCAGGGGTCTCGGGTACCAGCAACGCCACAATGCCCCACCCAGCTTACCTGGCCCCTCCGGTCTCTGCCGCAGGTGTCCGCTTCCCTGGTGTAGGGGTGCTGCCCGGAGTACCCACTGGTGCTGGAGTCAAGCCGAAAGGTCCAGGTAGGTCCTCTCGATCCCCTGGGGATGCCGGGGTGGAGGGCAGGTCCAGGGCTGGCTCCAGCTCTGCCCTCATCCCCATCCTGCTGGGGCTGGCTCCAGCCCATCCTTTGGGGTCGCAGCCCCACAGGGCACGTGGGCGAGCAGAGCCGAACTCCGGCTGAGCCCATGCAGCCCACGCAGACTAGTTTGGACCCCGAGGACCAGCCCTGAGGCTCATGTGGGTGCCTTTGTGTTTCTGCCTAGGAGCAGGAGCCTTCGCAGGAATCCCCGGTGAGTGTCCCGTCTCTCTCGCCTGTCCTTCTCTTCCTTCCCAAGCCTGTTCATCACAGCCATGGCCTCCACACACCGGAAGATGCCTCAGGGCTTCCCAAGCCACCCACTCTCTTCTTCTGGAGTGCCCCGGGGCGCTCCCCTCTCGCAAGGACTGGTGGCAGCCTGGGCGCGGGCTCCAGGTGAGAGTCTGCTGTTGGCTTTGCAGGACTAGGAGGTTTTGGAGGTCAGCAGCCCGGTGTCCCTCTGGGGTATCCCATCAAAGCTCCTAAGCTGCCAGGTAAGCGGCCACAGCCAGCGGGGCTAGGGGTGAAGGACCCCCAGCAGTGCCAGGAGAAGGACCCGCCGTTCCCTAGGGCTGAGCCACGGTGCCCCTGGGTCCCCTGGACCCGGCAGTGCCGGTGCTGGCCCTGGGACAGCAGGACAGAGCAAAGGGCGCTGGGCAGGTGAGTCCAGCAGCAGCCCTGCCTATCGCAGCCCCGTGGGCAGCTGCCTGGATGGTCTTGCTGCCAGCCCATGAGGATGAAGCTGTGCCTCTCTCCGGCCGTGGTAAGGTAGGAGAGAGCGTGTTCCGGGGAATGCTTTGGGCCAGGCCACCCCAGGCTGTCCCTGCCGGCTCCTCGGGGCATGAGGCACAGCCCTTGCAGGGACCCTCTGCTTTCTGCGGCTCCTGTGGGCTTGTGCCGGGCATCGCTGGGCACTCACCTGGGCCAAACGTCCTGGCTCAAGGAGCTCTAGCCAAGGCCACCAACAGCAGGCAGGCGGTAGGGATGGAGCTCCAGGCAGCTCTCCCTCCCCACTGTCCGCCCAGATGAGGCTCAGCCCCAGCCCAGGGAAGCCTGGGGGTGCTCAGCACCCCTTTCCCAGGCTGGGCTGCTCCGGGGACCTCCATCTCCCAGCCCTGTGCCGGGTGCCAGCTCTGCCCCTCCCCAGCCGGCCGTGCCCACGCAGGGACAGTGGAGGGATGGGCAGTGCCGGGCAGCCAGTACCGGGTGCTGTGCCCTCCAAGGGCCGTGCTCCAAGAGCATCCCCAAGGAGGAGTGCAGCCAGATCTGGCAGGGGACCCGCATCCCTGGGGTGCTGGGGAGTGAGTAGATCCACGGACGTTTTCCCACTTGCTGAAACAAGCTGCTGCGGGCAGGAAAGCCTTGGCAGGGGGAGCCCACCCCCGGGGAGCAGGTCCCACCCCGGCACGGGCGCCAGCCCCGGCAGCTCTGCCGGCTTCCCCCCACTGGGGCCCATCACCGCAAACGGCGGCAGAAATACTTGGCCCGCTTCGGCTTCCTCCCGCGGAGGCACAGTTATGCTCGTTAGGGTGACTCGGCCCCGCCGCCATCGGATACCGTCTGGCCTCCCGGCCGCAGCCCGGCCCCAGACCGCCTTTCATGGGGTGCCCGGTGCGGAGAGCAAACTGCCGGAGCATGGCGCGGCCGTGCCTGGCTCTGTCCCGCAGCGGCCTCGCCAGTGGCCCGCGGCCCGGACAGGACGCCGCTGCCAGCTGACCCACTTTATGAGGAGCCTTCTTTAAATAAACCAGGGGAGGACACCCATCCCCGTGGCCTGGGAGCCCTGCCAGTGCATCACGCCTCTTGCGGGGACCAGCAGGACAGTGGTGGTGGCCCAGCTGTGGTTTCCGCTGCTGGGTGCTGCCTGGCACCCCGGTCCTTCCCGGGGCACACGGGGATGCCAGTTTGTCACCTCTGAGGGCTTGGGGCTGGCAGCGCGGGGATACACTGGGCCGGCTGTCGAGGGTCTCGCTTTGATGCTGCAGATGGACCCGGGGACTGCCACTGTTTCCCCTGCACTGTGTCCCAGTTGCAGGAGGTCCAGGTCGAGAGGGGATGAGGGGACAGCACGGAAAATAACATTTTCAGTGGAAAGTCTCCTTTGTGGATGATTTACTCCAAATGCCCTAGCCAGCTCCTGCTCTGTGCTGTCCCCGCTCAGGAGGTGGCTCCAGGGCCACCCCGCTTGCTGGGGGCTCAGCCTGAGGCTGTGGCTGAAATCAGGGTCCCACCTGATGCCACAGGGATGGGGACTGCTCCCCAGTGCAGGCTGTGCAGGGTGGCATCGGTCTGTGTCCCCCTTTCCATGCCAGCCAGTGCGTCCATTGGCCCTGAGGCCCGCCGGCAGCGACGGTGGCATCCCCGCGCCGGCGCAGAACGGGTGCGCACAGCCCCGGGGCGGGGGCTGCTCTTGCATCTGGCTGGGGGCGGTGGGGAGCTGGGCTCGGACCCGGCAAAACCCTCGGAGACCCAAGGGCTTGGACTCTTGACCCTTGGGGTCACCTCCACATGTGTCACCCAGTGCTGGACCCTTCCGCAGCTTTGGGGTGAGCGAGGTGCTGATGAGGTGCCCTGGGATGGGCAAGGGCGGGTCCCCAAGGCGGGGCAGACCCGGCACAGCTCGCAGCCACCGCAGCCTGGAAAGCCTCCGCCTTCCAGCAACGCCGCGCTGGCGTGGGACACGATGGGACAGCCTGGCAGGGTGGAGGGAAATCTGGTCCCCACATGCTGGCTGGTGGGAGGGGATGGTGTCCCGTACTCAGGGGGACATGAGCTTTGCCATGAGCAATCCCATCCTGGCTGCAGGCAGCTGCATCCCCGCCCTGCCCGCAGCCCCTCCGGAGGGAGGGCTTGGTGTGTGAGACACCCCCCACCCTACGTGCCGCTCAAGGTGTCCCCATCAGGGATGTGGCGGCCCATCACCCCTCCTCAGGCCGCTGCCAGCAGCGATGGGAGCTCGGTGCTGCCGACTCCCAAACGCACAGTCCCCGCTAAGTCACGGGCATCCCTGCGCCGTCCCGAGCAGTGGGATCCTGCTCTTTCGCAAGAGACGTTTCCCTGGCCGCTATGTTCCGACTCGTAATCCCTCCCCGTCCCTTCACGCCGACCTCCTAACGAGGTCACGTTTCAGCAGAGGCTCCCAAGCCCTGATTCCAATTAAAACCTTTCATTTGGAGCCGGCTGTGGCACAGCCAGCTGGGTACAGCTCTCGCCGCGGGGCTCCTGGGGGACCCCCTGCCAAAGAGGGGTCATGGGAGGCTCCTGCAAAACCGGCTTTGGGCTCTACAGCCCTTGGTGCGGGGCTGAGAGCGGGTGGCTCTTTTTGGAGCCGCTGTTCCCAAGGCGATGGAGAAGAGCATCCCCTGGCCCGGCTCCATCATGTGGGGCTGTATCCCGGAGGATTTACTATCCCGATGGAAGGAGCCCCGAGGGCTGGTGCCACACAGCCGGCTGGCAGAGAGGGGCTACACCGCGGGGCAGAGCGGGCACGGCCACCGGCAGCCAAGTGCTAACCCGCCACCTTCTCTCCTCTCCAGGTGGCTATGGATTGCCCTACAGCACTGGTAAGCTGCCCTACGGTGAGTGCTTGTAGCCCTCACTCTGCGGTTGTAGCTCCTCGCGGCTCCGCCGGCTGCCGCTGTGGCCTCGTGGCCACTGACCCCCGGGGCGGTGTGAAGGGCATCCCACTCCCAGGGCGAGGTGGTCCACAGGGGACCCCTGCCTTGCCCTGCTGTGATGCCTGTGGACCCGGCTGGGAGCAACTCGGCTCTCCTGGCATCCCGCGCTACGGGCCCGGGAGCCGTTAATCCGCAGGCACGCCGCGGCACCGGCAGCAGTCGGCTGGCTGGCTGGCTCTCTGCTAGGACGCGTCCTGAGCCGCAGCCAGCTCCAGGCAGGGATGTTTGAACTGGCATCTCAACCGGGGGGGAGCTGGCTCTGGCATCCCCCCCACATCCCTCGACGCCGGGGGGGGAGATCCTTTGGGCCAAGGGAGCTGCTCCGTCTGCCTCGCCCCCCTTCCTAGGGCCAGTGCCTGACCCGGCTTTGCCTTTCTGTTTGTGATTGCAGGCTTTGGCCCCGGCGGGATAGGAGCCGGCCTTGGGGCAGGAGGAAAGGCAGGGTACCCCACTGGCACAGGTACGCTCCCTTCCCAGGCAGCCCCAGGGCGGGGGATTGGCACGGGCGTGGCTGGGGGACTGGGCACCCCGGTCGCTTTGCCGGTCCTCGGATGGGGTGTTGGGCACTGCCCGGCTGTCTGGTGGCACCAGGGTGGCAGTGACGCCCCAGGGACAGCCTGGAGGGGTGCATCACCTCCCAAAGCAGAGGGGGCGGATGCTGACAGGAGGGGCCGGTCCCCAGGGTCCCTGCGGGATGGGGGAGCCGGGGTGGGAATGGTCTGGGGACCTCAGTGGCTGCCCATGTCCTTCCCCAGGAGTCGGAGCACAGGCGGCAGCAGCGAAAGCAGCAGCGAAATATGGTGAGTTGCCCTCCGTGGGCACGTCCACCGCCCACCTCCCCACTGGGGCGGCTGCTCCCTCCCTCCCTCCCTCCCTCCCAGGCTGGGGGGATGCTGGCTGTGTCCCTGCATCACCGAGCTGACGGTCCTCTTCTCCCCTGCCGCAGGAGCCGGGGTCCTGCCCGGGGCTGGCGCCATCCCGGGAGTGGTACCTGGTGTCGGCGTTGTCCCAGGAGTTGGAGGTGAGGCGATGGCGGGGCTCGGCCCTGGGGCTCGGGGAGGGTCGCCTCCCCCCATCCCGCACCCCTGACCCTCTCCCGCTATCCCGGCAGTCGGAGGGCCGGCAGCGGCGGCAGCAGCAGCGAAGGCAGCGGCAAAGGCAGGAGCTTTCGGTGAGTTCCCTGCTGTCTCGGACGACCCGGCAGCTGCCTGCGGGGCCGGGCTCACTCTCGGGGCATGGAAGAGCCGTGCATCGGTGCCGGGGCTGCGTGGCTTCACCGCCTGCCCCACCAGCCCCTGCCCCATCTCCTGGGGTGCTCTCCCAGCCCCAGACCCCTGCCCCGGCTCCAGCAGCTGCTTGCCAGAGCTCGGGGCAAGGTGAAGACACTCTGCTGAGCCAGCGGCTTTTGCGGGTGGAAGGCAGCAAGGTGCGAAACCTCCCCGAGGGCTGCAGAGGGGCTTTACCCCCTTGGGGGCAGCTTCCAGCAGCCTGTTGGGAGACCCGGGCTTGGGCATAGCAAAGCCTGGTTTGCAAAAAGCAGCTTTTGTGGCAGCAGCTGGAGGGCTGGCTGGCCACCTCGCACGGGGCAGCACGTCCCCATCATGCGTGGTTTCTCCACAAGAGATGTAGTTTTGCTGTGCCAGGCTCCAGCGGGGTGTCTGGGGAGATGGTGTCTGTAACGAGCCATCCTTCGTTAGCGGAGGGATGCGCTTGGTGATGCAGATCTCGTGTTCGGTGCTCCCCTTGTTGGCTGTTTTATGGGAGAAAAGCGAGTACCAAATAACTGCTCATTGGAGCATCCAGATGAAATGTGTCAGCCCTGGGAGCAGCTGGGATTTACAACCACAGCCCTGGGGGACCTCGGGGAGCCCCAAGCTCCTGGGTGGCCGGGCGGGCTCCAGACCCCTGGGTTGGGTGTAGGGAGCTGGGAATCCCACTCCTGGGTGCATCCCAGGTCCCCTGAGCAGCTGGTTTTTGTGGAGAGCCCACCTCAAAGCCAGGTGCCCCAGAGCTTCCCGCAACACAGGGGGAGACCATGTCCCCACCAGTGGCATGGGGTGTTTTGGGGGGGGTCTGACTGCTCTGCTTCCCTCCAGGTCCAGGTCTCGTGCCCGGGGTTGGTGGTGTCCCGGGTCTCGTGCCCGGCGTTGGTGGTGTCCCCGGCTTGGTGCCCGGTGTTGGTGTCCCCGGGGTGCCAGGTAACTGTTCCCAGGAGCCCTGTCCCCGCCGCCTGGCTCTGTAGGGGCCACAGTGGCTGGTGGCTGAGGGTCCCTCTCTCCCTTGTCCCCAGGAGTCGGGGCACCAGCAGCAGCGGCGGCAGCAGCAAAGGCAGCTAAGTACGGTACGTGCTGTGCGGTGCAAGGAGCTCCCCAGCAGCTCCCTGGGGACCCCTGCTGACCCTCTCCCCCCGTGGCACTCGGGGTGCCCCAGGCAGACGGGTCTCCCCTGGGGATTACTCCTGATGGCCCATTGCGGGGAAGCATCCAGGGACAGGATGAGTGCAGCCCAGCTCCCAGCTGCTGCATCCAGGCTTGGCTTCATCCCCAGGGCAGGACCTTCTCCCTCTCTGGGGTTTCTGCAGGCTGCTTTGCGGAGGTGAACAGATGAGACTGAACTCGTGTCTTTGGACCTTGTCTGAATTCTCGGATTTCGTACCAAATCTGTTTTTCCAGCAGCAGACCTGACCCAGGATCTGATGCCTGCGGGCTCAGCCTCGCTGCCCAGGTGGGGAGAGATCCCTGGCAGAGGGACCCCTGCCCAGGGTCACTGCCTTCCAAAAACCTGGTGGGATCCAGCAAGGGCATCCGACTTGGTCTAGCAAGACCCAGGCGCCCAGCAGGCATAACCACCCCCAGGGGAGCTCCAGCGAGGAGGAGCCCAGTGGGGACGAGGGACATCGCCGAGCAGCAGGGAACCTGGGAGCCTGGGCGCAGAGAGGAGGCAGGAGTGGCCCCAAGGCTCCACGCAGGGCTGGGGGATCCACGCGCTGCTCCAAAAGGCAGTGCCAGAGGTTACATGGCCAGGTCCCAGGATCTTCTCCCGCATCATACTGCAGAGCCCTGCGAGTCCCCTGGCAGCAGCCGTGCTCAATGGCAGCTTTCCTTTGAGTGCTAAACTGTTGCTGGCCATTTCTTCCATTTCTCTTCCGCATCATGTAGAAAAAAATCCCACCACGTGCCGAGGGAAGGACGGCATTTAGGGAGAAACTTGGCAGTGACGAGTTAACAGGTCTGTGCTCTGTGCTGGGGTGCCAGGCATCTGCTGAGCAGGGGGCCATGAGGACAACCCCTCTGGCACTCAGCCCTTCCAGAAGTGACCTGATGCTTGTCCTTGTGGCACTAATGAGTGCCAGCAGGTCAAGGCTGTCACTGCCCTGGGCAGCTTCCCAGTCTGGCCAGTGCCCAGGGGACAGGCAGCTACTGGGGACCACCAGCCACTTCTCCTCTGTGGCCTGTTTGGCTGCAAGGCCAAATCCCGTCATCCCCATGATGAGGACCATCTGGAGCCCCCCATGATGATGACGATCGTCATGGTCCCCTGTGCTGGTGATTTCCCAGCCTCTCTTTTACAACAGCAGATTTACCATACTCGCTGGGGCTGGATGGGGCCTCGCTGAGGCTGGATGTCCCACCAGGGGCATCCACCGCTGTGCGTCTCTCCTGGGACGAGGCGGTGGGGTGCTCTCCTCACCGCGGCATGATGACGAGAGCCGATGTGTGTCAAGGTCCCACCTCTCAACTGTTGCTGCAATGAGATCTAACTTCCCCCCTCTCGTTGCCTGCAGGAGCCGGCGTCGGCGTTCCCGGCATTGGCGGTGTTCCTGGTGTTCCTGGTGTTCCTGGCGTCCCTGGAGTCCCCGGTGTCCCCGGTGTCCCCGGTGTGCCTGGTGTGCCCGGCGTGGCTGGGGTTCCCGGCGTGGTGCCTGGCGTCGGAGGTGAGTGGATGAGCTGGCACAAGCCAATGGGGTGGTGCTGGCCTCGCCAGTCCCCTGACTCTCTCCCTTCTGTCCCCACAGTGGTTGCCCCAGACGCCGCAGCGGCCGCGGCAAAGGCTGCAGCAAAAGCCGCGGCCATTGGTGAGTCACCATCATCCTTTCCTAGGGAGGGAGGAGGGATGCTTGCGAATGGGCGGGGTAGGGGGCACCCCTGGCGCTGTGGATGGTGGGGAGGTCAGCAGGACCCCTGCCTGCGGAGCCTGCCTGCTCGGCCACATCCCTGAACCTCTCTGCTGGAGCAGGGCGTGTGCCCGGTGTCGGCGTGCCCGGTGTCGGCGTGCCTGGAGTCGGCGTGCCCGGAGTTGGCGTGCCCGGAGTCGGCGTGCCTGGGGTTGGCGTGCCCGGCGTCGGCGTGCCTGGTCTGGTGCCTGGGGTCGGAGGCATACCAGGTGAGATGGTGTCGAAGGGATGCTCGGGATGTTCCCAGTGGTGCCGGCTGAGGGGTGACGGCATGGCCACCACGGTCCATCCTGCCCCTCACGCTCCCCCTCTCCCCCAGGAGTCGGAGCTCCAGCGGCCGCCGCTGCTGCCAAAGCAGCCGCCAAAGCAGCTAAGTTTGGTAAGCCGGCATCTCTCTGGGGTTATCCCACGAGTCCTGTCTCCTGCTGCCTCCCCACCCCAGGCTGCTCCCTTCGCTGGGGCTGAGGCCCGGCGCTGCACACAGTCCCTGTAGGTTGGGGCGAGGGATGAGCTCTCCGCAGGGCTGTGTGTGGGATGAGGTCCTGGCTGTGTCAGGGGGTGCCCTCCAGAGAGCTGGGCCGCATGGAGCGTCCTAGGTTCACCATCCATACACCCTCTCATACATTAGTCCATCCACCCTCCCTTCTACCCACCCATCTGCACCACCAGCCAGCCACCTCAGTATCCGTCTGTCCACTCATCTGTCTGTCCATCCGCACCTCCATCCATTCATCCATCTCACCATCCATCCGTCCATCCCACCATCCATCCATCCACCCATCCACCCCAGCATCCATCCACCCCACCGTTTATCCATCCATCCATCTGCCCACCCCAGCCTGCCACGCCTTTTCCACCACCTCTCTTCCTGAGCTGAAGCCCCAATCCTTCCCTCTCTCCTTACAGGAGTAGGTGGCCTGGCTCCTGGCGTGGGTGGCCTGGCTCCTGGTGTAGGTGGTCTAGTTCCCGGCGTGGGTGGCCTTGCTCCTGGCATAGGTGGCCTGGCTCCTGGCGTTGCAGCTGTCCCAGGTGAGGAGGAGGAAGGCGGGTGGTGGTGGCAGCCTGGCTGGTGCGGGAGCAGGTCTGGGGCAGGAAAGGCGTGAGGAGGACCTCGGTGGTCTCCATCAACTCATGGCCATCCCTTGGGGGATGCAGACAAGGCAGGAGGGATGAGTTCTGCCCAGCATTGCTGGAGAGGACCCCCCCAGGGACACTGACCCCCCTCTTGCTGTCTCTGCTCAGGGGTTGGAGCTCCGGCCGCAGCAGCAAAAGCAGCAGCAAAGGCAGCCAAATTCGGTGAGTCGGCTGGAGAAGCCCATCACTCGCGGCTCAGCCCACAGCAGGCAGCCCTGTGCGCCCCATGGGCATCTGGGGTCTCCCCATGAGCCCTGGCGTGGCACAGACTGGCCCAGGGGGAGCTGGGGGGCTTCAGGGGTGGGCACCCCACGCCAGGCACATCATGCCACGGGAGTATGGGGATCACACAGGGGTCCCCCCCGTGCTGCCTCACCCCCTCTCTGCAGGTGCTGGCGTTGGAGGGGTGCCAGGCGTGGTGCCCGGTGTCACCGGAGTGCCAGGAGTGACGCCCGGCGTCGGCGTTGTGCCCGGGTTGGTGCCGGGTGTGGGGGTACCCGGTACTGGCATCCTCCCCGGGGCAGGTATGTGCTTTGTCACACCCCCGTCAGGGACCCACTTGGGGACAGCGGTGGCTGGGGATGCTAAAAGCCACCGAGCCACATGGAGGGTGGCAGGGGGGGATGCAGGCGGGATGGGGGATGGTGGCACACAGGAGGGGTGCAGGGGTGACCGTCCTAACTGCAGTGTCATTTGCTTTGCAGGCATCCCCCAAGTAGGGGTGCAGCCTGGTGCTAAACCTCCCAAATTTGGTACGTATCTCTGCCACCCTGCCTCAGGTCCACTTCAGACCCTCACCGGGCACCCTCCTCGGGTGGCCGTCGGGATGCTGGTCTCGCTTCGTGTCCCCTGTGTGCCCCCTGGTGCCCCGGCGGAGGGTGGCTCAAGCGTGGGAGGTGGCGTGCTGTCACCCATGGGTGCAAAGTGCCACCCGTGCCCCCTCCCCTGGACTCGCTGGGGACATTTTTCTCCTGCTCTGCGTTGCCTGCAGCAATGTGTCATGCAGGGGGTGATCCCCCTCTGGGTCTTCTTCTTGCTCTGGGTGCTGTGAGATGGGTGCCAGGGACACCCAGGATGGGTGTCAGGGCCACCCCAGCGGGTCAAGCACTGGCTGGGGGTGCCCTGAGCTGGGGGTGCTGGGCTGCGGGGGGACAGGGGTTAATGGTGTCTCTCTGGCAGGTGTTCCCGGGGCTGGAGTCCCAGGGGTCGGCATCCCAGGTAGGTGCGGGCAGGAGCTGAGCCCAGGCAGCGGGATGTGCAGGCAGAGGGATGCTCCCCCAGGGTATGGGGGGAGTGGGGCTACCCGAGGAAGGACAGGCACGTGTGGGGCTGGGCGAAGAGCAGATCAGATGCTGCCCCGCTGCCTGTCCCTGCTGGCGCTCACCCGGGGTCCCTGTCATAGGTGGCCTTGGAGTCGGTGGCCTTGGAGTCGGTGGCCTTGGAGTTGGTGGGCTCGGTGCTGGTGAGTGATGCCGGCCCCCGGCATCGGGGCTCCCCAGGGCTGGGGTGTGGGGAGCGGAGCGGCAGCAGCATGCTGGCAGAGTGCCGAAAAGGAGAGGGGAGGTATGGGATGCAGGGTTGCTTTTGTCCTCTCCCGGTCCCACGGCATGGTCTCACCCCACACGGTCACCGTGCCCTGTGCCCCATCTTGTGTCTGCCCTGCTCGGAAAGGAATGCCATCGCTGAGCAGGTACCGAGGGCCACAGCACCCATACCGTTGCCCATGCCATGGGGACGGTACTGTACCATGTCCCCAACATGCAGAGATGCGGGTCCCTGCCTGAGGACCCTCTGGGCTCATAGCGGGGTCTGGCTGCAGCCCCCGGTGGGGGCTGCACTGATGCCCCTCTCTGACACAGGGATCTTGTATCCAGGAGCTGTTGGGAAACCTCCCAAGCCAGGTAAGGAACAGGGGCTGCTCCGGCTGGGGGGGTTGGAGGGGTGACCCCCATCCCTGTCCCCATCCCTGTCCGCATGCTCCCCGCCCTCACCAGGGCTCTCCCATCCCGCAGGTTTTGGTGTTGGGGGGCTGCAGCCAGGTGAGTGCCGCAGTTTGGGGCTGGGGTGGGACCGTGTCCCCTGCCACGCCACGCTCACCCCCGCTTGCTGTCCCCAGCACGCCACTGCCCAGGAGAGCACCCCGAGGCCAGGCGGGTGCCCCGGCGGGGACAGGGGCTCTTGCAGCGGCAGGGTTGGGGTTGGGGTGGCACTGCTGGGGTTGGGGTGCGGCAGGGTGCAGGCAGGGTTGGGGTGGCACTGCTGTCACAGGCTGTCACCGGCTGTTGCTCTTTCCCCAGGGGTTGGAGTTCCTGGTTTTGGCGTGTCACCGATATTTCCAGGTACCATCCCCAGCTCGGCACCTTGGCATGCACCCGGGGCACACCTGGGCGCCCGGCTGGCTCGCGGGGACGCTCGCAGCCCACGGAGCACGGGGACACGGTCACAGCCTGGGGAGGGACCCAGGGGACCGGGCTGAGCCAGGGGCTGCTCAGACGGGGGTGCGGGGCAGAGCAATGTGGGTGCCCGGTGGGTGCTGAGGGCTTCGCTCTGCTTTCAGGTGGGGTCGCCGGCCAGCTGGGATTTGGCGGTGAGTGTCCGTCCCCCACGTGGGGCATTGTTGGGGTGCATCCCCCCTGCACCCAGCGGCCAAGCTGGCTGGGGGTCCCGCTCACCCCGCTCTGCCTCCCCCCCCAGGGAAGCCCCCCAAGACCTTCGGAGGAGCCCTCGGTGCCCTGGGCTTTAGAGGTGAGCGCTGCCACGGGGGGACCCTGCACCCCCTGCCCTTCTCCCCGCCTCCCCCGGGGTCCGGGGGTGCATGGGGGGCTCACCCTGCGCACCCCCCTCCCAGGCGGCGTGGGCTGCGCACAAGGGAAGTACTGCGGGAGGAAGCGGAAGTAACCGCCCGCCGTCACCGATGACCTCATGAACTTTGGTGCTACTGCATGGTCCAGAATGTAAATCCCAAGCAAAGCTGAGACACCCCACCCCCCCCAAAACCCCGGACCCCTCCCCCATGCCGGGGCCATCCCCGGTCCCGCGTTCCCAGGAGGGACCCCGCGCCTCGGCAGCGCCCGTCCCCCCACCAGCCCCTCCGGCCCGCGGGGAGCGCGGAATAAACTGCGGGGAGCAGCCGTCCCCCTTGGTGCTATCGCTCCCTGCTGGATCTGGGGGGGGTCTTGGGGTGTCACCCCCCCGGCCCCAGAGCTGACCCCCTGGGGGGGGCAGGATGAAGAGCACCCCACGTTGGAGGGAGGGAGGGAGGGAGGGAGGGAAGGGGGTCCTGGCGGAGGGGGGCTGCGTGGGGGGGGATGTCCCCGTTGCCCTGGGGCCCCCCTCGGTCCCCACACTCCCCCCGGCCCGGGGGGGCCGCGGGCGGGAGGGGCTCAGTCCCTTCATGTTACTCACTTTGCTATAACTGGGTGGGATGCCCTATACAGAGGGACTCGCTTCCGACAGACTAATAAAGGACAAGTTTTTAAAGGAACTCTGGCTGCGCCCCGTGTCCCTGTCCCCCTCCCCGCGGCGGTGGCAATGGGTGGCACTGCCCCTTGCCTTGTGCCTGAGGCTCTGCCCAAGCCTGGGGACGTGCTGCGTCCTCGGTCCGGGGACGCCATTTGCCCCGCTACACAGTCACAGCCCTGGGACACTGGGGGTGGGCGAGGGGACAGCCTGGGGACCCAGGGGGATGCCCATGCCCTGTCCCACAGTGACAGCCCAGGGACCCAGGGGAGGTCTGTGCCCTGTCCCATGGTGACAGCCTGGGGGATGAGGGGGACATGCACACCTTGTCCCGTGGTTACAGCCTAGGGACCCAGGAGGACGTCCATGCCCTGTCCCATGGTGATGGCCTGGGGATGCAGGGACATGTCCATGCCCCAACCCATGGTGGCAGCTTGAGGACCAAGGGGGACGTCCGTGCCCTGCCCTTGGTGACAGCCCAAGGGACCCAGCGGGACATCCATGACCTGTCCCATGCTGAGAGCCTGGGGCATGAGAGGGATACCCATGTCGTGTCCCACAGTGGCAGCCCGGGGGATGATGGGGACACCCATGCCCTGCCTCATGGTGACAGCTCAGGGACCCAGAAGGACACCCGTGCCCTGCCCCATGGTGACAGCCCGGGGGATGATGGGGACACCCGTGCCCTGTCCCACACTGACAGCCTGGGGGATGATGGGGACACCCATGCCCTGCCCCATGGTGACAACCCGGAGGACGATGGGGACACCCGTGCCCTGTCCCACACTGGCAGCCTGGGGGATGATGGGGACACCCGTGCCCTGCCCCATGGTGACAGCCCGGGGTAGTTGGGGACACCCGTGCCCTGCCCACGGCGACAGCCCCAGCGCCCCGCATCCCCCCGTTCCCCCGGCCCCGCCCTCATCCACCCACGAGCCCCGCCCCGCCCTCCTGGCCGCGCCCCACCCCCGGCCCCGCCTCCCCGCCCCTTCTCCTGACCCCGCCCCGCGCCCTGGCCCCGCCCCTCGGCCCCGCCCGGCCCCGCCCCCCGGCGGCCGCGCCGGCGCCGTGCCGCCGCCCGGCCATCGCCGCCCGCCCGCCGGAGCCGCAGCGGCAGGGCCGGGGCCGGGGCCGGGGCCGGGGCTGGGCCGGGGCGAGGGCAGGGCCTGGCGCGGCGCCGGGCAGCGCGGCTGCATGAGGTTGATGCTGCTGTGCTGCACCTGGAGGGACGAGCCTATGGGAGAGGACGAAGGTGCGTGACCCCCCGGGCCCCCCCGCCTGACTCAGCGCTTCCGCCGCCACGGGGGCCCCGCGACCCCCCCCGGCTCACCCGCACCCCCCAGCCGGCTCGCAGCCCCCCGCATCCCCCCCTGCATCCCCCATCCAGACTGCATCCTCCCCGCAGTCCCCCTGCACCCCTGCATCCCCCCCTGCACCCCTACATTCTTCTCTGTACCCCCCATCCAGCTTGCATCCCCCCCATCACCCCCTGCACCCCTCATCCAGCCCACATCACCCCTGCATCCCCCACTGCACCTCTCTTCCAGCCTGCATCCCCCTTGCACCCCCACCCCCCCTCCGCACTCCCCATCCACCCCACATCACCCCCTGCACCCCCCATTGCACCCCCTTTTCCAGCCTGCATCCCCCCTGCACCCCCACATCCCCCCTGCACCCCTCATCCAGCCCCCATCACCCCCTGCACCCCCCTACACCCCTCATCCAGCCCACATCACCCCCTGCACCCTCCTTCCAGCCTGCATCCCCCCTGCACCCCCATATCCCTTCCTGCACCCCTCATCTAGCCCACATCACCCCCTGTATCCCCCTGCACCTCCACATTCTCCCTGCACCCCCCTTCCAGCCTGCATCCCCCCTGCATCCCCAAATCTCCCCCTGCACCCCCCATCCTGCCTGCATCCCCCCTTTATCCCTCCCTGCACCCCCTCTCCAGCCTACATCCCCGCCTGCACCCCCATCTCCCCCTGTACCTCCCATCCAGCCTGCATCCCTCCCTGTACCCCCACATCCCCCTTCGGCACCCCCCACACTCCCACATCTCCCCCTGCACACCCCATGTCCCCCTACTGCACCCCATCCAGCCTGCACCCCCTCTGCATCCCCACCCCCCTGCACCCCCACATGCCCCTCCAGCCTGCATCCCTCCCTGCACCCCACAAACACCCCGCATCCCTCCCTGTACCCGCACATCCCTCCCTGCACCCCACAAACACCCTGCACTTCCCTCGCTGCACCCCAGTATCCCCCCGTAGCTCCTATGCCTCCTTCCCTGCACCCCCACATCCCTACCGTGCCTCCCATCCACTCTGCACCCCCCGGACCCCTCATCCCTCCCCACACCCCCGTTGAACTCGCACCCCCAGTACCTCTGCAGCCACCCTGCATCCCTCGCCTCCCTCCCTGCACCTCCATATCCCCCCGCTGCACCCCCTGTGTGCCCCCGCACCCCTTTCCATCCTGCAGTCCCCCCATCCAGCACCCATCCTGCGCCCCTCTGTACCCCTGCACTGCTCCTGTACCCCATCCATGCCGCATCCCCCCGCACCTTCTGTGTCCCTGCACCCATCCTGCACCCCTCTGTGTCCCCCCAGCACCCATCCTGCACCCCTCTGTGTCCCCCCATGCACCCTGCATCCCCCAGCACCCATCCTGCACCCCTCTGTGTCCCCCCATGCACCCTGCATCCCCCAGCACCCATCCTGCACCCCTCCGTGTCCCCCCAGCACCCATCCTGCACCCCTCTGTGTCCCCCCATGCACTTTATGTCCCACTGGATCCCTCCTTTACACCCCTTCCATCCTGCCCCCCTTCATCTCCCCCCACATCCATCCCGCACCCCTTCACCCCCCTGCACCCTGTGCACCCATCCTGCACCCTTGCACCCATCCCGCACCCTCTGCCCCCATCCTACACCCCATCATCCCTCCCGCACCCATCCCGCGCCTCAGCCCCCCATCCCGCCCCTCCTGCACGCCAGCCGCGAGCACCCAGGCACTCCTGCATCCCCAGCGTCTCTGTGCCCCCCAAAACCTCTGTCTGCTGCTCGGCACCCTGCTGTGTCCCCACCCCACCCCCATCATCCCTGCACCCCCCAACCTGCCTGTCCCCTGTGCTGGCCGAACCCTGCACCCCCTCCAGCACCTCCAGGGGACACCCTGGGTCCCCAGCGCTACCCCCCGCGCCCACCCTCAGCCTCCCTGTGTTCCCCACGCCCCTGTGGGCACCCGGCACCCCCCGGTGACGTGGGCACCCACGGTCACGGCAGTGCCCCCGGGGGACAGCGGCTCCGGAGGTGGCCTGGCACGGCACGGGCCCCGGCTGGCACCACCGCGCTGAGCCCCTGCGCTGTCCCCAGCTGTGGGGACATCGGCGCCACGACCTTGTCCCCGTTACAGGGTCGACGGGTGGGGACCGGGGGGTGGAATTCGTCGCCCCGAGCAGAGGGACTTAATCCTGGGGGATGTGCCTGGGTGCTGCTGCGGGGAAGATGGGGACAGCCGGCAGGGTGACAGCCCCGTCCCCCTTGTGTCCCCCCCTTCCATCCAGGGACCGACCTGCCGGTGTGTGCAAGCTGCGGGCAGGGCATCTACGATGGGCAGTACCTGCAGGCGCTGGACGCTGACTGGCACGCTGACTGCTTCCGGTAGGAGCCCGCGGTCCAGCCAGGACGGCCCTGGGGACACCGGGATGCTCCGCAGGGACAGGGACGGCGGACCCCCCTGCTCCGGCCACGGCACGGGCTCGTGCGAGGCCATCGCACGCACCCGGATGCTCGCACGAGCGTGGCTGTGTGTCCTCACGCCCGCGGGGCAGTGCGGGCAGCGGGGTGCAGGCAGGGCTCACCGGTGATGCCGAGCCTGGCAGAGGGCTCTGCTGGCCGTACCCCGCTGTTCCCCCGCGCTGCCCCTTCCTGCCCAGTGACGGTGACCGGTGACGGGGCGCGCGGGGCTGATGTCACCCGGCCCCCTCCCTCCCTGTTTCCTCTTTCACTCGTGCCCTCCCGGCAGCTGGAGCGGTGGGAGCCCCGAGGAGGAGGAGGAGGAGGAGGAAGGTCCAGGGTCGGGGGGCGCAAGGGGTGGCCGGGACCCGGTGGGGGTCCCCGTGGGGCTGGGGGTGCTGAGCGCGGTGGGGCACCGGCGCGGTCCCCCCGTCCCGTGGAGGATGCTGGCGGCCGTGCTGAGGAAGAGCCGCGTCCTGAGCGCCGGAGCCAAGTGAGTGGGAGTGGGTCAGGCCGGACTCTGCCCCCGTGGACCCCCGGGGTGCCCTGCCTGCCCCCCGCGGGTGCTTTGCCTGTCCCGTGTCCCCCCCGCCCCCCCCCCCCCATGCTCGGCTCCCCCCTCCCGGGGCCATCAGCCCCGGCGAAACCACAGCGGGGCCGCAGCTGGATCCGGCCCCCCCACGGGAGACCGGCTTCCGGCAGCCCTGGGCTCGCCGCTGCAAAAGCCTTCCTCCCCCTCCTCCTCCTCTTCTTCCTACCCCGCCGCTTGCAGCCGTGGAAGGGAGCGTGTCAGCCCCGTCACGCGTGGGAGGCGGCGGGATGCGGCCGCCCCGTCGGGGTTAAGGGGGCGGGGCCGCGCGGCCGCCCCCCATTGGCCAGCGCCCCCCCACCGCCGGGGGAGGCTTCGGGCTGCGCAATCGGGCGGCGGAGTCCTCGCGCGGTGACGTCATGGGGTGGGGAAATTCCGCACCGTGACGTCACGCCTGGTTGGTATTCCACTTGCGCGCGGCGCCCGCCCCCGGCTGGGGGGGGGGGGGGGGGCGGGAGGGGACTGCGGCAGCCCCCGTGCACCCCCATTGCAGCAGCCCCCTTGCAGCCCCCTACAGCACCCTCTGCACCCCCCATCATCTCCCTGCACCCCCCATCATCTCCCTGCACCCCCCATCTCCCTGTCCCAGAGCAGCTCCCTGCACCCCATTTGCAGCACCCAGGGCGTTGCACCCCCAAGGCTGGCATGTCTGTGACCAGGTGGCACGTCCCTTCCCTCCACGTGTCCATGACCAGGCTGCCACATCCGTGACCAGGGTGGCATGTCGCTCTATCTGTGACCAAGCTGGCACGTCCCTGTGTCTGTGACCTGGGTGGCATGTCCCTCTGTGTGTCCGTGACCAGGCTGGCGTGTCCGTGACCAGCATGGCACATCCCTCTGTGTGCCTGTGCCAGGCTGGCACGTCTGTGACCAGACTGCGACCGGTCTGGCATGTCCATGCAGGGCTGGCACCTCCCTCTCCCCATGCCTGTCCCTGCCCCACGTCCCCTGCCCTGTCCACCCTGGTGTCCCCGCACGTCCCCACACTGCCAGCCAGCACTGGCACCCCCGGAGCCACCTGCTGCACCCTGGGGATGGTGACACGCGGATGCGGTGGCCCTGCAGCAGGGTAGGAAACAGGGGAAGCAGCTTGCCCAGAGAGCCGTGGGGTGGACGGGCACTGGCTGCCCTCTGGGGTGATGATGGGGACATGGTGACAAGGGGGTCCCCGTCCCCTGCCGCAGGTGCTGTGAGTGCGGGGCCTCCCTGTCCCACCAGTACTACGAGAAGGATGGGCGCCTGTACTGCAAGAAGGATTACTGGGCACGCTTCGGGGAGCTCTGCCACGGCTGCTCCGAGCAGATCACCAAGGGGCTGGTCATGGTGAGTGCCGGGGGGCCCCGGAGGGGGACACGGATCCCTGACCCACAGCTGAGCTCCCGGGGGAGGGGGGGAGGTGCAGCCCCCCGGCACAGGTTGGGCTCTGGGGGTGGCAGGGGTGTCCTCTGTGTTTTAGGGGGACCCTAGGGGGGGTGTGCCCTCATACTGGGGCTGGGGGATGCAGGGGGGAGGCTCAGGGTGGTGGGGAGATGTCCCTGCAGCCATCCCCAGCCCGGTGGCACGATCGGCCCCGCCATGCCGTGGCTCAGCCTGCCCTTCCTTTGGCCCTGGTGCACCCTTGGGTGCTCCCAGCACCATCCGAGCCCTGGCACCACGCTCGGTGCCCCGGACGCCTGGTTCCCCGGGGCTGATGGCATCTGCCTGCAGGTGGCCGGGGAGCAGAAGTACCACCCCGAGTGCTTCAGCTGCCTCAACTGCCGCACGTTCATCGGGGACGGGGACACCTACGCGCTGGTGGAGCGCTCCAAGCTCTACTGGTACGTCCCGGCCTGGGTGGGTGGGACACGGCCCCTGGCACCCCCCACCCACCCACCTCCTTTCGGCCCCGCAGCGGGCACTGCTATTACCAGATGGTGGTGACGCCGGTCATCGAGCAGATCCTGCCGGATTCGCCAGCTTCCCGCATCCCGCACACCGTCACGCTCGTCTCCATCCCTGCCTGCTCCGACGGCAAACGTGGCTTCTCCGTCTCCATCGACCAGGGCTGCGGCACCGAGCACCCCCGCACCGTCCGCGTCCGAGAGTGCGTCTGTGTCCCCTCTGCCACCGTCCCCTCCCTGGGGCTGGGGGCATCCCATGCCCTTTCTGCTGGTGGGATCCGCCCCACAGAGACTTTTTGGGGTGGGAGGGTGAGGGATGGGGCTGGTGTGTCCCCATCAGCTGAGAGTGGCCAGAGGGGACTGTGCTGGCATGTCCCCAGCCATTAGGGTGGCTTGGAGGTGACATGCTGGCATTGCCCCATCTGCCAGGGTAGGCTGTGGGTACCGGGCTGGCATGTCCCCGTATGCTTGGGATGGCTCGTGGGTACTGTGCCAGCGTGTCCCCATCCAGGAGGAGTGAGTCACGGGCAGCGTGCCTGCGTGTCCCCATGTGGTAGGGGTGACCCGTGGGCAGCGTGCCTGCGTGTCCCCAGCTAGCAGGGGTGACCCGTGGGTGCCATGCCTCCACGTCCCCATCTAGCAGGGGTGACTTGTGGGTACCGTGACTGTGTGTCCCCATCCCGGAGGGGTGACTCATGGGTACCTTGACAGCATGTCCCCATCAAGCAAGGGTGGCTTGTGGGCAGTGTGTCTGTGTCCCCATCCAGCAGAGGTGACCCGTGGGCAGCGTGCCTCTGTGTCTCGGTCTAGCAGGGGTGGCTCGTGGGCAGCTCACAGGCACGTCCCCACCTCGCAGGGGTGACTCATGGGTGCCATGACAGCACGTCCCCATCTCACAGAGGTGACTCGCAGGGGACGTGACAGCCTGTCCCCATTGGCTGGGGGTGGCTCGTGGGCAGTGTCCCAGCACATCCCCACCCGTGACAGTGTCGGGGCCAGGGGGCTGACCCCCACTGCCTGCCGGCCCTGCAGGGTGGATCCAGACTGCATCAGCCCTGACATGAAGAACTCCATCCACGTGGGCGACCGCATCCTGGAGATCAACGGCACCCCCATCGGCCACGTCCCCCTGGATGAGGTACGCTCCCCCCGGAGTGCCCCCCGAACCAGCACTGCACCCCCCCCCCCGCCCCCCAAACCACCCCTGCCATCCTTTTCTGCCCCCAGATCGACCTGTTGATCCAGGAGACCAGCCGCCTGCTCCAGCTGACCATCGAGCACGACCCCCACGAGCCCCTTGCCCGCGAGTCGGGACTTGCCTGCAGCCCCCTGCCCGCCCCGTGCAGCCCCCTGCGCTCCCCGGCCCCCCTGCCCTGCGGGGAGCCCGGCGCCATGCGCCAGCGGATTGTCACGTAAGGCCACCAGCTCGCACGCCTCTGCCATTCAGGTCCCTCCTTGGGGTTGACCGTCTGTCCGTCCATCCCGCAGGAGGAGCTGCAGCACGGACAAGTCTCCGGGCTCCGGCTCGGTGGGCTCGCCCGCATCCCAGCGCAAGGACATCGGTCGCTCTGAGTCGTTGCGCGTCGTCTCCCGCGCCCATCGCATCTTCCGCCCCTCCGACCTGATCCACGGCGAGGTGCTGGGCAAGGGCTGCTTCGGCCAGGCCATCAAGGTGGGGCTGGGTGACCACAAGTGTCACGAGCGTGAGGGTCTCAGCTCCCGGCGATGGAGGGGGGGGTATTGTCTCCCCCAGGGTGTCCCCAGAGGTGGGGGTGGTAGCGGGGAGCCGGTGGCTCAGCCCCTGTGCTCCCTGCCAGGTGACGCATCGGGAGACGGGCGAGGTGATGGTCATGAAGGAGCTGATCCGCTTCGACGAGGAGACGCAGAGGACCTTCCTCAAAGAGGTGAGTGTCTCCTTTCTTTAATCCCCCTGGTTTGGGGCGGGCACAAGGGATGGGGCTGTCCGATCCTGTCCCCCACCCTGACATGGGATGCTGGGCACGACACCTGGAGTGGGGGGGCCAGGCACCACGGGGTGCAGGCAGCCCTGCCTGTCTAATGGAGAACACGTGAGCAGCAGGTCTGTCCAGGTGGGTGCTGGTGCCTCAGGGTGTCACAGGCACGGGGGGGTCCTGCAGGTGAAGGTGATGCGCTGCCTGGAGCACCCCAACGTGCTGAAGTTCATCGGAGTGCTGTACAAGGAGAAGAGGCTGAACTTCATCACGGAGTACATCAAGGGGGGCACCTTGAGGGGCCTCATCAAGAACATGGTGAGCACTGGGGGGGCAGGTCTGCCCCCCACCACCCCACAGCCCTGTGGGGCTGGAGGACCCCCTCTCCTCTCTCCTCTTCTCTGGCAAATCCCACCTCCTGCCCCCAGGACAGCCACTACCCCTGGAGCCAGCGGGTCAGCTTCGCCAAGGACATCGCCGCCGGCATGGTGGGTGCCACTGGGGGTGGGTGGGTGGGTGGGATGGGTGCTGCTGGGTGGGGGGCCGCGGGGTGGGGGTCCCCCCACTCTAAGCCCATCCTTCCCCCAGGCCTACCTCCACTCCATGAACATCATCCACCGTGACCTCAACTCTCACAACTGCCTCGTGCGGGAGGTGAGTCCCACCTCGGTGCTGTCCTCCCCTGGCCTGGGTGGGGGTCTCAGCCCCCTGCATGGCTCCCCCCATGCCTCACCCCTCTCCATCCACCCAGAACAAGAGCGTGGTGGTGGCTGATTTTGGGCTGGCGCGGCTGATGGTGGACGAGAAGAACCAGCCTGAACATCTCAAGAACCTGAAGAAACCAGACCGCAAGAAGCGGTACACGGTGGTGGGCAACCCATACTGGATGGCCCCTGAGATGATCAATGGTGAGCCTGGCTGCGGTGCCGGGAGGGGGGATATGGCCGGCCAGAGCTCTGTCCCCAAGCAGGGGACGCTTGGTGGGGCAGGAACAGGACGTGCGGCATGGCCTGACCCATTTCTCCCCGCAGGGAGGAGCTACGATGAGAAGGTGGACATCTTCTCCTTCGGCATCGTCCTGTGCGAGGCAAGTACCATTGGGGCTGGGCTCTCCCCTTGGGGCTGGGGTCTCCCCCTTGGGGCTGGGGTCCTTATTGTGTTTGGGCTCTCCCCTTGGGGCTGGGGTCCCCCCGTGGGGCTGAGCCCGCTCCTCCCTCCCACTTTCCCCCAGATCATCGGCCGGGTGAGCGCCGACCCCGACTACCTGCCCCGCACCACCGACTTCGGCCTCAACGTCAGGGGCTTCCTGGACCGCTACTGCCCCCCCGCCTGCCCCCCCAGCTTCTTCCCCATCGCCGTCTGCTGCTGCGACCTGGACCCCGAGAAGCGGTGAGTGGTTGGGAGCCCCCCACCCCGGGGGACCAGCGGGGCTGGTGGCGGGGGGGGGGGGGGGACAGGGCCAGCAGAGCTGCCACATGTCCCCCCTTCTCGCTCAGGCCGTCCTTCAGCAAGCTGGAACAGTGGCTGGAGGCCCTCCGCATGCACCTGGAGATCCGCCTGCCGCTGAGCTCCCAGCTGGAGCAGCTGGACCGAGCCTTCGGGGAGACGCACCAGCGGGGCGAGGGCGGGCTGCCCGCGCCCCCCCGATAGAGACCCCCCCCCGCACCCCCTCCGAAGCTGCGGGAGAAGGAGCTGCACCCGCCGCCAGCATCTCCTCCGGCTGCCGCACCACCCCGGGGCTGGATCCCTGGGGCTCCCCGGATGAGCCCCCCCACCCTGTCTCCTCTGCACGGGTTGCCTGCGCTGCTGCCCGCACCGCTGCCCGCACCGTCCCTGGGAGCTGGCTCTCCCCGGGGCTGCACGGCCCCTGTGCACCCCCCACGCCGTAGCTGTTACCCCCAGGACAAGCCCGGCCGGCCACGCCGCGGGGACCGTCCCCGCGTCCCCATGTCCCCCGCCCTGCCCGGCTCACCTCGCCTTTGCACGCCTGGGGGTGCGTGGCCGCCGCACCCCCACGAGCCCCGTGGGCTCCCCCATACAGAGCCGCGGCCTCGCGGCGGTGCCTTGGCTTTCCGTGAACTTGCACTGCGACACAGGAAGGACCCCCCGGTTCCTTTGGGGGGGTGCACAGCCCCCGGCCCCCCCGGGGGAGCGCGGGTCCCGGGGCAGCCTTGTAGCAATGCCCTCGTCCTCAGCCGGCCCCTCTCACGCTGCTCCTGCTGGCACCCCGGGCTCGGGGGGCTGCCGGCACCCCCGGCCGAGCGAGGGGTCCTTGGAGGGGGGACCCCCCCGTGGCGTGGGGACAGGCACGTAGCGGTCCCCGCCGCCCCCACGTCCCTGCTGCCCGTGCTAATCCGTGCCCGCGCATCCCTGGGGACAGAGCCGGGTGGTCCGGAGGGATGCGGGGATGCGGCTCTCGGTCCCCTTGACCTGGGGTGGTTGGGGGGGCGGGGGGGTTGCGCCGCGCGGTGCTTTTCATGCTCTTTATTCAGGTTCATTTTTCTGTAAGATATTTAAAGAGAAGAGTTTGTATTATTTTTTCATACGATGTAGCGTTTGCCATGTGTCACTGCCTCGGTTCTGCTTTCCCGAAGGGATGAAACTGTGAAGCCTCTCCGTGCACTTTTGCCCGGGAAGTCCAAGGCGACGTCCTCTCCGGAGGCGGGAAGGGAGCTCAAACTGTGATGTACCCCGAGCCGTGAGTCAATAAATCCTTCCCTGCTCGCTGCCCGGCCTGCTTGGGAATCGCTTGCCTCCCCCGGGGGGGCTGGGAGCTCTTGGGGAAACTGAGGCAGGAGGGGCTGGACGCTCCGCTCGGGGCGGCGCGGTGGTACCGGACTCGGCGGCATCCCCCAGGCTCAGTCACCGCCGTGGTGGCAGTACTGCTGTCCCCCTTCGTGCTGTTCCCACCCCATCGGGGGTCCCCTGCCAGCCCTGGGGCCGATGCCGTTCCTGCCTGCACCGCCTGGCCGGGCCCCCAGGGCCCCCCAGCCCTGTGTCCCTTCCCTGGCGGGCTGTGCCCCCTGTCACCCCACGCGGTGGCAGAGCCCACGGTTGTGACAGGCAGGTTACGGAGCTGCACGACTGGGCGCCGTGGAGCGGCTTTGCCTTCGATGTAAAACAAGCCCCAGGGGACAGCGAGGTGGCCCGTGCCCCACGCGATGGTGGCCCATGGCCATCCCATGCTGTCCCTCTGTCCTTGTCACCTTCCTAAACCAAATTAAGGTCCCCAAGGTAGGGGATCTCCATTCTCAGAGGGGTTCGAGCATTGGCGAGGGAAAACCTGGTCCCCGAGGAACTCATGGGCAGGTGACAGGATGGGGACTGGGGGATGTCCCCAAGGATGTCCCTAGAGATGCTGCAGCTTGGTGAGGAGGGGAGGGGGCAGCGCAGCCCCAAGGGGTCCCGGGACCCAGGCTGGACCCCCCGTCAGGAACACCTTGTGGTTTATTGCTCCGGGGATGCTCAGCCTCAGCATGGGAGGGACTGGGGGTGTTGGGGAGGTGACAGTGGCTCATTCCCCCCCTGGGGTGGCTCCTTCATCTGACTGCCTGTCCCATGTCACCCCGGTGAAAGGACAGGGGCAAACACCCTGCCAGCGTCACAGTGCCGTCACAGCGCCCTTGGTGACATCGCGCCGTGCCAGTTCTTTGCTCTGGGAGCAGGACACCGTCGCTCCCCAGGAACATCGGGGTGGCGGGGGACCCGTTGCGGCCGTCATCCCTGGGAAACACCATGGTCCCCAATCCCCTGCCGCCACAGGACAGCAGGACCCCGGGGGACCCCCAGCCCCGCAGTGGGAGCCCCGCATCCCCGCGGGAATCCCAGTCCCCCCGCAGCCCCTCACCCAGCTGGATGGAGCTGCGGAGCAGAATGTGCCTGGTGCGGCCAGTGCCATCGGGTGACTTGCTGGTGACCCTGCAGAGGTCCCTTGGTGCCGGGCACGGGGAGAGCCAGGCAAGAGCCAGCCGCTGGCCATGGCAGGGCCAAAGCGGTGGCAGCTCGGTCACCACTGTGACCAGCGACTCGTCCCAGACCGAGCCACCGGCCAGGAGTCCCCCCTCACCAGGCAGGGAGGTGGCCCCGGCACAGCCCCCGTGGCCCCACGCCACGGCCGTCACCCACCCAAAGCCCCCCCACGGGGGCGTGCAGCACCCTGTGCCCAAATCCGGCCACCGGCGTGTGCGGCACCCGGCCTCCCGCCGGCCACCCTCCCAGCCGGCGGCAGCCTGGCAGGGCTCCTCGCCTGCGCAGTCCCCCCCAGGCCAGCCCGACGCTGGCGTGAGGGGCTCGGTGTCCCCGCTCCTGGCACCTGGCTGTCCCCCCCGGCCGTCACCTCTCAGGAGGGACAAGGGCACCCAGACCAAGCCACAGGCCACTGAGAGCTGCCCCCGTGCCCCCTGTCCCCGCCAGGATCCTGCTCTGTCCCCATCCGAGGTGGTCCCCAGGGACACCCCTGGCAGGGCTCTGCCCAAGCTCGGCCCCGGCTCGGCGTGGTGGTCCTTGCTGCAGGTGGGGAGCCAGGTGTCCCCATGTCCCACGTCCCCGCTGGCAGGCCAGCAGACAAGTGCCGCCGAGGTGGTGGCCAAAGGCACCGGTGGCTCTGGCAAGGACACGGCTGAGCCAGCGTTGCTCAGCGGAGCCTCCCCCACCGTCCTCCTGCACGAGGGCCAGACCAAGAGCTCTGGCTCTGGCTGCGATGATGGGGACGAGCCATCAGCCCCTGGGTTTATCACCTTCTGTGTGGGTAAGTTTGGGCTATCGGGCGGGATGGAGAGTGCGGCTTCCCCCGACATCTCAGCAGGGTGGGCACTGGTGCTGGTGGGACCCTCCTGGGGGGACAGCGGCTGCCTTGGGCGAGGAGTGACGGGCAGTAGGGTCCTCTCGAGGCTTGAGGAGATGTGCGAAGAGAGGAGGTGCTAGGGTCCAGTCGGGGCATCCCGCTCCATAGTGACGTGGGGAGCTGTAGAAGGGTTTCTGGGGTCCAGTGGGCACCCAGCACCATAGGGACACGGGGAGCTGGAAAGGGGTCATTGGGGTCTGGCTAGGGTGTCCAGCTCCATAGGGACGTGGGGACAGGTCCCCATCCTTGGCCGCAGGAAGGCTCACCCACACTGAAGGATTTTCCAGCGGCGAGTGGGAGGTGGCAGTGGGGACCTCCGGAGCCCTTTCCACCAGTGTTTCTGTGGCTCTGCCCATCCCTGCTTTGAGCTGGAGGCTGGACTTAGAGATGTCCTGAGATCTGTCCTGTCCTACACCGCTCTGATCCACCACCCTATGCCTGGTGCCTGGCTCTGCAGGGTCTCTGTCATGGTTGGCACCGGCCCCAGAGCAACTCTTTGTCCCCTGGGCACAGCGTCCATCCTTCCAGCTCCAGACTGGGGACTTCGCATGGTCCAGGAGCACCTTGAGCCCTCCTTCTGTGATTTGGGCAGAGAGGTGTCACTGTCACAGCCCCATGTTCCCTGCCCCGCAGCAGCCTGGGCTGGGACAGGAGCCATCTCCTTGGGTCACATGTGTCACCGGGACCTGGTGGCTCCACGAGGCGAATCCAGACCCCAGAAATCCCCACGGGGCACCGAGGCCGATGCTGGCCGGTCAGTATCCACCTGCCTCAGTTTCCCCTCTTGCTGGGGCATGGGACGGGGGTGCTGGATGTGGGGATGGGAAGAAGGGGCCATTGCTCCAGCTCCCTGTCCCCCCACAGACGGGGCTGATGAGAGGCACGTTGACGTCCTCTGGACCCTGAAAGGTGAGGCTCGCCCTGGGCAAAGCCAGGCAGGGAAATCCCGAGGGCCACGCATTGCCGCCTCGCTCGCTGCCGGTTTTTGTAGGGGTTACGTAAACGTGGCATTTTTAAGCACAGCACCGGGGATATGGCTCTCCCGTGCTTCCCTGCAGCAGAGCTGCCTTCCCTGATCACCCACCCATCCCTGCCCCGCTCTGCCAACCGGGGACACGTGGGTCCCATCCCTGACGCAGCTGGTGGTCCTGGGGGGGGGGGGGGGGGGCACAGGGACCTGGGGGGGGGCAGTGGGAGGCCCTGGAAAACCTCAGCCGCTTCTGATGGGAAAACTTGTTTCTCCTCGGTCCCGCTGCCATCCTCCACTGGCTCCGGTGCAAACCCCTTCCCGGCCGTGGCTCCAGAGGAGGAGGTAAGCGATGGGCTGGGGCTGCGGGGTGGGAGCTTCGGATGACACCGGGATGCTCCTAATTCCTCAGTGCCACCAGGTCCCCAGGCCTGGCACCGGAGATGGGCAGCACTGGCCAGGGAATCCTTTGCAAAGGGTTTGCTGGGGCTGGTGACAAGTGATGAGTTGTGGGAGGGCTCAGCTGGGGGGGCAGGCCCGAGGCTTGCGTGGCCAGGGCTTGGGGTGGGACCTCCTGGGCTTGTGGGTTTGGATGGCTGTGACTCTCTGCCCCCACTGCTGTGCCACCATCCTATGGAGCTCACCCTGTCCCCTTCTGAGGGGCTGGCACTGGCTGGACACGGGGGAGCGCAGCCCCCAACAGCCCCCAGACCCCCCCTACCCTGCCTGGGAACTGGAGCTGCCTGGAGAGAGACAGCTTGGGGGGCTTGGAGCAAGGATGGGGTGACCCTGGTGCATGGGTTTGAGGGGCTGGGAGACCCTGGCACATGGGTTTAGGGCTTAGGAGACCCAGTGTATGAGTTTAGGGGGCTGGGAGACCCTGGCATGTGGGTTTAGAATTTGGGGGACCCCAGCACATGCATTTGGGGGCTATTTGCTGCCCTGCAGGGATCTGGCAGGGGGAGTGACCCAGGCACGGGCAGCAACCCAGGCATGGGCAGCTCTTACAGGCTTGGATCAAGGGAAAAAAGGCAAAGCACAGGAATCAAACCCCAGGCTTTCGGGGTGCCACCCTGAGTACAGACCCTCAGCAACCTGGACCCCCTGCTCAGGATGGCTGGAGCAGATCTCAGGAGGGCACCGTGGGGTGCACGATGTGGCTCATCCTCTCCGTGCTGGGAAAAATGAGTTTATCCCCGGCTTGGAGGCTGTTTGGCTGCTTCAGAGACTGGAAAGTGCAGCCTCCCTGCCCAGCTGCCACCTCTGCCCGTCCTTCGTCCTTCGGGGTGGCTTTTGGGATGGACTCTTCGGGGCTTTGTCCCCTGGGACATTTTACTTGGAGCAGCTGCGAGGTGCTCCACTCCACTGGCATTCCTCGGCCCAGCCTCCACCCTGGGAAGGCCCCAAAACTGGACCCGTTGCAACAGAAAGAGCTAAAAATAGCAGTTCTCATGGTGGATGCAGAAAAGCATCTGAACATGCAGCCGAGGATGGGGCTGACCCCCCAGCCCCACCCCATGCCTGGCAGACACCCTGTGGCCTCTACCACCCCAAATCTTCCCCCACTGAACCCCACCTTTGAAAGCCCCCTGGTGCAACCAAAGCCCCCAGGACCCACCTTGCCAGTGGGGCAATGCTGGGTGCAGGCAGGGGGGAGCAGGCAGCCCCCTGGGTGCGGGCAGCGAGGACGCAAGGGGTTAACCTCCCTGCGCCCGCCGGATGCAGCATCCTGGGCTGGGCTCTTTCCATCTTGTTTTGGTTTGGAGGAATAAAAGCTTTGGCAGCGGCGTAGCCACTTCCCAAAATAACTCGGCCTCCCATGGTAATTATAGAGCTCTGGTCCCTGGTAGCGGCTCGAAGTGGCTTCTCGGCCCCGCTGTGCCGGGACCTGATAACACTGCTGCCAGCCGGGGCGAGGGACACCGGGGTGCCTCAGGGACCTCGGGCACCTCTTGAGCAGCACCGGCCTCCCTTGGCATCGCCATCGCTCCCCTTGTGTCATCCGCCAGCCAAGCAAAATGCAGCCCCTTGCATCCCCCCTCCCAGTCCGCAGCTGATCCCTTCAGCTTTTAATGCTCTATTTAAAGCCCGGGCTGCAGCTCGCCGGCCTTGATGGGCACTAGGCTCCTAGAGCCAGGCCCTGGCAAGCCGGCGGCTGCTCCAGGCTGTGCTCACTGGCACGGCTGAGAACACCCAGCTCATCACAGCAGTGCCCGGCCTGCCCTCCCATGCCCCATGGTGCTCAGCGCTGCTCCTTGAAGGGCAGGGAGAGACAGGGCTGAACTCCTGGAGCACCCCAGCCTGTAATCCGCAGTAATCTCAGAGGAAAGCGCTCGCTGCGGGGATTAGAGATGCAAACGGCCACCCTCGCCTACCTGCCCCTGCCTGCTCCCCTGCCTATGGTGCTGCCTGTAGCCCCCTGGCCTGCAGCGGGCAAGGAAGGGCTGCCAGGCGAGCAGGCTTGCTGCCCTGGGTGGACGGGGTCCGGGTGGCCTCTGGGGCTCCCCCACGCTGCGTTGAGCCTGTGTCAGTTATTTATGGGAATGAAGGAACACGGAACCATCTGGCCACAGCCTGGCCCCGTAACATGGGGGGGACGAGGGCCTGGCCGGTGATAAGGTTGGGGACAAGGCTGAGATGGTCCCTGCAGTCACCCAGCCTTGGTGGGAGTCTCTGTGTGGGGCTAGATCTGGCTTTTCCTGCTGGGAAATTACCACTGCTTCGTCTTATGGGTAGGGAAACTGAGGCAGGGAGGAGCTGCACACGAGAGAGATGCTCTAGGGCTGCGTGTAGCTTTGCTGGCATGGGGTGCGTTTGGGGGGGACGAGGACAGCCCCAGTGGGTGGCTGGACCAGGAGGCTGAAATTTGGGGATGGCTGAGCCTCTGCCAGCTGCTCGCTGCAGGCAACAGCCACTGCCGGCCAAGACTCCCCGGTCCTTTTCATGGCCGGGAACACAAGCACCCCACGCCACCCCGGCCGGCTGTGCCAGCGTCCTCCCCTGCCCTTGGCAGGGACGGGGGGGATACAGCCACGTGCCACTGGCGCTCGCTGCCTTTGAAAGCACGGGCCTGGGACTGGGGGCATCCCGGGAAGGGGCTGCAACCCCTGGCATAGGATGGGGATGGGGACAGGGACACGGCCCGCAGGGTTGCTGTTCCCCCTGCCAGATTTCCAGCCTGCCAGCTGAGCCAAGGCAGGGCTGTGGGCAGGATCGCCTGGCATCAGCCCTGGGAAAGGCTCCAGGAGGGGGGGGGCAGGCTGGAGTTTTGCAGAAAGAGCACTGGGAAAGACTGGGATCCGGTGTCCCATGGCCAGCGCAGTCCCCAGACCCTGGTACCCGGCACGTGGTGCCCGATGTGTGATGTGTGGTGCCAGCGCGTTTGCCTGGTAATCGGTACCCGATGCGTGGTTCCCAGTACCCAATACCTGCTAACGGGTACCCAGTGCCCGGCGCTCCAAATACCCAGTGGCTGGCGTGCAGTGACTAGTGCCCAGTGCCTCCTGCCCAATACCTGGTACCTGCCGAGCAATGCCCGGCACTGGTGCCCGCTGCTGGGAGATCACTCCCTGGTGCTGGGGCTGTTCCCTCTCACCTGTACCAGTACCCGGTGCTGGGGCCTTGTACCCGCTGGCTGCTGCCTGTGCCAGGACCCTGCGCCTGGCGCACGGTGCACCGTGCTGGTGCCCCGTACCTGGTACTGGTGCCCTGTCCCCGGTAGCCCGTGCCAATGCCCTGTGCCCGGTGCTGGTGCCCTGCCCCCGGTACCCAGTGCCGGTTCCCTGTGCCCAGTGCCCTGGTGCTGGTGCCCCATACCCCGTGCCTGGTGCCGGTGTCCCGGTGCCGATGCTGGAGCCCCGTGCCTGGTGCCGCTGCCTTGTACCGCTGCCCCGTGCCCGGTGCGCAGTGCCCGGCGCCCGGTGCACGATGCCGGTGCCCGGTGCCTGCTCCCCAGCGCTCGGTGCCGGTGCCCGGTGCCGGTGCCGCCGGTGCCGAGCGGCCGCCCCCGCCCCGCCCGCCGCCCGCTCCGCCCCGGGCCGCCCCCGCCCCCGCCGGCTGCTATTTCTGCTAATCCCGGCGGCGGGGCCCGGCCGTGCCGCTCGGCAGCCGCCGCTCCCGGACGGCGCCCGGCGCCGCAGCCATGGTAAGGCCGGCGGCGGGGGGCCGGGGGCCGGGCCGGGCCGGGCCGCAGCGCAGCGGGGGGCCGGGCCCGCTCCCGCATCCCGGTGCCCTCCGTGAAGGTGACGGTGCGGCGGGGGCGGAGCGGGCCGGGGCCGCAGCGGGGCGCGGGGGGGAGGGGGGGGACACGGGCAGCGAGGCAGCACCTGCCCGGACCCGGCGGGCAGCAGCCGGGCAGCGTCCCGGGACCGGCCCCGGGGGAGACGGGGGGGGTACAACGGGACCGCCTGCACGCCGCCCTTCGCCGTGGCATCGGGGCGGGCGCCCCCCGGAAGGGCGACGCTGCCTGCGAGCGGCACCTGCGTGTCCCCGCGAGCTGCGGCACCCCGGGTGTCCCTGCGCGGGCAGGGGGGGCCGCTCCCCAAGCGGAGCGTGGGTCACCCTGCCGTGCCTTGGGCAGATCCCCCGGGATGCGGCCCCGGCGCTGCCGCGCTGGCCGGGCCCTCCTGCGGGGACTGTCGCGCACGCCTGGAGCCTAGCTGCGCGCTGGAGCCGTCTCTGCAGTTACCGGCAAGGTCCGGAGCCGCCAACGGCCTTCCCGGCTCGGCAGGAGCCTGTCCTGCATCGCTTGTCCTGCCTCACCCCTCTTCGGCGGTGGCAGGTCCCCAGGAGCCACCGGGCAGGGCCACGTCCCCACGGGGACCTCGGGGCACTCGCCATGCCCAGGGTGGGGATGGAGATGGAGGGCTGTGGCCGTGGCTTGCGTGGCACCAGGGTTGCGGCAGCTGGGACAACCGCCCTTGGTGGGGACCATCGCGGCTGTCCTTCCCCGGCAGCCGCCGTGGGAACAGGACCGGCACATTCCTCTGGAGCAGGACGCAGTGAAACCAGATAGGAGGGCTGCTGGCGGAGCATGTCGCAACCAGCTCCAGCGAGCGCCGTCCCGAAAGGCTCCAAAATGTGGCTTTGGGGATGGACAGACCCAGGCTTGGAAACATCTGGGAGGGAGGATGACAGCCGTAGCTGGGCACCAGAGAGGAGCTGGGCTCCCTTGGCTGTGGACGTGGGGTGAGCTGGGGCTGGAGACGGGTGTGGACACATCCAGAAGGACCCGCGGAGGTGGAGCTGATGTCCCCTGACACCGGTGCCACATCCTTCCGTCCCCAAAGTGGTCCACGGCTCGCCTGGAGAAGCGGGATTAGCAATGGTCCCCCTTGACCTCTGCTCCTGGCTCTTAGTGGGCTGGATCTTCTCGCCCATCCCCACGTGCTGAGACACCACCTTGTTTCCAGCCCGGTCAGGCCCCACTGTCACTTCCCAGCTCGCGGGGAGCCGCCGTGCGTGGTCCCATCCCGGGGTCCCTGTGCAGGTGCTCACAGGTCCTCCAGGCTGGAGGATTCCCTGCAGCAAAGGGGCTGGAACTGCTGCACTGAGGGATGTCAGAAAGGCTCTTGTCCCACGCGCTCGCCTGCTTGGTGCTGATACCCTGCCCAGACTGGGGACCCGTGCCACTGCCTGCCCCTGCATCCATAGGGTGCCCAGCACCCTGCTCCTCTTAAAGCTGTCGGTAGACTCAGTTTCCCAACGGGGATGCTGCCAGCAGGGTGGGAGGGGAGAGCTGGGGGTAAGAAACTCTGATTGCAGCACGCCGGCGGGAGCATCCTCTGCGCCTGGAGGCAGGGGGGAGCAGGCGCAGCCCAGGTGCCAGCTGTCCCGGGGAAGAGCCGGCCTCCACAGGCTGGTCCCGGCAGAGCTGGGCTTCAGCAGGGGCCACTGTGCCCTTGTCCCACGTGGGGCTCGCGCCTTTGAGATGGGTTGTTTGTGTCCGGGATGGTCAGCCGTTGCGCCGCAGTGGAGTGGTGTGTGCTGTGCTGTGGGTGGCACATCTGGATGTCACCTTTAGGTGGGCTGGGGACACCTCAGCCAGCCTGGCTGTGGTGACGGCACCTCGCCGGGACGTTCCCTTCCTTTTCCTGCAGAAACAGGCTGGGAAAACACGTCCCATGGAAATGTGCCAGGCGGAAAGATGCTAACAGACAGTCGGTGGCTTTCCCAGCTCAGACTTTGCCTACTGCCCCCGTGCCCCCCTCTGGCACGGCCCTCGGGCTGTCGCTGCACGGGGAAGGTGCGATGCAGCGTGACAGGCGGGGACGAGGCAGTGCGTGTGCCACCTCGCTGGAGCTGCCAGGCCGGTGACGGCCCCGGCGCTAAGTGCCGGCTCGCGCGCAGCCGGCCGTGTAATCCGCTTACGGGGGCACCGGCGCAGCCCCAGGCTCTTGCTGCGGTAAATCCCCGCTCCTGCCATGGGAGGGATGGAAAGCGGTGGGTGTTGGAGGAGAGCTGCGCTACACCAGGCAGGGGGGATCTGGGGGACAAGGGGCACCGCTGATGGGGTGCGGAGCCTGGCCAGGGTGGTGGGGTGGTGGTGGGGTGCTGCAGCCTGCGATGGCAGGGGAAAGGGGCTGCAAAGTCATCGGGGAGGTGCGGTGTCAGCCAGGGATGGTGGCACTGCTCCCCTGGGACTGGCCTGAGCAGGGACGGCTGAGGCTGGGTGGGGACAGTGGGGTCTCTGCCACCAGCGTTGGGTGGCCTCGAAGCTGGGTAGGGGGAGATTCAGTGCTGCAGTTAGGAGTGTGGCTGGGACCAGGGATGCTGGGGATGGGCACAGAAGCATCCGGGCCCCTCTCCACGTCTGGCAGGCTCACGGTTCATTGCACTTGTCCCGGCACCAGCCAATGTTTCAGGAGTTTTTAGTGCTTTCCTGCTGAACACAGCTCTTCCGTGGCCGAGCGACCTCGGCTCCATGCCTGAGCTGCTCTGATGCATCTCGATATGCATCAAGGTGAATCACCATCCCAGGTGACCCCCGGCAGTGACAGCTCGGGTGCCCTCGCTGCCACCCGCAGCTCCTCCTGAGGCACCGTTAACCCTTTGCTTCCTCAACGATGAGCTGGGGAAGCCGAGGCAGGACCTCTGGATCTGCTGCCAGGAAACCCTGTGGTGGGCGTCGTCCCTGCTTCTCCCAGCCTGGGGCTGGGTCCTTCCCAGCCAGACCCATCAGGCCCAGCTGGAGCAGCGACTTGGAGTTGTGTGGGAAAGCTTTAATTGTTGCGTACAAAAATGTTGAGTTTTCAAGCAGGCTTTCATGGGAAACCAGGTTTCTCCCCTTGAAGAGGTGGGGGGGGCCTGCCAGGGCGGCTTCAGGGTGCTCCAGGGTGGGGAGTGGGAGAGGACCTGGTGTGCACTGGGATGGAGGGGGTTTTTGTCCTGGGATGGAGGGGTTTTTTGTCCTGGGATGGAGGTGTTTGCCAAGTCTGAATGCCCTCCTGGGCTATAGCCAAGCTGTGTGCTCAGCCCAGGGGGGCTGTTGGTGGGGCTGCTGGTGGGGCAGCCCCCCAGGACCTGCCTTGCCACCTCCTTGGCCAGCGGTGCTTTGCTGGCCCTTGACATCTCGACAGCCGGGCAGGAACCGGGCTCGGCTCTGCCCCGGGGCTCCCTCTCCCCTCCCGCGCCCCCCCGCTGCTGCTCCGCAGGGGCCGTGCCCGGCCGCTGGGTGCTGCGGGCGCCCGGGCCCCGGTGCCTGCCCGGGGTGGGGTTATGCTGATGCCGCTCCCCATCCTCGGCGCAGCCGGTGCTGCTCCGTGTCCCCTCCCGGCCACGGGCGACGCCGGCTCTGCCATGGCCACCTGCCCCGAGCCGCAGCCTGGGCAAGAGGTACGGGGGCAGCGTCCCTCCCTGGCGGGGCGAGAGAGGGGGCAGACGGGGACGGGGGACCCGGAGCACCCCGGTGCCGCGGGGAGGTGCCGCAGCCGATGCTCCGTTCCCAGGATGGCCTTGCCGGGGGCTGTGCTTGCTGCGGGACCCCCGAGGATGCGGTGCAACCCCCACCCCCACCCCGTGCCGCAGCATCGCCGAGGCCATCGGCTTCTCTGGGGTGGGGGACAAGGGGGAGCCCCGGAGGGCCGGAGCCCCGGGGGATGGAGCGGCAGCGGGGCCCAGAGCGCTTGGCGGTGGCGGCATCGTCTCCTGCAGCCTGTGCTGCGGCGGGGGCTGGTGCGGAGCCCCCCAGGTCAAGGTCGGTGAGGAAGAGGATGCTGCGGTCATGCAGACCCGCTCAGCGCTGTCGGCCCGCTGGGGCAGAGGGGAGCGCAGGGACCCTGCGGCCCCCACCGTGGGGGCACCCACTGCCCCCCCAGCCTGGCACCGTGGCCCCCCCGTGCTGGTGGCCGCAGGGCCACCGAGGAGCGGGGGGCAGGAGTGCGAGCGTGCAGCCCCGGCAGCGCCGTGACCTTGTTTCCAGCCCGCTAATTGCGTGCATCTCGCCTTGCCGCCGGCACAGCCGCCCTCCTCGCTGGTGGAGTGGGGACACGGGACAGGGATGGGGGAGGACACGTGTCCCCATGGAGGGCTCTCGCCTCGAGGCCCCCGATCCGGTGGGGGACTGGCTCCCAGGTGTGAGCCTGCAGGATTGGGGGCTCCCCCAAACCCTGTGTGCCCCCCATTTGGGGGTCTCCCTGCCCGTGCGTCTCCTGGCAGTTGCCGTGGCGTGGTGCCTGCTGGCAGGAGGGCTTGGGCCCGCGGGAGCCGCTGCCGGACATGCCCTTGGGAACGCGTCTCCTCCCGCCAGCGCTTGTAAACAGGATGTGGAGCCGTCCCAGTCCCGGCGTCCCTGTCCCTCGTCTCAACCCCGCCACCCCACAGGGCCACCAGCTTGGGGACCGCTGCGCCCGGCCTCCCTGGCCCCTGCCTGGGGCTGCTGCCTGCACCAGCTCCAGGATGGGCAGAGCCAGGGCAAGGGGGTGTCGGGGTTCTGGTGCGTGTGAGGACGTGGCCCGAGCGTGGCCGTGGGGTTTGTGGCCCCTTTGCACAACAGGTTGTGTCCCCCTGAGCCCTTTGCCTGTGGCGTTGGTGATGGCTGTGGGTCAGGTCCCCTGCGCTGGCTGTTCCCTGGGACTGCAGGGATGGGAGCCCCTTGTGCCATCACCCGCTGAGACCCTGCGAGCGGGCAGGTGGGGGGCACCGGCATCTGCCTCCCCCCTGGGGCTGGCCCCACTGCCAGCTCCTCTGCCACTGCTGTTCATCTCTTCTTGGTGTCTCTCCCTCCTCCCCGGCGCCCCCTCCCTGTCCCCCCGGCAGGCCATGGGGTGCGCGGGGGTCCTGGCTACCCCAGAAGACCCCGAGGAGCAGCAGGGTGCCCAGGGGGAAGGTCCCAGTCCCTGTCCCCCGGAGTGCCAGGAGATGACTGCCGTTCCCATGCCGCAAGCTGTAAGCGCCCGGGGTGCATGGGACTATGGCTGTCCCCCCTGCCATCCCCATGGCTGTCCCCAGGGTGGTGGCCGGTCCCCTGGGGTGGCTGTGTCCCCCCTCTCCTCCCATCCCTGCCATCCTTGGGGTGCACGTGTCTGGCTTCTGTGGCTTGGGGGCTCATGGTTCCGAGTTGGGTGATGCCACCTCGGGCTGCCACTGCCACCATTGGTGTCACCTCCTCCCTTGGTCCCCAGATAAAGCGTTTCCTGAAGGAGGACTCGGAGGAGGCTGAGCTGACCCAGCTCCTGCGGGATTGCCCACCGGCTGACAGCCCCAGGAAGGTGGAGCCCCCAGAGAGCCGTCGGGAGCCTGGCCACCCCCTCTGCGGCATGGGCAGGGGCCCTCCTGACGAACCCACCGACGAGAGGGACGCCAGGATCTTCTCCCGGTCTCGGCCCTTGGATTTCCAGCAGCACATCGCCGCCCCCCCACCCCCCAGCCCCAACCGCCCGCGGAGCCCCTGGGGGCAGCTGGACCCCTACGACTCCTCGGAGGTGCAAGACGCGTCCGCGGGGAGGGGGGGACACGGGGCGAGGGGTTGCAGGAGTCACGGTGGAAGGTGCTCCCACCCTCCAAACCCAAGGGGTTCAGACAGCCATGGGCGCATGCTCCAACCCTGGGAGACCACTCTGGGGGAGGGGGAAGGGGGTGGCCACCCAGGATGGGGGTGGGTGGGAGGGTGGCATCCTCTGTCCCACGTCCCCTCTGCCCACAGGATGACAAGGAGTACGTGGGCTTCGCCACGCTGCCCAACCAGGTCCATCGGAAGTCGGTGAAGAAGGGCTTCGACTTCACCCTCATGGTGGCAGGTACGGGGTGGGCCCTGTCTGGCACGGGGATGCTGACCCCACTATGGATCCCAAAAGCCATGGTGGGGGGGGGGTGGGTACCGGCTGCCACCCCTCACCCTTGTGCCCCTGTCCCAGGGGAATCCGGGCTGGGCAAGTCCACCCTGGTCAACAGCCTCTTCCTGACGGACATGTACAGAGACCGCAAGCTGCTGAACGCTGAAGGTGAGGGGGGACAGTCCCCGCGATGGGGTGTCCTGGGTGTCCCGGGGCGGGTAGCAGAGCCCTGCACTGCTCCTGGGGGGCTGCAGCCCCTCTCCCTGCCCCGCCGGGCTCCTCCGGGTTTCTGAAGCTGTGTGGCACGTTGCCAGCTGCCTACCGGCACTGGGGCCTGCTCCAAGGCAGCGGGGACCCCCCCTGCCTGGCACGGGGACTCCCCGCAGGGACTTTGTCCCTGCTAGGAAAACAAGCCCCAGCTTGTTGGGGATCGGCTGGAGCGGCAGCAAATCCGGGAGGCTGCGGACAGTTGGAGTCCAGGGCACAGTGCTGGTTCAGCTGCAGCCAGTTCTTGAATTAAAATTGCCCAAACTTGCCCAAACCCCCAGGGGTTTGAGGCAGTTGTTCAATTTGTTTTGAGGCGGTTGTTTGATTTGTTTCTGTTGCTCGGAGCAAAAGCCAAAACGTGTGTGGCCACGCGCAGACGATGCAATGGGGCATCCTTAGGGGTGCAGGGACACGGAGGGATCCTGGGGGTAAAGGGGCACGTGCAGCCCCAGAGCCACGGGGTCACGCGTGGGGGTACAGGAAGCCTCAAACACTCCCGCAGTGATGCCTGGCCCCGGCAGACCCCCGCACTGCTGGAGCCGGGCTGTCACGGGGTGCCGGTGGCACAGCCGCCGAGGGAGGGGTGTACACCCACGTCGGGATGCGGGAGGCTGTGGCACGGAGCATCCCGTCTTGGTGCTGGACCCTGGTGCTCACGGGGGCTGATCCTGCAAAGCCACCCCAGTCCTCCAGGGTGGAGGGTGACACCGAGGGGCTGCAGCATGTCCTTGTGTCACCCTCATCGTTGCTCGCCCGGGGTGTCCCCCGCCGCCTCCATGTCTCCTGCCGCTGCAGAGCGCATCACGCAGACGGTGGAGATCACCAAGCACGTGGTGGACATCGAGGAGAAGGGTGTCAAGCTGCGCCTGACCATTGTGGACACGCCGGGCTTTGGCGATGCCGTCAACAACACCGAGTGGTGCGTCCCGTGGAGGGGTGGTAGCAGGGTCTCCCTGGGGCCGGGCAGCGCTGCCGTGGGTGCCAGCAGCTCCGAGGGTGGGATGCCCACGGCTCCTCGGGGTGGGATGCTGAGCCATGGGAGGTGTTGAACTGGGGATCCAGGGAAAGCCCGGGGGTCCTGCAGGGGACTCCAAGGGTCACCTCCCTGTCCCTGCAGCTGGAAGCCAGTGGCCGATTACATCGACCAGCAGTTCGAGCAGTATTTCCGTGATGAAAGCGGCCTCAACCGCAAAAACATCCAGGACAACCGCGTCCACTGCTGCATCTACTTCATCTCGCCCTTTGGCCACGGGTATGGGCAGCCCCTGCCTGCGCTGCGGGGATGGGGGGGTGCTGGGGAAGGGGCTTGGTGGGATGGTGCTCACCGGGCTCCCCCCATAGGCTCCGGCCCCTGGACGTGGAGTTCATGAGAGCCCTGCACCAGCGGGTGAACATCGTGCCTGTGCTGGCCAAGGCTGACACCCTGACCCCTGCTGAGGTGGAGCGCATGAAGAACAAGGTAAGGGGAGGTCGGCCCAGCCTGGAGCCGTCCCAGCAGGTCCCTGGGGATGGGGGTACCCTGGGGGCTGGGGTCCCTGCTCAGCTGGGGGCTTTCTCCATCCCCTTGCCTGGACTTTGCCATGGAGCGTCCTCCATGCTTGCAGCACTGTAGAGGACCATGTTGCCCACATGGCCACCAAGGACACATCTCCCTGGTGCTCAGCTGGGGGCTGGAAGGGTCTGGGGGGGTGTCCATGACGTCTAGTCTGGGGGGGACAGGCTTTTGTTGGTCCTTGGGGGACACTGGCGCTGTGCGGCGCTTCCCACCCCCTTTCCGAGGGCCAGAGCCCTGCCCTCAGCGGGGCTGTCTGCCTCCAGATCCGGGAAGAGATCGACCACTACGGCATCCGCATCTACCAGTTCCCCGAGTGCGACTCGGACGAGGATGAGGAGTTCAAGCTGCAGGACCAGGCGCTGAAGGTGGGTCTGGCTCCTCCAGCTCCATCTTTGGAGGGGCAGAGCCCCATGGCTGGAGGTCATGTCATCCTGGGGTACCCTTAGAACCCTTTGGGGCCACACAAGCTCTCCGGCAGCCCCAGCATGCTGGGGTTGGTACATATTGCAGTAGCCGAACGTGTCACCAAGACCCCACAGGTGCCACTTGCAGCTTGGTGGGATGGGGCGGGGGTAGAGAAACCCCTGTCATGACTGCTGCCATCCCACCTGGGGCTCTCCGTAGCTGGGGCTCCGGGATATCTTGGCAAATGGGTGCGGATATGGCCGAAGAGATGCATGTGGAGGGATGTGGGCCATGGTGGGCAGGACCGAGCCCTGCTAACCCCCGCGATCCTCTTGCAGGAGAGCATCCCCTTCGCTGTCATCGGCAGCAACACGGTCGTGGAGGCTAAAGGCCGGCGCGTCCGTGGGCGCCTCTACCCCTGGGGCATCGTGGAAGGTAACGCTGGGCTGTGTCCCCAGCGTCCCACTGGCCTTTTGGGGACAGGGACATTGTGTGCCCCGTCTCCATGCTGCTCAGCCCTGGGGGCTCTGGGGGGATGTGGGGGGCTGGCTGTGGCCCCCTGACCTCGGGCTCCCCTGCAGTGGAGAACCCGTCCCACTGCGACTTCGTGAAGCTGCGGACAATGCTGGTGAGGACCCACATGCAGGACCTCAAGGACGTGACACGGGAAACCCACTACGAGAACTACCGCACGCAGTGCATCCAGAGCATGACCCGCATGGTGGTGAAGGAGAGGAACCGCAAGTACGGGGCCGGGAGTGGGGTGCCAGGCAGGGGGGGGCATCTCCTCTCTTTGGGGTGACCCCAGCCCATTGCGAGTGGTGATCTCAGGGGGTTGGTGTTGTGTGTGGGTCCATGCTGGACAGCATGGTGGGCTGGGCAAGGAAGTCTCGGCCGTGTGGTGGGGAGCCCCAATGTGGTGGGGGGCCCTTCCCGTGCCATTAGACTGGGGCTGGCTGGGGGGGATGCTCTGGCAGTGGTGGGGGGACCCTGCATCCTCCCAGGGCTGGGGCTGGCTTGGGGGGATGCTCCAGCAGCGAGGGGGACCCTATGTCCCCCCAGGGCTGGGGCTGGCAGGGGGGAGAGGGTATGTCCCAGCAGCGAGGGGACCCTGATCCCCCTGGGGCTGGCTGGGGGGATGCTCCAGCAGCGAGGGGGAACCTGCGGGCCCCGGGGCCAGAGTGGCAGCCAAGCAAGCAGCCGGTGCTGGGGCTCTGCTGCTGGCACCAGCTGGATTCATGGCACTCGCATCCCCTTTAGCCACCCCAAGATGCTGGGGGGAGCCCCCAGAGCAGGGTCCCTGGTGGGACCCTCCAGCCGAGGGCTGGAGTAGTGCAGGAGCGAGTGGAGGCCCTGGGGGGCTGAAGCAGCAGTGCCGGCTGGGGGGGGCTGGCGGCGGCTATAGGTGCCTCTAAGCTGGTCTCTCCATACGTGCCGCCGGAGAAGGCGGCATCCCTCCGCACTGAGGCTGTGCTGCGCCGACTGCTCCGCCGACTGAGCCAGGATCTGGCCGGGGCCGTGCTTGGCCCCTGCCGTCCTCCTCCCCTGCCCATCCCCCCGACCCCTATATAAAGTACTTGCTGGTATCCAACCCTGTCTCAGTCCTTCTGTGCCTGTGCAAGGGCCAGGCAGCCGCTCTCGGGGAGAGCTGGCCCCGTGGCCACCCACCCATTGCCCACACAAGTTGCCCTCGGGGTGCCGGAACCACTGGTGGTGCCGAGAGGATGCCGTGTGCCAGAGGCACCACCCCGGCTCACCCAGGCAAGGTGGGGTTGGGGGGATGTGTCCCCGTTTGGTGGCACCCGGCTTTTCCCAGCCAAAGGCTGCCCAAGGGAAGGGCTGCAGGGCAGGCACCCCCATCCTACTGCCCTCCCGGGGGATGCGATTTTGGGGCGCAGGAGGCAGCGGTAGACAGTCTTTCCTGGGCTGGTGAAGCTGCTTGCCCTGTTGCTGGTGCCTGGCTCAAGCCTTGTCTTGCTGCCAGGGATGGAAGGAGCTCGATGTGCTCCCCCCGGGTCCCCCCACGGCAAGGAGCCGTGACAACAGGCAGCGACTTCCAAAGCGGCTCAAAACGCGGCCAAAACACATCCCCTGCCGTGGCACACTGGCACAGACCCCCCGGCACAACGGGACCCTGCAGGGCAGGGGTGGCCAGCCCACCCATGCAACGTCCGCCACGTCCATCACCCCTTTGCACGCGGAGGGGCTGCACCGGCGGTGGCACGTGGCGGTGGCACGTGGCGGCATGCGTGACCCCTGCCAGCCGCGGTGGCGGTGCCCCAGCCGGGGCGGTGTCCCAGCCGTGTCGTCACCCGCTGGGGTAGCACGTGGCACCCACAGGGACCCGGCCGGGAGAGCTGGTCCCTCCCCATTGCTGGTGGCAGGGGAGAAGCCATTGATTTGGCTGGCCGCAGTCCTGCGCGGTGGGGTGGCCCCAGGGGGACGCCCGCAGCTCCCTCCAGCAGGGATGGGCTTGAACGGGAGCTGACGCTCAGGACAAGGGGTGCAGAGCATCCCTGGGGCTGGCCAGGCAGCGGGGTGCCTGGGGAGCCCGTCCTGCAGCGGGACCGTGGCTGTGGGAGAGAAGGGAGATGCTGAGTTTAAGATGTTTTAAAGCAGCAGAGAAAATATTGGGTGAAGAGAGCCCAACCCCAGCTCGAAGCACCCAGTGGGATGCTTCCCAAAATGGGAGAGTGTGGAGAAAGTCAGGCAGGGCTCTGTGCCCTGGGGGGTCCCTGGGTCCCCCTCAAACTGGTGTGTGGCAGGTTGGGGGGTGCTGAGGTTTGGGGGGATACCTGGAGCCGCTCATATCCCCCCTGCCTGGAAAAAGGCCCAGTGTGATGCTGGCCGGGGGGCTCAGGGTCTGTGCAGGCGGGTGCTGGGTACCTGCAAGGTTTGGGGTCTCTGGGGTTGCAGCACCCATGGGGGAATGTCCCCCGTGGGGGGCCAGCAGGGCTGTGGCAGCATCGTCTCCTTCTCTCTGCTTGCAGCAAGCTGACACGGGAGAGCGGCACGGATTTCCCCATCCCTGTCATCCCCCCGGTGCCGGATGCGGAGACAGAGAAGCTCATCCGGGAGAAGGACGAGGAGGTGAGTGTGGGGGAGGGCTGAGCCCCCCGATCACCCCTGCCATGTCCCCAGCCCCAGCGGTGGCACAGCTGCCAGGGTCCACCCTTCCTGCAGCATCCCAGCAGCTGCTGCTCCTCGGGCCAGGGTGAGGAGGTGTTGGAGGGGCATCAGAGGGTTTTCCCACCCCCAGCCCACAGCTCTTGGTGATCCCAATCTGCCTGGGATGCTTCACCCAAATATGTTTGCAAGGGAGCTGGCGTGGCTGGGGGCTGCCAGCGCCCCACCATGATCCCTGCTCTGCTCCCTTCCAGCTGCGGCGGATGCAGGAGATGCTCCAGAAGATCCAGAAGCAGATGAAGGACTCGCACTAGCCCCCTCCTCCTCCTCCTCACCCCCCCCCAGATCAGAAATGTTTACATCACGCTCCATCCTGCCTCGGCCCCGCTGCGGGACTCGGTACCAACACCGCACCCGCCACCTTAAGCTGCTGCGGTATCGCCTTACCCAACTGGCCAGTGCCCAGCCCGTGGGGACAGCGAGGGGACAGGGCACCCAGCCTGGGGTCCCCTGTCCCGGCCAGATTACTGCCCCGGCTCCCCCCCAGGCTGGGGACAGCTTTGTCCCCTGAGCTTTGGCTTCCCCTGTTTCCCCCGCAGTCCTGGGGAGGGCCACTGGCCAGCCTGCTCCCCACGTTGTGTCCCTTGTCCTCGTGTCACCTCGGGCTGCCTGCTTACAGCCTTTACGCTCAGCTTGGCCCTGGCTTAAGGGAAGAGGAAAGGGGAGGACTGGTCCCAGCCTGCCCAAACCCCCAGCTGCCCCGCTGCGGGGGACAGGGCTGCTCCCCCCCGCCCTTGGCTGGCACGGAGCGACAGCAGCTCCTGGGGACCACAGGTGACCAAGGGGACGGAGAGGCAGTCACCGTCCTGGCCGGGGTGGCAGCCAGCACTCAGCCCCTTGGCTGCCTCCATGCCAGCACCGGTGGAGGGGGGACTGAAGCTCGGCTGTGTCCAGCCCCGTGTCCTTGGCAGGGACCCTGTCCCCCCCGAGCGTCACCCCGTGGGAGCGCCGTGTCCCCGGGTGGTGGGAAGGGCCGTGGCACGGGGGGCACTGGGGAATCACAGTCCCCAGAGAAAGGCCCTTGAACCCCAAATCAGAGGCCAGGTCCCCAGCCTGGCCCCCCCTTGACGTTGGCCCTGTAAAGCAATAATGACTGTCCTGCGCCCGTGGTGCTTCCCGACCTGCGGCAACAGCATCGTCCCTCACTGGCGTTTCGGCCCCTGGTGCCACTTGCTTGTCTGTGGCGTCCCTGTGTGTCCCCAGAACGTCCCTGTCCCTGCTGCTTCCTGGCAGAGCATCACTGTGTGTCCCTGTGTGTCCCCCAAGGACGTTCCCATCCATGTTGCTTCCCAGCAAATCACTGCTGCGTGTCCCCATGTTCCCCCGTGATGTCCCCATTGGTGTTGCTGCCCTGCAGAGCACTGCGGCGTGTCCCCCTCAGGGTGTCCCCATCCATGTTGCTTTCCTGCAGAGCACTGTGTTGTGTCCCTGTGTCCCCCCAGGATGCCACCATCTGCGTTGCTTCCTGGCAAAGCACCGCTGCTTGTCCCTGGGGTGAGCCCTGGCCCGCACCTCCCAGCCAGCGGCCGCAGGGCATCCCTGGGGACATGGACCCAACCCCCCCCAGTTCCCTGCTCCCCCTGGGTACGGGGTAAGATGAAAGGGGACGGTGAGGCTGCCAGGTGGAGGCAGAACTGGGAGCAGTGGAATCACTGGGAGCTTGCTGGCATGGGGACGCGTCCCCTCCCTGGCAGGGCCACCCGAGCCGTGGTTCCCTGGGTGGGTTCACCCCTGGGCGAGGGTTTTGCATCCAGGTGGCTTGGCTGATGGGGGCTGCATCCGGCTGAGGCTCTGGGTGGGTGTTGCAGGGTGCTGGGGCAGCATCTGGCACGTGCCACCCGTGTCCCCGTGCCAGCCGGAGGGTCCTTTGCCCCCCGTGGGCAGGGACTCCACGGGCAGGGCCCCGCAGGGTGTATTAGCGCTTTCCTTTTTTTAATCTTGCTATTTTCTTACAGAAGTACCTACCTTCGCATGACGGTCATAGAGGCATTTATTAAAGGATAAGCAGAGTATAGGTTTATAAATTCTTATAGAGCTAGTGGAAATATTTTTATCCCTCCACAACCGTTCTCAATAAATATGGCTGACCCGGCTTGTCCGCAACCCTGAGTCGCTTCTGCACGGGCAGTGGGCACCCCACGTCCCCAGGGAGGTGAGGATGGGGGCTGACGGTGACCAGCCCCGTGGCCTCTTGCTCCTGGCTCCTATTTCCCTGGCAAAGACTCAAAATGGATATTGGGGGGTTTGTGCTGCACCCAGCCTGGGGTGGGGTGGGAGAGCCCCACGGGACCCAGCCCTGCGGATGAGGGGGGACACAAGGATGAGGTCCCCCCTGCCTGCTGCTGGCTCATCCCCCCCTCACGCACTGCCTTGGGGTCCCCTGCCCCGGGCGCTGCTGGTGTTGGGGCCGCGATGGGAACTGGGGGGGGCAGCTGCCCTCCCCGTGCTGCCCCCGGGCATCCTCGCACCCCCGCGGTGGGGTGAGCCCTGCGGGAGACACCACGGGCACCCGGCATGGCGGGGTCTCCTCCGCGAGTGCCGACGCCCAGTTTGGCTTCACCAGGAGCTGGCGGGGTGAAGGGGTAGCAGGGGTGGGCAGAGTGGCACCGGGATGGGTGAGCCGTGGCTCTACCCGCCTTCCAGTGGGCTTCACCCGCCTGCACCCCGTTATCCCTCCCCGCACCCTGCTGTCCTGTCCTGCACCCTGCAACCCCCCCGCACCCCGCTGTCCTCCGCACCACGCGGCTGGCCCCATCCCGCTCTCCCTGGGCCCCCCAAATCCTGCTGCGAACCAGCAGCTCCTGGCCCAGCCCAGCCCTGCTGTGCCTGGCCGGGGGTGGCAGCGAGCGGGGGGTGCGCAGGAGCAGGGGCCGGCAGTCTGGGAGGGCACCCGCACTCGTGCGGGCCTGGCCCCAGCCAGGGCAGCGTGCTGGGGCGATCCTGGGTCCCCCGCCGTGATCCCCCCCCGCCGTGACACCCGGCAGCAGCCATCACGCGCGCGGTACAGATGGGTACAGACCTGTCCCCCCGCAGGGCTGGGCTGTGGGGTGCTGGGGGAAGCACATCCCCAGGCACCCCCAGGCCCTCAGAGCCCCCTCCCACGGGCATCCCTGCCCCGATGCCTTAACCACCCTGAGCATCCTCACCCGGCCCCCACCCGCACCCCTGACACCCCATTTGAGCTCAGCAGCCCCCGCGCTGTGGGTGTGCTTGGCCCGGCCCCGTCTCCTGTGCCCACTCACTTGCTCCTGGGGTTTCCTGGCTTCCCTTAGCTGTTGTTTTACTTCCATCCGACGGCCGCTGGACGTGCAGCGGGACCCGCTGCTGCCGTGGCTCCGCTTGCTGCCCTGGGATGGCGGGTGCTGGGGACACCCACAGCCCCAGCTCATTTGCTGTGCACAGCACCCCGTGCTCCCTGCTGTCCACCCCACGGGTAGGAAGCCTGCGGACGGGGGATGGCGACACACAGCTGGAAAACCAGCCTTCCCCCCACCCTGGGGGCACCCCCGGTCCCCTATGCCCCCCCTCTGTGCCCTGTAGGTTCTCCCCGTCCCTCTTCCCCTGCACATCCTCCCTCCAGTCCTCTGATCCTAAATATCATCAGCTCCTGTGCCCCCCTCCGCTGGCACTCACCACCCCCACCCCATACCCCTGCCTGGCCCCACCCAGGTCCCCCCATTCCTCTTTACCCCATACCCGAGCCAGCTCTGTTCCCCTCGGCAGGGCTTTGCTCCCATCTGGTCCCCCCCTGCTCAAGCACCTCTACCCCCCACCGATCACCTTCAGCTCGGCTCTGGTCCCCTCCGTGCCCACTCGCACCCCCTGTGTGACACCCCGTGCACCCTCTGATCCCCTTCCCCCTCCCCATATATGCCTGGATCCTCTCTGGACCCCTCAGCTTGCTGCCTCCAAGACCCTCCCTGGGTTTCTGTGCCCCCCGTTCTGGCCTGCTCCGAGCCCCTCCGGGGCCATCCAGACCCCTCTGCCCCTTCCTCCGCTTCCCATGCGGCAGAGCCGCCTGCGAGGGCAGCGAGAGCTCGGGCAGGCTTTGCCCCCCGTGTCCCCCCATGGATGGGACCTTGCCCCACGGCCTCACAGGAAAAGGAGCCTGGAAAGGGGCTCTGCTTTTGGCTGCTCCCTCAGCTGCTTTTGGTCACCTGCTGGGACGAGTGCCAGCTGCCTCCTTCCCAAGGTAAGATCGAGCCGGTCAGGTCAGCGCGGAGGTTTTGGCAGTCGCTCTCCTCCTTGCTTGTGTTCTTCAGACGACCTGAATCACAGAGCACAAAATACTTCCCATCAATATTTCTCCCAAACAGACACCGGTGTCAGAGCCAGGGAGCTCCTGAGTGAGAGCCACGCCACCCCTGCACCGTCATTTATCCCCGTGTGGACGGCGAAAGCCTGTCGAGTGTGGTCGTATTGTTTTCCTCTGCTCAAGTGGCCAAAGCATTTCAAAGGGGTTCCCCAGATGTCCTTGGCAGAGAGCTAAGGCCAGGCTCTGCGTTTCTCTGGTCTCTGCATCACCCAAGACACACCAGTTTTGGTTTTCCACCAAGCTCAGTGGTACAGTCGATACGCTGGAGGGAAGGGGTGGCACCCAGAGGGACCTGGACAGGCTGGAGGAGTGGGTCCATGTGAACCTCATGAAGTTCAACCAGGCCAAGGGCACGGTCCTGCACCTGGGTCAGGGCAATCCCCAGTACCAGCACAGACTGGGGGATGGAGGGATGGATGGATGGATGGATGGATGGAGAGCACCCTGTGGAGAAGGACCGGGGGATACGGGTGGGTGACAAATGGGACATGAGCCGGCAATGTGGGTTTGCAGCCCATAAGTCCAAGCATCTCCTGGGCTGCATCACCAGCAGCATGGCCAGCAGGTCGAGGGAGGGGATGCTCCCCCTCTGCTCCCCTCTCCCGAGACCCCCCTGGAGCACTGCGTCCAGCTCTGGGGTCCCCAGCACAAGACAGACATGGACCTGGTAGAGCGGGTCCAGAGGAGGCCACCAAAATGGTCCGAGGGCTGGGACACCTCTGCTATGGAGAAAAGCTCCCTTGTGGGGAGCTGCCAGTCCCATCCACCGCCTGCTGCACCTTCTCCCCTTGCTGTGGGTCAGAGCTGGGGCAGGAAACCAACCCCATGGGGTCCTTCCCTCCTTTCCCAGCACTGCCTCAGTCCCACCTTGCTCCCTCCTTCATTTTACAAAGATGCTGAAACCCACCTGTGGCTAGTGATGCCAATACAGGCTATTTATTGGGCCCAAAATCACCATCACAAACATTCACCCTCTTAACATCAACATGGAAATGGAAAATGTTTGTGCTTCCTTGGGTGGAAGCAGCTCTCACCCCAAAGGCTGGGATGCGTGAACTTGCCTCCTCCCGCATCCTGCCCTTGCAGCTCCCAGCACTCCAAGACAGACCCCCCACGCTGGTGGCCCTGCCTGCATCTCCCTTCCCAGAACAGCCAACAGAGCCTCTTGTTTTGGCCCCAAACTGGCTGATTTAGCCTGGTTCCCCTTCTCCCCAGAGGATAAAACCCAGTGCTGAGGCTTCGGTGACAGTCCCAGCCTGTGCCTACCCTTCATTGCACTTCATTCCATGTGATTTTGATCACATCTTTAAAAATAAAAAACCCCAAACCCACTCAAACCCAGCCTTCCCAGGGCAGAGATATTTCTGTGCGGTGAACGCTCCGATGCAAATTCTCCGATGTCCTATTTTAGGTTTCTCGCCAGCGCCGGCACTGGCTGCAGACATCCGTGCTGGAGCTCCCGTCGAGCCTTTGGCAGTAATTACGGTGGAAGGAAATAAGGGTTTCTCAGGGCAGAAAAGGAAATCTCTCCCCTCCTTCCCTGGGCTGTGCCACCCCATGCCTGCCACCTAATGAAACCCCAACTGGCATCAGCCCTTCCTTCCCTTCCCTGTATTCATTCATTTATTCCTTATATTCATTATATTTTCCCATACTGGAGAGCCCCGTGCAGCCCCACCTCTTCTTCCAGCATTTGGGGATGTGCGCATGGGGTGAGCCCCAGCCTGGGGACCCCCCCCGCGTGGCTCTCCTGCCCCACGGTCTCTGTGGGGCGGGGGCAGTGCCCTACCATGCCCCACGCAGCTCCCTGCCCATTGCAGGCAGGCTGCCCCAGGCAGGGCGGGCCCGTATGGCTCGGGGTCACTTTGGCAGGAGGACGCCTGGGTGCTGCTCCTAACCCTGCTGCTGCCTTCCTGGGGCACCCATGCTTTTGTTGTTGGGGTTTTCTTTTAATCCAGAAACCAAGGCACTGCCTCTGGTTTCTTCTCACTCTCTCTCGTACCTCTTCGCCACTTGTCACATCCATTTCCACCGCCGCCTCTCCTGGGTCTGGGTAAGGCAGCAGCCGTCAGTCTGATTGCACCCGGCGCCGTCTGCCCGGCCGGGAGCACGCTGCGTGGCTGTGAGCGGTGGGATGACATGCCTTCCCCCCGCCTTGCAGATGTGGCGAGGATCCGGGATGCTGTGTCTGAATGCATTCAGCGAATGCTCACGATGGCAGGTGGCCTTTGTATCCTCCGCTCACAACTTGATGATTTCAGTAGACCTGAAACCCCTATGTGTGCCGTTGCTCTTTCTCTCTTTTAAAGGCAGCTAAAACATCCCAGAATTACCTTGCAGCTGGCAAATGGGCCACAGACCAGATTCTCCATCCAGCTCTAGCAGAGAGAAGTCTTCAACATGTTTTGTGGCTTCTCTGTTCCCACAGCCAGAGTGGAAAGACCAGACCAAGAGCTTGAAACATTTTTCAAGGTTTATCCCAAATTATGGGAACCCCCGCTCTAGGTGAGGAGTGTTCGCTCTGCTCTTCACCAAATACCTTTTAGAGGCTGAAGAGGAGGGAGAGGAAACACCTCAGCATATGGAGGTCTTCCCCAAAGCTTTCCAGTGTCTCTTCTTGCTCCTCTGTACATCAGGGCAGGGCACAAGGGACAAAGTACCACCATCATGCTCTAAAGTCATCCTTCGTTTCTACCAGCCACAAAACACATATTACTTGCTCCTTCTCTTCTCCTCGCCCTTCAGGGAGGAGAATGGGAGCTGGGACATTCTCAATTGTTGACCAAGAGATGCTGGATCTTGGATTCAGTGATGTCACTGCTGAGAGGTGGGTTTCTCAGCTACCTGAGACTTAGGCAGATATTTGTGGGCTCATCTCTGCTCAAGCTGGCATTCTTGGTAAGAGGAGAGATGAAAACCTTTGCTTCCCCTTGCAGCACCTTTGGTCCTCACCAAGAGAGGAAGGGAAGCCCTTCAGAAGGTCCTGAGGACATCGTAAGAGGAAACCACCCCCCCATGTAGCTAGGTGTATAAAGCTAGAGTCTCTCTATCAACTGGATTCAAACCATCCATATTTATTCAGTGGTGTGGTGACTGTGGTGACACGTCTAATAGACGTGCCCTGGAGCTGCTGCTTCTAAGCCAATTGAGATAAAAATTGATGCTCCATAGTTCTGCTGTACCAGACCTTGTAAAGGAAGGCAAACACCAGAGTTCATGTTGGCTCCTACAGCCTCGTTGTAGTTAAAACCATTTTGGCAGCAGCCACAGACAGCCTTGAAAGAGAGAAGGGATGGATGGTTTGTACAAAAGCCCATGGACAGGCAGATTTTCCATGATTTCTGGTCAATACCACCATCCCTGCAACTGTGTTGCCCCAAGGTGCCAGGGGGGCACCACGACCCCGGGGAGCACCAATCTCAACATCAGCGTGGTAGCCCTCTGCACCAAAAGCAGAGATGCCAAGTCAGCAGGAGGGCTGGTGTTGTGCGGGTATTTTGCTTCTTAATGACACCTATTTGAGCATAGCCTACCCAACGTGGCCTGGCTAAGTTTCTTCAAACCCTGGGTGTGTTGAGCATGGACAGTTTCAGAGTGGCCCAGCACCATCCACCCTTGCTGTCTGCTTGGCCCCCTGGTTTGCAGAGTATTTTCAGATTTCTGCTGCCACGACCGGGCAGCTCCTCGCAGCAGAGGACTCCCTGGTCCGGACCCCAGCCCACACCCTGGCTGTGATGGGCACCTGAGAAGGGCACAGGTGGTGGATGGGTGTAATTATAGCATGGTCTTAATTACAGAAAAGCCTGCCCATATGGCTACCGGTTCTGGGAAGCTCCATTAGAGGTGTTCACAGGCACGTCACGCTCTTTCTGGAGCTTCCTTTAAAAAACACGAGTTGTGCTGTATTTTGGCAATATAATCCCCATACCTGTAGTCACACAAACCTCCTAAGAACATTTGGTGTGACCTGCCAGTCTGCTGAGAGGCTTGGCAGAAGCAGCCATTCCTTCCCCCCAATGATGATGTCACAAGTGATGTCAGCATGAAGTACAGGGACCAAGTAGGAATGACAGTGAAAGCTTGGTCTGATGCTGATGTTCCCCTGTGGAAGCGGATGAGGTGCCAGTCTCCGGGGTCTCCAGCTGGGACTACAGGTCCCTGGCAGAAGCCCTCAGTGTTGGGTGTACTTGGGGAAACAGCACCACCTATTTGCAGCGCTGTTTTACGAGTGCCTTCGTGGAGAAGACGACGCGGCCCTCGCGGTTGGGTGTCTGTGACCCATCAGCAGGGCTGGGTACCCCACCTTGGAGCCAAAGCCCTGGTTGCTGCTGTCCTAGGTCACGCTGGGTCAGACCTTACCTCCAGGCACCTCCCTGCAGCCCAAAGGCAATGCCTGACGTTTGCTCCGAGTTTAGGGTTACGAGTACGAGTTGCACGACGTGTGTGCAGGGACCAGGGGAGGGCAGAGGCACGAAGGGTCACAGACAGGGAAGATGCGGCCCCAGCCTAGGGGCTGCATCTCAGATTTGGCTCTCCCTGTCCAAGGCAGGGTCCGTCCTTCTGCTTCCACGCACGGACACAAAGGCACCCACCTTGAGCTCCGATACCCGTACAGGTCTCATAGCTGCCTCGGACAGACACCAGGACAGGTCCCAGAGCTGTCTGGGGGGGGCAGAGGTCCCAGGAAGGTGTTGGCCCCACAGGACCAAGGGGGAGAAAGCCAGCCTGCTCGGGCTAGGAAAGCTGTCCCCACCCCAGCCCATCCCCACCTCTCCAGGGGGAGCAGCTGGGCGAGGGGCAGGGGGATGGGGCTGCCTCCAAACCCAGCTCAGCACCCCTCAGGGTTTGACCCCCATGCAGTCAGGTGACAGAAGTGACCCAGGACCCCCCGTTCCACCTTTACCACAGGCTTGGGAGGAATGAAAAAGATCTCTATTAAACCTGCTGGGAAAAGGGTACAGCAGATGGTCCGGGGCATCCAAAGCTCTCATGGAGTAACCGCTACTTCTTCTTGCCACTTTTCTTCTTGCTTTCGATCAGGTGCAGCCCCTGCTTCTTGATTTCTTCCCGCGTGAGGACAAGGCCATGGTCTTTGTCAGCAAAATCAAAGGGGTCTGGAGGAGAGAGTGGAGTGGCGCGGGCTGGGGAGGGTCTGTGGGGCCACCTCCGCTGTGCCCGTGTCCCCGGGGAGAGCCAGCACGTTTTGGAGGGCTGGTGGCATCCTGGAGAGCCCTCGGGCACAGGCACTGCTGACTGGCTCTTCCACCCCAGCATCCCAGGGTGACCTGCAGGACTTGGTGATGCCACCGCTGTGGCCTATCTCCAATGCTGCTGGGGCTTCCCATAAAGGTCTGGAGCTACGGGGTGGTGGGTACAGCTCCCACTTTGTTAAAAAAAGGTGGTAAGCTGCCAAAAGCTTGTTGTCTCCTCCAAGAGCATCCAATAGGAGGAGGCCACAGGCAGAGCCAAGCACTGATTATTCTTCACAACCAGGTGATTTTGAAGACAAGGGTCTCCCTCCTTGCCCCACAGCATCTCTCCTTGTTCCTGCTGTGGTTTGACATTTACCACCCCCCTGGCTGCCTTCGTTCTCCCACATCCCCACCTAAAACCACCACCCATGCTCAAAGCCTTGCAGACAGCCAAGGTCAGCCCCAAGGTCTGGAGGCAGCTCATGGGTTGGGGTCTGCTGGGACTGTGGGCGACAGGCAAGGATGCCCAGAAATCCCAGCAGGCAGGGGCTGGGACAGTCACTGTGGGATGTGTCCCTGCTGTGCTCTCCTACCTTGGACCCTACTGCCTAGGTCCTCCAAGGAAATCTTCAGGTTCTGTGGATCATTCGCAGTTGTTTTCTCCAGAAAATTTCTGACCTTCACAAAAGTCTGTGAAAGACACCCTGGGTTAATTGCTGAAGGGGAGGTGGGTGTTACAACCCAAGGGGTGCCCCACCTCGATGTCCCCCTGGGGGGACACACCCCGCAGTGCCCAGTGCCACCTGGGGCTGAGCTGCTACACGGCTCTTCCCTGGGGCCACCTCCATCCTCCCAGCTGGGAGCATGGCTTGGGATGGGCCATCCGGGAGATCCCCGTCTGGGTCCCCGAAGACCACAGCAGGGACGGAGCCCCCGTGCACCTCGTTGTCCTCGTCAGGGCTGTGCCTGTGGGGTGGCAGGTCGGCCACCCGCTGCACCAGGTACTGCAGCTTCTGCTCACAGTGCTGAAGCTTCTCCTCCACCCTCCTGGCCTTGACAGAATCGTCCTGGAGTCAGAGAGAGAACCACCACCTTGGTGAGGAAAATGAGCCACTTGGGGTGACGGTGGCTGCACCAACTGTCACCGTGCAGTGCCGTTGCACCACCAAGCACTGGGAGGGGCCGTGCTTGTCCCAGCGCCACGTGGGTACCTGGCCGGGCACGGTGATGCCACGCAGCCGGATGAAGAGGTTGTCGATGCCGTTTTCAAAGTTGAGCAGGAGCTCCTGGTTCCTCAGCATCTGGGCTCGCATCTGCTCCAGCCGTGCCTCTTCCCACCGCAGGTTCATCCTCAGGTCCTCCTCCAGCATCCTGGAGCCAACCACATTCACATCCATACAACTGCATAGGGGTGCAGAGACACCCCAAATCTGTTGCAAAAGCTGCTCGGGTTTCCCCCCCCCCAAATGTTGCCCCCCCACAACTGCAGACCAGAGATGCTGCCTGCAACCCAACTCCGTGCTGCTGGTACCACTTCCCACACCAGGCAAGGAGCAAGGTTCCTCCTGCTGCTGCAGCGGGAGCTTCGGGTGCTCTGCCAGGACCAAAGCTGGGGGAGCACCCTGCTCAGAAAACCTCCCGGTGCAGGAGGGGTGGGTGGCTGCAGTGGGACAGAGGAAGGGGTGCCCTGTTGGGACACCCGTGATGCACATGTCCCCCACCATGGGTGGTGGTCTGGTTGGCACGACTGTCCCGGGGCCAGCAGCACCTGGTTGTGTTGGGGGGCTGGCTAAACTTCAGCTCAGCCTGCTTCAGCTCCAGCTCCTTCAGCATCTCCTTCAGCGCCTGCTTCTTTTCCTTGCACTCCTTGACATACTGCTCCAGGTCCACCGAGGACTTCTGCTGTGCCAGGAGCCTGCCGGGGATGTCCTGGCCAGGGGAGAGCACAAGGACTCAGCCCACGGCGCTCCTGCAGGGTACAGGCTCTGGGCCGTGGCCTCAAGGAGGTTTCTGCACCATGGACCGCTGCAAGCTCATGTCATGGAGAAAAGCAGCTCCATCCCTGCCCACACAAGAGGGCCTTTGGGGGGCTCCAGGGGCAGAGGAGAGCAGATAACCCCGCAATGAAACAAGGCGAGCAGAGAGGTCTCAGCTCCCCAGGGCTCAAGCAGCCCTGGGTTTTACCGGAGATGGGTTTTTACGTTACCCAGAGGCGGGAGCACTGCACTGCAGCCTTGGCCTTCTCCATCTTCTCGGTCACCAGGGCCTCGTGCTCCATCTGGGACTTGGTGGCCTCCAGTTTGGCGCCTGGGGTGGGAGGGAAGCAGAAGGGAAGGATGCCTGCAGCTGCACCACATCCCACCCCCCTGCACCCCACCAGGCACTCACCCACCAGCGGGTCCTGCAGGTGCAGGGTTGGGAAGTCGGCGATGAGCTCGTACCTGGCTTGCTGCAAGGATGGTCATTGTCACCCCCCGAGCTGCTGGCCCCCGGGGTGAGTCGGCCCTGCAGCCGCCCCCTCCCGTGGTGGCTTGGCACTGATGCCTGCCATCTGCCCGCAGCCCTGCCTGTGCCGGGTCCCCCCAGCTCACCGCTCTCAGATGCCTTTCGCTCGCTTCCTTGAGCCAGAGTCTGTCGATGTGCACCTTCTGGGCGGCCAGGGAGCGGTACCTGAGCTCTCTCTCCGCAAGGAACTGGGTTTCCATCTCGGCCATGTCCTCCTGGAGCATATCAGAGAAGGGAGAAGTGGCTGCCAAAGCTGGAATGGACCTTTGTGAGCCAGCTGAGCTTCTGGGCTGGCCAGCGTCAAAAATGAACCTCCCCCATGTAAACAGGCCGGGAAGGAAACTGGGCAAGGAGGGTTGGAGGATGGAGCATGCTGCTTTCACCATGGCTGGTGCTTCGGGCAAGATGCGGGAGGAGCTACAGAGGCACCTGGGTTCTGTAGGCAAGCCCAGCTCAGTCTCTTCTGCTCCTTATTGCAGGAAGACTCACCAGCCTGGGCGTGTGGTGCCGTCAGTGGGCTGTGGAGGGTGGGAGAGGGCCCCAAGGTGCGCTGGACCATCTCACCTTGGTTACATCAGCAGCTTTGAGGGCATCCAAGGCCATGAGCTCCATGTCTTCCAGCTCCCTGTGGTACAGCTCGGCCGTCCTGCACAGGAGGTCCAGGTGCAGAGGCAAGTGGGCCAGCTCCTGGGACACGGGGAGCCACAGCGCATCACCCCACCGAGCCCCAGGGGTCCCCGGCGCACTGCGACAGGGGATGGAGGGGAGCAGGAGGACCTTGCCAAGCTGGGAGGGCGTCCCACCAGCGCAGCCCCTGGGGCACCTCATCGCCTTGGCAGGGGGAGCGCGTGGGATGATGGCACAGTGAGGAGCAGCTCACCTTCCTCAGGACATTCCGCACCGCCAGGTACAGGGCGGTCACCTTCTGTCCAGCGTGGACTTTCGTGAGCATCTTCTCAATGTTGTTCTCCAGCTGGCGAATCACCTGGGGCAGAGACAGGAGGGGGGGACATGGGGTGACCCAGCATGCTGAGCCCAGTGCCCACCCAGGGAACACGGAGATGGGCATTGGATTAAAGCCCCCTGCGGGTGCTGCCACCACGGGAAAGGGTCCTGGGTACCTGCACCTGCGCCTGGTGCTGCTTGTCATCCATCTGGGCATCCTGCAGCTGCTGCAGCCGCCTCTGCATCTCGTGCTGGGCTTGGCTCCGCTGCCTCATCTGGTACAGCAGCATGTTGCATGTGTTCACCCGGTCAAAGATTTCAGCCCGGAGCTTCTCCTGGGCCACCTGGATGGGCACGTGAGAGTTCGCCAGGCTGGAGGCAGCGCTCGCTGGGCACCCGTGGGAGAAGGGGGTCCTGCCTGGGAAACCCCCCCAAAGCAGAGCCGGGGACGCTGAGACATTGCTCCAGGACATTGTTACTCCCTTGGCAGGACAGGGTCTGGGAGAGCTTTGCTCTGGGGGGCTGGTTGGGGTAAGGCAGAGGTGGGCATCAACGTCTGCTGACGGCAGCAGCGGGTCGGGCTTAGGGACTCTGTGTAACACAGACCCGGGGCTGGGTGTCAATAAAATCAATCTGTGCCCCAAACGCGGATGCTGGCGGAGAGTGGCAGCACCGCTCTGTCCCTGCAAGAGGCCCCGGGCAAAGGCAGCTCTGCTGGGCCAGCATCTCTATCTCCACGGGCTTATAACCAGGTCATAACCTTGGGACAGGCAGTGAAGGGCAGAGATAGCATCTCTCTCCCAGGGATGCAGCTGGACCCTGCAGGGACCTGGGGACATGCCAGGTGGGATGTCCAGGAGCTCTGCTGTGCAAAGGATCTGCTCAGGGACCTAAAGGAGGACCTGCATGGATGGGCCCCACAGTGGAAGGGGACTCACGGGACCACCGGTGGACACCCCATATCTTGCTGCACCAGCCCTGTGGGCTGTCCTTCTGCCAGCACCAGGTCCCTCCACTGTGCACTCTGTTCTTCAGAGCGTCCCCAGAGCCCCAGGCCCCTGCAAGCAGCCCGTGCCCGCTGGACCCTGCTGTTACCTCCACCGTCTTCCTGGCCAAAGCGATGCCCAAGTGCTTCTGTGCTCCACAAGCCTCAGAGGTGGTGAGCTCGTTACACTGCGGGCGGGAGAGGGGCAGAGAGAACATCACCGCCAGCCTAGGGACGGTCACATCCTACTGCTGCCCTGAGCTGCCTGCTCCTGGAGAGGACTGGCGGAGGAGCTGACTCTGCAGGGCCAGCACCAGGCAGGGGTACAGCAGATGGGAATTGCCGGTACCTTCTGGACAATGCCCAGGGCACAGATGTCCTCCTGCACCGCCTCACGCAAGCGGGGGAGCAGCTCTCTGTTCTGGCTGAGCTTTTCCTCACACGACTGCGTGAAAAACTTTCTCCCTCGCTCTGGAGGACATTAAGGTGCTGTTGGTACCATGCAGGGCGACGGGGGGACCAAGAGCCCCCCGCCCGCCCCGGGCCGTCCCCGCGAAGCCCAAGGGGCAGCACCTTGCAAGGCGATGATGGAGCGCAGCTCCTGGACGCGCTGGCTGAGGCTTGCCCTCCGGCCCTGCGCGGCGCTGGCAGTCCTGCCTCGGCCCTCCGGCCCCGCTGTGCTGGCAGCAGCCATCGCGGCTCCGCTGTCCGGTGGAGCCGTTGCCGGGCTGTGACCACGGATGGGGCCGAGCTCCCTGCGCCTGCGGAACCGTTGCCGTGGCACCTCCAACTGCTGCGCGCCGCACACCTCCTGCTCGGCCATCGCCGCCCACAGCCCCTTCCTCTCCGCTTCTGCAGGCAAGAGATTAATTAATGGGCAGCGGGGATCCCAGCTCTGTTTCCCATCACCGTGGCTACGGCAGTTGCAACCTGCCCGGCCACTGCAGCCCTCCAAGCCCCACCAGAAACAGGGCGAGGAACAACTTCAGGGAACATACGTGTACACGTATACCCAAACACACTACCAGCGCTCACCTTGAAGCTGCCAGCTTATCTCAAATGCCAAGAGGAGTCTATTACTACCTAGATATGTACCTTCGGAAATTGCAGTTAATTAGCCAGGAAACGGTTGTGCAGGGGGTTACGCTCCTATTGAAATGGGCAAGAACAAACCAGCTACCAATACTGATATTTATTTTGACGCTTACCATACATTCTTGCTGAACTACAAATATGACAAGAAATGCAAGCATGTACATTTATTTGTTGATAAATAAAATCAAACTCCCTCTACCAGAGAAAATCATTAACGTTTGATTCATAGAAAAAGACTTTATAAGGAAATTGCCTTCCTAGCACCAAGCTCATAAATCAGCTTAGATTAAGTTTCTGTAACTCAAGATCTTTAACCTGCAGCCATCCTGTTGTGCTCGAGGTGTTAAACATAGAAAACAAAGAAATTACAGGATTGTGAAATCAAGTATTACCGGCACAATGTCATCTGAGGCTCTTACTCAGTGTCTCATTTGCAGATTTATGAATTGCATGTTAGCGCTAATCACCAGTGACAAGCGAACTATCAACATTATCATCTTCAGTGCGTCACAAAGTATGCATGAAGTGATGGCCATTTGAAAGACAAGCAGTTAAGGGCTCGCACACACGAGGCATCTTGCCAATCTGTCCCTGCATGTAGAGATCTCTATTTAGTCTGTGTCCACATGGCAAATGTAGTAATTATGCCACTAAACTTTCCTACTAGGCAGCACTTAAACACCATGGAAGATTACCTTGGGGACAAGAAAAAGCATTTCAAAATGGATAAAATGATTCAAGAATCTCTGTTTCACTGGCCCTCGGCAAAACTCAGACTTTATAGCAGCAAGTCCTTCCAAAATACCACTAAAGAAATTTAACCCAACCTTGCACAACCTCACGTCAATGGACCGCTGCAGAAATCAGCCTCAAAGAGGAAGCTTTTGACTAAGGATCTAGTCCCGCAGGCCCTCTGCACCTGACATGTCAAACCTCTCCCACTCCAGTTGACTTCAACTCTCCCTGCGTAAATTCTAGAAATTCACAATGTGCTAATGGTACAAAGGAAAAGGTCACATCAAGCGTACAAACCAGCACTCTGTTTAATTATCATATAACAGGCAGAGTCACGTGCTCTAAAAGTAAACAGCAAACAATGACAGCAACACATGCTCATCTGGGAGAGAGATCTAGCTGCAGGCTAGCCTGCAGCTCCTGACTTGCTGTGTGCTATCAGCACGGGAACAGGTACGTAATACTAAAGGCTCCTTAAATTCCTGCTGGTTTAGCTTTTAGTCACCCAAGGATACACGCTTCGCCTGGTGGTTTGTATTTTTAGTATCTCCTTCTCCAGTTGTTGTCCTCTCTTCCCCTCTTCTTTGAAATACACAAGTTCAACTTAAAAGCATTTGTTTAACACAGCTGAAACAAGATTTAACAGAATTACCAAGAACTATATACTGTGCCTCAGGAGCTGGCTGGAAATTCTGGGCACGTATTAGAAAGCAGCATAAAAAGACAGAGGATAAAGGACAGCTGCCAGAACTGTTCTCTATCGCACTAAAAAGAAAAGGGGCACATACAAACAGTTACTGCCAGGGAATTACGGCCCAACAAAAGCCTGTCTAGCTCAACGGCCAGAGGCCACCACTGCCTGTCCGAGATTCATTTTATCACATGAACGAGAACAGCCTCAGAAATGCAGGCTATGCCTTCAGCCTACAAAAAGCATCACCATGGCCAGAGCTACCTCCTATACTATTAACAAAAATAATTATTTTAGTTCTTTCTGTATCTATAATATATAAATATACGATAATTCATTTTTATTAACGTAGCTAAATATATTTTACGAATAAGTTATTTGGAGAACATTTTTTCTAAATCAGCAAGTGCTGTTATATCCAGTGAAGGAAATCTTTAAGAATGGTCCTTTAAAGTACTCTAATTACCAAGCAGCCAATTATGGAAGTCTAAGTCAGTTTTCATGCTGCCAAGAGATCAGTTTAGACACGATCCACACTTTGCACCTGCTTAGAAGTGAAAATGCAGCTCCCTTTTCTTAAGGTTCCTCTCCTCAGATACAAAACTCACTCCTCAGTGACCTATGCAATCTTCCACTCAACACTGACAACTTAAAGTAAAAGTGATTGGCATCATATCCGTCAAACACTCTTCAATAGCAACTCTGAAAGTAAACCAAAGCTAGAGTAACTTCCATATCAAGTCTTAACTCAATCATCATTAGTGCAACTCTGACACAAAATGTTCCTACAGGCAAACCCATCTGTAAACCAAGCAAGTGTAAAATGGTAAAAAAAAAAACCAAAACCCCACTGCATGGAAAAATCCCAAAGGATTAGTGTCAGAAAATATGTGGCAGCAAGAGATTGGAAAAAACATGAAGGCCTAACAGAAGAGAGTGGCTAACGCCACTCATTTCGTAGGATGCCGTTAAAGTAGAACTGCTCCAGGACGGTTTTCGTTATTCAAGCTTTTCATCTCCTTCCTCCACGTCTTTCAGGCTGAGCACTTCCAGTGTTCCTTTCCCTTTTGTCTCACTCCGGATCAGCTCATCAATCTCTCTGAAGCAGCCTGGGTCAATAAGGCACACCTGAAATATTTCACATTTCATCAGTCAAGCAGTAATACTTGATTTTCATCAGCTCCTTTTCAAGGTCTAACATTCACTTTCATAAAAAAAAATATTGTTTAGTTACTAAGAAGGACTTTGCAGAGTTGATAAGCAATTTCTATCAAGTAATCTTTCCACAGAAGTTCTGCAGTTCCATTTACCCATGCTGGACATCTCTTTTCACAGCTGGGATTCCTAGATTCTAATCTGCTTACCTGTTCTCAGAAAGATTTTTACTAACACTAGATTTTGCTTTACCACAGACTATTTTTTAAAAAAACTAATAAACCACTGTCAAAATACAGGCCCAACCCACCAAATAAATAAGAGTAACAGTCCATATATGCAGAGAAACTTATCAATGTTGTAGGATAACCACTGCTAAGAGAAATTACACTGTGCTGCTCCTCAGCTTGAAGCAGCAATCTCTGTATAACAGAGGCTACTTTCAAGCTTACATCACTGGGATTGTGTGAAATTAAAAACTACAAACTACACCTCAAATTTAGAATCTCTGGTAAACTTGCAGTTTATCTAAACAACTTCCATACATTAATTCATCTTCTAGTAAAATGTACAGGTGTAGTCAAATCAAGTACAAAACCCAAGGACTGCTTTATTGCTTACAATTTCCAACTGTTCATGGAAGTCTTCATTCTCAATAACTTTAATCAGTGGCTTGAGCTTCTCTTTGAGTTTCTTCCCCTCCTTTGCTGGAAGAATAAATCGCAGCCTCATGTGAGCACGTTCAATTTGCATGGTCTCCTTTAACTGTCTGATCACTTCCAGTGCCTGTAAAGACATTAAGAAGAAATGGCACTCACATACCTGCTTAAAAAATGCTGCACAGATCAAAATCTCAAATTCTTTGCATTGGCTTCAGACACATTTCTCAGTACTGATCACTGCCACTCTGCTGCAGGGAGTTTGCTATTATGCTATTTTGATAAATTAACAAGAAAAGGCAGAGTTCTTGCTATTTGTGATCACTTCAAATACTAAAAAAACCTGTCTGAAATAACGTTAAATAGCAGTTATACTGCAGAACAACAGATACCCACGTGGCTCAGACGCAAAGCCTGATTTACTACCTCAATTAAAATAAACAACAAAACTTTTACTTCTGTTCCAGGCATATCACTGTTGCTGCTTTAATGAGTTTCTTTCTTTCTCCCTTCCCTGAATTGTTAGGAAACAAACTGCACGAGTTTCAGAGGCTGCTTGTACCCAGCATTCAACTGCCAGCCGGCTGAGTAATCATTCTGCGGGCTTTACAGCACAGGGCTTTTTTGATGCCTCTGTAACTGCTAACAGAGAAATTAGACTTGAAGACAACGCCTCCGAGCAGAAGCTGATTTTGCAAGAAAACTAACCTGCTGCTTCGTGCTCTTGTGTGGTTTGACGGAGTAGTGAATGTCCTTCATGGCTCTTTCTATAAGGATTACTGTGTATGGCCTCTTTGTTTCAGGATTCACACATTTGTCAGCCACAATAGTTGCGATGTCTCTAAACATCTGCTCCAGCTGTGTGTGTCGTTCTTTGTCCGATACCTGCAGCTCCCCTTTTGATAAAATCTGGACAGTAAATAATAAAAAAACCCCAGTTAATAAATGTCACAGACTTGACTAAAGAGTGAAAACCCTAGTAACTGCGTTAAATTTAACAATTGCTTGAATGGTTTGGATAGCTGTGAACCGTATTAATAATGTTCATCATTATGACAGACAACACTGGAAGATTTCAAAGAAAAAAGTCACCACCGAAACACAAAACTACAAAAAGAGAAGCATAGATTTACTTGAATTCTCATCACCCACAAGTATTTCTTGCCACTAGCCATCATACCATTAGTCCATAGTTCATATCCTACCAAGAAGGACTAAGAAATTAGATCTGTTCTTAAAACTTAGTTGGACTGTCCAAAGTAAGCAACTGTCCCCTTCCTTTCCCTGCATCCTTAATAATATATCTTAGTGAGAAACTCTTCAGTGCCGGTTAACCTTTTTTCTGTGCCCATAGACATCAGTGCGTAGAAGCTGTATGTTATACAGAACACTCACAACTCTTTTCAACCAGATGCATATATAAAATTTAAGACTATACAACTGAGTCACCACTCCTTTCTATCCACATCTTAACAAACAAACAAAATAACCCTTTCGCCTACAGCAACGCCGCATTCTGTGAAAACCTTCCAGTAACAAACCCACCTACCATATCCGTATGACCCTTATGTAAAACATTTGGAAAGCCTTCCCCAAGCTTTTACAAAGCAAAGTGATCAAAACCTACCGTCTTACAGATTTCTGTTTGGTCATCCGTCCCAAATGCTTTAACGAGATCTTCCTTCTTCGCCACCTGGCCTTTGGAAACGTTGACAAACACCGTGTGCGTCTGCAGGACCTCGTCGAGATCTTTCTCCCTGGAGGTTGGGACAGGGTTAGAAAACCCGTCAAGCCGGCGGCGTAAGAGCGCAGGAGACTTCAGCAGGGAGGACCGGGCCCTGCTGCCAAGGCCCGAGCCCGCGGTGCCCGGGAACTCCCGCTGCGGTAGCGTCCCTGCCGGGGAGGGGCAGCGGCACCGCACAGCGCCGCGGGGCGCTCCCCCTCCCGGCTCCGCACGGGCCCCACCGTCCCCCCAGGCTCCACAGCCAGGCCCCACGCGAGCTCCGCGGCTCCACAGCCTGGCCCCACGCGGGCCTCTCCCCCCGGCCCCAGCCGGGCCCCAGCCGGGCCCGCGGGCCTCCCCCCTCCGCCGCAGCCGGCCGCCCTCGGGCAGGCCCCGGCGGCGGCGGCCCGCCACTCACGCTCCGCTGCGCCATCCCATGACCTTGTTGCGGTAGCAGGCGATCTCGAAGCGCTTCCCGCCGCGCCGCGCCCGCACCACGGCCACGTTGGTGAGGCGGATCTGGTTGGTGGGGGTGAAGATGGACATGGCGGCGGCCGCTCCTGCGCCACCGGCGGGCGCGCGCGGGGCGAGGGGCGGGGCCGCCCCGCCCTGCCTCCCCATTGGCCGTCGCTACGCCTTCCCCGCCCCCCCCCGTCGCTCCGGCAAAAGCCGTCCGGAGGGAAACGGGGGGAGGTGGCGGCCGGAAGGGGAGGGAGGCGGCACATGGCCTGAGGCGAGGCGGCTCCGCCGGTCAGGGCCGCGGGACCGGGAGCCTGGTGTAGCGGGGACCGAGGTAATAACCCTGAGAGAAGGGGGGGGTGGGGGTGGGTGTGGGTGTGGGTGTGTGTGTGTGTGTGTGTGTGTGTGTGTGGTGGGGTAATAACCGTGAGGGAGGGGTGTATGGGGGGAGTAATAGCCGTGAGGGGGTGTGTGTGGGTAATAACCGTGAGGGGGGTGTGTGTGTGGGGGGGTAACAGCTGTGAGGGGGTGTGTGTGTGTGTGTGTAACAGCTGTGAGGGGGGTGTGTGTGTGGGGGTAACAGCTGTGAGTGGGGGGTGTGTGGGGGTAACAGCCGTGAGGGGGGTGTGTGAGTAATAACCGTGGGGTGGTTACTGGGGGACGGGGGAATGGGAGGTCTGTGTGAGGGGCTTGTACAGAGGGGTAGTTACAGGGGTGGGTGTGAGTACAGAGGAGGAATTGAATGAGGTGGGCTTGGGGGGTGCAGAGGGCAGGTACTGGGGTAGGCTGAGGGATGGGGGCGGCACGGGGGGTGGGTGCCGTGGGGTAGTCGCAGGGGGTGAGGCGGAGCAGGGTGTCCAGGCTGCTGCAGGTTTCTGGAGCCCCCCTGGAGGGGTTTGCTGCTTGTGTGGGCTGGCAGCACTGGTGCCGCCGACACAACGGCAAGCGTTCTCACGTCTTCTCCTCTGGGAAGTTCGGTGTTGCGGGTGGCGGGGTGACAGGCATCCCCTCAAGCTTTTGATCTGGTACTGCAAGTAACAGCCCAGGGGAAAAGTAAGATAACAAAGTTACCAGCCTCTTGGAAATACTCGGTTTCTGTGGTCTTGTCTGATGTCTGCAAAAACAAGATCCAAGAGGACTGCAGATAACAAGAGGAGGGTGTTTGCGTTTCTCAGTTAATACGTGTCACAAACAAGCCTTATTTAAGCTTCTGAATGTTTCATGTGAAATAGGTAATCACAGGCACCATGCAAGCGTGCTCATGGCTACAACGTTACGTACCCTGAATGTTCTGAACCAACTTGAAAAATCTTGGTTATTCTGAATCGCACCTCACTCACATGCTAGAATTCTGAAAAAGTACTTTCAATTGAGTCCAGGTTTCAGTCCAGCCTTGAAACTCTGGGTCAAAGCTGTTGTAATCGGTGTGCTCTGTAATGCGTACAAGCAAGGGTTGTGTTCGGCAGCAAGGTCTGTGGAGATGATTTCCCCCTTGAAATGGAGCTTTCTAGCTCCAGAGGTCTGCATGTGTCAGGCTGGTGCAAAACTAAAGTCCAGTATGATACAGTGGATGTTTCACAAGTACTTTTTACTTTCAGACACTTGCACAGCACCAGTGTTTTCTCCCTTTCCTTATAACAGAAGCCGCCCTATCTAAGAAAAACCCAGAGTTTCCGTATGACAGTCTAAAACGTTAGCTTGGATACATAGATGAAACTTGGCTGACACGCCTCTTAGGAGGTGAGGCTTCTTGATTCAATTGTAGTGTCTTGTCTTTACCCAAAAGCTGTTTTCTGCAGAGTCTGAGGAATAGCTAATGGCATGAGACTGTGGGTGCCGTATGGTTATTTTTTTGTCTGTTCATTCTAAATTCATACTATAGGAATCTGCTCTTGCTAAATCTGTGATTTATTCTAGATTTACATGTCTCAATGGATACGTGGAACTTCTTCTATACTTGCCTGGTGTCCTTATGGCTGCACAGATTTTACATCTATTCTGCAGTTGCTTTTGGGATCAGCATTTGGATCATCATTCAGTTCACCACCACCAAAACCAAAAAGAAGGTAACTGAACATGTAAGTACTTTTTGCCTGAGAAGACCCCAAAAATCTGTGTGTGGAAGTGAGTAGTTGCTGGGTGAAGGTACCCACTGGTGCAGTGAAATGTGCTACTTCACTGTGGACCCACCTAGGTTGTTGCAAATCCCAAATGTGGTTTAGTTCATCTGATGGTTATAATCCTCAGTGTGGATTGTCTTATGTTTGTGGGTAACTAAATGCCTTCATTGCTCTGATATTTGAGCAGATCTCAGCTAACACTTCTCACTTTGTTAGTGAGAGAATATGTCAGCCTCGGTTGCTCTGTCATTTCAAGTAAATCACTCTGCTTGTGCTTAGTGTTTTCATGTTCATGTTTCCAGTGATGTTAATGACAAGGTTGGACTGGTTTTAGGATGGGAGGAGGATTAGGCTATTCAGGAATTTAAAACCTCCTCATGCAGGTGAGTGAAGTTCTGCTGTAGGAGTTGGGAGGTTCTCGGGTTCAGCTGAATCCTGTTATCTCCCTGGTGTGTGAGATGAGTGTATTGTAGTGTGGCCTAGTTCAGAGAAATAGTTGCTCGTGTGTTTCTGTAGGTGTGAGAGAAACTAAAATGCTTTGACGGTTGCATTTGTGTAGTGCTGAGAGTCTGGTCACAGGATTTGAATTTGAAATGCTTTTGGGAAAATGGGGTTAACATCACTTTGAAAAGGGATTGAATGTGACACAGCGCTTGTTTCATAGGGTGAAAAATCCAACGGGAATCCCACTTCTTCTGAAGGAATAGAAGACAAACTAGTAAATGGATATGCCACCCTGCAGGCTAAGGAGGTCTATGTTGCTGGGGTAAAGATTTTCTATGGGTCTCAGACTGGCACAGCAAAGGTATAAGTTACTTTTTTTCACATACATGAAGTTGATTTGAAATATTGTTGAGATTCAAGTGTGTTGCTTGACTTGGAAACACTGTACTGTGTAAAAATCTGAAAGTTCATCAGGAAGTTCATTAACTCAGAAGTCATTGCCCAACATGAAAGATAAGTGAAAATTATATAAAAAGAATAATTTTTCTACTCCCCGTAAGTGGGGCATTGCAGTAGAGACATTGATTATGAAGCTTAAAGTTTATGCTTCCAAATATACTCTTAATTTGCTAGCAGGTCTTCTTAGAGAAGTGCTGTTTTAGGTGCTGTCTCAAAAAAAAAACCACACAAGTTTCATTTGTGTGTGTAAATGTAAAATCATTAGTCATTAAAACTCATGTAACCCTCTTCTTTCAGCCAGTATACTTCATTTTTTTTTTAAGTGCGTAATTATAGGTCCAGTGTCCAGTTCTCATGTGTCTTTATTCTTTCTGTGCTGGGAGAAGTCTTGTGACTGGGCATAGCAGGGCTTGTTTGACCCTTATGATAGCTGGGTTGAAGTAATTGATAACTTTCTACATTTCTTTTTTCAGAGATTTGCCGAAGGTCTGGCTGAAGCAGTTATTTCCCTTAATTTGCCAGTGGAAGTCATTAGCATGGGAGACTATGATCCAGATGATTATTTATCAGAGGAGGTAGGTACGTCATAAACATGAATAATAAATACAAGTTTTTCCTGGGATTGTGAAGGCTGTTTTCCTCTTGTATTTCTCTGCTGTTATCCTGTACGCTGTGTGTTGAAAATTGCTTCCCTTCTACGTAAGCAAGTATAGCCCATCAACCCTCAGCAGAAAATACCTACATTTTGAAAATTACTAGGAAAGGATCATGTAGAATATTTTGATGCTGACAGTGACTATGACTAGTTCTGTAACTCAGGTGTGAGTTATGTGAGAGTGGCTGCACCAGGTCCCCCTGTTCTGTCTCTGACAGTGTACGCTTGGGGAAGGGTTCAAAACTAGAATAAGTAGATGGTGATACTTCTGCAGCCTTCATAGACTTACAAGTTAGAAATTTCTTGTGAGGCGTATTTATATTGAGTAATCCTTGATGGATTTTTCTTCTGTGAATATTGATAGTTGCTTTTGGAATCCATGGGGGACTTTATTGCTACAAGAGTCTGTTCAAGAAGCTGTTGATTGGGGTGGGGAAGGTAGATGTCCGGTTCTGTTTTACCACTGTGTCTCTGTTAAGTAGGGGAATGACAGCTTGGTCTCTCTTGGCTAATTTAAGATGGCTTTGCAGGGAGGATGACCATTCACCGCTGGGATTATCACCTGCAGCATCCCATACCAAAGACTATTAACCCACTTAGTAAAAATCTTGTCTTTTGACTTATTCCAACTGCCCATGTATTACAGCTCTCTTCCTGATATAGAGTGTTCTGAAAAATGTGTGATCTTTTCTATTCTGTTCTCTTTGTATTATTAGACAACCAGCAAGAACATTTGTGTGTTCTTGGTAGCTACATACACAGATGGACAGCCAACTGAGAGTGCAGCGTGGTTCTGCAAGTGGTTAGAAGAGACAGCGAATGACTTTCGCTTTGGGAAAACGTATCTGAAAGGCCTGAGATACGCTGTGTTTGGCTTGGGAAACTCAGTTTATGTTGATCATTACAACACAGTAAGTATCTCCTGTGCACCTTTCTTTGATTTCTGCTCCTCTGGAAGCCTAAGCTTTCTTAAATCCTACAAAACTGAAGGATACTGGTAGTTTGTGTGAGAATTGCAGCTGTTGTATGGACTTGATTAGGGACTGGGTTTAGGGCGTGGGCAATGCAGCTTACAAGCATTTGTGCTGCCCTTTTAAATGGGAAAGTTGTCCCGTAAGCACTGCATTAATCTGGAAGGTATGGTAATATACTTGGTAAATCCTTACTGAGTTAATTTCTCAGCTTTGAAAGCTTTCTATCTGTGCATGAGGGCACAGTACTGTAAACCCTCTCGCTGCCTTTTTAGTTTAGAGTGCTTTTCTTGAACTTATGTACTTTGCTGTATTGTGTGGATTTTAGCTTTATTTCCTGCTGTAAAATATGACACTATTTTAGCCTGGTAATTAGTTTCATCTCAGTCAGAAAAATAGTGACTTGTCACCAGGTCGTTATGTTTGTATAGCTGGGGCCATGCGAAATGTTACACGTGGACATTTTGACCACCAAGCATTGCACAAGAAGCTTGTTCCCAGAACTCATCTCTTATCACGTCAGTGTGATAGCAGAGGTATTTTCAGATGGGAGCCTGAGGGTGTGTGGTGGTGTTCAGACTGACTTGTGGCTGTGCTCTGAGTCAGCAGGTGAGAGGGAGTCCAGAAGTCCCTGCCTTGCAGTCCTGTGCAGCTCACTGGCTCTCTTTCCAGGCTTGGTCCTTGCTTTCTTTAGTTGCCTGCTTTGTTTAACTTGGGCTTCATTTAATTTCCTGCTAATTTTCATCCTATCCTAGGTTGGAAGAAATATTGACAGGTGGATGTGGATGCTCAGTGCCAGCCGTATCATGACTCGCGCCGAGGGGGACTGCAACGTGGCCCAGAGCAAACATGGCAGCATTGAGGCTGACTTTGAAGCCTGGAAAGCCAAGTTCCTCAGTCGGCTCCAGGCGCTCTGCAGAGGGGAAAAGAAGCCCTGCAGTGGGAAGTGCAAGAAAGGGAAGTGCAAATCTCCAGGGAAGCAGAGCAAGGACAGCTCAGATCATGAACATGGGGCATCAGAATACGAGAATACTGAGGTAGAGCCAAAATCCACAAGGCCTTATTTCTGGCTTAGTGCCCCTTGGAGCACTATTTGACTTCTCTCCTTCCTCCTACGGCCCAGAGGGGTGCTGTGGGAGCTTGATGCTTCTTTGTTGTGGAGTGGAGGGGGAAGAGGGATGAGATCCCATGGTGGATAACAGGTAGAATAAGTCTTCCAAAAAGAGTGACCAAAGAATTAGTGGTAGACATAGGCTAGATGGCATCTGTATGATAAGGGAGTCTTCCCCTTGAATAAGGGGAAGTATATGTTGGGTTCTTATCAGAGTCTTTGCTTTGTCCCATGGCCAACTGAAGCATTTAGTTCCCTGTGAGCAGTTAACTTGCTTCCACTTCAACTTGTTGAAGCTTAGGTGCTTTGCCTGCATCTCAAGGTTTTTTCAAAGGCAGCTGGAGGAGCGGTACCTGAGCAAGTCCTGCATTTCCTCCGAATGTGTCTGCCTGTAGTCACTTGTGTGTCTTCTGGAGTGTTTGTTGATTGCAGGTTTTGAATAAGAAATCCTCTCTTGCTCTACAGTGCAAGACTTAGAGCTACTATGGCACTTTAATCCTCCCTGCAAGCCATTTATTGTGGGTTGGAAATGATTGCTATGGCCATGTTGAATTTTGTAGGAAAATAGGGGCTCTTCTGGCTGAGTGGGTTTGAGTGTGTTGGCTGCTGCAGAAACAAGAGGAAGAAATCTTGCTGTTACACCAATGCTGTTGTGCTGTACCTTGGCTGTGTACAGAAAGGGAGACAACTTTTCTGCTCTGTGAAGAGTTTGACTTGGAAGGCAGATCTCTCACTCCCTGTTCCTTCAGGCAGGGGCACTTGGAGATGTTAAAGGGATTTACGCTTCTAGATCCTCATAGTATGCAGTGGGAGTTGGACTCCTATCTGATCACATGAGAAGCAATTACAGAGGTGCATGAGGAAAACAGAGCAATCTGGAGGCAGGATATCTGGACTGAGTTTCGGGTGGTCTGTGTGCTACTGAACTCTTAAAAATACACACTGATAAAAGCCCAAGTTTAAGTGCATCTCATACAGTATACAGGTTATTGGTAGACTATTCCTTGTTTTTCAGTAGTCTTTACTGATTGTGAGAACTGATTTCACTGGTTAGCGTAACAAAAGTCTTACATTTAACATTCAGATACATTCCTAATTTTTTTTTTTTTATTGGATCTCTTACACAGGCAGAGGAGTTGTTTGAAACCAGTAGTGAGGAGGAGGCTGATGCTGAGGAAGCTGGAGGCACTCATTCTGTCATCGATGTTGAAGATCTTGGCAATATCATGAGCCACATGAAGAAAGCAAAGGTACTGCTCTTACAGCAAGTGTAGAACTGTCAGGTCTTTGTCACTGATCAGTTGAATTGATTAAAATATTACCTGCTGGTTTTGAATCTGTAGGGTCTAGTTAGAGGGAGAGTAAAAATATGAGCTATTGGAGAAAAACCCAAAAAAGAACATTCTTGGAGGTGTGTTGGATATAGTTATCAGCTAACTGACTTGTTCACTGAGCAAATGCTGCAATGGTAGCCTGTTATTTTCAGTCTGAGAGAAATTACTTCCACAGCCAACATCCAGATCTGAATGTATATTTCCACCACTGTGATTCATAGTCCAGTGTCTGAACACAAATCCTGTTACTGTGTCTGCCTGTGGGTACGTCAGCTGAAATGCAGGCGTGTGTTGTGCTGGTATGTTGTGATGGGGAGTGGAGCTGCTGGTGGAGTGGTAACACACTGCTGCAAGAGCTTCTGTGTCTTGCTGCTGCCCTAAGATGAGGTGCTATGCTCGCAGAGCAAGCCAGTGAGCTTGATCTGACCTGTGCTGAGCCTGTCAGACAACCGTGATTCCTGCTTCGTTTCAGGCTGTTGCTATCTCTGTTTCTGTGCGGTTCTGTTCATGTTTCTTTTTCTGTATTCAAAGAGTCTGAAAATAAGATATACCAAACTCATTTATTTGGTTAGCACACGGAAAGGAGTGAGACTATAAATAGCTACTAGGCTAAGCCTTAGTGTGCTCCCCACACTATTTGCTGACCGCGCAGTTGGAGGGGAAGAGTTGGCTCCGGGATGGACTTGTGATGTGTTGTGTTGCCATCTGCTGACTCTGTTTTTCCCTCTTAGCCATCTTTCTATGGTGATGTCTTTCCTTGTGAACCCTTGAGCTGATATCCATCCCCCTCTCAACAAACCTAACTCTGTAATTGCACCTTCCTTATCTTGCATGCCTCTACAGTGTGGACTTCTCACAGCTCTTTCCTGAAACTTAACAATCTCCTCAGCAGTCTGAGCCAAGGTGACACCACTGGGCCACAGCAAGCCAGGGCTTGGATCACAGGAGGCTGCGTGCTTAGGAGGGAAGGGGATTACAAGGGGAGCGTGGGCATCTGTGTCCCTTGCCTTAGGGTGGGGGAAGGAGGCAAAACATTTTCTGCTGCTTGTAACACTGACACTAGGAGAGTGGCCCCACTGACTTGGGGGCAAGGCGCACTGCTGTGTGTACACTCCTGTCCCTGAGCTTGTATCGACTTGTGCGCTGCAGCTTGCAAGAGAAGGATGGATGAACTGTTTGGCTTTCCTTTGTTGGAGGGAGAAATGATTGATTTTTCTAACTGTGATGTGAAGTGCTCTTCCTCCTCTCCGGCATGTGCTCGCCACTAGAGGTCACTGACAAAAAGGGAACTGCGTTTTCTCTAGCAGCATGCCCTGGGAAGTGATTTAGACCGGGTAAGGGAGGTGGTGGTGTCTAGCAGTTTTATGAAAAATTAGGCATTGAGTTTTCACTGACTGACAAAATATGGCAACACCATGATCAAAGAGTAGAGTAAACCAGGAAAACCGCATATCATAGTCCAGTTTTTGAATAAAAAGTGAGCATGGCAATAAAATACTTCCTGCTCTTAGCATCTCGTGCTCGTTGTTCTGGTAGCGAGCTCAGCTGAAGAAGTCAATATGGTATGGTTTTATACATAGGCAGTGAAAATTCGTTGCTGTCTATGACTTTGGCTGATGCGTGATTCAAACAACTACTTTCTCCTTAGCTTTCTTGTCGCTCTGCTTGAGCAGTGAGAGGCCTGTATGTTCTATGTAAAAGTTACTACAGAAGTGCAAGTATCTCTGTGTAGATCAGGTTCTTGTGGCTCTGACCTAAGTAGCCCCTCTGATCTGAGGGACAGCTTCCATCTGAGCACAGACGCTCATCTGGAGTTGTAAGCTGCAGTTTCTGATCTGCTGCCTTTTCCTCGGAGGAGAAGGCAAAGAGTTGTTCTGCTGCGACAGCTGAATGCTGCCCTCTTGCCTCTGCAAATGGTTAAATCCTCAGTGCAAGTGTTGGTGTGGGACTGGAAGTACATTCTTACTGCGCATGGAAGTGTCCTGGCCCTTTTGGATATGAGCTACTGTCAGCTGATGAGACAGGAGCCCCTAAAACTGTAGATCGGCCTTTCTTTGTCGCTGATACCACTGAACTGCACTGCCATAGTCATGTCCCAGGTTTTTGGATTAATTTTGAAACCTTAAATGATGTAGTTCTCATTACTGGCCCCTTTATTCCTGTTCTGCATGGTTGATCTGCCTAGCTGCAATCTACGTTTCTGGTTTCCTGGTTCTGTAACCAGAGCAGGTAATGGAGAAAGGGCCCTCAGTGGTGACTTTGACGTAAATCCTCAGCTCTCTTGAATGGGGGTGTCATTTTCAGAGTGATGGCAGGGTATAGGTGTGTAAATATTTCATGAGGGAGCCTGAACTGATGGCTATCCCTATCATTAGCTCGGAGGAAGAATGACTTTGCCTTGGTGGTGAATCTCCTGGGGAATGTGTGCATTGACTTGCAACAGGTTCACGCAAACACTTGAATTGTAAAATGATCCCATAGGTGCAGTTATTTACTATAATGAAAATAAATGCTGAAGACTTGATATGAAAGACCAGGATGATCTGCATTTATGAAAGTAATTTATCATGATCAGACTCTCTTGCTCCCAGGCAGGAAGATTTAGTTGTTTAAATCCAGTGCATCTCAGTTTAAGTCACATCCTCACTTTAGTGGCTATGTGTTTGTGCAATGAGAAGTTTTCTCTTTCAGATGAGTTGCGTTGTCCCTTTAGCAGTTTTTCCTCTTACAGAATGCTGAACTGTGTAAAATTAGTCTGACACTTCTGTTTTACACTGTAGTCTGTTGGTTTGCAGTAATCCCTGCCAACACAGGCAAGTGCTTTGGGTTTTTGTATCTGAACTATGCATATACAAGCTAGCAAGTTTGAAGAAAACTTGTGTATTTTGGGGTTATATCACAGACGCTTCTTCAAGTAACTCCGCATATGGATTTGAAATGTGTCTGACAGTTTTCAGCATGGGTTTTGTGGATGTCAGTGTTGTGTATTAACTCCTCTGCATATGGGGGATAGAATAGCAGGTTCTGCCTTGTGCAATATAGTTAATTTGAAACATTTTAGGGTCCGGCTTTGATCTCTTTTGCAGGCGTGTATTGCCTCTTGTGAGAATCAGGAGCAGATAAGACAGATGTGCAGTCACAGATAGTCATACTTCCTTGTTCTGCCTTTTATGGGATGGCAGAGTGAGGCTGTGGAGGTGAGTGTATCTAATGAATGTTTGCTCACATCTCTGCAGGTGATCTTAATTTAATTTTGCATCCATCTCCTGTTGCTTGACTTGATCAAAATCAAGGCTGAGTTTTGTTTTACAGCTTTTTTTTTTTCCCCCATATGCTGTGGCGTCATTGCACTTTACAAAGTATTGTCAGAGGGCTTGAGACAGGTAATGGATTCTTGCAGTCACTTGGATCAGGCAGATGGATTCAGGAGTTCAAGGTGAATGCCAGAACCTCTCTTCCTTGTAGAGTTGTAGCTATTACTTACTCTCCCTTGGAAAAGAGATGGATTTTTTTAAAGAGCTTCTGAGGGTAAGGGTACACAGTTCAAGGTGGTGGTGCCTTCTGCACGCTCAATCTGAGTGCAAAAATTGGTACGAGGTTGGGTGGCAACAGGAAATCATTCAAATATATAAAAAGATGGATGATACAAAAGCAAATTCCACACTTTGTTTACCAAATCTCATACTATGTGGTGATAACTACTTCATAGCTGCTAAAATCCAGCCCTTTTTTTCTGAGTAAACTTTTGGAACTTGTTGCAGGTGATGCTTATTAGGGTCCTGAACTGGAATCAGTCCTTTATGTCAATACAGATAATGCCTATGCTTTCATGAAGGGAATTGCTAGGCATGAAAGTCCAACAGTGTGTAATATGACCATGGCCCGAAGGAGTGCTGGGGAGGTCTGAGGCTGTCAGCTCTGAGGCTACTTCTCTCGAGTACCTGATGATCCAAGACTGTGGTGCCAGGCAGGGCTGGATGATGCACAGCTAGGTGGGTTAAGGTCTGGGTTTTCTCTGCATTTACTACTCTTCCAGCTGCTTGTTTTTAGGCTGAGAACCTGCGCCTGTTCTCCATATTGCTTTTATGCAGCAGCAGAAGGCAGTGGTGGTTCTTAGTGGATTTAATAACTAAGTGGACTTTTAAGTTTATAATTGTGGCACATTTTCCCTGTCCTCCAAAGTTACTCCCCTGAAATGTATTTATCGGATAAAATGTGAAATCTAATGGGTATGTTTGTGGCCTGCAAGACTGCTATTAATCATAGGGACACCATTTTTTAATGTAAATTATCTCCCACAGCTGGGAGATTGTGATAAACTAGAAAGACAGATCAATCTAGACTTGTTCCCAGGGAATGAAATGGCTTTATTAACCTTCATATTTATAAACTCCAGGCATGAGTAATAGTAATAATAATATCCTAATTTTTTTTGGATGGGTTGGGAAGTAATCAAATGGGCATATTTTGTTGACACAATTTTGAGATTAATGTTCTTGTTTTCTAAAACAAAAAGTTTAATGATGCTGATAGTCACATTTGCAGTGTAAATACAGAGGAGGGGTGTGTGTGAGAGAGCAAGACTGATACTGAGTTTACAGGAAACAAAATATGTCCCAGAGAGCATATTCAAGAAGTTTCTGTTTAATTCTGTGTCCGTTTGCCACAGGGGAGGTTTCCTCATCCCCTTTGGCACTCTTCCCTAAAAAGTCATCCTACATTAGCCATTTACCACCACTGGGACTTCAAATCACACCACTTGCAACGTTTCCGAAGAGCCCTTTGTGAGTGTGTGACTGCTATGGAAGACCAAACCTTGCTGACACTGGGCAAAGAAACTTTTAATGAAGTTGGCTGGAGTTTTATTTGAAACGGGGCAGTGATTGTGAAGGTATAAGGTATTTAAGGTATAAGGTTTACAGACAAAGCATGGTATGCAACTTTGTGTTACAGGCAGAAACTTTTTAGAGTATGCAAGAATTGTTAGCCATATTTTAACCAAATTGAATAAGGCTGGGGTACTTAACTGTCAGATTTAGAAACAACTGAAAATGATGTGGACATTTAGAGCTCTCCAAAAACTTTCTCTAACTTTCAATGGGTGAAAGATTCCTATAGGAAAAATGTGCTCTTATCTGCAACAGCTGTCTCTGGGCTAGATATTGACCTCTGCTATTCTGGCTCAGAATTCACATCCTACATTTTTAAAATAAGCTTTAAGAAATATCATTTAAGTGCTTGGGGACTACTTCTAGCATTAAAATCTGGATTTGTCACAGGGACACTTCACCCTTCCCTGTGTTCAAATCTTTCTTCTCTAAACCTTAGCTATTGAAAAGAATTACAATTCATAAACAACATTACAAGAGATCTTGAGGCTTGCCTTTTCTATGTAAGACTTGGGAATGCCCAATGAAAAACAGGAAAAAAAGAAAAATAAAGGTAACCTCTGGCTGGACATTCTGTCTTTGACGTGTGGTATGATACTGGCTTCCTTGACAAGCCTTTGTAAATGGCTTTGAGATCTATGAATGAAGGACTCTTATTTTTGCCCTGGGTGGTAGATCCCATATCCCTTGCTGTTCTTTAGTCTGTTGTAAATTAGTCAGTAAATGTGTAGTGAAGCAGAGCTGATAGATATAAAAAATTCTGGCAGTCTGAAGTCCCCCAAGTATTTGGCTTCCTCTTTTTTTCTTTTTTTTTTTTTTTTTTGCAACCTTTTCTTGACCACATCTGTTGTTGGAAATGATCAGGGTTTAGCCTGCAGCAGTCCAGCCCATCTGCTTACCATTTCTCACAAACTTTGTGCGGCATTTCTCAGGTGTTTATTTTTCCTGTGCATTTTTTAAGGTTCTTGCCAGCCAAATAACACAGTTGAACAGAAGTCCACAAATCAATGCACAGAGTAATTATGGGCTGATGGTAATTACTGGGAGAAGCATGGAGGAAGTGGCCCGTTGATGTCATTGCCGTATCTAAGGAGAGAGCAGCACAAGGCTGTCCTGTGGGAGTACAGCATCTGTTGCCAAATAAATATGCTGTTTGGGTAAGGGGTTAGGAGGTACAGTAAATGCGTCCATGTTCTGCTAGACAAACCCTGCAGATTGGTCATTCAGCAGTGCAACTGGCAGTAAGCCTGTCCACGTGTGGTCTCCAATCAAACCTTCTTATCTGCTGTGACTGCCCAGTGGTCAGTATAGTTTGTAAGTGGCTCTCAACTGCAACAGTATACATCTTTTGTGTTGTTGAGTGTCCTGCCCCTCTGTGTGAAGGGCAGCACCAGTTATGGACAGTGGAAGCTGCTTTTTCTTTCCTGTTATAAGGTGAGCTACAATTTTGCTTCCTTTGATACTTGGGCTGCCAAAGCAGGCAAGGTATCTACCTTTCTTTGTTCATGTCAGAGCTGATATTCTGACATCCCTCTTTTTGCTGTTGGTTGCAGAGGATTGGTTTGAGATGGGGATTGCATTTTGCTAGGTGATGTGGATATGCAGAAGAGATGGAGCCTCTCCTAAAAGCCTTCTGAACAGAAGTGTGGCATAAAAGAATGGAAATAGCATTATCTGAGCTCTACACAAGGAGCTGGACACTGTAACGTGACATGAAACTGTTTTTGTATTGCACAGAGTACTTATACATGTGCCAAACCATGCTGTGGATTTTACTTCTAATAGTCTAGTTAAGCTTATGCATGAGGAAGTGATGTTCCTTCTTTGCCGCTGGCATGGCCAGAGCCTCTGTGCCAGTGGTTCATGGCAAGGCAGTCTGGGTCCGTACCTGTGCGAGCAAGTGATGTCCATGTAGGGGTTCATTCTGACCCAGCTCATTTGCGCTGGGTCCCTATGATGATCAGCAGTACTGTAACAACGATAGGTCAATAGTTTTAGAAAGAGGAGTGCTGTTATGTATCATCCGCTGTAAACAAGTGTGCAGAAGAGACCCAGGTGTGAAGCACAAGGCTTTGCTGGAAGAGCAGCTTGTGCGGTTGTATGCATGGAACTGTGCTGTCCCCCTTGGGAGGATGAAGCACCAAGTCATTTCTGACTCTCCTTTGGCCTGTAATTTTGGAAAGTGGGGCTTTGGGCCTTGAGGCATGCTCTGCAGGGCTCTTAGGAAAACAGCCCAAGACAGATATCCCATTGACTAGTTTACATTATCTTACATTCAATGAAATTGATTATGGTAGAAACCAGGCAACTTTCTTTTGACTTTAATGTATTCTTATGACAATCTCGTGGCCTCTCATCTAATTTCTGAAAAGCTGGTTCATGCTTATCATTGAATGGGCTACAGACCAAAACTGTTAATGTGGGTACTTGGAAGACTTATACGCAGCCTCCACTCAGGGAGGAGGCAGGTAGAGAAAGTGCAAATAAGGACTTTCCTGTGCTGCTCTCTAATTAGTGCTGACTTCTGCTGATTGTGAGCTTGCATGTAGTCTCTGGCAAAATGGTCTTCCTGACTAACCCAAGAAGAAGACTAACCCAAGTGGGGAGTTGTGCTTGGGACTCTCACGGTCGTAGGAAAACTGTGGAGCTCTTCTGCTCAGCACTTCTCCTTGTGTTTCATAATCTGTACTAACGTTCTTATGGTTAGATGCTTTCCTGTGTTACAAGAATTCTGAAGAGCAGTGAAAGCTGCATCTCTAAGACTGACTGCTGCTCGCTGATGTCTGACTTGTGTCAGTGCACTAGCATGCATAGCTTCTTTTCTGTGGAAGGCATTCAGGGTTTGTAATACAAAATAGCAGTCTGCAGTCCAGCCAGCTTTGCTTACAAGGGCTGGCTTTTCCACAACAGGTATTGCTACTAGGACATATACCTCTAACTGGTATTAGCTCAGACTGACTGGAGGCTTCTTCAAACATAGCAAATGATTGCAGAATCAAAATTCATCACACTTTCTTTTTTTAAATGTGTGTATGGTGTTTTGACCACTTGAAAGATTGGTGTTGAAATGAAATGCCCTTTTTGTCTTAAGCTGGAAGGAAAAGAAAGAAATTATGGAGTGGAGAAGTCTTTTACAGAGCCATTTAACAAAAATCTGCAAAATATGGCAAGATGTTGTGAAAGGGTGTATGCTGCGTGCTCTGTGTGTGAGAAAGCAGAATAGACTGAAGTGGAAAATCTTACTGGTTTTAGGTTGGACATTTCAGGACACTTGCTAAATCATGTTACCTGGGTTTTAGTTGTGATTATTGTAGCACAGAAGAAAGGAATAAAAAATGTGAATATATGGCCCAATTTTCAAATATAAGCCAGTCACTTTTGGGTGGAGACAGACACAGTTTTAGTTTTGATTCTTTTGTTTCCTTTGAAAAATCAGTCGTCTTTATGGTGCGTCCAAGGAAGTTTCCCAAATCAAACAAATGTCGACAGAATCATGCAGCAGTATGTGAAATGGAGTTGTGGTTTAACGACACCTTGTAAAAACCTTCCCTACAGCAGAGCAGTGATGTTATAGCTCAGTGAAGCAATCTTAAGCCCCACTGTAGCCCTGCAGATACACTTTTAGAGTTGTGATCTGGGAATTTTTCGTCCTTGAGGATTCTGGCCGATGTTGAACCTGCAAGAAAATGGACGTTGGTGGGACCATTTATCCTTCTGTATTTCACAGAAGGTGCACAGTGCCCTTTCAGACTGATTCATTGGATAGCAGCATAAGTCTTCTGTCATTACTTGTCTGCATGAGTTTGGGCTTTAAAATGCTGTTGTGTATGTCCAAAAATCTCAGTATTGACTTTTCAAACAAAAGAAAACGCAGGATTCCCTCTGCGGGGGCTGAGCTGCAGGTCTGTTTGAATAACATCCTTTCTTTAGATGGCAGCTAGTACCTGCTGCCTCAGAATAATGCGAGGGACCTTCTGTTATTCTACAGCATAGTAAGGTAGATGTGGATGGAGACTTCCTTCCAGCTTGTTATTTAAAGTTCACAAAGGTTTCTATTCCAGGAGGAAAAAAAAAGTCTCTTCAGAGGCATTGTAGTGTGTGTGGGGTGTTTTTTTTTTGCTTGTTTGTTTTTTGTTGGTATCAGTCTGAACTTCTCAGGGGCTTTCTCCGTTTCAGGGACACTTCTTGAAAACACATGCCATGACTTTTGCTTTTGATCAAGCCACCTCCTATTTCAATCATGGCAAGGTAATGGATTGCCAAGTTCCCCATCTCTCAGCTGTCATGCTTTCAACCCTTGTCTGCTCTTTGCTTCAGTTCAGGCTTTTGTGCTTAACTGGGCAGCGATGTATGGAGTGGGTATGTAGCCTGTGATTATGTAGACTCTAGTAGCTATTATCAATAAGATTTTCTTGCTGTTGGGGTGTTTGCTGGTTCACTGATTACTCAATCCATGTTTCCAGTATCCATCTTTGTGCTCACTCGCAAATGCTCAAAGCCATTTTTATTGATGACTGACAGCAGTTAGAGTATCCCATGTCACTGTAAGATTGGCAGTGTGTTTAGTTCATGGACTGAGCAAATTGCAGTTCTGTGTCTATTTGTTACGGTTGCGTTGTGACAGCCAGAGCTTTGTACCTGGAGCAGGAAGGTTCCCACAGCGCACTAGCAGTCTTCTGCTCCTCTTCTGTTGTGTTCAGGAGTATCTTTTGTGCAAGTCTACTCCCTGTCCTGTTCTTTTTCCATGTGTTTTAGTCTTGCAGGAAGGTTGCTTTGTAAGGAAATGAGTGCCATTTCCATGTGCAGCCTGATGTCTAGTCAACTTTCAAAAAACCCCTGCGTGGTTCTTGCCTATGGTGCCACTGACAGCTGAGCCTGACCTACGGGAAAGTTGTCAGCTTTTCTAGCTGTCCTCTTGCCACTGAAGTATTGCTTCCAGAGCTCTGCTTGGTGTGAACTTTAACTCTTCATTCATGTAATTCATGAACTTTAATACTTCATTTAATGACTCCCCTGGGAAAGTTTTACTAATACTCCTTGCTGCCAGGCAGTCTTTTCCTGATAGCCCTGCCAACATTTTTGCTTAGTGCTGGTTCTGTTAGTCCTGGCTCCAGCCCCTGATGTATTACTGTTTTCCTAATGTTTGTGCCTTTCATTTGTTAAAAGATCCTGGAGCCTTTTGATGGATGAGGCTGTAAATCATGACAAGGCTAGGGGCTCCCTCTTGTTTGACCACTGGGAGGTTAAGTAGGAAAGAAGTTCAGTGAAAATTGGAATATTCTGGGTGTCATTTTCCTTCCAGGAGTAAAAACTTCTTGGGGAGCATGCTTTTTTCAGCTGGGGCACATCAATAGATAGAGCCATGAGGCTAAAAATGCTAAATTAAGGTAGTTTAGGGAATACTTTTTTGCATGGAAGTTGTGCTGAACTTGCCTCTCCTTTTTTTTTTCCTGCCCCTACAATGTTAGCTTGAAAAGCATTTGATGTAATAAACCAGAAGATGCAGGGAGAGATCAAGCAGCTTGATGTCCTGGAGGGAGCACTTCAGAGGAGGAGAAAGAGTGGTAGCAGGTCCTGTTGGACAGTCTGACTGTATCCGAATGTGGCTGTGGATGAATTTTGTAGACATATTTATAGGAAATCCTTTGAAACACTAGAACTGTAACTTGTTAAAGCAGCAGCAACACCTCTGCTTTGGCAGGGAATGCTGAGGTTCTTGCACGTGTCTGTTGGACATGCTCTGCTCTTGACCCATCAAAAATGGGCTTCCCCTGCCTGCTTGTAAAGTATGTGCTGCTTGTCTGTTGTGCTGCCTGTATGGCAATAAAAGGGAAGAGATATTTTTTTGCCTTCACCTGTAGAGGAGGTGATCCTAAGTCCTTACACACAAGGTTCGATTTGCTTTTATTCAGTCTGCTTCAATGGCAGTAGCAAAAACAAAAAACCAAACCTCCAGCAGGCTGCAGCAAGAGCTGTGCTGAGCCTTGCGGTAACAAGAAATTGGAGTGTATTCCTAGGTTTTCTTGTCTGTGAGTTCTCTTGTTTGTGAACACAGACCAGAGGATGACTCTTCAGTTTTTTGGCAGTGAACTGTTTCAAGGGCATGAAAAGCTGGCTCTTGTCACTACTTGCTTGATTTGTTATGGAAAGACAGTAATTTGCCTTAGATTTACTACAGGGCTTTCTGCTAAATCACCAGAACTTGAGAAGTTTGCTCTGTGCAAAGTTAACTTTGTTCTCTCCACTCAAACTCTAAATAATAGATATGAAAGGTTTATTAAGCAAATAAGTAAAACTCCCAGGGCTGTGAATTCCATTTCCCACAAGAGATATCTGAAGCCAATCACTTGCCAAACCGAACAAGTCGGGTATTGCAGTTCAGAGAAAAACAAATGATTATTTTGTTTACAGGCTTTCACATCAGGATGGATGGGGGGAGTGGAGAATATTATCATCTCTGTGAGGGGAAAAATGGTTATTGAAATAAATGTGTTTCTGCCCTGCCAGTAAGGCAATTTTATTTGTTCTTCTTATGTTTAGGTGCTTTTCTCAGATATTGCACTAACAGGCATAACAGGCAGGTAGAAGTGCAAACCCTTTAAATCCAGAAGGACTTTTTCTGTATCTGAAGGCTGTCTTGGATGGGATGTCTCATTTGTACTTCAGTCAATTGCTGCATTTTTAATATTATGATGTACTCCATAATGCATACTTAGTTCTTCTGGGAGAATTAACCTGGTTTGAGATTGTAAAGCAGATAGGCCAGGATGTGTTCACTCGTAAATCCTGTGTAGCATTTAGCTTTAAGTAGCTAACAAACCTGTGCTAAGACAGTGCCTTTCCTTTTAAGTGGATGGCTGGGCCTAGTTCGGGATTAAATGATAGCCTGTAGGAGGAGAAACTCTTTATTTAAGACTTAAAAGATGAAGATTTTATCTCCTTTTATCTCCTTCCTTCCTTAGGCATGAGGCTTTTCCAGTAATATTAATATTTTACTGTTGAAGCATCTTGCTGATTAAATGAAGATCAAGTCTCAAGAAATGAGCTTTTAAACGCGACCAATGACAAGCACTTAATAGAGCTAGCCTTTCAGGGAAGTTTTGAAGTGTTACAGAAACCAATGAAATGCTGTCTAAAAACTCAGAAAAGTGAGTGAAAGGAAGTAGAAGGTGGAAGCAGCTTTCTCCTTCAGTAAGGACCACATTGTGTTACTGGTCATTAGAAAATACCTTCCTGCACAACCTCCCTGAAACTGTGAGCAAAGTTTTATTCAAAATGAGTAAGAAAGGTAATAACCTCTGTCCCTAAATGTTTTGCTTTCCTACTCCCTTCTCAAGCGCTTATTAGGAACTCTGTTTTGTCCTTGAACCTCTGAGTCTGTGTGTGGTTTTTTAAGTTCGTTGTTGTGGTTTTTTTTCTTCTGAGGCAGCTTTATTTTCTGAAATTTTGCTCAGGTACAAAAGAAATCTGTCTGTCCATCTAGGAATGGCTAGATTACTTTCCCGATTTGTGAAGAGCACAGTTTGGCAAGTCAAGAGCACTGGTTTCCTTATGATGCTAACAGTTGGTGGGTAGACTCAAACTGGAAGCGTTTGTATGAACTTCGTGATGTCTTTGGCACAAAAGAGGCTTGGATGTGAAATAGCCTCAGTTTTGTGAAAACAAAATATCCCCTGTTTTTTGTTTGTTGTTCATCCATAACTCCTTTAATATTTCAAAAAAGCCATAAAGGACTGACAGATTACAAGTTGCATGAAATATCAAAGTCATTATTTACACTTTCATGGTGCTTTGTGGAGACATGAAACAATAAATACCCATAAAGTCTCAGAAGTGACACTTACACAGTGGGGGGTTCACCATTTCTTATGTGCTAGGGTTTGCTTCTCCTGCTTGTAACTTTATGCGAATACGTGATATTCCTGCATTTGGTTTTAAGTAAGCTCCAAGGGCTTAATTGTGTCTGTAAAGCAGTGTCTGCTGGAACTTAGGTGGGATGCTGCAGCTCGTGTGTCTGGAGTTGACTGTGGGGTGGGGGCAACAGCTTTTTCTTGCAGGGCCTTTGGTGATCACGGAATTTTGGTGGTGCACATGGCTGCTGCCTTAGGTGACTTTTGGAGAGCACAGCTTCTACTCTGTAAACTCCTGGGCTAACTTGTTGTAGTGATGTGGCTTTCTTTCCTGACCTGCCCCAAATAATTGGGACAATAGCTGCTTGTCACTCCAGGCAATTGCATGTCGGGCACAAAATGGTTTTTTCCCTCCGGTTTGCATTCTGCGGAGAGATGAGATTATTGTGCAATCGTGAAACACTTGGGTTTAAATCCTGGAGTCCCCCTCACTCTCAAATGAGATTCAAATTCCTTGTTTCTTAAACTGTCCTGGAGAATTTTATTGCTGTGTTAGTAGAACAAATCTTGTGTGTTGTGTGGGGTTTTTATTTTTTTTTTTTAAATTTAGTGTCCTAAATTACTGAAGGGTCAGTGTCTAATGAGAAGAGGGATAGGATGCAGGATTACACGAATGCAAGAATTCATGTGTGGGCGCTCATGTCAGTTTTAAGTTTAGCAGGTTTGTGGCTGAACTGTGCCACAGTGTTTAAAATTTAATGCTTGAATCTAAATGGTTGTAATTCATTGTCTTTAAACAGAGAGAACGTGAGCTCGAGGAAGGAGATGTTGGAACAAATTTGACTCAAGAGAACGCTGGGAGGAAAGAGGAGGGTGAAAAGAGAGAGATGATTACCCCGGCTCTGAGAGAAGCGCTCACAAAACAAGGTGAGGTTCTATGAAGACCAGATGGTAGACCAGGCTTTGAAGTCTTAGTGGTAGACTTAACAGAGCAAGTGAAAGATGGTATTCTTTATGTTAAAGATACTGCTCTGGACCCTCAGTCACGGTAAGCTCTAACCAGAGGCGGGACAGAGATTAGGCAGGGGCTGTGTGTACCTCGTTGTTGCAGGGGAAGAAGCTAAAGCTGGGTAATACGTTTCAGTATGTGATGCATGCTATAGCATGTGGAGAGTGTATTAGAGTTCACAGGTTTTAATGTATCTGCTAAGGCAGCTTGAGAGAGATGATGATAGTCCCACATGCCTTTAGCTCCCAGAGTGTAGGTTTCTCAAAGACTATTTAAAAATCAGCTTTGCATCTCTGTGTTGCATCTTAGTACCCTGCTTTTATTTCAGTTTCAAACTCTGATTTTGTTACTGAAGCTTTGTTTCCAGAAAAGGAAGTAGTTCAAACTAACTGTAACAATCCACTAGATGATTAGATCAGTAGTTCTCCTATGAGCTGTAGATGACAGTTTTGATGAACTTAATGCCTTTTTTAAAACAAAGGGCAAGCATGAGAAAGGCCAGACTGACAACCCTACAGTTCAGAAGCCTCGGTTCTGAGTGGCAGAGCCAGGAGAAGGGTGATGTGAGCTCCCCTATGCTGCTCAGCTGGAGGCTAAAGGAAGTTTAGTCTCATATCTCTTATCTCTTAGGATGAGAATGTGCTCAGATTTCTTGCCTGCTAATCAATAGTATCTCTCCTGATGTGTCTGAGAAGGCACTTCTGGTTATTGCAGTGGAGGTTCCTTGCTACAGAGCTGGGCTCTGAAGTTCTAACCATGTTCTGTGTGAGTCCAGCAGCTGTGGGATCCCAACACCTTTTCTCCTCAGGATCTCACCTGTTCTCCGGCCCGAGCTTTTGTAGGTGACTGGTTGTGTGTTCTGCCCATCAAGTATCTGACAGGTTTGGTTGTTGGGGTTTTTCATTAACCTTAGCACAGCTCTAAAGTAAAGAGCCATTCTTTAAATTTGTAGTCTGAAGGAATAAAGCAAAGGCTTGGCAAGGAGTGGCAGTGACTTTGCCTCCTCTTCATGTCCTTAGTGGTGCTGCTGCTGGCTGGGACCAGTGGAGTGATTGTAGGAGGCTGGTTCAATACATCTTTTCAGCTTTGACTCTGAAGGCTGTAATGTGGTGGCAGTTCCACTGCAGCATGCTGCAGAGCAGCTGGGCACTGTTACAGCTTTTTATTTTTATTTATTCATTTATTTAGTTACTACTGTCTGTGTTTGATCCAGAAGTCTAATTGTTCTGTCTGCCTGCAGGGATGTTTGGAGGAGAGGTGGATTTGGCTAGCAGGGCTGGGGGAGTGGGCTGCTGGAGACATGGCTGTCCAGAAGTGGGTAGCAGGGAGGTGAGTGTGCTTGTCCGCTGCAAGTCCCCTGTGTTGATAGGTTAGAGGGGCCGCTGACTCCATGGAAGGGTGCACCAAGTCCTCCTGACTTCTCAGGTTTTGCTTTGGGACACAGGAACCCTAGAAGGGCTGTGGAGACTGCCCTTCTAGGTAGACTGTGACTACCTTCAGACTGTGGTACTGACTTCTGAGAGGGGAGTAGTGGGTGGTTTTCAGCACACTGCCCTGGCTTTTTTGTGGTGCAGGGCTCGGTGCTGGCTCTGTGTTGTGCCGTGGTAGTTGCAGGACTGTTTCACGCTTCCTCACTTTCAGACCCAGTCTGTATTGGTTCAGGTTTGGGGAATGAATGTAATGGTGCCTTTCTAATGGTATATAAAAAGTGGTCATTTGAAAAATGAAAACAGTGCTGGAGGGAAGGTCACCTTCCTACCATAATTTTTTTGACACGAAGGCAAGCTCCCCAGAGAACTCATATTTCCTTGTGATGTTCCAGGGACAGAAATTCATTATCCAGATAGGTAGGTATGTATTTCTCCATTCCTTCGACATTTGGGGTAGTGCCAGCACTGGATTACCTAGTGGGATCCACTTACTTAAATCTGCAGTTTCAAAGACTTAAGACTATTGTCTGTATCCTTACAGTTACAGTTGCCTCTTGCTGGCACAACCTTCCCCCCTTTCCTCTGCTACGCACGTAATTCTTTAATGGTCACTCAACAGTGAAGAAGAGAATCTGCCTTTCTTTTTTCACGTCATACAACATTTTTCTGCAAATAACACACCAAGACAGGCTTATGTGGCTATAAAAATAAAACAACTCCCTCCTCCTCTCAGCACCATTCCCCCCAAAATAACAAGTGCAATATAGTCAAAAGATAATCTAGTTTATTTAGCAACAACTGCTTTCTTTGGGTGTAGGTTCAGTGTCTTTTCAAGATTATCCCTGAGGGCATAATTAGCTCAAGAGAAGGAAAAAACAGTACTAGTGATTCAGGAGAAAGCTGTTCTTTTAAATTGTAGTTGCATAACAGAAGTTTGCCTTTGAACAGCATCTCTTCAGTCTATTGTAATGCTCACTCTTTTTATTTTGACTCACCTTCAGACAAATTTACCTTCCTGTAGGTAAACTGAATATTGCTTAAACAATGGTTTTATTTTAGCACTGGCATTGAATTTCAACTAAATATAGCCTCACCTATCGGGTTGTATAGGTGTTAGCTCTTGTGGTTGCCTGGTTGCAAATACTTTTGTAATAGTTGCTTTTAAAGTCGTAGCCAATCTTGTGTTGTGAGAAAATGCTGATTCCCTTTCCATCAGTATTCAGTTTTGCATAAAAACCAAATACAGCACAAACTATTTAGTGCCTCCAAGTAACAGGTATAGCTGGAGAGAGAGGCTGACAGTTGAAGTATTTGGCTCTGTGTTATATTTGCAGTGGTACCATTTTGCTGTGTTAATGCTTCGGTAATTTCATCTGTTAGGTAGTTGTCATGAAATAAACTGAAAATAGAAGCAAACTTTTCGTATTAATGTTTCCTGTGATGATTAGTAGATACAGCCCAACATGTTCTCATTTGCTTTCTGCAATTGCTTGTAGTTTCTTGAAACAATCCCTGCTGGGCTGAAAGGTTGTCTTTGTTTTGCTTGGACTGGGTACCAGGAGGATTTTGTAGACAGTGAAGTCTGCCTTTCCAGAGCTCCTGATCATTGGGCTCTTCACTGATTTTTCAGGAAGCGCATTTAAATCCTTCTTTAGCTTTAGAAGGAGTCTCAAGCTGCTGTCTTAATAGGAAAGGTGACTGTAAAAAAAACCCAGTGTGAATCCATGAAGGGTTCCTTCAGTGTCCCCTGTATCAGCTGTGCTTGTTTTACAGGTACAAAAATATTGACTATCTTTTACATTTTCCTGCTGCTATAAAGTCACTACAGCAATAGTGCAAAGGCCTGTGCTCTGTTCGGGTTGTTAACCATCGTTAGTCTTCACCGCTTTTTGATTTGCCAAATGTTTTATTGATAGTGATGGTCAGACTGAAAGCCAAGCAAATTGTCATGTCGAATACGAAAGCAAAGGCTGGCAGTTGGGGGAATCATGGTTTTACTGCAGCTGACTTCTTGAAATATTTGGAGGTCAAACATGATGTTGCACAGTGACAGCCAGTTTCATCATCCCTATCAAGGTACAGTTGTATTTAGCAGTGCTTCAGGTCGTCTTTGTGCTTCTCTTAAATGTGCAGGAATAAAACAGAGAAAAAACAAACTCGAATGCCTGAAGAGCTGATCATTTGCTTAGGAGGTTCCAAGGACCTGGATTTCTTAAGCTGCTCATACAATGTATTTCCGACATGCTCTTTGCTTTGTTCTTTTCTACAGTAGCGCTATTAAATACAACTGTGCTTTTTGTGGTAGGCAACACAATAGGAATGGATTAATGATACCCAAAGACTGATCCCACTGACATTGTATAAATTATTCTGTTGTGTCTCTGCTACCACAGGTACAGTTTTGCTGCAGTCCAGTTGGATTGTTCTGTCTTTACTGGTTAAGTGAGCCTACAATTTAGCACCAGGGTGTCCCGAATACCTCTATTTTACTTGTATCCAAAGGCAAGTGGTATTAGGAGACAGCTTTGTATCTGAAATAGTATGGACTGCTTCAGTAACTGCTTGTTTTCATGCTTTGACTTCATGGTTGATATAAAGATATACTTTGATCTGTTTTTCAGTGTGTATGGGCAATCAAGAGGCTGACGTCAGAAAAAATACTGAAGTCTGGGCTTTTTCAAGTGCTTACCAAGCTTGTTTGAGATGAGGTTTTTAAAAGTACTTGGTGGCTTCTGCTGTCCATTCTTGGACTGAGGTTTCCAGTGCCTGCAGCTCTGAGCTCTTCTGACCATCTCAGCTTGGTTCACTGTGCTGAGTTTTTTGAGTTTCCGGACTTTGGAAATGACGGCAAAGATGTTGCACAGAGATTGGTGCAGCTGGATGTGTACTTTTGCAGGCCGTGTGCTAAAATGTTTGCGTGCATCTTCAGGATTCGGCATGATTTATGTATAGCTATACAAAACTCCAGGTGGCACTAGCAGCTCACAGCTGGGTCAGGGATTAGTAACAGTGGTGCAGTCCCTAAAATGTACCACAGGATTCAAATATTGGCCATGAGAAGATTAAAAATTAGTTTGCAAAACAGAAAATTATTCTTAGCAAGCAGAATAAAGACAGTAACCAAAACCAGACAAAGTTAAGCCTAGTAAACTTTCTTGCAGTTCTCTAGAAAATGTCTGTGTAAATAAACAGCAAATACACAGTTAAAGGGGAAGAATCCAGGAACCGGAAGATGCTGAAGTCCCACAGTGTGGAAGCTGCCAAGAGCTGGTGGTGAGCTGCCTGCAATACTAATTTGCTGGCGCAGATGTAGCAGCTTATCAGGAGCAGAGTAGATGGTAAAAGCTCTGTTTTGTGGGCCTGATTCTTCCCTCATGTAGTTACTGGGGCTGGTGGAATTACCCCATGTATAATAGAGGAAAATAAGCATAAATGCATTTATATTAGAAGTGCATCCTTTTTATTTTTTTTTTTTTAGGTTTTGGAAGGGCTTTGGAGAGTATTGGTCTTTGAAATTAAGTCTATTAAGCTGGAACAAAATACAAGATATATTCAGGCAAGGGTAAAATTTGCTGTCCTTTCTTTATAACATGACACTCTCCACAAGCATGGGGACAGTTCATATAAGTGGAAATGTGGAGAAAGAAATGTGCCTGGAATGACTGAAAAGGAGAGACTCAATAAAACACAAACAAAAAAAGATCTTGTCTGTAGCAACTTGTAGTTCTGTCTCTTACTCTTTATGTATTTGTTCTGGGTACTTGAGGAAAAGTGTTGTGCAGGCTGGCTGCCTTCTTCCCCTAGAAACTTTTCAGCCAAAGTTGACACTGATGTACAGTTCTTAAAGATGTTAAGTTCTTGCAGGTTTCTAGAGAATTTTCTGAAGAATAAAGAAGAGAGACTGAGGCTCTTCTGCTCCTCACTGAATGACATGACCTCTGAGTTATGACCCATCCTGTTTGACCAGCTGGTTACTGTCAGTTGGCAAGGATGCAATCCTAGGCTAGGCACACGTTTGTTGTCTGCTGCCCAGCCATCAGGCCAGCCAAAATAGGTAGAAGATGCAAGGGGAGCTGGAGGTAAGAGGCAGGGCTACAGAAGACACTGGAGGGACCCAAAGGCCCTCCGTGGGAGAGTAGGTGAGCGTGAGGGGAAAGCCCAGGGTCCTGACAATGGAGCTGTTGCTTTGGCCCTAGCAGGGGAGCTGAGGCAGTGCAGGGCATGTGTTTGTGGAAACTGGTTCTTCTGTGAGACAGCCTGTTCAAGAGTCCTATCATGTAATCTTTTTTTCTGCTTGCTTTACAGCCCGAATGTGAATTGCATGTGCTCTCCTCCTCAGTGGAGTTTGTCTTCCCAGCCTCCCAGACAGAGGCGTAGGGATCATTTTGCTATTCAGAACATTTGAGGGACTTTTATCTTGCAGGTCTTTATCTTGGATGCAGTGCCTGAGAGCAGTTGGAAGGTGACTTCTGGAGATGGCTGGTTAGTTTTGTTTTCTTAGGATTGTTCTGGTGGATGGTGATGGATGTTTGCTTGCTGCTTGCCAAGCCCCAAAGGTCCCTTTTTGGGAGTAGGGGAGCAGCTGGTCTCTTGGGATGGCAAAGCCAACATGGAAGTTTGTGAAACTACTTGTGCTGAGGAATGGACATCTTTTCTCCATCTCGCCTTGGGTGAGAGGAGGTCTCAAGAACTTGCAGTTAATTCAGGGCATGGATTAAAATGGGATGGGCTGCCATGTTGTTGATGCCCATAGCCTCACTTCTGTAAGATGTGCTTTGTTGTGGTTGTTACTATGGAGGTCACCAACATGATGTGTTCATGACAAATATTTTGCAACAGCTCAGCAAATGGTCTGACTTACCACCTTACTCTTTGTCAAAGGTGTGGCATACAGAAGGCTTTTATTTTGGTTTTTCTTCAGTACTAGTTAATGTAGGTGAAAATAGCAGTGGTCTCTGTGGCTGTTTTTGTCAAAGGCATAGTTTGACAAGAAATTATGCGTTTGAGTATTGGAGTTTTTGTATTCCTACTGCCCAGGCAGTTCTGTGCTGCAAAGAAAAGTTGCTCTTGGATTAAAATGGACATCTGGGTTTAAGTGAAAAGCCAGATTTTAAGAATTTTTTAGCTCTTTTATGATCAGCTGTATTGAGGCTGGAATTTATTATAGCTACTGGCATTCCCACCCTTGAACTTTGCCAGTCTCATTTTCTTGATACTAGCTTAGGTTTGGTTTGCCTGCTGAAGCAGCTGTATTTCTTTCAGTAACCTTAGTAGGCTTTTACTATGTGTTAAAAATGTTCAAGATGTTCTTCGTTATGTGTACGATGAGAAGGATCTGAAGCAGCATTTCAGCGGCTCCACTGAAAGACCAAACAGAATCACAGAACTTTCCATCCATTTTGGAACGACAGTATTTTTGCATACAAGGTGCAGTCCTGTAATCCTTTCTAGTGTCCTCACTCCTGCTTTGAGTTCATGGAAGCAAGTCTTTCCATAAATCATAAGCCTTTTGTACTTTAAGAGCACTTTCTTTTTTCAAAAAAAGAGAAAATCTAAAGAGTGGGTCTTGATGGGCTTGGCAAGGGTTTCTTGAAGATTGAGCAATGCTAGGAATGAAACTGGGGTTTCTCCTATCGTGCTTGGGCAATCTGAAAAACTCCACTGCCCAGATTCCACTTCCTCCTATTTTGGTACAAAATGCCGATATAATTTGATAGGTTCCTTTCACCAATGGCATTTCTTGGGTTTTTTCTTATTTTCTAGCTTTAGTCAGAACATTGTCTTTTGGGTGGTGGCTCAAGTGCAGGAGTTGGGTTACAACTTTCAGATGGTCCTTAGTGGTGGGTTACTGCTGTGTTGCTGACCTTTGGCTCTGGCCCTGTTAAACTGCACTCTTGCAAGGCAGCAGGAAATTAGAAACTTTTTTTCCCTGTAAGTATTCTAGTGTGAAGTTCCCCTTTCTGCTCTGAGTTTCAGCTTTAACAGATAATCATTGCTTCAGACCAGAGGGCTTTTATTGAAGGAGATGGCTTGATAGAACCATAGTGACTTGCCAGCTGTATATTACTCTTAGAAGAAAAGCCTTCTGAAAGTCAAAATTTGAGTTTGTGAATCACAGTGTGACATCAGAGTGGCTTTTACCAAGCTTACGGTGACTGCACTCTCAAAGAAGGATGGCTAAGTCTTTTTCTTGTACCTTTTGGTGACTTTTCAACCACTGATCTTCATTCTTTCATAATTAAATCTTTTGCTTTGTCCTTTCAAAGTCTTCGATTGAAGTGAGCTTTTGGTGGTGTAGAGATCTGTACTGGAAGGTGCCTCTGGGTTTTCTTCTGAACATTTTGCCACGTTGGGTTAGTCAGCAGTCTTTGAAAGCTGTTCAGTATGGCTCTCTTAGATGCATTTTTTTTTAGACTGCTCAGGTATCACGATACTGCTTCTGATATGGACAGTTGTATTTGTAGAAATTTGGTTTATCTTGGCTATATCTGTTCTGCTTTCAAAATTAAAATAACATAATTGCTCACATGCACATAATTCATCCACGTTCAGGAGCTTAGCCTTGGTACGTGTTGAGCACTGGTAAACTAGCAAAGCCACAACCAGATTACCTTTATATCCTGGAGCATGACATGGATATGGTATATAGATAGCAGTGTCCTGTCTCAGTAGCTGAGAGCTCAGTAGGGTCCCTCGATGAATTCTTTGAGTTTCAGAGAATGGACTTTAAAACTATTATTTACATGATAGAGTTGAAATGCTGCAATGTAGTTTTAAATGGTTGCAGAACAGTTTTGCCCCAGACAATGGAGCAGTCACCATCTGCGACGCTGGCCATCTCTTTGATTAAAAGTCTGTCTGTGGTCTGTTAAACTCCAGTTGGATTGTCAGGGTGAGCAATCACCAAATGTTTATCAGCCTAGTGTTATTGCCTGATAATGCTCATTTCACCCAAAAGCTTGTTTAAAAGCTTAATTCATGTCTTACTATAGTTAAAAATGACACTTAATTTCAGTGAAGTTTGGCAGGCTTCTAGGTCATTCAAAATTTATCATCTAGAGCAGGATCAACTAACACAGAGACTGCTGATTAGATGTTCTTGTGCCTTTAGTCAGGAGTTGAGCTGATTACTTTGAGCCTGCTTATTATTTAAGGAATCCTTTGAATATTAGGCTGCAGAAATAATAAATGGATTGGTTTTGTTCAGCCTTAGTATCTGTAGATACATAGGGAGTGAGCAGAGTCCCATCAAGACAACAAGCTGTACTGTTTGGAAGGTGTTGTATCCAAATATTCACTTACATTTATTGCTTACAAGTAATATGTCGTAAGAGGAAAGAAGTGAATGTGTTCACGGTGAGTCCTGGCATACATAGGTGCGGATTTCTGGGCCATCAGTAAGATTAGATTCAACCACCATTTGCCTTGGCAGAGCCACAGTGAAGTTGTGGCAAAGCTGATGGAAGAGATGAGCTAGTCTGAGCTTTCAAAAGGGTTCTTCAGCAGAAGCTGTGATGTGGAAACAGAACTGAGAAGACCCTCAGACTGGTTCTCAAACACATTTTCACCCATGTCTGGTTTGAAACTCAGTGCTGCTTGGTTCTCGTACTTTCCTTTAACCCTTTGTCCTTTCTTTTAGCCTGAATTGGTTTGCTGCCTGTGTTACTAGCCAGCAGTAAAGCAAATACTTGAAGAAACAGGCTTTACAGAGGTGGAAGGACTCTGCTTACTTAGAGGAGATGTGTAAAGAGTGTTCGGCCTTGGTCACTGACATTTTGTTGAATTTCCAAGTCTGAAAAAGCATGGCACAGCCAGTGTTCACCGTGCTGCCTTAGCAGGGTAACTACACTTTCTACCAGAGTTGCCTACATGGTGAAGGCCTGAGTTCAGCAGCTTCGTACAGTGCTTTTAAGAAGTTCTGCAAGTGTATGCTATTTCTTCCTGTAACCATAGCTGTGACTCCTGGCAGCAGCAAACAAGATGAGTAAACCCCTTCTCATGACTAAAACTGGCTGAAGTTTGTAAGACTCTGTTTTGATGTTGAACGTGTACAATTTTCTTGGCCTTTATAGGAAGCTGTGGGCGCTCCACATGGTGGAAGTTGATTTAAGTAACTTAAGAGAAAATGCTGCAGCTTTGGGCTCCAGAGCTTGGCACCTTGCTCGGTTTAGCTGCTTCCTCTCTTCTCTCAAACAACTCAGTAGCAGATCTGGGCAAGTATGTCCTATTTCCAATTTCATTTTAATCTAAAACCCATTTTATAGCAGCCATATTACTTCTACTGACAAGTGATCTGTGAGAGAATAATCTTACATGAATGCTGTTGCTGGGTTATGAAAAATGGAGAAAAAAATATGGCTAGGGCTGTGCTGGTTGACATCAGCAAAGAGTCTGGCTTGGACAGCCATATTAGCAGGAGGAGGAATGTATCACCCTTTTCCATGCTCATCAAGAAATCCTCTAAGGACATGAATTCTAGCAGTGGAGGGAGGTCTTGGTTGAGATTAGACCTTGCTGGACAAGCCTGTTTGCAAAGAAATGCAGAAGAAATAAGCAGGACAGGACCAGGGTAGGAGGAGACGATGCGATGCAGCCAAATGCAGTTGTGCGTACTTAGCTGTGCCTCTGACAAGCGTCAGTCAGAAGTTGCCACAAGGTCTTCTGCGTCTCATCCAGTCCTAGACAAAGGTGTCCCCAGTATTGCATGTGGCTTTGGAGACGATCAGTTCCATGTCAGAAGTGCTGATGAGGGTTACAGTGGTGCCTTTCTCCAGGAAAGGATTGGATTATCTGCTGTGTGAAATACCAAGGCTTTTTGGTTTACAGCAGTTTGTTCTTCCTTGCTACATTGGCTTAACCCTGAAAATGCATGTGAGCCTTGGAGTTATTAATTTAGGGAGGAAAAGGTTGAAATACTGTTCATGCCTACTGAGCTGGAGGGGGAGAGGGAGCTCAGGACACGGGAGCAACCTGACACTGAAGTCACCAAAGCCTCACTTAATCCAGCAATTGTCCCCTTTGCCATCTAATGGGGGTCCCTACTGCTTGCTCCTGCCAGCCACCTCCCCTGTGCTGGCCCAAGTGTTTGTACAGTCTCCTGGAGAGTTACCTCAGGGAACACATCAGGCTAAAATTGCATATGTCCTAACCCCTCAGCAAGGTTAGAGTCAGTGTGAGGAGGCAGGAACAAACAGCAGATCAAGGAGAAAGAGGAGACCGGGCAGATTGCTGCTGGATTTAAATGGCAGAGTGACTAGAGCAGTGTGCTCTAGATGATGTATGACTTCTTGTTAGCCATGTGTGTCTTCACATGGTTTGATTTTTACCTGGTGCAGCTGTTGTGGCATCTGCTGTCACTGTAGCTCCTGGCTCGCTCAGTGTCCTTGGAGGTGGAGGGGACTTTGGGGTGCAGTGGCACTCCCCTGGGATCTTGCTGTGCAAGAGATGTATGGTGACAAATGAGCAGGGCAGGGTAATTGTGCCACCTTTTGTTGTAGGAGGTGAAGGCCAGTTCTGCTGAACAGAAGGTGGCTTTTCCCCATTAAGTTCATGCTGGTTGGCAGGAAGGAGACTTGATACCTAAAACTTGATTTCCCTTGAAAGTGTTAATATAAACATCAGCCTAAAGCGGCTAGTTGAGATGTGCTGGGTTTGGGGACAACCAGGCCATTGACGTATAAACGCTACTGTGTGAATGACAGAGTGAGGCTTCTCAAATCCCTCTTATTTTTATGCTGATTTTGAAGTGACTTTTAATCCTTCAGACATATTGGTCTCTAAGCACTTTTTTCAAAGAAGAAAATAACCCTACTCAAGCAGTTTGGGTAATAATAGTACTTAGTGCTTAATGAACGTTGTGGAATTAATCCTTCTGGAGCAATAAATTTAAATGAAATTGTGTTGATCTTGGCTGGGGAACAGGGAAGTGATGTGAAATCAGCTTTCCTTTGGGCGCAGAGGAGCAGCTCCCTCACTGTGGCTCCACCGTGGCCAGTGGAGATGAAATTGGTCAGATTGGTGAACCTGTGAAGTTTGGGTTCAAGCTGAGCCCTGCATTTCAGTTCTCTTCCTCCACTCACAACTGCACTGTGAGTTAGATGTCATTCTCCAGGCTTGGTCAGACCTGCTGAGGAGCAGTGGGAATGTGTTTCCTTGGTCCTGGGGTGACTGCTTAGGGCCAGGGAGATGCTTCTGGTTCCCTCCCTGTCCTGCTCCCTCCTACGTGCCGTCCCTTGGGGTCACTGCAGATGTCTTGCATTGCTGGGCTAGACCTGTTAGTCTGCCATCCTGTTATATGGAAAAGTCTTGTGGCCACCCCCTGTTGATTCAAACAAGACTGAGGAATACAAATAAACCTCCCATTAAAAGAAATGGTTTCAAGTTGGCCGAGGTCTCTTGGGTGGCCATGGCCTTTGCTCTGATGTGCAGGCCCCCCAAATCAAATGGAGAGCACTGTGGGTGCGCACTGACATCTTGTTGGTAGTGTCACCTTTGGGCCAACAGGGAAGAGCAGCATTGAGACGGTGATCCTTAATAGTTTTGTGTACCAATTTATTTATATGCTTTGTGTATCAATTATTGTAAGTTAATATTGGTGGTTTGATTTATTTCTTGTTTTCAGGTTACAAGCTGATTGGAAGCCATTCTGGGGTGAAGCTCTGCCGATGGACGAAGGTATGGTCTCTTTTCTGATTTTATAAATTAAAAAAAAAAAAGCTAGAGACTTATCCAGGTATTACAATTTCCAGATGAAATATCCTTTAAAAATGTGATATTACTTGCACAAAAACAAATTTCACCTTCCAAGCTGTAGTTTTACATTTCAAGCTATTAAAATCCTATTGCAAAGACTGAGAATGCGACCATGGCAAAGAGCTGGGAACATAATTTTCTGTTGTTTTTCCTGGTATTCTGCTGTCTGCTAAAATATCTCCTGCCTACTGAAATATATGGCAGGAGCAGAACACCGCAGAGAAAAGTGGGAAGGTTACGTCACCAGCGTGAGGTCTTCTGAAACAAAGATAACGCAGTCCGTCATGACACTCGAACAGGCACACAAGGGCATTTGCACTTGTTGTTCTGTGACTGATATATCTGGTTTGCGACAGTCAGTGCTCCTCCACTGCCTTTCAGCATTTGTCAAGTAAGATTTAGATAGCGAGGTAACTGTCACTTGTTCACACTAGGACTTTTTAAAAAATACTCTGTGGGAGTGTGTGTATGCATATAGCTGTGTATAATATGTCTGTGTATGTGTGTGTATGTACACATATATATGAAAACAGTCATCCTCCAAGCCCTGCAGTTGTGTATTGTAGGCTGTGTATTGTAAGCCAGTAGCTTTTCAAGTAGTTTGCAGACTTGAAAATGTTCCCAGCAGAGGCACAGAACCCTGTAGAACAAACTTCAACCACTTCAGTATGTTTGTTGTTTCGGCTGTCCTTTGCAGGTCCCCAGGAAGCTCAGAAGTTGAAAGCTGGTCTATAATGTTATACATTCGGGGAGTAACATTGATATAACATACAAAAGCCTTCAGCATTCGTGGGATGATAAACTGTGGGAATCATCACCTCATTAAAATGCCAGCACATCTCTAATTCTTGCGCTGTGGCAGTGATCAGTCCCTTGGTCTCTCAGCTCTCTTTTTCTGCATGATTAACTTTGTTTACTTTTGAAAAGAGCTCTTTGAATGGCAATCACCAAAGTGGGTGGCTGCAGTGAGTTTTTCTTATTGAAATGCCTGGTATCAATGAACTGTCTCATCAAAAGCCTTGTTCTTGTGAACAGTTTAAAGAGCCCACCGCTGTATTGTCATGAATATTTGTGAGATGTACTGATCCCACTGATGCTTCTGCTGTTTACTCTTGCAAATATTTCTCTTCTATCATTTTTAGTGTCAGAGAAGGCCATGAAATGTTTAAAGAAAAACTTGTCAAACTTCATCAATGCTGTGACTGCGAGAGAAAACCAGAGAACCTGTTTTTATTAAAGAACCGGAATTTAATGCAGCACTGTAAAGCCATTTCGCAAAATAAATAGCAGCTCTGCGCTTCGATAGGACCATACTATTTTTAGCTTAAGCAGGAATTGAATGTAAAATGTTCTAATAAATTGAGCTGAAGTTGGTTACAGGCAGTGGCTTTGACTCAGATTCACACCAATATGTGAATATCTTCAGGAGGCTTGTTTGAGATTTGTATCAGCAGAAAGCAGGAGCAGGGCTAGAAGGATTAGTATTAAGTAGAGTTTCATAGCGATATCTCAGATTAAAATGATTGTATTCTGTCATATTCTGGAAAAAGCATAAACCCTGCAAATTTTAGGAAGAGTCTGTTGATTTGCCTGTCTAATGAAATCCAAAATATAACTTGCTGTCCTAGAATTTGTGAATCTCCTGGAATCTCTATTGTTTGAGGGATGGGTAGAATAAACAGCATTTTCCATTTTGTTTAATCTCCCAACTGTATAACAAGGCTGTGCATATGTTAGGGATTACCTGTATATTCTTTCCCTGCTGCTCAGTGGAGACTTTCTCTTGGATCACCAGTACTCTTCAGGTAGAGCAAGGTAGATTAGACATTACTGTGTCATATTTCAGAATCTTTACTACTCTCAAGAGAAAATTTTTCTCATTTATTATTTAACTGAGATAATGAAGGACAGTCTTTGCTCCAAGCAACTTGCATGCTAAATAGGAGATGCATCCTGGTGAGAAGGCGGCTGCAGTTCTGCTGTGAAGGAAAGTGCAGTGTCCTGCTGGAGCTGCTGACTGGTGTGGATGAGGTATGACATGAGTCATACATACCTCACATATGAGTATGAATGAGTATGACATTCGTTATAAGGTCAGGGTATTTATTTAATGTAGTGCTAGAAGAAATATTCTACTAGACAAATGAAAAGAATTGAGTGTTCAGTAGCGCAGCCTTGAAATTGATCCTTGTTACTCTTTAGTGGGCTTTTACAATAATATTTCTTGCAGCTTAAGTGGCTTCACCTGCTGTCTTTTGTTGGCTGATTCAGTTAAAAGTTTCAGTAAAGCACATTGTTATGCTGTGGTGTTGCAAGTGAGAAGTTATTGATTATGTTAAAGTTTCTCTCCTCTAAAACAGTTGTAAATTTGACATCATAAATGCCTTGTTTCTGTAAGGATGTATATAAACAATCAGACTGTATACTGATCTGTGTGCTATGAATTTTTCTGCATCTGTCATTATTCAGACTTGCTCCGCAGCTGTGACCTTGCTTGCAATGTCTGTCACAGGTGACTTTGAACACCAAAGTTACTAGTGACTGGAAACTGCAAACTGCAAATATGATTTCAAACCTTTGCACTCAGTTTCGTTACAGATGGTGTGTTTTAACTTCCTTGGTATTTGTATGTGTCTTTCTCTGCTGTTAGTCGATGCTTCGAGGCAGAGGAGGCTGCTACAAACACACGTTTTATGGAATTGAGAGCCACCGCTGCATGGAGGCCACGCCGAGCCTGGCTTGTGCAAACAAATGCGTCTTTTGCTGGAGGTAAAATACTGATGCAGTTTTTTTACTTTGGGCCGGGGGCTCTGTTCCACTCTGTCCCTCTCCTGTTCCTCAGACCTAGAGTAGTGTTACTTGTGTGCCCTTTACACTTGGAAACTGGGGGAGGAAGGGTTTCAAAGGGAGCAGTGTTGCTCCCCCTTCCTACCTGTACTCCTCCCCTTCTGAGAGCTGTGGAGCCCATGGGTCAGGGATGGTATGGGGTGAGCTGGGTAGGTGGGCTCCACAGCTCAGAGGCTGAAGAGGACCTGAGGGTCCCCAGTGCCACCTCCCCTGGAACTGTCTCCTGTGCAGCCAGGTCTTGGGCCCCAGCAAGTTGAGACTAGCCAGGGACCCGTGGAAGGAGGAATGGGGGAGGCAGGAGACGGACACCTCTCCATCTACTGCCCTGCAGTTCCCACTACTGTCTGCTCCAGGCACTTCATAGAGGTTTGGTTCCCTCTGGAGATCACTGCCTGAGATGCCCCGTGGCTCCTGGTGCTCTGGAGAACATGGGCTGGCTCATGTTGTGCAAAGCCACCGAGGTTCTAAGCAATGGGAGTATCTTTGTTTTGAAATTGGACCATTTTTCTTATTTAAAGTACCTTCACCCCCACCAGTTCAATTGCATTCTCAGTGAGTGAAAAGTGATGAGTTAGTAACTGTTGCCTTCCTAAAACAGTAGCTAATAAATGACTTTCCATTTTAGTCAGTAAAGTGACTCCTTTTCTCAGAGCAATTACTTTGTTGTTAATTCTCTAAAGGAAATGAGCTTTGCCTGGATCTGAACTGTGAGCTGCTCTAGCACTGCTTACTCACTGAAATGCTTGGATTTCCGAGGGAGGTTTTTGCTAGGCTGGGGGAGTGCAGGATGGGATCGGTGAGAGAGAGACTGAGAGGCTCAGCAGAAATAAAAGCAGTGATGTGAAAGTGTACTGAGTGGGAGGACATGGAGGTTATTCTTTGAGCTCTTTTGTCTCCTACCTTGCTAGCTAATTCAAACCATGGGGGCTGCACTTCCTTTGGTATTTATGCCTACCCCAGGGGGCTGTCTGTCAATAACACCCATTCCATCCCTAAGCCTGGGTGTCCAGCATCCCATATTTCCATACAAACCCAGCCAAATTCCTCTGAGTACCATTTTCTGTCTTTCATAGTCTTCAAGTTTTAATAGTGCAAATATTTCATGAGAATATTTAAATGACAGCATCAATGCGAAAAAACTGCTATAATTTTGGAGGTACTTTGAAGTTGTCTCCCGTGTTAGTGTTAAGTATAAGTGTTAGACTCTGGTCATCCTGTTAAGTTTGCATTTGGGAGTCTATACCAAAATGTTAATTGGTGCTCTTGATGGGCTTTCATCATATCCTGGCTTGAAAGGACACAGCAAATGGCATATTTAATGTGCAAGTTTTGCTGCTTTTCTACAGAGCAATCTAATGACTGGGAAGAAAATGTACTGCTCATTCCTTTTTTCCAATATATTAGCTAGCAATGGTGCATTTAATTCTGCAGTGGTGACTGTACTGGTAGGAATAAGATCGCCATGCATATTATACCTCTGTCCCTACACAGAAGGTACATAAACACCAAATGGAAAGCAATATCATCACCAGAATGAGGTATTTTGTTCCCAGTATTGCACTGCAGACCATTTAACACTGTTCCCCTTCAAAATGACCCAACTCTGGTATTTCTTAGCAGCAGCCTGTGTCTGGAGCATGGGACTGAATTGGGGAAGTCAAACAAGTGTAAGCTGAAAAGTGCAGTAATTGGGATAAATTGCCATGTGTGATACCTTCCATGTGCCTCTAATTCATCGTCCTATAGCTGTCACTTCTAAGAGGAATCCTGGAAACAGTAGTCCTAATGATAATGAATGCTAGAATGCTTATTTTACTAATGGTAACAACCTGAATGCAAGGAAACAGCTTTCCAGGGGACTGTGCTGAAAAATATTCTCATTTATTTACCTTCTGCGGGTGAAACATTGTTGTGGTTTAGCTTCGGTCGGCAACTAAGCCCCCTCCAGCTGCTCGCTTACCCTCCCTCCCCGGTGGGATTCTGGAGAGAATTGGAAAAGCAAAAGTGAGAAAACTCTTGGGTTGAGATAAAAGCAGCTTAATAATTGAGAAAAAGAAAAAAAAAAATTGTAATGACAAGGAAAACAACAAAAGAGAGAGAGAGGAACAAAACCCAGGAAAAAAACCCCAAGTGATGCAACCACTCACCGCCACTCATAGACTGTCTTGTCCCCGAGCAGTGATTGCTGCCCCCTCAAGCTCCCCCCCCCCCGGTTTCTATACTGTGCATGACACCATATGGTATGGAATGCCCTTTGGGCAGTTTGGCTGTGCCCCCTCCCAGGTTCTTGTGCGCCTGGCAGAGCATGGGAAGCTGAAAAGTCCTTGACCAGTGTAAGCACTGCTTAGCAACAACTTAAACCATCAGTGTGTTATCAATATTATTCTCATACTAAATCCAAAACACAGCACTATACCAGCTACTAGGAAGAAAATTAACTCTATCCCAGCCGAAACCAGGACAAATGTGTTGCAGTTGTTAGACTTTTCCATGTGGACTGCAGCTGTCTGTCTTCTCTTCAGACCTCTACTGAGGTGGAAGACTTAAGGCTCAGTTTGAGACTCATGCCAAGGTTCACTTTATGTACACCTTAAGTTTGACATAAAGCAGAAATGAAAGAGGCTTTCTTTGCTTTGGTTGCTTTTTCAGACCCTGCGCTTGGGCTGCTACAGCCTTCGTGTGGCTGTGAGCTGTTCCAGGTCAGGTTAATTTGGTGTAGGAAGAGGAGACTTCTGTGCTCACTCTCCTCCCTACTGGTTGCATGTCAGCACAGTTCACAGACCCTGCAGCCAGGACTATCTATATATTTTATTATTATTATTTTAAACCCACCGTGCCTTGCAGATTCTTAATCCTGTGAGATTAAATGTAAAATCGCAGGCATGGGTGGCTGGGTAGGATAAGCATGTTACCTTCTTATTAGCAGTTACCATCTATGCTGTTGGAGACAAACGAAGTGATTAGTTTTGATCTACTGTTGGCAAAATGTTTTTAATACAGGTTTTGTGCCTTGCTGGTCTTGTGCAGCTCTGCACACTAAGTTGCAGATAAGACCGCTGTGATTCTTTTTTTCTTGATCTCTTCTTTCAGGATTTTGACATTTGTAGAGTCTGCCAATGTTTCCGACTGCATAACCACCGCAGCTCTCCCAGGATCGCTGAGGAAAAGGCCAAGGAGCCTGTTTGTTTTCTGTTCCTCACTTTGGCAAGAAATGCTGTAGTTCAGCCACTTTCCCTGGGAATTGGATGTCATCATAGTTGGCTGGTTGTGACTGACACATTTTGGCCCCGAACCAGGAATCATGGGTGGAGCCAGCATCCAAACACCCTCAAAAGTTAGGGTTTTTTTATAAAAGATGTAGCTTGACTCTGCACTGGAGACCTTCCTTCTCCTCCTTGTCCCTGGAAGCAGTAAGTCTCTGGTAGATATCAAGCCTGCCAGTGCCCCCTTACTGGTGTGACTGCTGGCTCATGCTTCCCTGCCTCTCCCCTTCAGAGAGCTGGCTGAGAGTTTGGTGATGCAGGTTTATAACGTGGCAGCTTCTTTGGAGGGCAGGAGAAGCAGAGTGTTCGTTTGTACGGTGTTCCCCCCGCAAGGCAGCAATCATCCTGTGTTGAACTCCTGAGGCTGTTGCATCAAGGGTGGGGGGGGGGGGGGGGAGAGAAACACCTTAATTACTGCAACATCCCTAAGTCATAATTCTCCCTACAAAAATAGTCTGTCACTATCCATTATTGCTCTCAGCGGGTCTCGCTGTGTTTGTAGTGTCTCTTTAGCTTAATTGTCTAAATGGAATTGTGCAAGTGACCAAATCTTTTAATCAATTAGAGCAAGTGTGGGAACTGAGGCTTTCTGACACTGTGTATTGCGGCACAATCACCAGGCAAACCTGATTTGATTATGTTTTCTGGTGGAGTGTCTAAAGCCCAATCAATTATTGTGGAGAGATGGAACAGCTAAATAAGATTTAAATTAATAGGGTTTATTATTTTTGCATCTGAGGAGGAGACAAACCAGACAGAGTAAAATATCCTGTAAAGAAATTGGTTCATATTTCTTCTTCTGTAACTTTATGATGTTTATACCTGTACTTGAAGGTTTCAGCTTTAACTTGTACAGTAGACAACAGCTGAAGTTCTGTTCAGGCAATCTAAATAAGTGTGTGGCCAAAAGCCAGTGATCACAGTAAGCCCTGCAAAATGAAGAGATTAAATACCTCTCCTATGGGACGTTATTAATAAGGTCTTTAAAAAATTAAGAAGAAACTGAAAACATAGATTAAAACAAAAGCTTCTTCCAGTAGCTTGACTCCAGAGGCTAAATTCTTCAGGGAAATGTGAAATACTATGATATCAAAGGAGCTGACACTGCAGGTTTGTAAAACTTAGAACCTGAGCCTGAAAGCTCAGAGAGTCTCTCTGCATCTCCAGCCTCCTGTCCTTGTTCTGCTAAGCTAATACTCTCTTCTTCCAGTGTTTCAACTTGGTTATTTTTTGTTTACAGAATTAATATATTGTGACCCAATATATAATATCTGTTTTCTTTGTGAAATATTTGATTCTTCACTGGTTTGTTGTCCTTTGGGCCTGTCTGTCTTCCAGGAGCTCTTGAAGTAGCCACATAAATGGGGTGGGGGACAGGGCATCATAGAATATAGGTAGTTTGTGCCCCTGACAGTGGTAAAAAAAAAAAAAAGTCTTGGTGCCTCTATGTGCTGCTTTGCCAGCACTGTAATACTCTGAGGCATTTCTGGGAGAAAATGTTAATGTGATACATCAGGTGAGGTGGGAGCAGACCCTGGTGACTGTCTCAGCTGGGTGCCATTGGCACTTGGCTAGGGTGCTGGCAATGCTGTTGGTGCTTGATGTTTGCGCAGGATGGGGTTGCATCAGCTGCTCAGTACTGTGCAAAAGGGTGCACTGCTCAGGGTGGCTCTCGGTATTAGTTAGACGCTGTTTTGCCAAATCAGGCAAAGGGGTAAGGTCACTGTAAATGCAGTTAGTCCCCAAAGTAGTATCTGCTGTGTGAGGATTCCCAGCTTACACTCTGCAGTGGGCAGTATTTTCATTCCTGTTATGCAAAAGGGTTATGATAGGAAGAAAAAGTACCCTGCCAGCAACTTAATGGGATTGAAATGTATGCTTTTCATCTTATAGCAGTGCACATATTCCTGGTCTTGGACTTGTTGAAGGCTTTTGTAGCTGTCATTATTAGCTTACATATTTATGGCATCAGTAGTGAATATAAGCAGATTATTGGCTATGAAATGCTCACATGTGTTTTAATAGTGGCTGCAGATGGTTGGTGACTTGGTACCCAGTTACAGTAATCAGTAATGTGATGGAGTGGTCGTGGGCTTTGAAAGCAACCTTATACATCCTGACATGCAAGCTAGTTTTGAAATAACCTTTGAGACTGCTGAGCATGGTTCGCTGGGAAAGGAATGAAAAACGTTGACACAAGCACAGGGCAGACTTCTGGAAGGTGCTCAGCATTGCCTGCCTTTCTAAAAACTGCTCCTCAAAGTGAGCATTTTAGAGTTGGGATGTAGTTTTTCAGTATGGGGCATCTTCCATCCTTAAGATTTTGGAAGTGTGAGTTAGAAAAGAATCATAGAATCATTTAGGTTGGAAAGGACCTTTAAGATTGAGTCCAACTGTAAACCCAACACTGCCAAGTCGACCACTAAACCATGTCCCTAAGCACCGCATCTACACATCTTTTAAATACTTCCAGGGATGGTGACTCCACCACTTCCCTGGGCAGCCTGTTCCAATGGTTGATAACCCTTTTGGTGAAGAATATCCTAATATCCAATCTAAACCTCCCCTGGCACAACTTGAGGCCATTTCCTCTCGTCCTATCACTTGTTACCTGGGAGAAGAGACCGACCCCACCTCTCTACAGCCTCCTTTCAGGGAGTTGTAGAGAGCGATGAGGTCTCCCCTCAGCCTCCTTTTCTCCAGGCTGAACAACCCCAGTTCCCTCAGCCGCTCCCCATCAGCCTTGTGCTCCAGACCCTTCCCCAGCTTCGTTGCCCTTCTGTGGACACGCTCCAGCCCCTCAATGTCTCCCTTGTAGTGAGGGGCCCAAAACCGAACACAGTATTCGAGGTGTGGCCTCACCAGTGCTGAGTGCCAGTGCCAGTACCAGAAATGGATTCTTCTAAAAATCTTCTGAAGTTCAGTCCTCTCTCAGTTCAGAGGAGCTGGCAAAACCAACGTGGTCTAAAGTCCTCACTATTGGTACTATCATGAGTTGCTGCCAGGTGTTGTAATATGACCAAGTAATCTCACAAGGAGAAGACTAGATTTATTTTGATTGAGCAGCTGATTTGAAAAACCTTAAGAAGTTAGTGAGGGTTCAGCTGCAATGCACTCCTAGTGAAAATGTAGAAGTTATGGGTTGAGTTATTTTGTTTAATCTAAAATTCATCAATTCATTCTGGGCTTTTTCACCTGTTTCTGAAAAAAAATTTTTATTTATGTTGATTTTAAAACATGAGAAAAGCCCAAATTTTCTTTTGAAGATACTGAATATTTTGTCATTTTAAATGAGTTTTCTTTGGATGTTCAGATATACAAACATTTGACTTCAGCTTTATTTCCCCAATTTTTTCTTCTCTAAAATTGTTTAAATTTATCAGCATTTGGGAATAATTCCATGCCTTTTAAAAAGCTTTTTTCTCTTCCCGAATTTATTAATAATAAATGATTATTTTTCTCATTCCTACAGCTAACAAAAGATTGCTCAGAGCAACATGAGAAATAATTTTCTGTTATTTAACAGGAAATTTCTATAGAAACATTGTGTTCCTCAGACAGCAGTCTAGATAGGGATTTTTAAATTGTTGTTCTTATCAAAACTTCTCTTTTTCTTTTTAAAGTGAGTGCCATCTGATTTGTAGAAAGTAAATCTGAGAGTTGAAGTCTTTACTTTAACCCTGCCACATTTGACTGCAGAATGCCTATGTAATACCACAAATATGGTGATCTTTTTAATTGCATGTTGTCCTCCCTGAGTTTGCATGCTCAGCCAGGTTGGTTCCACCTCAGATGTGGTGAGCCTGCCTCCTGAGCCATCATTCAACTCTTGGGAGCTGCTGAATAGGACCAGTCCAGGACAGAACCCTGCAGATCCCTTTTGGGATAGATCTAGTGTCCTACTGAACCAGTGGTAACTAATCCTTGTTTCAAGTTTTCCACCCTGATTTGTTCTCTTTTACAAAACAGTGCTACTTACAGAGCGTTTCTTTGGGCAGATTGTGAGAATACTGGGTAAGATGGTGTCAAAAGCTCAACAACTTCTCCTTTCACTTTGCCTACAAGGACCAGTGATGGTCTTGGCATGAAATGTTCTCAGCAGGTTCATGTTGGCTGTTACCTATCTCAGTGCTGTGCTCTAGGGCTCAAACACTTATTTAATCCAGTGTGTCCTGAGGAACTGAAAGTTAAGAGGGTCTGGTATAGAAATCTTTGGCTCCTGCTAAAGTGGGCATTGCATTTGCACTCTTCTGGTGTGTTTTAAATCACTTTTATATGCTCCTCACAAGCTTTAAGCTTATTGCTAGTGCCTCTGATGCTGTCAGCCAATTCATCCAACATGCTCTGGGGTGAGTTTAACCATCCTAGTGAAAACATTTCATTTAGATTAAATATCTGTAACCTGTCCTCTTCCTCGTCCAATCTGGGTTCTTCCCATTGCTGTCAGGAGAAAGTAGAAGAAAAGGTACAAACAGGTTTCTTGTCAGCAGAGAGAAACATTAAATGTTGTTTGCTTGTGCATTGGATAAGCTTTTTCCTTGGTCTTCCTCTTACTCCTCACATCATTATAGGAAAGTCTTCCTTGTTAGCTCTTTTGTATGTCCTTTGCTAGTTGTATCTGACTTTTTTGCCTTGACCTTTTTGATTATGACCCTGTGTTCTTGTGCTCTTCCTTTTATTTTCAGCTGGAGGATCTCAAGGTTGCAGAAGAGCCTGTGATTCTGCCAGACTGGTTTGTTGCTACTCTTCATATCTTTGCTTTTTATTGCTGCAGTTTGCACTTCTGCCTTAATAGGGTTTAAAAAACTGCCAGTTCTCCTGAACTCCTTTGCCCTTAAACTCTTCTCCTCTGGGATCTCACCTGCCAGTTCTCAGGGTTCACTGAAGTCTGCTTTCTTGAACTCTGTTGTTTTTCTTCTGTTCTTTCCCTCCCATCCCTTCCTGGGACCCATGTGCTCTGTCCTTTCATGATCACTGCCACCAGTGTTTCTTCACCTTCAGTTCCCCACCAGGTATCAATACCAATCAGTTGATCACTGAAGTAAATGATACTTTATACCTGTGCTGCATTTTCCCTCAAAGTTTCTTGAAAGACTTCATAATACTCAGCATTGCTCACAGAAGAGAGTGACTATTTTAAAGCTGATTTATTGAAATAATTTAAGCAAAAGCTGATTTATTGAAATAATACACAAGTGACTGGGGAGGGGGATGCACTGCCCCACTGAAGAATACACCTCCACAGAGGTCTGACTGACTGCCAGGGACACTTTGGTAATGCTGGCAAATAATACTGGTAGATCACAGGTCTGATGATAATGCAAATAAGGCTGGATTGGAGGCAGTCTTGTTAGCCAGGGGAGAGCAGGAGTGAGCTGGGAGCTCCCCATCGTGTTTCATGCAGTCTTGCATTGCTCCATGGTGGTGGGGTGCTGTGGGCAGTGATGGCTTGTCTCTGAAGTATCAAATCAAACCTGTTTTGCACCTGGAATCTCTAATAAAATAAGGGTTTTCTGGTGTGTGTGGTTTTGGGTGAGACTTTTTTTGCTTGTGTTGTTTTGGAAAGGGAAGGAATACCATGCACAATTACCTGTTCAAGACTTGAGTAGCTGGTGAGGCAGATGATTGGGGGGGGGGGGTGTCACAGAGCCTGCAGGGGAATAGGAAGGTGACAGTGAACTTCTGTCTGTGCCAGGGACTGTGAAACAATCTCATCAGCCACAAGACATTGCTTTTTTTCGCCCCCCATTAGAAGAGAAACTGATTTTTGCCAAATAAGCTGCTTTGTAGACATGACCTGGTATGTTTATTAAACAGTTAGAATATGTTAAAAATTCAAGGACTGTTAGACACTAATAGTTAATAGCTGTCCAGCATGCATCAAGAGCCCATTGATTTTCTGCCAACTTGCCCTATTAAATATACAAGGTACAAGTTATGTGGTTAAACATGTAAGAGTTTTAAAATGCCTTTTATAGTTGGCATTCAGAAAACTTTCCATGTTGGCAGACATAAAAAAAGGGGAAATTCAAAAAGCAAAGCTGTTTTAGCTTAAAGGATCTTTGAGATGGTAAAGTAGTTTGAGAGCAGCATTTGAATCTTTGCTCTTGAAGTGGATGAAGAAATGTTTGGGCCAAAGGGCTGTTTTTATTGGTGCCAGGTCTAGAATTTGTGTGGTTTAGCACTGTCAGTGTGCAGCTGTGGGTCTTTCTCACTTGGAGAAGTCAGTGGGAGTCTTTTGATTGTCTTCAGTGAACACTGGACCAGCCACTTCATTCTGAGAAAGTGCTTCCCTCTGTCTTTTCTTCTTTAGTTAAATGCTGGGCATCATGTCCTAATGCCCGTGTGACTGGAAGGCTGAATACGGCAGGTAACCTCACAGTCGTCTGTGGCTGACTTCTGGGGATGATGGAGAGTGGTGGAGGAAACGGATCAGCTGGTCAGAAAACAGAGTTTCAGGAGTGTATATGTTGCTTGATCTTGTTTTCTTGTCCAGGGCTATGTTAATCTAATAGTGCTATTTTGAAAGACACTGCAAAATACGCTACTCCGCTATTAATTGTTCTGTGAGCTGCAGTAGAATTGGTAGGGGAAAAGTGGAGGAACTGTTGTAGCATATTTTGGAAAAAAGCAGGAGAAGATGGAGAGAGAACAAGGAGGTGAAAGCACAGAAATTCATTGATTTTCTTAGGATGATACTTAAGGGCTGAATTATCCCTGTTTGATACTAGTCTAAGTGCAGCAAGGTTAGTGGGAAATTCCTCTCACCAGGGAGAGGTCTGTGCCCCTGTACAGGCGCTCTGGGTTGTGTTTGTCCAAGTGCGAGCATGATGGGTACCACACCAGTTGCTTGTAATATTTCCTTTGCTGGTCAGGATGCATTTTTTTGCAGATGACTTTTACAATGGCTTTGACATCCTGTCATGCTAATGAAATAGGGAATGGGGAGAAACTCCATATATCTTCCAGGTGCTTGGCTGGATTTGCTTGGGTAGGCTTTTTCCGTTTTTGAAGAAAACAAAATATGGGTACAGTGGTCCTTTCCGGGTAGGCAAGGCGGGCTTCCTAACCCATTGTGACACAAGCTGTCCCTCAGATGGAAGATCAGTGTTTTTTATCCTGCAATCTGCTTGGCTCAGATAAATTAACATTTTATTTTTTGCATTTGGATTTCAGTAACACAGTAGCTAGCAGATCTCAGAAGTGATGAGAAGCCCCTATTGAGTAAATCTGGGAGATTAAGCAGATCTACCAGCAATGCATCTCTGGTGTACTGCAGACTTCCTAATCTCTTCATATAGTTTGAAGTCATCTGCCCTCATCTGTCTTGTTACTAGAGCATTACACAAAGATTGGGTCAGAATCCTGTCCTTCTCAGGGTGGCAGTTGGTACCTTGGCAATGGAACTAAAAATGGCTTAGGGCCTTGCTTTTCTAGTGCTTTGTGCAGCTGTGGTCAGAAGAGGAGGTAGAACCAGTTTTCCTTTCTTTACAGAGGTCTTTCTGGCTGCAGAGCATCATTTTAGCTTAGAAACCTTTTACGTGTGGTTCAAAATAGGTATGTTAATTTAATATAAACTGCAAGGTCCGTTCTTCCTTCTGGGGAGACCAGAGCCTGGAAGGAGAGGGGTATGAGACTGGTGTTTGTTCAAAGATGACATCCGGAAGTTGTGTCAGAGGGTATTGCTGAGAATTTCTTGTGGCTTTTAGTATTATTAAACAATGCCAAAGTCCCCAGGGTGACAGATGGGTTCTTCCATGTGGGTTTCAACTGACAGTGAATAACTGTCTCTCTTTCCTTCAGACATCATACAAATCCAGTGGGCACAGAGTGGCGATGGAAGATGGACCAACCTGAAATTATCTTGCAGGAGGCTATTGAGAACCATCAGAATATGATCAAGCAGTTCAAAGGTAACTTCTCCCACTTCTTCCCTGTTAATGATGCTTTTGGAAGATAACCAGCAGTAGCATATTCAAAGCATAGATGAAAATGTTCTGGTCATCTCTGATATGCTGGGAAGGAGGCATGAGATTTATAATATCAGAAAGATGGGTAAGTGAGAAGAAACTTTTGTGGCACACTTACTGTTTTCTGAGGTGTTCTGCCTTGTTTTTGATGTTAGAACGTGAGTCAGCCATTGGGTATCTACTGCTGCCTTGAGGGAGTAGAGTGGAGTTGCCTGATAGGAAATACACTGCCCAGCCTTAATCCCCTGGGAGCTTTTGTGTTAGCTCTGAAACTTCTGGACTGCATTTTCCTCATTAATGAGTGAGCAGTAGCATTCAGGGTATTATTATTTTCAGGAATTATTTAGTACATCTGTTTGTGACTGAAGCTGCAGTTATACAGCACCTCTGAAAAGGACTGTATTTTGCTTCCCATAGGAACTCCTTGTGAGTTTGTTATTTATTCATTATATATCTATATATATAGATGGTTGGGGCTTTTTTGTTTTTTTCCCAAATGTGATAAACTTGGTTACTCTGCCAAAGTCAGCTTTGTGTGCTGGGAGGGCTGGCCAGCTTGGCAGGACAGGTCTAGGACTCTGCTCTTCCTAAACTGACAGCAGAGGCTGTGCAAGCAGCAGGAGTGGAATGAAGCATCCATAAAATGTGCAAGATGAGCCTTAGTCTTGGCTGTCATTTTGGGAACCCGTTTGTTTATGTTGGCTGTGCACAGAGAGAACCCAATGGATTAAAAATGTGACAGGCAAAAAAACCTTCTGTCAGCAGAGCAGAGTAGCTCTGTCTCGTTCACTGGAGTTATATAATAGGCGGAAAAATAACTCGAGTTAGGGCCTCATGAGCTTTGTTTTCATCAAGTGGCTGGTTTGAATCGTCTTACACTCTCAGACCAGCAGCTCCAGGCAAGCCAGTTCCCTAGGAGCTCCTGGGCTGAACTAGATAGGGAGCAGCCAGAATAACCAGACCTGGCTGGACTCTGCCTGTTGCACACATGCAGTCTCGTGGACTGGATCACAGCTCTATAGCTTGTCCAGGGGAAAGCAGTGAAGGTGCTGTGGTGGGATAGGGAAAAATGGTGTTAATTTGATAGGGGAAGCTTTCCTTGGGGAAGAGGTAGCGAGATGAGAGGAGTCAGTGTGGGAGGTAGTTGGTCTCAGTAGTGCATCTTCCTTCAGACTCAGCAAAGCACAGCTGTCAGTGCTTGAGGCAGGGCAGTCTACAAGGAAGTGCAGGTCTCATTCCCTAGCCTCAGTGTTTCCTTTTGCACTGTAGCCATGTGGACAGTGTGGGGAGAGTGCTGAGTTAAGGCGGGATGCCTGCAGTAGTGCTGCCTGACTGGCTGGGCCAGAGCTACTGCAACGTTTCGTGGCTGCCTGTTAACTCAGCTGGTGGGATGCAGTGCCAGCACAGCAGGAATTTGGGCACACGTGGTTTGCATGAGTGAAGAGCATGTAGGATGTCAAATTTTGCCTGGAAGGCTATAACAACCATAGAAGACTGTTACAGCTATAAACGAGTATTCATGTTTAATGCTCAAGGCACTGAGCACTTTTCAAACTCTGTTCTTTTATTGAGTCTATTCTGGATAGCCAGGCTCTTAGATGAGTTGAAGTGTGGCAGGGCATGCTGAAAGGGTTGTGATCAATAGATCGAGGTCAGTTTGGCTGATAACAAGCAGGGTACTGCAGGGGTTGATCTAGGAACCTGTGGTGTACAACATCTCCATCAATAGATGATGGGGATGATGATACTAAATACACCCTCAGCAACTTTGTAGGCAATACTAATTTAGGGAGGGTGGCAGGCACACTCAATGGCACAGCTTTACTTCAGTGGAACCTTGAGAAACATGATTATTGGGCCAATAGATGCATGTGGAGTTCAGCAAGAAGTGGAAGGTTCTGTATGAGAGTGTTATAACCCCATGTTGGTCCATGCTAGGAGACCCACCTGCCATGGTAGAACAAGGAACAACAGACTTGGGGTTCTGTTTGAGAGGTTCAAGTTAGACATCAAAATAAGCTTGTTCAGCCAAGGTGATGCCTGGAGAGGTGGGGGACCCTCCAGCTTTGGAGGCTTTCAAGTCTTTTAAGTAAAGCCATTATCACCCTGGTCCTAGTCCAGTGGCAATTGTGCTCTGTGAGCAGGAGGCTGGACTAGAGACCTGCAGGAGCCGCTCCTAACCAGTAGTTCTGTGATTTTTATTACGATTGTTAAAAATGAAAGTCTTCAACAATAACAACCTCCCTCCTTTTTATGAGGCAGGACTTGACTCAAAATAGTCATTTATGTTTGATTAGGAAGAAGCCACATGTTGTTTAAAGTGATGACTAGATTTGCACGCAGTTCTGATGGAGTATTGAGGGTATACTTGTGAAGGCAGGAATTGCCCTTGAGCTGTGCAGTACTAGTGTGGCGTGATAGAAGTGTTGCCCCTGTATGGCAGAAATGCATGTTGCTTGCACTAAAGAATGGTGAAAAGCAGAAGTTATCTTGCAGATGTTTGAAAGCCCTACCTTCTTCTGAAAGCTGAGTCCAGGAATCTGTTTAAACCCAACTTTAGACTAAGCAATAACCCTCTCCTTCCCTTACTACCCCATGGTGTCTTCCCAAAAAGGGTTGGGGAGAGGGTAAGATTATAGATGGACTTGGCAGCATCTGAAAATATTCTCAAAGTGTCTAAAGGCCTGTAAGGACAGCCCAATTCTCTCTTTTTATAGCTTATTTTTCATTAAACAAATTTGTAAATATTCCCTGAAAATTGCACGTGCATCCTCAGCACAGTTACCCTTGACCTGGAACTGTGAAAAGGAGAAAGACCAAAAAAAGAAAAGGCTCTGGACTAGAACCATGCTGCAAAGTGGAAAAAGAAAAGATGTGTTACTTTCTCGGAGTGATAGATGGCAACATGCTTCTTGTCTTGGGAGCCTAAAAGCAAAAGGTTTATTAAGGAGAAGAAAAATCAGTAAGAAAAGCCCAGTAGCTCACTGTTACGTTTTTGTGAATTTTACATTGTCGCTTCCCTGAGGTGCACGTGAAAATATTGTTAGAGTAGAATCAGTGAAAGCAAAATTGAGTTGAAACAGTGCAGTAAGCTGAAGCCAGGGAGAGTTAAAAGATGTGCAGTGTCTTGCAGGACAAAAGTCCCCTGGGTGTGCCATGCCAGAGCTGTACTCTGTCCAGGTTGGAAGTGCCTCAGGCAGAAAACTTGACTGTCTACTTCCAGCAAACTTAGCAGCACTCTGCAAATAGTAGGTTGGATTTTATTATGACTGATTTTAGCAGAAAAACCCACCATAACCCCACAAACCACCCCAAGGCTTGAGCAGTGAGATGGACTACATTGCTTTGTTGAAGAGGGCAGACAGGTTGCAGCTGGAGTCTGCAGGGCTGGCTGGGCAGCCACAGGGACTCCAGAGGAGTTTCCAGCGGGGTGCTGCGCGTGTCTGCCGAGATATTTGAATGCTGACCCCCAACATAGAGCAGACCAGACTATTTGGGCTACTGGAGAAGAAAAGCATGGGGAAAATGTCTTAGCTAGACAGCCCTCAAGGCTCTTGAGTGTCTGGTAATGCTGGTCAGATAATACCCAAAGCTATTTGAACAAACTGGTGCACTTTCTAGTACCAGTATGACAGCTTTTCATTCAGGTACATGCATACAGATATCTCGGTGCACCAAAGGAAATGGTGAGCTTATCTGATGCTTTATTAATTCCACGCATTGTAGTAAAAATGAGGTCATCTTTGGAGGAACAGAAGAATTCTTGGGGACCCTCTATCCTATAGGATAGGATCCTAGAGGGTAGCCCTCTGTCCTGTAAGACTCCCTATGCATGCTTTTAGAGATGATGATATGTTGTCTTCTCTGTTATTGTTGCCATAGTTTGTACTGTTTTTGAAGACCACAAGTGTTAGTTAATGTCACATAACTCTCTTTCAGAGTAACTGATAGAGAGACATCTTACTGATAGGGAACTAAGGTGGGAAGGTGTGAATTAGTTTATTTGATGGATGCATTTTCTAGGTAGTGACTAGTAAATTTCTGTGCCCTTGCAAAGGGCACACACAGAATGGAAACCTAATTAAAAAATAGGAGAGTGGGAGTCTCTGATAATACAGCCCTAGTTCAACTTGGGGAAAACTGAAAAAAAAACAAAATGCATGACCTGAACTAGGAAATCCTAAGACTACCTGTGTGTCTTGCTGTAAGAGTGGATAAAACAGGTTCCTTGTCTCCCCAGTCACCTAGGCACTTGTGCTGACTGGTGTACAGGGACTTGTAGAGGGGTACCCGAAGTCAACAACCGGCCTCTCTAGGGTGATGTGCCAGATGATGCTTTTCTTTCCCAAATTTAAGTGCACCAGTAGGAGAGCAGCTGGAATCAGCTTTTCAAAGGAGAGGTGCTGATCAAAGGAGGCTTGGCTGCATGCTCTGCTGAGATCTGAGCTCAGCAGGAGCTGAAAGCTGTATGCCACTACCTCTTGCAGAGGCTTCTCAAGTTCTGTGGCTCCAAGCTCCTGCACCTGTGTTGGACCTGCTGCATGCCATACAAAATCTGCCCAGGCTCTGACTTTGCTGAAGTTCATTGACTGAAGACAGAAGGAGGCAGAGGTTGAGTGCTGTAGTAGTACGGCAGCCAAAAGTGCAGGAGAGTTCATGCACTCTGTGGAATACCCGCTAATCCTGTTTAGTTTATCCCTGTCTAGCTTGTGATTTATATTGTCAAATGATTGCATACAAAACCTCTACCCTCCGCTGGAGTGTATTTACTATATGCCAGATTTGCTGTAAACTGTTTTGAGAAAGTTACTCTCAAACTTTATGTGATGTTGGAATTCTTTTCTGTCTGCTTATAAAGCTGGCACGGTAATTATCGTAGTCTAATTGCAAGATGCTGAGAGAGAGAAATTTAATTCCAAAAATTACTTACAGTAGCTTTAGGAATACGAAAGTTAGTCCTTTAATCTCAATGTGTGGTTGAGATGCTTCTTTCTTCTCAAATAAAGTTCTCATTTAGTATTGTCAAGTTTCTGTGAAATAACCATTAGTCCTGTCACTTATTCAGGACTGAGCCTGGCTGGTTTAAAATGCACTAAGCTTCGCTCTGATCGCAAACCGGCTTTTCTATGTGAGGCTGAAGCAATATCCATGAACACCTCTTTTTATCTTGGCTTTGCAGCGTAGCATGTAATTTTCTGTACTGCTTGAGCTCCAGCATCTAGGCAACGAGAGGTGAGCTGAGGACCTGGTTTCAAACTCAAGCCTCTTTTTTTAAAACAGACCAACCCCCAATCTAAAACCTCGGATATTATTCGAGTACATCAAGGCATGTCAAGGAAATGTGAAGTGACATATTTGGAACAAAAGGTTGTTTGTAGTCAGATGATTTCATACGAGGTCCTGAGCACTTGGTTGGATGTGGATGGGCTGGAGGAGTATTCGCCTCTCCCCTGCCCTCCTGTGGATATAATAAATGTGGCTGATTGGTTAAACCTGCAGATAGCATTTTCACGTGGACGCCACAGTTGAGCTCTGTGTGTGTTTTCCTATTTGTTCTGAAATGTCTCTTGCTGTTCAGGACAGTGTCATGCGTTGGGTTTTCTTTTTGAACGCATCCTCTGTGGAGTTGCATTTCACATGGTTGCCAATATGGATTCAGACCTGGTTGTTGGCGCTCTACTTGGCGAAGTGTGCCCAGCTCCTCTGGGGTGCTGGTCTTCATGGGGCTGGGGGACCACGGCGGGGTCAACAGCGGAGACAGACGTAACCTGGTTTTCTTTTTTAAGATGCCTACTTGAAGTGGCATTAAACTGGCTCCTGTGTTTGTCTTAGTATTCAGGCAGCATCATTGAGGTCTTAGCAATGGAAAGCTTGACTCAAATGTTACTAGAAAATTGCTTGCCGTAGTTAACAGGGCACACAAAGCCCCAAGCTCCACATGTCTGGGCATAGCTGTTTTGTGGATTCCTGCAGAGCTGGCTCAGTTGGTGCTGGTTGTGGCCTGGTGTCCCCTCTGGTTCAGGAGGGCTCCAGCTGGTTTTGCTCGGTCTTCTGTGAGCCAGGGTGTATTTTAGACATGGATGCATCGTTTGGGATTGGCGTTTAGTTGATTTAAGTCTGTTTTCCCTCTTTTTGCAGGTGTGTCAGGAGTAAAAGCGGATCGCTTTGAGGAAGCGATGACAGCAAAGCACTGTGCACTGTCGCTGGTGGGAGAGCCCATCATGTACCCGGAGATCAACCGCTTCGTGAAGCTCCTGCACCAGCACAGCATCTCTAGTTTCCTGGTTACAAATGCACAGTTCCCAGATGAGATTAGGTAAGAGTTGGACAAAATATTTCCCTGCTAAAACACTTGAGTGCTGACCTGTGTTTTAATTCCATTTTATCGCTCATCAGACTCTGCGTGAGCACTGACAATGAAAAAGCCCATTTGGCATCTATTTGATTTTAACCTTAATCTCCCTGTGCTCTTTCTCGTCTCTTTCTCTCCCCCAGTTTGATTTTTCTTTTCTGTATCTGTTAAAGTGTGATTGCTTCTGAAAGTGAAGAGAATGTAATATAGTACCTCCCAGAGGTGCAAGGGAAGGAGAACAGCGAGCGAGCTGCTTTTTGTGCTTGGGGACATGGATAACCGGTGTGAGTGTTTCTGACAGCTAGAGCAGGAGACTGAACTCATAAATTGCCTTTTCGGTTTGTGTGCTTCTCTTGCAGTCTGATCTTTGCTCTGACTTGGTAAGATCAGCTGTAACGGCTCAAACCAAAGATCTATACAGCCTGGCATCTCCAGCAGGACCAAGAGTGCAGGATAAGAACAGGTGAAAAGGACACACTCATCTGCAAAAGTGGGATCAGTAGTTTTTAACTTCTCTCTGAGGGACTTGAGCTAAACGTTCACAGTGTGTTAATGAACTCTGAAAGAGTCTTTACAAATGCAAAGAATCCCCGTTTCTGAAGTTCTTGAGCATCCAGGCTGCTTTTAACAAAACCTGAAGCAATGTGGCAAGGAAATCCAGTGCGCAGTGAGAGCTGCGAGGTGGCCAGGAACTCGTCAGAATACAGTCAGCTAATAATGCTGACGAAGTCCAACCCTGGAGTTACGTTGAACGCGTTAGCGGAGCTGTACACAGGGTGGTTTGGTATGTTGCTCAGCTTGTCATTCCAGCTCAATGCCTCTCTGTGTTAGCACTTTCTGGTGGAGCTTCCTTTTTGCTTCCTTCTCGTGGTCTGAATATGGCAGTGAGGGGGGAGGGCATGCAATTTTTGAGTGAGTAATTATACACTACAAAGGCATTCCAAATGATTGAATAATTGTGTAATCAAGTTACTTTAAGTCATGTATTATGTGCCTGATAGACAGAAATTGCTCTTTCCTAAAAATAGCATTTTAAAAAGAGAGCACACACTATATTTTGAAGCAGCATTTCTTAGGATCTGTTGAATGTTTTTAAAAAGAAACAAAAAAGAAAGTGATAAAATGCTAGTCTTGCTGTCTTAAAAATTGCAACTGATCTTTGGCTCATCAAAGCAAATGATTGCTTAATGTGGGACTTGAAGTATGCACCAAGCTCACTTTTCTGTTGTCAGCAGAGGGGAGCTATAGTCTAAAAGTTAGTCCTAAAATAGGACTTTGCACAGCATCCAGCATGCACAGCATCCAGCATGCAAACGGGGAGCGTGGCCCGGGGTGTTCACTGGGTTTAGAAGAGGGGCCCACTGGCTCTGCAGACCCCCTGGCTGGGTCTCCAGTATGGTGCTGCCTGTGCCTTCTTCCCTCCTCTCCTCTTCCTCCTTTTGTATTTGGACTGCAGCTTTGTCTGCCTCCAGGCACACATGTTTTCATAAAGTGAAGGCGATTTTGTAGCACGTGAGCTCGTATTGAACAGTTACATGGCTCTTGTCCTCTTCCTCCTCTTGTTTCTGATTAGTGGCTGTGAACAAGAACCCTTGCGTGTTTGCATTTATGAGCATCGGCAATAATAATGAGCAGATGCTTATTAGTGCTCATAAGCAAATGCTCATTTTTATTATATTGATGTTTCTGTTCTTTGTATCATTGACTAGGCTGTGTCCTGCCTGGCTTGTGAAACCACCTCTGGTGGCCTGAAGTCAATTTATTGCTCGAGTTGTGCTATGCGCTGTGCTACTTGGTCATGATTTCTGCCCAAGTTCATGTGTGGTAAATGCTGTGAATTTGATCTCCTGGATGTGATCTCAGCTGTCTAAGCTAGCTTGGAAATTACAACCAAAAATTAAGGAAGAATGTTGGAAAATCTGTTCTAGTACTGTGCAACTAAATTTCCTGTTAATTATGAAATGTAGCTGTGTTCCAGGAACATCAGTTTGTGCTCTACTTCTCCCTGGTGCCGGCTGGACCCGTGACTGCCCTTTCTCCTTGTTCTTCTTTGGCAGAGCATGCACCTCATGCTCCTGGCTCCAGTCTCAGCCATGGCAGAGCCCTGTGGACTGCTCTGTTTTGGAGCAATGTGGGGCTGAAAATCCCTCCTTGGGATCTCTTCTAATGCCTTAATTTTCTTCAGTATAACAGTGAGTCTGGCTCTTGCCTGTCCTTACGATTGAGATCCTCAGAGAAAAGATGATTTTTCTCAGCTCATGTTTTGAAAAACACTCACTCCATCTTCAGTGGGGCCCCTTTTAATTAGACAAATGCAGCATTAAGTAAAGAAGAGAGTATTTTGGCTATGTTCTTTGAATACTTCAATCCACTTATGCCTAGAACATTTGGTCATTTTTGGAGATTGTGGCTTTGGGCTGCCAGTCCAGACAAGCTTGTTTACAAAACAGATTTATTTATTTATTTTTTTAAACTTAAAATGTTAAATTTATTCTGGGCTATTTCATTCTTCTGTCTAAATACATACAGAGAGAATATGTTTAGATAGGTTGTTTGAGTATCCATCTTAAATGGATTTTTTTTTTTTCTGGACACTAAGAGCGCTGCTCAGTCTCATTCTTGACAGTTCTTGTCACTTGGTCACCTTTGGGGAGGGCAGGGGGTTTGGTGTATTTTTAGGTGGCACTGTTTGGCAGCTGAACAATAGTTTCTAATTTCTTCTCATCTTCTGTAAAGAACCAAATCAAGCTGGGACTATAGCCTGCTCATTAGCAGGCTTCACAAAAAGTGCTTGCAAAATGTTGTCCTAAAACTGTTAAGAGCTGGAGAGTTACGCGGTACAATTAGGATGCTGTCACTTCATCTCGGAGACACCGGGATGGAGGATGCCATGAGGGGTGGATGTGTGTTACACTCGCTGGCTTTATCAGTTTTGTCTGTGACAAGGGAGCTCGTTTTAGCTTGTTCCTCATGATGCCCTTCATTATCCTTTTGCTAATGGACTGCAGCGTTGCTGCTTCTCCTTTATACCCTTGAGGTTTATGGAAAGGATTAGGCTCGACCCAGGCTCTTCACACAGTAGAGGAGGTTTAATCTTTTTCGAAGTTACTGGTGTTGAGCTCACAGATGCTGTGCTCGCTGGCATTATGTGACCAGAAAGACTATACTGCAGGATTTATATGAAATAAAAGCCTTGGAAGTGGAAGGAGAACACCTTGGGGGATTGTGCCTGGTTTTAGTTTCTAAACAGCTTTGATTTACCTTCAAAAAATGATTTGACTGATGATGCCAGCTGCAGGTCAGGTAAGTTCAACATTTCCACCAGTAGAAACTGGCTGGATTATGGCTGTATTTCTATTGAATGGGATTATTTTTCCATGGGCCAGGAAAAATAGGACTTGGGAAGGGGCTGAGCTTTATGGTTTTTAACCATGGGGGGCTGTGGTGAGAAGCAGACCCTTTCAGTGCCTCAGGTGAACCCCTGGCAGCCTGCTTTGGGAAGCCTTTCTGAATGTGTTACAGCTACACTGGAGTGAAATATGTTCCAGTTCAGTGAGGAAAGATAATTAAAATGTCAGCCAAGGCCTCTGCATGTGACGTTCTTAGCTTTGGGGTGTATTATTTGTTGAAAGTAGGTTGTAACATCTTGCTATTAAGATGATGGTCACTTGACAGAGGTGAACCACTGGACTTTGATAGTTTTCCTTGTAAATACTGTATAGTTCCTGTTGCTACTGGACCAGCAGAGCAGCTTGTTCAGAGATACTGTATTTTATGTGCACTTTGGCAGGAAAACACAAATTCAGCTAGCAGTAATGTCTGAAAACAACAATTCCCTTCTCCTTTTTATTTCCAAGGAACCTTGAGCCAGTAACGCAGCTGTATGTCAGTGTGGATGCCAGCACCAAAGAGAGCCTGAAGAGAATTGATCGACCCCTCTTCAAGGATTTCTGGCAGAGGTTTCTAGACAGTTTAAAGGCCTTGTCTGAAAAGGTACTCAGTTAAGAATGTATTTTTAAATTTTTTTTTCTTCCTTCTGCACCTTACCTACTCAGGACAAAAGTAGAAGACTTGAGAGGCTTAAGATGGACTGTGGAGTGGGTTCTAGATGTGTTGGGAGCATATTTACATGTTTTGTACATTAAGGTGTATAAAGTCCAAGTTTGATCAGTTTTCCACGTGGGGAGAAATTTAATGACAAAAGGAGAGCAGAATGTGTATCAAATGGGACAGTAAACTCTGCTGTGAATATAAAATGCCATGAGAGATGAAGAGATTATAAAATAATAGATGATCTCCTAATCGTTTATGCTGAAAGGAGGCTGCTGAAGGAAAACTGGAAATTCAGGGAAGCCAAGGAAAAGTCAAATCCCCATCTGGCACTTCGCACTGGTTCTTAAAGATTCTCTTGAAATTGCAGTACATAAAGGACATTAAAATGTGTGTGCTGGAGTTTACTAGCTCTACTCACCCTCCTGCTACATAGAAATCTGCTTATTTCTGGAAGATTTACCCAAAACAGTAGATCTGAGCATAATAGCAAGGGTGACCCTTTACGCTGTCAGTGGTTTGTAGTAGTTTGTGTCTGTCTGAGACAGCTGATCAGTGACCTGAAGGCACATGGGATCATGTCTGCTGCTGTCAGCTCAGAACTTAGTCTACCATGTAACAGTTTTTGTAGTAATTAATGAAGCACTCGTGGTTTCAGCATCGCATGAATTAAGAATATCGCTTCATGAGCATGTCTTCCCTCTCTTATTTACTGATACTGTGCTCTGATGGAAGCAAGTACTTCTGTTTACTGATTTGGCAGAAGTTGACATGTTACCTGCTGAGATGAACAGCCAAGAGAGACTGTTTCATTTGAATAATGAGTTTTTCTGCCTTCTGAGGTGACAATGTTGGACCATTTTCTGCCAAATGTACTTACATTAGTAGATCTGGGAGACTCAGTGTAATTGAGTGACGCTTTCTTCTGCAAAGGCATGTGAGTAGCTTGATCAAGCTGTTTGCATGCAAGTGTGCCGGCTGATCTTGTTAAGCAAAATCTCAGGCCAAACTCGGACCTTACTGAAATCAGACACAAACTTAGTAAGTTCTCTGTGTGAGTAGAGGAGGCTGTGGAAAGAAGGGGAGCTAAAATGTTGAAGGGAAAAATATTGAAAAAGTCTTTTGGGAACCTGCTTTTGCCCATCAGTTCTTTCCTTCTGCGTCTCTTGACCCTGGATAGATATGGTTGGTTCATTGCTGTGTGTTGTCAGAAATTTCCTTTCAAAGAATTGAAGGTGAAAGTATTGGCAAGTCTGTCCATACAGCTAAAAATACCCTGGCCAAGGTGAAGAGGAGAGGAGAAAGAAGCTCAGCTAGCAGGTGTATTTTCCCCTCAAAGCAACTGCACTTTGAAGGGTCCTTGTAACACTGATAACACAAGAGCCAATTAATGGTTGCTCCAGTTGGCAATACACTGTTCTGCCAGTCCCTGCTCAGCTGTGTATCGCATCATCACACGTGGGGGACAGCAAGAAGTCTTGGGGAAGCTGCTGTTTGTTAGGGTTTTCTCTGAATGTTATACATTGTTGTGGTACCCCAAAATTATCTTGAACTGCTTCTGGGCAGAAGCACCCTCCTGTTTTCCTTATGAGCGCATTGCTTGGTGTTCATCTGTGATGTTAAGCACCGTTCTGTAGGACTGTGATGAATGAAAGGTGGTAAAAGCTAATGCATCTGCTGATTCTTGAGAAATACGGCTCCTATTTCGGCATAGGTGGGGAAGTGCTGATGCATTGTGTTGGGAAAGTGATGCTAATATATCTGGAAACAAAATGCAAGTCCCATATTTTCACACTGCCTGACAAACCGTCCAGGCTTATTCAGTTCTCCTGAGACTGAGACAAGCTGGCATTGCAGCTGATATGAGTCACTGCTAATAAGAATCATGGATAGGTTTGATTTCTGCACATTTAAAAAATAAACAAAAATGGCCGAAGGGAGTTTTTAAAAACACAAGATGTACCTTGCTGTGCTTGCTGCTGTGTTGTTTGGCAAGTGCTGTTCCTGCGCTGTTACCCCGCGTGCTTGTGTGTCTGCTGGCTGTCCCTGGGGCTCGGTGCTGCCGGGATGTGTAGCTAGAGACAGGTTCTGCTGCAAAATGTTGATAATCCAAATAGATGAGTAAGAGAAAGGAAGAGGAGAGGACACGGTCCTAAATGAGAGAGGAATGAGGATGTCCTTGGCTCTTTCCTGCCACCAAAAAGCAGGCTGATTCTTGTTAAAAATAGAAATGGAAGGTCCCAAGCAAAGAGGTGAGTTTCAAATTAGTTGCCCTAGTGAGAGGTAGTTATACTGATAGTGATTTTAACTGAAGTTCTGCGCAAAGTTCTTGAGCCCTTAATAAAGGAGCGAATTTACTAATGAGTTGTTCACAGTATGATTTGACAGCATCATACAGCATGTTGCTACAACATTTTCAAAGGCAGTTCAGGAATAAAAGAAAAGCAATCTTTTGTGATATTTCTTTCTGCAACAAACAGCAAGAAACCTCCTCCGCTGCTATTTGGAGAAAGTTTTGTCCTCTCTAGAGTGATTCTGATTTGAGATGATTTTCATGTTAAATTTTTTTATGCTGAGAAATGTTTCTTGAGAGAGGAGTTTGTTAAACAGCAGGTAGACTCCCAGAAGGCTCCATTTGTTTCTTGTCATGTGTCTTCCACCCTCCAAACTAAACTGAGAGGAAAAAGAAAGACATTAACATGTGCAATTTAGAATGTGCCCTTTCCAAACGTCACATTTGAGAAGTCTTGTAGTCTCGTCCTCTGACAGCCTTGAGTTCATCAGAACGATTGAGAGGTGACTTGACTTGATGGACAAGCGCTTGGAGGAAGCACTAGGGATGTGAATCCTTATTCTCATCGTAAGGATGAGAAATCTCTGTTCCAGTGGCTGAAAGGCGTTTCTTCCAGCCATTGCTTCTTCACAATGCTATATCCAAATGAGAAATGAAGTACAAATTAATAACAAAGGTCCAGAAGCTCAGGAGGGAAGAGGTAGGTTTTCCATCCGTTGAAGTTTTATGATGTTCATGCTTTTTTTTTTCTTTCAAAAATACCATTAACCAAACATGTGTTCTCTGAGCAAGAAAATAAGGAACTGATGTTCTTTGAGCTCTCATCCACCAGCAGCCAGACTTGTGATCCATTTATGTTTTGACTTTGTGCTCTGTTTCCCTCAGTGTTACTAGACCAGATTCTGTAGGTTGAGAGATTTTGAAAACTGTTGTTGTTCTTGTCGTCCATAAATCACCAAGTGTTTTCCCAAGTGATAGGGATGTTGGCTGAGACAAATGGGAATCCCCCACTGAGCTGCTGATAAATGAAGTGGGGATGCAGTGACCTAATATGGCAAAAGTCCTTACAGATTTCTACCCCAGCACTTTGAAAATAACTGGAGAAAAGATGATCACAGAATCACAGAATCATATAGGTTGGAAAAGACCTTTAAGATCATCGAGTCCAACCATAAACCTAACACTGCCAAAACCACCACTACACCATGTCCCTAAGCACCTCATCCAAACGTCCTTTAAATACCTCCAGGGATGGGGACTCAACCACTTCCCTGGGCAGCCTGTTCCAATGCTTGATAACCCTCTCGGTGAAGAAAAATTTCCTAATATCCAGTCTAAACCTCCCCTGGCGCAACTTGAGGCCATTTCCTCTTGTCCTATCACTTGTTACCTGGGAGAAGAGACCGACCCCCACCTCTCTACAACCTCCTTTCAGGGAGTTGAAGAGAGCGATAAGGTCTCCCCGCAGCCTCCTTTTCTCCAGGCTAAACAGTCCCAGCTCCCTCAGCCGCTCCTCATAAGACTTCTGCTCCAGACCCTTCCCCAGCTTCGTTGCCCTTCTCTGCACACGCTCCAGTACCTCAATATCCCTCTTGTAGTGGAGGGCCCAAAACTGAACACAGTATTTGAGGTGCGGCCTCACCAGTGCCGAGTACAGGGGCACAATCACTTCCCTAGTCCTGCTGGCCACGCTATTTTTGATACAAGCCAGGATGCCATTGGCTTTCTTGGCCGCCTGGGCATGATGATGGACATACCAGCGGAACATGCCCTGTTTGTGGCTCAACACTACATTGCAACATCTCTGAGCATGCTTTTTTCCACCTGTTGAGAGAGTAAGACGAGTATTGAAGCAAGTGGCAGCTGCTCCATGGATGTTCATGGGCTTGATGAGCATTGGGGGAAAGGTCTCTGGAGTCGCTCATGTGCCCTGAGGAGCACTCTTCCAACCTTGACGTGGTGTTGCCTCTTCTGTCTGTATCTTCTTGACTTAATCATGATAAATCCTGTCCAATCTGCTTGGTACACTGTACCTTATAGTACTTGCTGTGCTGCCAGACACCAAGTAGGCATTGCTGAACTGCTTTAACTTTCAGGGGACAGGTGCCAACGTTCTCTTAAACAGATTGGAGCCACGCACAAAGCAAACAGGGGAAAAACCCTTTAGGTTAATAGATGTTAAGGCGCTGCGGGAACTGATGATGAAGCAGAACCTTATCCTTCCTGTCCTTCCAGGAGGGTCACAAAAAGCAAAAGAAACAGCGTATTGGCACTTTCTGGAGTTCAGTTAGACTTGTGTCTTTAGACATCACATGCGACTCTTGCTTTACATCTTGGGTAAGACCTTGCCCTCAATTTTTTTTCTGCTTCAAGGGAATTAAGATTTTCATAGAGAAACAGGGTCATGGCTCTGTGGGCAAGGTGTAGCAAATGTCTCCTTTTTTTCTCTCCTTTCTTTTCCTATTAAAAAGGACCAAAGAGGAAAATTCTTAGCTCTGTGTATCCTAGGATATCACATATTTGACAGTGCATGGATTTGGTGCCTGTGGCTATGTATTCCCTGCTGGAAGGTGCTAGAGATGGTTTGTCCAGAGAAAGGCATGAAAAATAAAAATGTCTCCTATTACCATCTTCCAATTCTGCACTTGCACGCTGCTTACAGGTAGTTCCATTTACATTTCTAGATGATGAAGATGCCAGCTTGCATATTTAAACATTTTCAGGCTTGCATCTGGTGCTGTTTACTTTAGTCTTTTTTTTTTTTCTAATGTGATCCTTTCTTCAGAGTTACCCTTGGCTTCTATGTGGTTACAAACGTAGTGTAAATACATTGAGTTACATCTTAAGCACGTTTTAGTGCTTATTATATAATCTATGACAGTAACAATTGCTTTTATGAAAAGAGCACATTTGATTTGCATGGAGATTATTTATGTGGTTACTAGGGGAGGGGAGCTGGTTTGTAGAGCCTAGTCTGATGTTTGAGCTAAGTGACTTTTTAAGGAGAATTTAAATGTAAAATTTGCAACAGATGTTAGAATCAGTAATCAATTTTGCCACTATAAATTTAGAAGAATTTGACTCTTCTGCACAGTAAATGCTCTCCACCAGCTGTGTGCTTGTTTTAATGGTTTTGCTAATGAGACTTCTGGCGTAAGCCTTTTGAAATGCAATATGATGAGTGTTACAAAGGTACGATGTTTAATATTAAGTTATTGTCTCTGAAATACATCATCTCCTTTCAGTTTAGCTTACAGCAAGCAGCAACCCAAATGAGGCTTCAGTGAGATTCTTGGCCACAGAGGGAGTGAAATCTTGTTTCTTCTGTCTGTTCCAGTACCTCCTGGTTTGCTTGCAGGCAAGAAAAGGGGAAAAATGTTCATAAACACACTTCACAATCAAAATGATATGTTAGTCCAAGCTGCTGGTTGTTGCTGTGTGTCTTATGAAGACAGGATAGTGAGGCTGGGGGGGGAAGGCAAGGTGTCTCAGGCCACCCAGCGAGGCAGAGGTGGGGGGTAAAATCCATGTTGTCTTAGCCCTTGCCCAATGCTCTGTCTGTTATCCCACATCAATCCCCTCCTCATTACTGCCTCGTGCTTTGGGGTAGCCAGGCCCGTGGGCTATTTCTTTGCTGCTTGTTCTTGCCAGGGGAGCGGTTATAGCTATAGAGAGGCTGCCCAGCTGCCACCCTTGTTTTTTGGTGGAAGGCACTTCTCCCCTTTCCCATGTCTTTTGGAAATGGGCTCTGACCTATGAAGTATAAATGGGAGAAACAGGGCCCTCCTTCTCCTCTTCTGAGTTCACCTTTCTTTTTCACTCCTTAACTAGCACACATTATTTAGCTTGCCTAGCTTTTCTGCTACTTAACATTTAAGGAGCATTTGCTATTCTTACCCTTTATTAAACGTGATCTTTCTTTTGCCTTCAGCTCTTCCTTAGAGACTGCATGAGAGATGCCAGACTTGGCTTTTAGAGATCTTGGTTCAAACCAGTCTCTATTCCCCCTTCCAGCCCTTCTGTTATTTATTAACCCAATCACTAGCAAAGGGCTGCTGTGTTCCCCAGGGCTTGGCTTTGGGAGCCAGAACTCCCAGCTACCCCAACAGGCTCCATGGTCTTGGGGATGTCTTCTCACTTTTTCATTCTTTAGTTGTGAAATAGAGCAGTAGTCTTCACATAAATGCACCCTGAGAAGACAGAGCATGTGTGTGTTTTTATGTGAACTCTTAAAAAGGAAAGAGCGAGCCTAAAATTCTGCTTGTGGCAACTAGGCAAAGGAAACTTGTATCTGCACTTTATTTTTAAAACATGTTTTTATTTAAGCCTATAAAGTTGAAGTAACTGGGCCAAATGCCATAGATGGGGATTGTGCAGAGCATTGCATAATATTCCATTCTGCTAAATGTATTAGCTGTTGGATTTCTCTACTCACTGACCGATTATCAATGGCTCTAGCATGATGATTCAGATAAGAAGCATTTAATGGGTTCATTGAATCTATTCATTTGACATTTCAGGAAAGATGAGTGACAAAGCATCTGCAAGAGTGATCTATTTTCTCATCTCGGATGTGAGTGTATAATTGAGGCAAAAACACTGCAAACAAGAAAATGGATTTTATAGGAATATGGTAATGGGTGTGCTGGTGCTCCTCCGAAGCAGAGGGACATACCCACGGACTTGTGCAAGGCAAATAAAATCAGGAAGACTTATTGCTTTGGAGTGGGTGAGAAATCCCCTAGTAAGGGGTTAGCTACGATGGACTGAATAGTGCGAGTGTGTTCAGATGACAGAGGCTGGTCTGCTGGGTCCAGGCTTGCAGAAGTAGCTGAAGTGGCACATGCACTTGGTGCCCTAGGACTGTTCAGTGCTGCGTGTCGTCTGGTGGGGTGCGCTCTGGGAAAGCTTTCTTCTCCTTCAGGGTGAGATCGGTGTGCTTGGCTCAAACTGCTGCTGAAGGTGATTTGAACTAATTTAGTTGTTTTGGGGCTGAAGCAGCTGAGGAGGGCTTCGTCTCTTCCTCCGGTTTTCCTTTAGAGCAGGATCCTGCAGCAGGTAGGTGGTAATAGAGCTCAAGGAATGGTCCTGTCTTCTGTACTCTGCTTGTCAGTGATCTTCTTCCTCAGCTCCCATTTCAGCTTCTTGGGGTTACCCGAGTACCAGTGAGAGCAGAATCTGACCCTAAACTTCCTTTGTCAGATTGATTTTTAGCAATAAACCAGCTCGTGTAAAGAAGTGCTGTCTTTCCTTGTTGCATGTAGATGTTTGTGCCTTGGCCCTGTTCCTTTGTATGGCTCTCCCCCCTTAAAGATCCAAAGGGAGCTGGTGTTGTAAGTTGGGTAATTGTAGCTTGGGACACTTGTTGGTGGGTGTAAGCTATGGTTGTGATCAGTGGGGTAGTCTGTGACCTCCCAAACCATGTGCCCCATCCATTGTTTCCATAGCTGCTGAAGTTACCCATCTGGAGCCTCGTTGGCTTGTGAGTTGTGCGCTTGAGAGCCAAGTACTGCATTTTCTCCTTGGATGAAACTGCTGTTAGGTTTGCCAATGTAAGAAATACAGGAACTACAACACATGGATTCAGAGTCTCCTCTGAAGCTGCTAAGTTGCTGGAGCATCTTTCATATAAATTTGTGGAGTTTGTCTTGTACATAGTTGAATACAGAAAGCCAGTAATTAGTAACAGTGACAAAAGGTCAAAGCAAACTGGCAAATCAGAGGTGATTTATTTTTCATTTTTTACACAATTAAGGCCTTTGTGATGGGTAAGCTTGGCTTCTCTCAAATTTGTTCAGCCATTTCTAAGTGCAGTAGTCAGGTGCAATTACTGTGCTGACTAATTTGGGGATCTCCCTTTCTTGTTATCCCAGAAGAGCACTTGGCTGCTCATAAATCTGTTTGGTGGAGGAACTGATGTTAGATGCACTGTAAATTATCTCCTCTAACTGCTTAGCTCTAAAACCAGAGGAGCATAGAGAGTATAGGTGGTGATGAGCCCTGGAACTGGAGAGTTGATGATCCATAGCACTAATGCAACTGTTTACAGACCTGCAAAAATGTGTCTGCTTCACTGCATTTATCTCATTCTGGCTTTGTGTGTTGAAATTTGCTTAACAATCTTGAGGAGCCCTATCTCCCTGTAGGGCTCTTCTGAAGAGTCCAGCTTTCTGTGAAAATAGGAAGATCTGAAGGCTTTTAGCAGACACTATGTTTCTAAAAGAAAGCTTTAACTGGAGATGTCAGAGTTTCAGGTAACGTCAAGCATGTACCCCTGAGGGCAGGCTCCTCAAGTGGGAGTAGAAGTCACGCTGTGCCTCTAGAGACACTTAGGACTTTGCTAAACCCTTTGTCATGATTTTTTTAAGAAGCAGCATAATTTTTAAATCCATGTATCAGGCTCATGAATGCCTTTGAAACGTGCAAGATTTTATTACTGTTACGGATTGGACTCACTCCTTTACAGAAGGTAAAGACTGCATGGCATAGCTATCTTCTTCGTCCAGCGTTTGCTAGGCAGTGTTCCTGCCAAAGGCTCTGGCTGTGCCAGCAGTTGCCCAGGTAGAAAGTTGCCATTTTTGTTCAGGCTGCCAGAGGGACAGATAAGTTACAGTTGTGGAAGGTGGGTAATTTAACAGTTAAACCTGTGCCTCAGTAAAACGAGGTGAGATGAAGCTCATCAGTAGCAACGCGTGGTGCCTTGTGCCTGGGGTTTGCATTCAGGCAGGTCTGTGAAGCTGGCTGCTCTGCAGGAATGGGACCTGGCAGTTAGACCCTGACACTAGCCCTGTTTTTTTCCAGGACTTTGGATTACTTCTACAATCTGTTCTGAGAGATTCATTCTTCTTTCTTCTTTACCCAGCCTCTGTTGCACTGAGCAAATCCCTCTGATTCTGCACTAAATACTCCATTTTTCATGCATTGCTTCTGTTGCAGTTGTCTGTGGGGAACTGACTTGCAAGTCTGTTGGAGCAATACTGCACTTTGAGCAAAGTGGGGACAGCAGGATGCTGCCTGGTGGCAAATAAGAGCTTTTACATTTTGCATGATGCTTCAAGATTATCTGGTAGCTTTCAGAGATGCTCAGTTACTTCATGCTCGTGTCTCTGCACTTGAGAGCACATCAAGCAGGGGAGTAGGGCTGAGAAGAGATGAACTTTGCAAATGCCAGTGACTGACCTCCTTAGAGCTGGTGTACACATGGATGTCCCTCCTAGTAGGTATATGCAGTCCAGATGAGGGGTGCAGTCGGTGATGGTTACCCAGTGGTCGTGGGTCGTGTAAAAGAGCTTGTAGTGGTTTTCAACATGTTGAGACAGAGATGGCTGCCTGCAGTGGATTGCTGGATGCCTCTTTGTGTGGCTGCAAGGGGAGTGGAGTGCTGTGCAGAAACGTAGTGGCAGCTCCTTTGCAAGGAGAGGTGATGCTTGCCTTGTGAGCTGCCAGTCTGTAGTCTCTCCAGACACTGCTCTGGGATGCTGACCTACCTGGGCTGTGAGACTGGGGTAGCCAGGGGGGTAAAGTTTCTCAGCAGATGGAAATGATGGGGCAGGGGCTAAGGAGTTCAAGTACTGTTGCCTGCTCTGAAGTGGTGATACTCTACAAATTTTCCTAGAGTATATCTGTAGGGAGTAATCCTGTAAACCAGTGGGAACTGAAAAGAGTCCAGCTCCTTGAGGCTAAACCTCAGAGGCTAACGGCTCAAAACAAAGAACCAGATACAAAGCCTGCAGGAGCTGCTAAAAGGCTCCTAGTGCTGCTCCTGAACACTCGGGTAGGTGCTAGTGAGAAGTGTTTCGAGAGGGGTTAACAGCAGCCACTGGCAAACAGCTGTTTTGTAGCAGGATTGATCTCCAGACCCCAAGTATGTTGCAGAGCCATTATCCAGGGGCTGCTTTCATAAGGCCACCCCTGCAGAGCATCATTCCCATGTATGCTCGGACGGGGAATGTCCCCTCTCCACGCGTCACCTCCTGGGACATCTCACTCTGCCTCAGCACCGTGCAGGAGTGCTCTCAGCTCTCGAGCTGGAGCTCGACTGTTTAATAAGATGGGCAGTTAAAATATTTAAAGCCTATTTACCTTTCCATAATGTTTGTTACTTTAGAGCCTAAATCCTGAGTTAGGGCTTTACAAGAGCAGTAGTCTTGCAAAGATTGTTTAATCGATAAGAAAGAAATTTATTTCTGAGTCCTTGTTTATGTTGTTCTTTGTTAAATGAAATGGGCAGGATTTTCAGCAAATCGTGGTGGGGCTTTCAGTTCTATTTTCAGATGATTTGGACAAAACCCAGAAGAAAAATATTATAAATCCTTTGCTTTGCAGACTGCAAGAGTGATTTTTAACGAGGTAATTATGGTTTTATGGCAGATTAATCTCTGCTTTCATCATTTGACTCTTGAAGTTGCATTGCTGGTTTGTTGTTTCCTGAGATAACGAGTGTCAGTTTATTCTCTTAAATACAATAGCCCCTTCCCAGGCTTCGGCCAAGCCTGTGGGCCGTGCCATTAGTCAGGCGTCCATCATGTCTGCATCGCTGGCTGCTGCTGTCTGATTATACCCAGGAAAGTGTTGACATTTTGTCAAATCATGGATTCTCTTTTTAACTTACAGACGTGATGCCTCTTCATTTTTTCATTACCCTGCAATTGCTCACTTAAACCATCATTATTACAGGATTATTTAAAATGCAGTTTATTCTTCCTTCCTGTATCCCCCATTGCTGAGCAAAAAGCTCTGATTTTGAGGAATATTCTTCTAGAGCCCTGCAGAATTTCAGTGGGATGTTGCTTTCCTGACTGAGATTTCCAACTACAGAGGTCCGTAAGGAAGCATCCAAGTCTCTGGCTGTATGTATAAATAACTACTGGGATGGCTTAAAAATACTGAACACCTGGCAGCTGATGTGGGGGAGATTGGGTTCCTCCGTTGGATCTGAAGAGACTTTGGTGAATGTTCAGTTCATTCTTTAGCCAGAAGCGTTTGGCTAAAGTTGGACTCTGTTTTTAAACTGCTGTTATCCTGCATTTTCTTTTTTTTTTCCCCCACACAAATGAATGCCATTCAAGTTTGTGGTGTTTTTTTTTTTTTTTTTTGAAGTTCCCCAATCTGTGTGTCAAGATATTTTGCACATTACTGTTCAAAGCAAACTTTCTTCCTTGTCTCCCGCTCTTTGGGGCTCCCCCCCTTGTCTGTAGTTTTTTAATATTGTCCTTCTCTTGACCTCCTTGCATTGCCAGGGTTACAACTGTGCGCTATTAAGTGAGATGTTTGAAATTGTGCCTCTCCAGGACCGCCACACCAGGTACCACAGGCTGCCCTCATCTTTGGCCAAGGAGCCAAGCCTGAGACACCAGGTCACGGAGCTAGAGGGACATGACAGCACGGAGCCGTAGCTGGGACATGTGCCTCTTTCGGGGAACGTAAAACAAAAGGAGGCTGTGGGAACTCCCAGAGGGTGATTTCAGCTTTTCCCCATCACAGGACTGGATCTGAATGCCTCTTCTCTTCCCCACACATGACCAGACACAAGTATGTCTACCCCATCCTGTTACCTTGCACGCAAAGTGCTGGCTCAGACAGAAGTGGAGTGCCTACTCAGCTTAAATAGCAATCATTTTTATGGTCAGATCAAAGCAAGTCAGTGAGCCTCCTGGATTTTGCACCTCTTTGGCGAAGGGGCTGTTTTGCAGATGGCATGGAGCCGAGGGGCCGAGCAGGTCGGCTGCTGGCCGAGCTCCTGTGCTTGTCCTCACTTTGTGTTGAAGAGCGGCAGCCGGAGCCAGTCAAAGTGCTTGTCACTTGGTGCCTGCTTGGCAGGTCCCTGCTGCTGTGGCAGCTGCTGCTCTGACCTATGGGGCTGCTGCCGCGCTTGGTTGGAAGATGCCTGTGTGGAAAAGGTCCTGATCTCACCTATATTTGGGAGCCTTCACAAGAGCATTCCCTGTCAAGCTTCTGGTTTAAGTCCTTTCAAAGTCAGGGCGGCCTGGGCACAAACTTGGAGTGTTGCTGAAGGCTTTTTTTCCTGGTGAAAGGGCTTTTTAGTTACTGCCCAGGAGTTCACTTTCTGCTCAGATTTGAGCCCGTCTTTGCTTGTAACGACTCCTTGGCGCAGGGCTCGGTGGGAGTGCTACCCAGGCTCGTGCTAATGCTTTTTTTGGCTGTTTGGTGTTAAACATACTCTATTTCCCCAGGAAACGAAATGTCGTCAGGCTGTGTGGTCTGTTTAACAGTGTTTTTGATGATTTGATATGATCTGTTTTAATGCTATTCTTCTATTTTAATTTATGTTGCATTGGACTTTTTTCCCTCGGTATGAATTTTACATGATAGTTCCTTGAAAATGCCCTAGAAATATTGAAAAGAAATAAATAATCACTGGAATATTGTCGGTGCTGATTTACAACAGTAAGTGTATTAAAAACGAGTCCATGGAAAACGGATAAGGAGCAGTCATGGTTCTGGATTTACTTAAGAAAAACGTTTTTAGGGCTCAGAACAAAGCTGTTGCTACTTCATTTTATTTCTAGGTATTTTTAACTAAAACTGATTAATTTCTACTGAAGTGTGAAGCGATAAAGTAGATTACAAGCAATAGGTGGTGAGTACAGGAAGAATGATTATGGAGGGGAATGTGAGTTAGGATGCTGGTTTAGGAAGGTAAGATAATGAAATTTGATTTATTTTTCTCCCTGGTTTCCAGTCTGGATCACTTATTCTTGTGCTTCGTAGATCAGCAAGACTGCTTACAGGCTGAAGGGCTTTTCTGGTTCAAAATTCTGGCTTGGGAATTAGTGCTGATGTGCTTGTCTCACTCCAGGATTCTTTTTATTTCAAGGCAGAATTTCGAAGCTGGTCAATACAAACCGATTTTGTATGATGTGAGAACAGTCATGTTGACTGATTTCTGTCTTTAAAAAAAACTGGTACAAACCAAAAGTCTAACTTTCAGTTTTTGGTAATTATTATTCATGATGGTTTTTTCATCTTATTTTCAAGGCTCTAGAAGAATAAGAAATTTTGTATGGCTTTCAGACTTGGCACCTTAGAATAATAATAATTTTGTTTCTTACACAAGTATATTAAAACTGAAAGAATTGCAATCTGCTTTGCTCTTTGGCCTTTGTCTAAGGGAACTGACTTGGGATCCAGGTGTCGAGATGTAGGACCAGTCCCTCATCATTTAGATGCATGCACCTTGTAATTAGTTTTGTTACCTGATTCTTTCACAAAGAGCAGGAATGGCTTTTGTGTGAAAAGATAGTACCAGGTTTGTGGGGATATTTTAAAAAGCTCTTTTTTTAAAAAAAAAACAAAAAAACAACCTAACATCCTAGTTTCTTTGGCATTAGAACTCGAATATTGAGCTGGAGCCAGTGCAGGGTCTTTGCTTGCTGCTTTAAAAAGAGGGTGGTTGTGATGAGGTTGGTTTTCTCCTCAGTCCTGGGGATGACATGGGGACAACTGTCATGCTGCTGCAAGATTCTGGGTGAAGACTGGGAGCTTCGGTGCTGATCTGCAGGTAAATGCTGGGGTTGAGCGCTCTCACTTTTCTAGCAGTAAAATCGAAGTTCTGAGCCTTGCTCTGATTTCACAGCAGAGTAGCTAATGTGTTAATTATCCTATGGTAATATGCACCTTTTTTAGCAATGAAGACAAAGCCTCAACTTGCTTTGAACTGGTGTATTAATAGCAAATGCTTGAACAATGTATGGTTTTAGTAGATACCTACGCAGCATAACCTATTCAGATTTTTTGCTTTAATGACTGTATCAGCCTGAAGAAAGGAAGCTGAAAACTTTTGTGCTCTGTGCTGAGTTAATCTTTAACGGGGAAAAAACCTCCTCTGCTGTGCAAATCTGCCCAGCAGAATGCTTTCAGGTGTTTGCAGTGTGACTTTTAGGAGGACGTCATCTCTTCAGTACCTGTGTTCAGGGCTGGTTGTGTTGTGATAGATGAGCCCGAATGAAGTGATAAGCCCTTTATTTAAGGGGAGGGTCCTGGTTGCCAAAATAATAGATTAATCTGCCGTCCTTTCAAGGGCACTGAGTTCCTGGTGTTCTCCTGGAGTGTGATGGGTGCCACAGCTCATCTGCAGAGCTTCTGGGAGCTTGGAGGCTCAGCAGTGCTGGATTTGGGAGAGGCAGAGGTGATCCCCAGTCTTCTTACAGAGATTCTGTCTCTGGGCTGAACTGGAAGGGTTTGGAAAGCTGAAATTTCGGGGGTGTTGGCATCTGAGATTTCCTTTTGCTGTGTTTTGGATCTTTTATCCTTCGTGGGGTTTTACGCATAAAGATGCGTGTTACTGAATATAGTGGATAGATACTTGGCTGCAGGGGTTTTTTTCTGATTGCATCCCTGTGACGAGTAATTTCCAAGTGTGAAAATTGCTTTGATATCTTTACTCAGGACTTGCTCACTTAGTAAGGCATTGCATAACCTGAACAAGGGAACTGAATCAAGTCTTTGGAGAGGATGGCTTCTCCCCTCACGGGGGCTGTTGCTCGGAAAGGCCAGCTCCAGCTCACCCCCTGCTGCTGCACAAGAGCAAGGAGCCTGCCAAGAGCACCAGTGCTGCGTCAGGCTGTGGGATTGCACATGCATTTCAGGTTTTTTAGGCTGTTTTGTATCGTGATCATAGCGGGTCCTTGCCAGCTGGGAAGCTCTGAAAATGTGTCATGAAGTCACTTTGCAAGTTGAGCCTTTCACTGAAGGCAATAAGAAATACTAATGAAACTAAGAAGCTGGCTTTTGAAGTAGCTTCCTATTCTTCATCTAATGCCTGCAAAGGATCTGTGAAGTTCTGTGAAAGAAAGAGCAATTTCTGGTTAGAGTCTGCACCATAATTTCTTCTCCCCCAAGAAAGCTTTTTCCATTTAAGCAAAGCAGTGTTTCTATTGACAATATTGGTTTTGTTACTTGAGTTTCATTAGCTGCAAAATATGGATTTATGTTGAGTTGTCTGTGAATGAAATGTAATTTTCTAGCAATAAAATTATTTTATCTATATCTAAGGTAGGTATATGAGTGTTCAGAATATCTGGCTTTAAGGTAGTGAGTAGAAATCTGGGATTTGTTGTGTTCGTTTCCAAACAGTAGGACACTGTTACTGTGCTTTATCAAAAAAGTAAGTTCAAGTGACGTGATCCAAGGTGAGGGTCTTGTAGGACTTTGGTGCGTGGTTTGGAGGAGGAGGTTTGCCTACTCTTTGCCCTTTCTCCCAGCCTTCTGCAGTCCCATGAGGGTCCAGTCCTGCTCCCGATGCCTCCCTGCCCCGGCTGGAGAAAGGAGATACTCCCCTGCCCAGCTGAACTTGTATCAATCCATCAATCCAGCAAACTGCTCTTTACAGCACAGTTGACATGTTCACCCCTCCCTCTTCCTCCTGAGATTAGACCTGGGATGTTTTATGAAGAATAATTATATTTGATCTATGAAAAGATGAATGTTGAGGAGGAGGGAATTAAAAAGAAATGATAAAAAAAAAAAAGCAGTCCCAATCCCTCTTGGTTATTGAAGCAAGAAGGGAGCACTTTGTCAAACTGACATGTGAATCCTTTATTTTAACATCTGGGCCAGCGGATGCTGGGAGAGCAGTGTCACCTTGCGGGCTTGGGTTCAGTCTCGGGTGTGTTCGGTGGTTTTGCTTTGAGATTTGGCCATCGGCAAAATATGCGCATGCAGAAAATGCTCATTTGCAAATGTTACAGGATTGGGAGATTTTTAGGATGGTTTCAAAGGAGAATGTAACCACCTTGGAAACAGGCAGAAGCGTCAGTGCTGCTGCGTGCTGCTCTGAGGGCTGGTCTTTGTGCTGGGCTCGGCGTAGCTGGGGGGTTGCCCCGCTGCTCTCTGAGCTGGGCTGCGGAGCTGCCACAGCGCCTGGTGTTGTGTTTGTGAGCTGCTGGAGGGTGCGAGTGTGCAGCAGCCTGGCGACTCATCCGTGGGGTCACCCGAGTCTCAGCCACCCTGCGGAGGACAGAGGAGAAGAGCCGCGTCCCCGTCTGCTGGCCCCGATCGTGACTTTGGGCTCTGGCCATGGGGCACTGCTGTTGCTGGGAGCAGGGCATGAGACACTCTTGAGACAAAATTTTGGACTCTTTGTCTGCTGAGTGAGAGACCAGGATCTCAGGTCCAGTTAATGAAATACTTTTTTTTTTTTTTTTTAATAAGTATCCTTCCCTCACCCTGTTCAGTGGTTTTTTTTTTTCTTTTTTTTCTTGTGCCCTGTTCTGGCATTCAAAGAATGCAACGCTTTTTAGGGTAGCTTGGAAAGATTTTTAGCAAGAGTTGCCTGAAGGGAACATACTGCTTTTCCCAGGTTGGTTCTTCATTCCTTTGTCCTCAAGTCTAGTTTGTCCTCAAGTCTTTGGGGAACAGAAGGCTGAGCTGGCCCCTGTTGACTTGCATTTTTGAGACCCTGTTATAAAAGGGTGACAGTTGCTACATAGTTTTCAGAACACAATGAGAGAGAAAGGGCAATATCTTTCTTGAGCGTGCTGCCAACCAAGATGTAGTTTGTGTGCTCCAAAGAGTAAGATTTTAAAGACTTGGGGGAACAAGTCATAGTGTGGTATGTGCCAAAGTGGTTCTCAGTGTTTTTCCTTCTTTTGAGATATTTCTTGGACAATATTCTGTATTAAAGTGCCTTTAATGGACTGACTACCGCATACAATCCCACAGAAACTGCATGTGCTGTATTTTAGAGAAGTCTGCTGTGATAACCTGAGCAACGGTTTGGGAAGTCAAGGGGTATTTGTATAAAATTGCTCAATTTCTATCCATATGCTCAGTGTCCCGTTGTGGGACAAAAAAGCCTCCTATTAACTGCCTTTTATACCTGAGATTGTGGGTTGGGAGTTGAAGTCCATAAGAACTGGGCAGGATCACAGAAACACCTTGTCCCTTTGCTGCACTAGCCTGAAGGAACATCTCCCGGTGTGAAGGACTCGCAGAACCTGATACTAATTGTCCTTAAGCAGCAGCACAGGCCCTTCCTGGTGCTGTTTTGGCAGCTCTTAAGGATGGGCTTTGTGCTTCCAGCATGTGTTGTGACCTGTGCTTGTTGCTGTTATGATGATGTGCTCTGTCAGAGTAGCATCGCCTCCTGAGTCAACTGAGGTACCGAGGGCAAGAGTAAAAGCATTGGTGACCCCTGAGCTTTGGGACAGAGAGGGGATTTCCTGGCAGAGAAGAGTGGTTCTCCAGGGATGCTGCTCCCTGGGGCACAGAGCACAGCTGGGTGCCTGGAGGAACCCAGAAGCGATGCTGCTTAACCTCTTGGGAGGCTGCTGAGGTTTCTGGCATGGCCTGACTCCTCCATCCTTAGCCCTCCTGGCTGCATGGTGAATGCACCGTGACCCGCAGCCATGCAACAGTTTTGTGCACCTCACAGAGACAGAGATGACCTCTCTTCTGCTTCTTAGCTGCAGATTGGAGCAGAAGTATTGAAGTCCAGCACAATGGTCTGCTGTGGCCCTGTGAGGAGACCAGTGGGGCCTGGAGTGCAGCCAGAGAGGCTTCATTTGGCTTTCAAGTGTTCACAACTGAAAAAATAACAACCCTTTAATAGTCAGTTATTCTATTTCTGCAATCAGCTCTTTGTAGAGCATGGTCTCAGTCAGGAAAAGGCTAAAGATTGCTGCTGGATACTCTCCTTTTGCCCAGGCTGGATAAGCATACTCAGTGCTCAGTGGGTTGTGCTGGAGTGAGGATGCATCCTGCTTTTCGTGCAGACCTGCAGGCATTGTGCCATATAACTGCTCTGATGAACTCCATGTTTCTCATAGTGTTACTTTAAAAGTTATTCTGGTTTCCCCAGCCTTGAATAGATTTGCTTCAGCGTACTTGACTGCTGCTCTCTGTGCTCCCAGCTCTTCACTGAGGTCTGAATTGCTGGTTATTTAATCTCCCTTGATTATAACCTGATGGGCAGTAGGGCTCCCACTCCGGCTGTAATTAGGCTGCTTGGCTGCAGTGTGTGCTGTTTCTTGCCCTCCCAAATTGTTGTTTTGTGCTGATGCTTGCCCAGTCTAAGGGAACCTTCTCTAAAAGCTGCTGCTTGTTATCCTTCCTCATGGAGGTGGTCTGCGTGCTGCCCTTGGTTCTCCTCCTGAAAGGCACTTGAGAAAAATCTGCAACTCTAGATGGGCAGGGCGGGAGCTGTTGAGGTGGGAAGGCACCTCTGGAGGCTGGCTAGTCCAGCCTTCCTGCTCAAAGCAGGATCAGCTCGGTGGGTTCAGTGCTGAATAGCTCCAAGCATAGAGACTCTGCAACCCCTTCTGGGTGTTCAGTCACACTTGTGTAGAGAATTCATTTAAAAAGGCAATTTTCTGTGCCTCAGCCTGTGCCCATTGCCTCTTGTCCTTCCCCTGGGCGTTGCTGGGAAGAGTCTGGCTGCATCTGCTTTACTCCCCCCACCAGGTATTTGTTTATGAAGGCATATTCTCTTGTTTTCTTTCCCATCTCTTATTTTCCTTTGCCACCTGACGGGCATGCGCAGTCCTGCTGGGCCCTGGAACTGCCCCTTCCTTGGGAGGCTGATAGTCTGCATAAAGAGCATTTGGCATAAAATAGATGCGGTTCCACACCCTCAACTTTCACCCATTTGAAAGGCTCGTTATCATATTAACTTTTTCTTTTCCGCTAATGTTATTCTGATGGCTGTCTGAAGTGAAATAATGGTTGCTTTTCCTGGAAACACGGGGCGTAAAGCATTGCAGTCTGGTTTTATATCCTGATGGTTTAGATCATTAAATTCTCAGGGCTTAAGCTCTTATTTCTTGTTTTTCAGTGCTTATAAGAGGATCTCCTGGGGCCCTATTGTACAGCCAAATACAAATAATACATTAATAAAACAGGATTGTGTATTTGTACTGCTGGCAGTCTGTAAGGATTACTTGTATATAACATTTTGCAGTATTAGGCCCTTAGTCATTTTGATCTGTCCCTTCTACCACTTTTTTTTTCAAGTGGCTTTTCTCTCTGCTCAGCCAACGCTTGAGAGATGTTGCCCTCTGGAAAGAGGTTTCTTCAGTCGCAATATTAATTTCTGATTTTTTTTTTCTACCTCTTTTCTGTATCCCTTTGGCAGTGTTTTAGTTTCTTTACCTGTTTCTTTCACCACTGGTCGTGATTAGTTAATACAGTTTGTGATAGTTCAGTTATTGAAGTGATGGATAATACACATGGACTGCGGTTATTACTTGTCAGTTAGTGCTGCCCTATGGGGCGAAAAGCCCTTTTAATGCGCTTGTAGCAGTTTGAGTTTTATGAAGTACTTGAACTTTAAAGTTAGACTTCTAAATTGATCTATGATGTATATTGGAGAGTATTAAAAGTGAAATTTAAACAGGAGAAAACCCCTCCCTTCATGCAGGTGTTCATTGCTGTAAGAACAAATGCTCATTGAAGCATTGTACTTAAGGTATGTTAGAAAATGTTGTGATAAAAGTAAACTGATAAGGTTTCATCCTCTCTGCAAAACTGTTCTTGCAGTATTGTGTTTACTCAGCTCTGCTAGCACTCCTCGTGCATTGAGCCTGTCGGCCTGAGCTTCGAACCATTTTTTGGTGGCATTTTGTGTTTAGTCCCTCTGCAGTATTTTTTTTCCCAGGAAAAGTGTTTGCATGCCTCAGCCCAGTTGCAAAGTGGGAGAGGCAACAAGCTGTTACAAGAACAAAGCACGGAGAGTGATTAAAAAAATGGGGTTTAGGGCCTAGAGGGGAAGAAGTGAGATAGTCCCAGCACTTGCAGGCACAGAGATGCTGGGCAGAAGGTGTCCCCACTCACCCTGGCTGGCAAGGTGACAAGTGACTGGACTTCAGACACCAGAGGAAAGGGGAGAGAGGGCTGGCAGACTGCTTGATGGTGGTCACTGCACATGGATGCCTTCTGCCAATGTAAGATTTTTTGCAAATGTTTGTATTTTTGCAAAATTTTTGCTGGTCCAGTTGGGTTTTGGTCATGTCTGTGTGCATGTCCCCTTGCTCTGAGCCGGAAGCAGCTGTTGGTGGCTATGTGCCAGCTCCCATGCCACAACCACCACCAGCTTTCATGCCGCAACCTCCCTTTGTATTAGTGGCAGCTGCTGGGAAGCAGGGCAGCTCTTCCAGTTGTGGTCAATAACTTGTGGCCTTCCCTGCACCTTCCCCATCTGCTCTGGCAGTTGCGGGGATGATTTGGGAAATGCCCAGGAGTGTATAAAAGAAGTCAATGAGTGCTGGAGGCTGTGCCTATGATCCCAGGAGGAGGCAGAGCTCCCTAAGGTCAGTCGAATGTTTCTGAACCCCAGGGGACCCCTGTCTTCTGTGTCGGCAGAGGATTGAGCCATATGTGTAAGAGCAAGCAAGAAACCTTCCTCCGTGCTGCCTCCTGGAGAGCTGTCCCGGGGACAGAAGTCCTGGTGATGGCTGTAAGTGCAGGGCTGAGGACTGGTGAATAAGAACCAAGTGTATATTTGTTTCTTCTTTAGTAATCACGTATGTTAATCTTTGCAATTTGATTTCATCCATTTTTAATAGAATGGACTTGGATTTTTTAAAAATATTGCTTCCACTATATTTTGGCAAGAAACATGATCTGCAGGCAGTCCCTTCCAGTGTGGTCTCCTATGGGGCGTAGATGTGTTTGGCACGTTCTTCTGCTGGCAGGGATGGAGGGGTGAACCAGTGTGACCCGCCAAAAATACAGAGTGGTCCTCTGAAGTCACAGCGTGGCACTCCCAGAATCATCTCCCTGCAATCAGTTGACTTCAATTTTTGCTGCTAAGATGCTATTCATTTTTTATTGCTGCGAGTGGTCTTTTCCAGCCTTTAGAAAATGTTTTTCATCCCTTTGGAAATCTCATAAAGGAATTGAACCTTGGGAGAACACTTGGCATTTTCTAAGCTTGCTCCAAGCAGTGTGGCAGTACTGTAAATGACACTTGTCACATGCGTGTCCTCCATGGTAGCAGATGCCCTCCTGAACTGCCAGCAATTCAGTTACCTAAAGATCTTGTCCTCGCTGCTCAGCAGAGGTGACGTGCAAAGCTCTAGTCGGTTCACTTCACACTTGGGCTAGGTATAAATATTTTTCATTAGTCTATAGGAGCTTTCCATACATCTATTGATATCATTCACTACCCTTAATTCCAGCACTTGAGACTAGCTTATACCTGGTCCAGTCTCCCGTTATCTGTATGTTGTGTTCAGGTTCCCCAAATAGCAAGTATCTGCTGTCTGAAGATCAAGTGGATTTTCTAAGACTTTCATCCCACAAACGGATTTCCTGTGTTTTATTTCCTCTGTGTTAAGGCTGAGATTTTATTTTCTTTTTTTTCCTGTTTTATATTCTCTGCTGCAGCAGAGTATTCAGCCAGCAGTGGCGATGCTGCTCGTGCTGGATTTAACAGGATGCGCTGTCCCACTCGCTGTGTGCTCATTGCCAAGCTATGTTTTCTACGCATGACAGACGCCCAGAAATCTGTTCTTAATTTTAGCACAAAACCATCCTGCCAAAAAAAAGACACCCCTAAAGGCTTCACTTCATGGTGGATCCCCCACTCCGATAATTTCACTGAGGACCCGACGTCCCAGTCTGAGGGCTGGGTCTGGATCAGCAGCCTTTGGTAGGGGCTGGTATTAAAAATATGATTCTTATTTACTGTTGCCTTGAAGCTGCCTGCATTTGTTTACCACTGTGAGCTGACCTTTGGGGAGATATTTCTCGATTAATTGGGTATCTAATCACTTCAGACAATTGACAGGCCTGTGTGTATTGGAGTTTTTCCTCTTGTTAGATATTTTCCCTCTGGTTTCTTCTTTCCCTGTTATATGGCAAATGATGCATTTATTTTTTTGTATTAGTTCTTTCATTGTTTTTCTCTTTAGTAATTAACTGTTGGTTTCATACTTGCCTGTTTGTCTCTTGGCCTGAACCTTTCATTTGAATGGATTTGAATTGAAATCCATTCAAATCATAAGAGTCTCTTGTTCTTAAATATATGCTTATATGTTATGGGTAAAGTAGAGGCCAGCTATTTTAATTCTCATAATATTTGGCCTGCCATAATAATTCTCTCAATTCTTTGAAGTTACTTTCCACAGACCTTTTTTAAAGGAAGCTGTACCTTTAATTATTTTTTTGAAGACACTGACTCCTTGTAGGTATTGAATCCTTGCTCTTGTTTACCCCCTGGAGAATTTTGCAGGTTTACCTACTGCTTTAGGTTCCCAAGACGACAGGCAACGGGCAGTGAGTGCGTTGGGACGCTTCTGCCCGCATTGGGTTTGCTTCTCTGTACATATGTACCCTAAAGACCTACCCCTGGCTCTGTTCAGATGTCAGTGGGAGGAAGAAGATGCCCCTGTTTTTATTTGTTTATCCTCTAGTTATTTGTCAGTAAATAATCTGGAATGTTTCCATAGCAAACTGGTGTAGAATTTTTTTTTCCCTCTTTGGAAAACAGAGAAATGTGTTTTAGGTAAGTGATGTTTGATTTTTATACAGAGGGCAAAATTCACTTAAGTGGCTCTTCAGAGGCTCTGAAGAAGTAAAACGTGGCCAGATTGGGGATTGGTCCTGGGAAGTATTGGTTTTATCTGGGGAGGGGTAATAACATGAACTTTTTAATAGCCTTGGACTGGAACTCAGGGTCCCAGGATCTGTCCCTGCTTTGCCCCTGGCCAGTGGATGCTGTCAGAGTATCGCAGTGGGAAACGGTCTGAGGTTTAGTGATGGAAAGTTCAGCTCGGTAGCAGATCTCCTTATTAGCTTATCCTTCTGGTTGAAAAATGTAATAAACTGAATAGTGTGCATGCTTCCCGTGCACATGCAACATGAAGTTCAGGTAACTTTGTGCCACGGGCATGTCATGGGTAATAGGTAAGGGAGAATCTCTTAACTCAACCTGAGTCTAAGCCTGGCTTTCTGGAGCAGGAGAATTTGATTCCAGCCCTTGCTGTGCTGTGAAGTCCCAGCCCTGGGATAGAGCCTGGCCCCAGCTGTGGAGTCTTGGGTTGCTGTGGATTTTTTACGGTGCTCTTTTGCTCTGGCTAAACTGGTGCTTTTGTCCATGTTTTACAGTCTACAGTGTGCCAAGGAAAGAAAAGGAGTTAATTCAAAAAACAATTTTGCTGGAAGATTGCTCTATAAATAAATTCCAGAGATAAATGAAATAAAACATTAGTGGAAGATGAAGGGAAGGAGAGGGGAAAGATGGAAACAAGTAGGTGTAAGCAGTGAGACTAGATTTGTTCCATGGCCAAGTGCGTATATTGATAGTAGAAGTCCTTTTGTCACCAGTAACTTCTTTGGTGAGCAGCCCTTAGAGGGAAAATCAGAGTAACTCCAAGGAAAGAATTTCTCAGAGTGCTGTCTGCCACTGTGCACAGAAGTAAGTCAGGTCTGGGCATCTTGGAGGGGCACCGGTGTGATGAGGAGCTGCGGTGCTCAGCAGCAGGATGGAGAGGACAGATCTGTGCAGGGATGCTGCCAGGCAGAAATCCAGCTGCCCTGCTGCAGGGGGTAATGAGGGGTGGATGCTGCTCTTGTAGTCGTTAGCACTGCAGCTACTGTGTTTGTTCCTAATGGTTTGCACCACACTTTTTATAAGGCTAGATCATAAGCGGGGTATTTTCAGTGTTTCCTGGTTGTGATTTTAATTGTCTCTTTGTGCTTCCAATAAAATGTTCTGCATAACTGATCACGGGAGAGCCTTTTGTCTACGATATTGTACCTAATGTGCTGGAAGAGTTCACAGACGGAGCAGACAATGGTCTGTCTATTTTTGTTCGTCCTGTCCAAAAGTCACCAATGCCAGATGATCCAGCTGGAGGAAATAAAATATCTGTATAGCAACTAATGGTGAGATTTTTATACCTGGGGAAGCAAATCAAAGAGAGATAAACTTCCTGATTATTTTCCCATTAAATTAAAGCTCCTGTAAAATCAAAGTGCCTGGGATATATAGAGGGAAGATAAGTCTTTGTACAGCAAAAGGTGGCTCAGCTCACAGGTGCTGCAAGCAGCTTTCTTGAAAGAACAAGTGACGTGGCCCCTGGTTTGGGTCTGGTTTGTTTCTCCCCTTGGGTTCTTCGAATAAATTAATGTTTTGGTTTGGTTTTTTTCCTGTTTAAAGCTCTGTGGAAGGCTGGAACATCCTCCTTGTGTCAGAATGTGTTCCTAATGTAATTTTTCCTTTATTTCAGCAACAGCGCACTGTTTATAGGCTGACACTAGTGAAAGCTTGGAATGTGGATGAACTCAAAGCCTATGCTGACCTGATATCTCTTGGTAAACCAGACTTCATCGAGGTTAAGGTGAGCTGGACAGAGCTATTTTATTTTTTCCATCAGTATTTTACTTTTTTCCTCCCCATTCCACCCTCCCCCCTGCCCTGGTCTTAAACTTACGTGAGTGATTGCAATTCTTCCAAAGATTTCAGTGATGCATAAGGAACTTATCTCTTGCCTTTAAAGTTGGCAGCCAGATTTCTAATATTTTGTGTGCATTTGGAGTAGTCTTCAGTGTTATGCAAGACCAGGTTTGTACCAGCCAGCATCAATTTCTGCCCAACAGAATCATAACCCTCTGCTCTTATTTGTATTTATCATGAGAGCAGAGACTGATAAATAGATATTCCTTCTTTTATGTCAACCATCATTTTAAACAAAATATTCTGGGACAAGCTGGTAGTTTGTGGTATTATTCTTCCCATCCTGGCCCTGAATTCTGCTGGGGGAAGGGGGTGATAATGTCTGGTTTACTGATGTGGTATTTGTCAGGCTGTGCAAAACGGGGGGAAATACTACCCTCTGGAACTGGAATAGCTACTAACAGAAGCATGTGAGAAACAGAAGGGAAGGAGGTGCATTATCTTGGGATTAATCTATTTAGTATATAGAGAATGTAGAAAAGGCACATTACAAAGTGTTCTGTAAAGACTCGCTATCAGCATTTTCATCCAGCAACTCCCCTGCAGACCAGCACATTTACCTCAGCTCTGTATTTTTGCAGCTCTATTACTTCTGGGCTTTCTTTCTGTCCTCTCTTCTCTTTTCTTTCTCTTTCATTTTTTAACCTTTATTTACTGCTGCTTTGAAGAAAAAACCTGGAGTTTGCTGCAATTTCCTTATGAAACAAAACCCAAAGGTTTTGATATTATCAGTATTGAGAGGTCTCTTTCTCTCTGAATGTGCTGCTGAAGTTGATAGCTTAATACAAAATAAGACTTTGAGTACAGTTTGGGGAAAAAGCCTCAGTTTTACAAAGTGTACCAGACTGTTTTCTATTCCTCAGGTAAAACCTAGCAGGAGGAGTGCTCCTATGCGGCCCTTCCCACCTTGCATCTCCTGACTCTTACTGCAGCCTGGTAGTGCAAGATCCTTTCTTCCAGTGTGCAAGGAAGGCAGAGATGAGTGTGCATGCCAGCGTGGAGTATGAGGCTCTCGGTGTACGTGCTGCTTAGACTGCTCTGTCACGTGTAGTGACTTTAATTAGTGAAATGAGTCAGGTGTAAGTTAATCAATGTTTCTGAGCGCAGATTCCCCTGGGTACTCTCCAGGGTGAACATCTGTCTCCTCCAAGGCAGAGGGCTGCTGTTCCCTTTGCCTGGGGAAAGACTCAGCCTTGCAGTCATGGTTTCCCAGCAGCGTGGAGCTCAGCTCTCCCAGTGGCTCTTCCCTGGCAAAATCATGCCTCATACTGCCAGGGAAATACGTGAGAAAAGAAGTGGTCATAGAGGTATTCCCAAGGTGGTTGTAAATGTACTCCTGGCACTTCCAGCTGGGACAGGCTCCTGCCCAGACTGCTTCAATCGAAAATGTCGTTGTTGCACTCCAAGTGCTTCAAAGTGCTTTTCAGATCTCAACCAGCGAGGACTTTCTCTGAGGAAGGGATATATGTTGAACACTTCTCCCTGTTTGCAGAAGTATGAACTGAGGCAGAGAGGGGCTGGGTGACATTCCCCAAAACCACGTAGCATGGTAGTGTAGCTGGGGGTTCAGCATCACTCGTGTACCTGCCAACACCAGCTGCAAAGGGGGTTCAAAGGGGTGCAGGACAAGGAAGGCAGAGGGATGTACCTGGCACCTGCTGGCCACATGATGTTGGGTGGGTTTGGGTCTTTTCATGGACTGATATGAGTGTAAGTTTGCAGTTTGGTGGTTTGTTTGGTTTTTTTTTTTTGAAAAAAGTGTATGCTGTTTATTGTTACTTAATTAAGGGATGCTTTGATCTAAATGCAGGTGGGATGCTTTGATCTAAATGTCACTTTTTCAGAAATATTCCAGCAGGTAAGTGAAGTTCTGCAAGTGCTGGAGGACAGAAGTGTCTAACAGGGTGCTGATCTTTGTCAGATCATGGTGTCTTCAAGCTAAGGGATGGAACATCTCTGCCTCAGTTTCTTCTTCCATGAATGGTTTAGCATTGTGCCTATACTAGGGCCATAAAAGCAGTCTGTGGTTGGCACGTAGAAAGTCTCTTGTCTTTCCAATCCCAAGAGCAGTAGTCAGGGACACGGGAAACTCGGGTTTAAGCCTTTGCAAAGGATGCAGCATCTCTCTCCCTTGCCTCTGCCAGTTGCTGTAGTTAGGCTGACAGCGATGGGGAAAGTCTTCCCTTCCCTGGTTACAGCTCTCATTACAAACCACAGTATGGTGCTTCACAACTTCATTGCGATCTGTAGACTCAAAGTCCAAAAAACATCTTCTATAGTTTGCTCTTTGTTTCCCGGCTAGTGGAGGAAGGACGACTTTCCAAAGCTCTCAAAACCACACAGCAAGTCTGACAGCAGCTAAGCGCCCCGCAAGACAGAAGCGAGCAGCTGAGTACAAGAAAACACACTAATTCCTTTTCAGCTTCAGCAGCGGAAATGAATTGTCAGGGCACTGCTCCACCTCGTTCACCAGCAGCGTCTGAAATAGTCTCCAGTTTTTTCCATTTAATTGAGCTTTTAAATAGAGCTGCGCTGTTCCATTGTCTTAATTTCAAAGACAGGAAAGCAGGGTCCATATACTTGATGCATGAAGCATGCTGTTGTGAGTAACATTGCTGGAGCACCCATTCGCAGCAGGAGCTGAACTGATGTTAATCGCTGCCTGAAACAAATGGTGCAACTCTGTGCTGGCACATTTGGGGTTTAAATGGCATTTCCATCCCTTTTAAAAGTCACAAAATGTTGTGATGGCTTCCCTGGAGCAGGGGATTTGCTTGACACTAGGTTGTGTTTAAATAGACCCCAAGTTAGATGAAACGTCTTGGTCACAGATTTTTGTATGAGATGTTTTTATGTGAGAGCAAGGTTGTGTGTTTTTGGTTTTTTTTTTTTTTTAAAAGTTGCCTTTCTTCCTTGCCTCTTTGGAGCAAGTGTAATGTTCTAAAAGGTGGGCACTTGGTGCTCTGCAGAGGGCAAGTAGCTCACGCTGAATATAGTATTAGCCCAGTCAGTGGCCTTATTTGTTTCGCATAGTTTCATCTGCCAGTTCCTGCTAAGCAGCAGCATTTCTAAAGTGCAGATGATTTGCCTTGGTAGGGAGGCGCAATGGCTTTCTCCTCTTGCTGCACTGTCTCTGTGACTTTGAAATGTGAGGGGATTACATGGTTTCTCACCTCAAGTGTGGAACCAATTTTTCCCTTTTCTGGGCCAGAAGGAGTAAGAGGTGTGTTTCGGAGTGGCTGATGAGCAACGAGTTGTGTTGCTGCAGGGTAGTGAGAGAGTCCAGCCAAGTACCAACAGGAGAGGCTGACGGAGGGAATGTCATCTTACAGACGGCTTCCTTACTTGGCTGTCCTTCTCTGAAGTGTCGATTGATTGCTCATGGAGTGGTGTGCCCCCACGCTGCTGGAGATGTTCGTGTTGCTGCTGTGCCTGCACTCAGACCCTTACCCTGTGGTCTGACCTAACTAAATTAGTAGGTTACCCTCCTTTGCATTCAGCTGTGCGCTCTGCAGACAGCTTGTTTTCATCTGATCATCTTTAATCCTGGCTTGCAAAGCTCTCATCCAATGCCCTACCCATGAGATCAGCCTTCTCTTACGGCAGGATCGCTGGTGCAGATGGCTGCTGCAGTGGTTTCAGAGGCATCTGAGCTGTGCTGTTGAGCAAACTGGAGCTGAGAATGCTTCAAGGTGCTTTGTTGCTTCTGCCTGTGCACCTGTGGGGTGAAGCAAAGAGCCATAGTTTCTGTCCCTGCCATGTTTGACTGCTCTGGAATAAAAGGTGAGCAGATCTTCTCAGCAAAGGAGAACGGTAGAAGAGGAGCTACCGTTTCTGGGAGTTTGCAGTTGGGCAGGCAAAGTGTACATAAGCAGAGTGATCACATGGATATAATCCTACAGCATTCAAAGTCATGCTTGATACAATAGCATGTAAAGTCAGGAGTTAAATTCTGACCCAAAGACAGACAGGTAGGGTGGAGGTGCGTTCAAATCTAGCACTCATTATTGCTGTTGGTATTCCCTTTTATGCACTCTATGTATTGATCTGCACTTAGACAAAAACTCCTGCCAGTGTGTAACTGGCCTTTAGTCCAGCCCCAGCAGTTGTGGTGTTACACAGTGTTTGTGACCTGGTCATTTTCCCCAAAAGACTTGATATTTTTGATTAAAAGTAATTTATTGTGTTCCTTTGAGAATGAAGCATATTGAAGAATCTATTTGGCATGTGGATGGGGCTTAGCTTTTTTTTTTTCCAAAACCCCAGTGTGATAGGTTAAAAAGGCAAAGACCAGGTCCTGCTCAAAGCAAATAAAAAAATATTACAAGATACTGCAAAGCATCTGATAGAAAGTGAGGCTCATCTCAGCGGGATTTCCTGGTTAAATACTTGAGGTAAATGACGTTCATTTAAAATGAATGTAGCTAATCCCCTGTTGCTCCAGAGAGGCTCATGGGGTGGAGTGGATAGAGATTTAGATTCTTGCAGGGCTTAATACTTGTTCTCATTTACAGGAGTATCTTACAGCAGTGTAACTCTGTGGGACCCTATTCTCTTATTTAAGCCAATAGAAATTAGCCTTGATTACCCTTGTGTAAAACCCAAGTAAAGGAAGAATCAGTCATGTGGTTATTAAATACGCATCAATCTTATTTATTGCCTTAGTCTCTTAATGCCATAATGTCACTGCCATAGTTGTACGAAGTTGATTGTTATATTTAAGATCTAGAACGTGCAACTCATCCTTTTGCAATGTTACTCTCTTTTTGTTTTAAAAGCCAGAGGCTTGTGTTGGCGTGCAGTATTTTACCTTCTTAAACCAAAGGGGCAAAAGGATTTTGAAGTGAAATGTAAGTGGGTCCTAAAGAACTCATTCAGCTATATGTGAGTGGAGTGTGCTGTAGGGTCACGTTAGTGCGAAGCCAGGTGAGTGCACAGAAACCCAGGATGGACTTTTGGTCATTGCAGACAGATCACGGAGCAGCTGGGCACACTTGTGTGTTTAATTGTGGCTGTGTCCACGCATCCTCTCTGCACTGTCAGTAGCTTTAAGGTTGTGCACGTGCAAGTGTGCATGTCAAGTGCTCAGCCTTGCAAACATGGCTTTGCATTTCAGAGCTGCTTTTGCAATGGTGAGGGAGCTCAGGTTGCTCTGGTCAGAGCCGCAAGTGGAACGACATCGCTGGGGAAGTGGTCTTTATTTGCTAAAGTGAAGCTTCATCTTGCAGCTCTCAATAGCAGCATGGCTTCCTGCCTGAGCAGAGCCTTGCTGCTTCTCTCCATCCATTTCAATTTAAGAAAGAAAAAAAAAAAAAAGCCTGCCTGGCTTGTCCTTTGTTCGAGGGCTGTTCATACCATGGTTCTGTCTGAGGGCAGGACTTGGGCAGAGCGGAGATGAGTGTTGTGGCACTGCACAGAATTTCCTCAAGCCTTTGTGAAATCAGTTTTCAGCTACTTGAAAGCACTTATCCCTGATGATTGTTCTGCAGCTCCGGCTTCAGCGCAGCACCCTTGTGCCGAGCTTGTGTTGGTGGATGGGCTCAGTGTCTGGCAGAACTAAGGATGATGTTCTGGGACTGCAGCTCCTGCTCTTGGCATCTGAAGCTTTGCTATGAAATTAAAATGACCAAGTAAATGTCTGGAAGGAAGGACCAGAGGGAAGTACCTGTCCCAGTCTGCTCAGTCTTGTCATATTAAACAGTAAAGATTACTTAAGTGCTTAAAATAATGAGGAAAATGAGCTCTGCTTTAATGAGCTTTTAATTGCATGCAGCAAGAGGCGATTGCCCCCACCTGTCAAAAAGCTGTATTCAGAGTCTTGCTGCCATTCCAGTCCGCATTTAGATGAAGAGAAGGTGAAGTTGAAATCTCCTGTCCTAGTACCTGCTATAAAATAAATCCAAACAATGTATAATTTCCATGCCTGGAAAAAAAAAAAACCACTGACCACTTGCTGTTCTCTCTAAACTACGAGCCGTGGGTCTAATAGCCTGCCTGCATTTCCCAAGGACAAGGCACGAGGCGTGGACGCTCCAAGGCCAGGTGGGCAGCGGCAGGGCTGCGCTGGGCTGCTCAGGGGGCTGCGCCGCCTCCCCATCGTGCTGCAGAGCCGCAGGGCAGGCGGGCACCCAGGGGCTCTGGCTCTGCTGGGTAAAGCCCCGTTGCCCTGGGCTGCCCCTGAGAGCTGCCTCCGGGTGGGCCCTGAGCAGCCCCTGCTGAAGGCTGCTTCTTTCTTTATTGGCATCTGTGGGTTTGAGGCAGGGACCCAGCTTGCTATTTCTGTTGATGCAGCTAAAGGTTACAAGTTACTAATAGATGTGTCTGAGGAGTTCGGCTTGACATCAGTGGGTTTTTTCATGCTGTGAGTACATAGTAAGGCTCTAACAAGTTTCATTGCAAACATAGCCGAGTGGTTAAATTTTGAATTTTCAAGTGACCCTGCCACACAGTTTCATGGAAAAGTCAGTCTTTCATCCAAACCTGTGTTAATACAAATACCTTTCTGAAACTGAGGAAGAATTTTTGCAGTCCAGCACTGGGCTTGGGTGCAAATCTAAGCCTGATGAAAATCCAAGCTAAAATGGATTGTTCTCATCTATTTTTTGTGTTTCAATAAAGGTTAGTATCCAAAGTAAGTGGGAAGCACAGGGCATGGAAATTGCATTAGGCTTGTGAGGCTTTTAGATATGACCAAGGAAAGCTGTAGAAAATAAAGAGCGTATGGAGGCTGGTTGTGTGCGATGGCCCAGTGCTGCTGTACTCCACTAACAGTCTGTAAATAGTAACTTTCTGTCTGCGGCTCTGAGTGCTTGCTTGCAGGAGAAGGGCTCGCACCACGTACTGTGTTTTGCAGCTGCAGAAACTGAGGCAGGGTAGGAGTGGGTCGAAGCAAAGCAGGTCACTGGCTAAAAATTCACATCCTGCCTTCCAGTCTAAGTCTTTCTACTCCTCCCACCTCCCTCTTTGCAATCTCTCTTTAACAAGGCATAAGGACCAGGGGGGTGAGTGATTTAACAGTGGCTGTTTCTCTCTCGATATCTATATGGCTCATTTTGAAGAGCTGGAATCAAAGGCTGTGACCAGCATTTCAGAGTTTAGCTTTTACAGGAGGAGCTCTTTGACTTCAAGGGAGTTGCTGAAGATTTATGGGCTGCTGTAGTACCGATCTGCATGTAGCCACGTGTGGTGCATCTGGAGAGCTGGTGTTAAATATTGGGGTTATGCTGCATAACTAACTATTTCCGTTCCTGCTTTTCAGATTTAACTGACACAAACTGATGTCCTTTGTTAAATCAACTTGAAAGCGATTATTAAAAACAACCAATGAGCCTGAACCCACTCCAGCGAGGAGCAGACGTGCATGAGAGCTTGTGTATATAATTTGGACAATGCTGATGCTCGGATCATAAGCATTTTTATTGCAGAGTGTGCAATCTATCAACATGTCATTTGGGGCTTTTTATATTTGTCTTGGGTCAGGGCTGCCCCAGTTTTTAAACAGTGGCTCTGTCGTTCAGCAGCTTGGCTGACACTTTGTTCTTCTGTTAATTCACACGAGCCTCAATTAAACAAATTTATAATTTGTGGGCTAGGAGTTAAGAAAATTCTCTTCTTTGGTAATTAAGTTGGGAAGCCTGCAGTTTCAGAGTTGAGAAACCAAGCACTGTCATATTTAGTTCTCCAGTAATCTTTTCTTCATAGCCCCATGGATTAAAATGATTGCTGGCTCTCGATCTCCGTCAAGGAGCCAGATCGCAGTGGAAGAAATGTGCTTCTCACTGCAGCGATAATCATCTTGGCACAAGGGGTTGCTTAAATACAGTTGTGCACGCTAGGCTCTGTTACAGCAGCGCAGAAATCCAGAGCATGCCCAGCGCAGTTGCTCTGGATTTGTACTGGCATAACCGAGAATAGCTGAGATGCTTTTCAAAAGGCTTCTGCATTTCAAGGTATTTGGCCAAAGCTATGTGGCATGATTAGGATGCTAAAAGCATCCTTATTAAAGACTAATTAAGAGGCAGCATCATTGATGTTGCTGCTGCAGGGAAGTTGGTGTAAGAGCTTAGGGTGTACAATAGAATGGTTTCCTCTTTTAATACTTGATGTCTTAATAACTGTCTCCGTGTATTACTGAAAAGTATAACATGACCGCCCTAATCGACTGTTCACATTTTTTAAGTGGTATCAGCACTGTTAATTAACTCAAATTTTAAGAAGTTGGGGAAGTTGAAAGCTGATGTGCTTTCACAACTTAGCGGTGTGCTGCTAAGCTGATTTTCATTGATTTGTGCTTGTGAATTAATCAGCCATCCGAGCACTTAGTTATTCCATTTGCTTCTGTGCTTTCTTTGCTTGTAAATGATCTCTCTGAAGTTTATTAAAAGAATGAGTCATGTTGTAGCTTCCTAAGAATTTTCTCCCTCTGTAGTCATACATTTTTCATGCTGCTCAAATCATAATCTGTATAATGAACGTGGGGAAAATATTGCTATATGGAGCTGCGTCTATACAGCTGAACTTTGGAGATACATATCCTATTATTTGCGTGGCTGGCTGCTCTAATATAAGAACGTTTAAAATCTTTTTCAGACTTTCAAAGCCAGGCTAAAAAATTAATGTACTTCTCTGTTTAGCACTCCCCCGGCTTGTCTGCAGTTGTGCATAGTCAACCTGCTTCCACGCTGGCTCTGAGTTATGGTGCGCAACTCTTAATATCCTTTGCTTGGGCAGATTAATAGAGGGAAGTCCCTCATAAATTTACCAGGGAGAAAGTAACTGCTTCCAAAACTTGTACAGTTTCTAATTAGTATGAGTCTGTTTCTTTTGTAGCCCTATTTAAGCACTGTGTGGTTCACCTTGCTCTAATTCTAAGTGTTTGCAAAGGATCTGTCTCTGTTTATTGCTGGACATGACATGTTCAACTTCAGTGTAGGTGAGTTAGGTCTTGGGAGTGCAGCATCAGCTGGGACCAGGTGCCATAAACATAGCGTGGATGCAAATGCCATTTAAAAGAAGTAGAAGTGCTCTTCACAGAGGAAAAACATGAGAATGCAAAACATAATCATCCATAAAATTGTGTGCGCTCTGTTTTAAAGATGGGTGCTTGATGGGATTTTGTGACTGGAATAAAATAGCCTAGCCAAAGAGCAAAGGTGATGATGAAATCACCTAGAGAGGTACAGAGGAGTTGGGCTTTTGTCTAGAAGAAAAGCAGTTTCTTGTGTGAGCTTGCCCTTTTGGGTGCTGGTGGGTTTGTGACCTGTCTTGTGATACCACCAGTTAAACCAGTTGGATAAGCGTTTAATGGATTTTATCTGGAAAGAAAGAAATAAGCAAAAATACATCTCAGCAAGCCACATACTAATTTATGCAAATTTTACTAACTTAAAGATGGAGCAAGGCAGTAGTGAATTTGTGGTCATGGCTAAGACAATGTCAGTAATTCAGGAGGTTCAAGTGATCAAATCGCCAAATTAAGAGCAGCTGATCTCAAAATGACGAGGGTGAAGTTGGGTGGACGGGGGTGTAGGAGAACTTGAGGGGTTGTGTTTGGTGACCAGTGCTTGTTGCAGGGCATGGAGCTGGCTGCTGTAGGGGGTGGGTATTGCAGTGACCCAGAGTCCCTCAGCTTCTGATGTAAGTAAGTCACCCAAACCAGCAGCGCTTGTGTCTTGGCTTTGTGTAGGGCACAGCAGGAACACGTGTCCTGCCCCAACACACTCTCCTTCAGTCTGTTTGCTGTATCGGGTGGTTGGGAAAGGAGCTGGAGCAAGAACCCAATATCTCTGCTGATTTAATACAATTAAGTCAGCAGTGAAGGTGTCTTTTGAACAATGCCACTTCTAAATTAGCAGCTAGTTTTGAGCGTGCTTCCAGAAAATGATCAGAAAAGTTATTTCCTCAAAGACTTGTGCTCCTGACTGTTCACACTAGCGAGCTACAGAGCTCTGCAGACCGATGTGTGGTGGGGAACTTCTCTCCATGCTCTGCCCAAGGGATGCTTGTAGTGCTTGTCACATCAGATTGCATGTGCTGGGTACTTCCCACCCCGTGGATTAGCTTTTTTTTGAGTGCAGATACAATGTGCCAGCACTGTGTGACCTTTAATTCTGCCAAATCAGGGGAAATCAGGAGCGATGGGGGCTTTGGGGGGGGCGTGAGCGATGGTGCTGGCCTTTTGGCTGGCAAACGGCATCGGGTGGGAGATCCACAGTCAGTGCAAATCAATCTTATAAAAAAATCCCTTGGTGTTTCCTGTGGACGTTCGCTCTCAGGCGACTACTTCAGCTCTCAGCATTTCACAAAGCAGCACGGACTCTTTGTGGAGTGGTAGGATTATAGAGATTCCTCAATTGTTCTGGTGGCCTTTGACCAAAACAACACAAGCTGCTTTTTAATGTCATCAAGTCAATTCTACTCATCAGTAAACAATAAGAGTTTCTCTACAGCAGCAACTCAAGCCTGGATTTTCACCCTCCCTCTGCGTGTGCGGGAGGTGCAGGCAGAGATGGACTATTTTCGAAACAGTTCTCAGTATTTACTGAATTAATTTAAGCAAAAGATAGTAAGAATGAGATGAGCTGGAGGGATTTTTTACAAATGCCTTTATATTTTTGGGTGTCTGCTTGTGTACTCAGCCCTGAAAAATAATCTGTGTGTTTACTGACTCTGTTTGCACTGGCTTTACTGTGCCAGTGTTATTTCTGTATCTAGCTCATGACCCTCGATATCCAAGGGGGATATTGAGCAGTTTGGACAAGTGCCCCCAATCTCTCTTTTTTTTCTTTTTTTTTTTTTTTAACAAGGGTCTGGAGCACTGAATGCCCTGCATTCGCTGTAGCTGCCTTCTCCTGTAGGTGAGGTCTGGGGGAAAAAGCTCAATATCTTCCTTAAAATGCTACCACCCCTCCCCCAGGCACTTGGTGAGCAGCCTGCAGACCTCCATGTGGACAGAGCTGCTGATACCAAGCCAGAGAATTAAAGAATAGTCTTGGACACCGGTGATTTGTGTTTCTTCAACTAGATTGAGGAGGTTGAGCAGAGTTCTCCACCTGGTTTCTAGAAGAACTTAGCCACGTGAAGCTTCATATTCATCCTTTCATGTCAGCGTTGAGGGTCTTGAATGGAACCTTGAATCACTGGAGGTAGCAGCAGAGCCAGCAGCAAACCAGCTCGCATGGTCTGCGCCGTGGTTGCCTCTAACAGCGAGCTCGTTGCTGAGCGACTGGGTACTTCTGTATCCCAAGGAGTGAATGAACAACAAAGAGCAGCACCTTCCTCTAGCCTTGAAATTTTCTTAGTTTTGTAAGTCTTTTCTTAACTGGAAGTTGGAGGAGCAGTGCTGTCGTGGAGAGGAGCAGACCAGAGACGAAGCAGGCTGGATTAGGAAGATGAGGTTTCAGCAGTGCCATGATGCTGTCCAGGGCGGCCGTCCTTCCTCCCCCACAGTTTCCCCCATGGCCCCGTGCAAATCTCTGTCTACCTTTTTGCCAGGCTGTAAAAAGAGGGTAAGAGCATGTCCCTCCCAGAGGTGTTGACTTGCTGGCTTCGTTAAGGATCGTTAGGTGCTTGGCTACTGCAGAAAAACAGCTTACATGAGCAGAGGGGCAGAAGCAAAGTCCTGTTTTTTTCTGGGGGAACTCTGTTTTTGCCCCTAATGAAGATGCTTTCATCCCCATGGAGTTGCTTCTGGTTTAGCAAAGGTCTTCGAGAAGGTAATGGGTGATGTTGCACTAGACCATGCAGATTCACCATTCCTCCACCTTTAAAGCCCAATTCCATCCCTCTGGTTTGAACGTAAAATTAGGTTCTTTTGAAGACATCTTCTGAATTGAGGTCTTCTGAAGACATCCTCTGCTTTGTTCCACTTTTGCAGTATTTAATTTTTTTAGTGATTTTGCTCTTTGTGCTCTCAAGAATCACACGCTTTGTGCAGGCACAGAAGAGAAGGATGTTTTGCACACTTGCAGCTATTCTCCCCCCCCCCCCTTTTTTTTTTTTTTTTTTTAAGGAAAGGCATTTAAAAGAAATCTGTTTCTCTGGGCTCAAGTTGCTGTACCCTGCCAGCATCTGCATCTATACCTTTCTCCTAATGAGCCACACCTCTGCCAGTGTTCGGTCTGGGCACTGCTGCCCAGTGGGACTCATTCTGACCCATCTGCACATGGATGTGTAATGCTTTACAAATGCCCATTTCTTACACCAAAACTGGGAGTGTCTTCATTTTTCTATAAAATGACCAGTAGTTGGGAAGAACCTTGAGATCTCAAGATACAAACAATCATGTGAATAAAACTGTTTTACTCAATCTCCAATATACATATTCATAGAGCCCCAGGTTATGGTTACCTGGGTCTCATTGCATGAGCACCACAGGGAAGACAGAAAATGGGTTTCAGAGTGCAGGGACTGTCTTTTCACCTTGGTTGCTGACATGGTCTTGATCTGGGGCAGTTATAGCAATTGTCTACAGCTAAAATAGGCGGGTTTAATTCTCTTGTAATTAAATTGAACAGCTGGAAGCAGGGAGAGCCAGCAATGTACAGCTGGGGGAGCTTCCCTGGGCACAGGTAGGGAGGAGGGCAAGTAGGATGGTTATACAAGGGACTGGAACAAGATTTGTATGGATACTAGAGGACAGTGGCAGAAATCACAGCCTTGGCTTGGAAGAGGAGAGGTCCTTACCTCTGTGGCGCATAGGACAGTTATCTCGAAGTGTCACACGCGCTTGTTGCATTGGTTGTTTGCAAGACTTTCTTCCAGGCATGTCATGTTTGAAAACCAAGGGATCTTCAAGTAGGTCCCTTGGTAGCTCAGGAGCACGGGCATCCTCTATTTGAATGCTTTTAAAGCTACTTTCCAGGATAAAGACTAACCTGTGTTTTAGTGCTGGGGAAGCCTGGGCACACAGTGGTTTGGTGATGTGTCACTGAAGGCAAGACCGATTTTTGATGCCGTCTCCGAATTTGTTACCTTTCCATAAGATACAGTGCGAAGAAGGGGCAAAACAGACCATTTTCAGGGTTTGCTGTGGCCAATGTGACGGCATTGCCCTGAGCTTGTGAAGGGTCAAGCTGACAGTGACGGTTTCCATGTTTCTTCCCAGGGCGTGACATACTGCGGTGAAAGCTCGGCCAGCAACCTCACCATGGCTAACGTCCCCTGGCACGAGGAGGTGGTGCGCTTCGCCCGGGAGCTGGCTGACCTCACCCCTGACTATGAAACTGCGTGTGAGCACGAACACTCGAACTGCCTCCTGATAGCTCACAAGAAGGTGAGACTGAGCCAGGGCGTGAGACCGGGCACTGTATCTCCTCCTCGGAATTGTTGCACAATTGCCTTGTTCCAACACATTTTGTCTCTAGAGTTAGCTGGATGCTTCTTGAGGAAAAAAAATGCGTAGCATGTATTGCAGAGAGAGCTGCAGAATAGTTACTGAAGCCGCTGCAGGTTGCAGCCGGTCGTGATAACTTGCAGCACTACCACAGCAATCCAGGCAAGAAGCATTTAATGGCTCCAGGAGGAGTTCAGTGCAGTATCTCTTGTGCTTTGTCACAATCGCTGCTTTGCATTTTGAGAAAGGCAAGAACAAGTCTTGTTGAGGTGGGTCAGCTGGTTTTGTCTCGTTTCTGTTTTTTCATGATGGTTTTCAGTGGTATATACAGCTCGGTAAGGAATTTACACCAGAATAGGCTAGGGTTGTGCTTTTCCTCTTCTGGATCTTTGTGATACCTACCAAAATTGTAGACCTCCTTCCTTTCAACCAGAGTTGAAATAATGTAGTTTTCTTCCTTTAGAGAAGTAACTTTGGCAAAAGAGATCGATATGTGGTTGTTAACAGAGGATGCTTTCCTTTTGCACTGGAGCTGCCTTTCTGCAAAACTGTTTTGCAGGACAAATGAAGCAGCTAGAACAATTATATACGCATTCTCCACCCTAACGATGGGGAAGAGGTAGTGGTGCTGCCTTCTGATACCAGTCCAGCATCCCTTTACACTACTGGAGTGCTTTGCAGGGCAAGCATGTCTCAGCAGCCTGGGTGTGTGTAAAATGTTTTGTTTCAAACTTGGGTTTCTTCATAAATACCATCAGCACAATTTGAAATACAAGTGAAATGCAAAAAAAAAAGTTTTAAAGGATGCAGGATATGAAAAATATCAAGTACAATTTAGCTTTCTGAGCTTCAGAAAAGCTTAATAGAAAGATAATAGAAATGTATAATAATGTGCTAGCTAGGCAACTGATGGAGCAGCTACTTATTATGTTAATTGTGATGATTTTGCTCTTTGCATATTCTTCGCCTGTGTTTGCTGAAGTCTCACGAGCGCTCTCGTGTCCCTCACTAAAGTGGGAGCTGGTTTTGGTGAGTGGTGATGTAGGGCTTTCCACGTGAGGTGATTCGCGGTACACACAGGGAATAACTGGTTAAAATCACCGCTTGCAAAATCTGAAATATTTTAAATCCATGTTTGAAAATTATTAGAATCTCATTGTTGAAAACTTCTACACAGTGACAAAACTGTTGCTTTCTCTTGCAATTTGCAGTTTTACAGGAACAGCTGTAAAGGAGCAGAGAAAAACAGCATAGCTGGCACTATTTTTGCTTTAACTTACCTTAAAGTTGCTTTATTTACAGTCTCTGCCTTGGTTGTTGCCACTGGCAACTGTGCCTAAGCAAATCCTTGAATGAAAAATATTCTTTTCCATTCTAAGGTGAAGGGCCCAGGGAAAGAAAGGAAACAGATTGTCACCTAACTTATTGATGCATAATTTAAGTAACATGGTTAGTAACAAGAATGGATTGATACTGGCCCAGGAGGAATTCAACAGCTGCTTTGCTTTCCAAAGCCATTAGGAGAGGGCGTCTTTTGGAAACAATCTATATTCGGTACTAAAATAACTAATAAAAAATAAATTTATTTCTATTATGTTTAATTCTGAATTTCAGGCTCCAATGGAGAATAAAATTTGTCAGTGTATATTATTTGCAGAAAACCTCTACTCTGGGAACAATCAAACTGTACTGAGTAATTGCAAAATCAAAGGTTTCTTTAAAAAGTTAAGGAGTTGCAGGAAGACGGTAATAAAAATCATTAGGAACTGTGATTTATTTCACTGTGTTCTTCTAGGTCTGAGTTTTGAAGTGTTCAAACAATGCTCATATTAATAATGCCAATTTAAACGCCATTTTAAACGCCAATATTGAAATGCCAGCCTGTGTGAAAGAGTCTGAAGCGTCAGAGAAATAATGCGTCTTGCTTGCTTGCAGCCTCTGCTCCTTGATTTATGGAGAATCATTGATAGGCACCTTGATGAATAATAGTTTAGGACTTAGGCTCTGAAGTCTCTTAAGGCCAGGGATTTAGGTAGAAAAAGGGATTTTAGGTAGAGGAAACTGCAGTTTGTATGTCTGGTGTTATTTTATTTTCTCGGGAAGTCAAGAGGCAATACAGAGATAGGAGCTGTTGCATTTTGGGGGTACTTCAGCGTCTTAGAAATCTACCATAAGGCTTCCAAGTCTCTTCCCACACACATGTCCACCCCCCTCTTTTTTCCGTGTTGACCAGAAGTGGGTTCCTGGTGTCTGAGCGTCTCTGTGCAGTTACAGGTGAGCTGCTTGTGAAAGCCTTCAGGACTCGGTGAGTCTTGGGAAGCGAGATGTCCCACTTAACCGTGGAGAGCTTTGGATTTGGCACTCCTGCACTGTCCCAGGAGAGCTTAAAAAGTCTCATATACAGCAAAATGTTTGTTTTCCAGTTACCCTTCATAGAGCCCTAAAAAATAACACAGAGAATGCCTGCACCCCACTCACCGTGACCTGAAAAACCATTGGTTACTGGTATTTCCACTTTTTTTGGGCCAACTGGGTATCAGCTTCTTAAGCTGAAGGACAAGTGAGGACAGATAGGGCTGAGTGCAGCCCTCCCTTGGCTTGATCTGGGTTCCCATGGGTGGGAGAGCTCCTCTTCCCTCTCTTCTCTGCATCCTCCTCCCAGCTTTCTACTCCCCCCGGATGCTGGTTTCCGTCTCTCCTTGAGAGGTGCCTTTGATTCTTTTCTGTAGCAATAGTGCTAAATTCTCGAGTAATTATATTTGCTTTGTAGCAAATCCTATAGACACCATGGTACAAAAAAATCGAATTTATTACAGCACTTTTGAACTAATTGGCTGAGATATTGAGTCAGAGGCAACTTTATAATTTAACAGTTAATTCAAGTAACCTTTTCCAGAGAGAGACCTTAGGCAACTGCTTTTCCTGGGTTGTAACAATAAATATATCCTTGAGACGACCATAAGAAGTGCCAAAGAAGGAGGAATGTGCTGCAGCTGCCTTGCAGAAAAGATTTTTTTGAACGAAAGTTAGCATCTTGGTAACTTCTAGAATAAACCCCTCTGCCCCGCTTTGTTGAATTGGCTTTACGCATGTGTTTACCACCCGCTCCATTGTGTCGAAATGCTTCCCTGCCAATTATCCCCTATTATGTTCATTTACATATCTACCTTGCTTTTGCAAGTGGGTTGTTTTCCAGCCACGTTCTCCCTGTTGCTTTACAGCTGTAAGTTTCTCATTAGTGCAGTTTGTATCGTGTCCTGCTGCTCGGTCTGGTCCTTAAGTAAGTCTGCTAGTATGTGTGAGCATCCCTGCCTCTTCCCTGTGAGGCTGGGATTGATTTCCGTGTCAATTAGCCATGCATAGCACAGGGAGTGGTCCTGAAATCCTGTTGCTTTTTGGTCTCTTTGGAGGTCTCAGTTAACAGGGTGAAATGAATGGCTGGTGGGCTCAGAAAAGTGGCTGCCATCATCCTTTTTTTGCCTTAATAAATGGATACGCCTGACCTCCATAAGCAGATCCTAGTCCATACCCTGGATCCAGATGTTGCCTCGTGGTGCAGGTGCAGTCCTGTGCCCCGGACCTCCCTTGTCTCACCAGTTGGATTATTTCCCTGGTGGATGTGGTCTGGGTTAGCGTGGCGTTCTCCAGCGTGGCAGGGTGAGCCTGGCATCCACAAAATGACCCAAGGCAGATGCTTTTAGGAAGATCCCTGTAATCATTTCATTCCCCATAACCAAAACGCAGTGCTGAGGGTACACAGGGTACCTCCAAGGCAGGTGTCATGGGTAGTTTGAACTGAAATGAGTTGGGGGGAGATAGTAGCCTGGCCAAAGGTGCTCATCTCTCTCCATCAACCAAGAAATCTTCCCAGCAAAGAGGGAATTGACCTTTTCCTTCCCACTAGGTTTTTCCTTCCCACAGCACTACCCACGTCTACTGTGGGGGCTCGGATGGGATGCGAAGGCTTCACGTGCGTCCTGGCTGTGCTTGCAGAAGGCTTGAGAGGTTGGGTGAAAGGCGTTGAAGTTGTTCCATGCTGAGCATTTCATCTATATTTAGGGAGGAAAAGGAAGCACTTAACTACCAGCTGCAGATTGACTAACAAGGGTTATATTAGAGAAAAATAGTCCATCACACTTTATTTCCTTCCTGCCTTGCAAATAATTTGGGGAGTGTAAGCTGTCCTTGTGATCCAGCATCCCAGATCCAGAATTTGGATCATGTTCTCTGCCTGCTCGCCCATCACTTAGCCCATACGTGTGACAGCATTACAGTGCAAGGGGAAAAACGAACTTGGGTTGCTGCTTTGTGTCAGAAGGTCACCAAATAGGTGCAACATCCCCGTGTCTGCAGCAGAGGCAGGGGATGGGGCTACTCTCCAGCTGGGGACAAGGTGTCTCAGTAGCTAAAGAACAGCCTTAGTGCAGGCGTGGGTACGAAATGTTATGTTTCCTAAGGGTTTCTTTCTTTCTGTTGTCTCCTTCCAAATAGGAAGGTGGCTCTGCTGTGCTTGATCTGTTAGTTATTAAAAGAAGATCACAGTTGTGCTAAAGTAATCCTGTTTTCATCCATTGGAATTAAAACTGTCTGGATGTAGCCCTGGCTTAATTGGCAGATGAGATGTTCTGCTCTGCAGTGGGTAGGGATTAAAAAAAAAAAATCTGCAATAATGAATCTTTTCTTTAGAATAACTCACGCAAGATTAGATGTAATAAGTAGAAGGGAACGAGTTGCAGAGGAATGGTCCCACGGGCGTAGAGCTGTACAGTGCTGGGGAGGGACGGTGCTTGCCCAGCAGCGCACAGGCCGGGTCGGCGTTGGTTCAGTGTCCGCCTCTTTGTTTCACTCTCTTGGAAAACACAATAGCGAATCCCATTTCCAGGCATTCTGGTTGCCAGCTTTGGAAGGTGTTTCATCTACTTCAACGTGTCTGATTGCTAATGAGCACTTAAGTCACCGAACGTATAACTGCAAGGCTACTTTTTGTTTCCATCTAAAATTGATGGAAACTTGGTACTGTTAACTGTTCATTGATACTGTCTGCAAAGTTGCTGAGGGGTTTAAAGCTCAGTTATTCCCAGGGCTTGGTGTCACTGTGCAGATTTTCGTTTAGCCCCACAGACATGGGATGTAGTGAGACTGTTACCTCTGCGTGCCTGGTGTCCTGTTGAATTGGTTATTACCTTCTCTTGCACACGTTTGTAACTTAATAACCAGCTTAATCCTAATTTCTTCCCCCTAAAGCCTGAGGTTGCAACTGGTAATCAAAAAGAAAAGGTTTTTTAGGTTTTTAATAAGCAATATGACCCTGTTAAGATTATTTCTTCTTTTCCTGAGTGACTCCAGTTCAGTCACTTTCACTGTCAAACAAAGGGAGCCTTAAACAATTGTGAACCTTAATTAGGTGAGAAACTGTGTGTAATAATGAATATATTTGTTTGACTTGGAGAGCTTCATACTGGCAGGTGGCGAAAATAGTCATAGCAGTTGCATAATGTAAATGCTTTGCACTCCCAGTATATATGATCTGTTTAATAATACCCTGTGTGAAAGTGTAAAAGCTGTTTTGTTTATTGCAATGATGGGCTGTCTTCAGATTTAAATTAAGGAGCTCAGGATTGGAGCCATCAAGATCATTTTTCCAACTGCCTTTTTGATGTCGTGCCCAGAGAAGTGGCTGATGGTAGAGACCAGTGACAGAAAACCAGTAGCTGAAAGCTGCTGCATTGCAAATCTGGAGCAGTAACTAATTCCCAAGTAACACATTTGACGTGGCATTACCCTCTACTCAGACATCTCCTATTTCAGATACCAGTGGCCTTACATGCTTCTAAGCCAAGCGACCTTGGGAAGTGGTGTGGGAAGATGGGATTTTATGTTTCAGAAGGGGAATCGTAAAGGTCGACTGGCAAGTCAGCCACGGTGAGAGCGGGATGAACCTGCCTGTCCCGACTTCGCGCACGGCCTCGGCTGCTGCAGTATTTAAATTTCCGCAGCCTGCAAGAGCCCAGCTGCACAGTCTAGACAGTTCATGAGACTTCTGTCTGTCCATTATAGGAAATCCAGATGTGTATGTTACCCCACCAAATGTGTAGATGTGGTTCACAGAGCGATTCTCTGCAAGCTTTGTGCTGTTTCTTTAGGACGGCTATGCTGCAGCAGACCTGGGGTCTCTAAGTGTCCCCTGGTCTCTTTGGTGACAATGAAAATGTAAGAGGAAATAAAGGGGATGATGAGTGTTAACTCTTGCCCTGCCACGTGGCCACTTGTGGCCAGCGTATAAAGTAGCTGGGTCAGATTTATGTTTGTATTCATATATTCACGTATACATATGTGAATATTCACGTATATCACTGCAGACTGATGAAACTTGCAGTGTTTTGATGTTGCTGAGTTGTTCCAGCTGCTGCCAGGGGTTCTAAGGAGAGGAGCATTTCTACTACAGACTGTTTTTTCCCCCTCAAAGTACTCTTAATACAAGCCCTGTAGCATGCCCGTGTGGGACGAGTGGTCTTCAGTGTCGCTGTGGGCTGTGAGCATACCTGACCTGAGATACACAGTCTGCACAGCTGGCAGGAGGCTGCACGGATACTTGCAAACAAGTTTTTGAGTTTCAGGACCATCGATATGTAAGCATGGAATTAAAAATAAATAAATCTGCTTAAGACCTGTGCACAAAGCCGCACTCCATCTCCCCAGAACAATGCTTTTCCTTAATAGCAAAAGTATTTAAGCTCAGCAAAGAAAGTATTTCAAGGAAAGCCACTCAAAAACAGACTGAGGATATCCTGCCTGCTTCTCCAAAGATAATTCAAAGATAAGTTTTCTTCTCAGGAAAGAATATGAATGGAGTGTAGTGGGTTTTTTTTTTAAATCCCCAGTGTGTTTAAATGCTCGGGCAGTGCAGGGACTGTAATGTTTGCAGGCTCTGAATACATTACTTCCTTTAAAAAAAAAAGTCTTTGTGCATGAAGTGATGTTGGGGTTTTGTTGTTGTTTGTTTGTTTGGAAAGCAACCCCCTGGCTGCAACACCGAATGCGTCTTGCAGCCCTGGGTCGCCAAAGCCACGGGCAGCAGCGTTGCCGTTGGTGCTTGGGGGCTGGTTTGTGGGTGGCAGCCGGGAAGGGGCTGTGCAGAGGGTGCTGGATCCAGCCACTCCGTGGGGAGCACCCTGGAGCACCCTGGCAGCATAGAGCCCCTGCGTGAGCTGTCAGCTTGTGTTGCTTGGCTGGGATTTTAACACTCAGGCAGGGAGAAGACTTAATCACTTCTGAATGTCTAAGAGCAGAGCTGGCAGCTGGGCTTAGTTTGTTTTTCAGGGTGGGACATAAAAAGTGTGGACCGGGAAGCATTGGACCTGCTGGCCTTATAAAAGCTGAGTTGCTGAGACTTGCTTTTGAAAAATGCTTCTTTAATGTCCCATGCTATGTGCAAACCAAAATAAGTGTCGACTGAAACATTTGGCAAGGCCAGGTTTTAAAATGCTGGAAATCACAACTAGAAAAGCCATCAGAGGAGCAGTGGGCTCTCCCTGCCCTCCTGTGTGATGCTACACGAGTTTCTGTGCCTCCCTGCAACTGAAGCATGTGCTGTTTTCCCTGCTTACCACTGATTTTTTTTTTTTTGTATGTGGTCTTTAAAACTAAGCATAAAACTGCTGTATTTAACCATTAAATCCTGTGCATCTGCCTGGGGAAGAATCAATTTGTTGGACTACTAAATCTTCGTGTCCTCAAGTAGTTAAAGAGTAGCTGTTGCAAGACCCAAAGCTCTGCTTTCTCTTCCCAGTCTTCCCTCTGATCCTTGGGGATGCTGCATTGCAGCACAACTCATTGGAGAAAGGTTTCCCATGGGTCCTCTCCCCATCAGGGATGGACTCTGTCCTTCCAGCCCAGGGTTTGCTCTGCAAGGATGAGGTCTGCAAGGAGCTGCAGCAGGCTTTGCGCCACTGCTCTGCTTTATTCGCTTATGTAGCCCATACTATTTAGTCCTTTCCTGAAAATACATTAATTTTTTATTTTAGAGAAAGACCAGAGTGAATGGATGAAGAGAAGCCGCCTCGTTTCAGTGTGTTTTTCTCTGAAGAAAATATAACATTATCCTTGTTAGGACAAACTAATTGATTTTTGGCTGACTTCCATTTTTCAGTGTTAGTGTTTCATGTGTCACCATCTCTGCCTCTCTTCTATATTTTATCCGTTCGTATAAACCCTGTGTTTATTTCTTGGCAATTATGCATGTCTGGGGGAATGTAGTAAATTGTACTACTATATTGTCCTCAATATATGCATATGTTTTTACCCCCAAAAATTGCTTATGCAAATATGTTGATAAGAAAAGAAATACATAGTGTGGCTCTTCTTCATGAATGTTGATGGGTTTCTGTAGCGAGAAGCTTCTCTGTCTGCAGTTGGAGAAGCTGTAAACCTAACTGCAAAAGGTAATTTCAAGACATTTCCTGTTCATATCCACTCTTCTGAGTTATAAGAGAAAAGGGAGGTGTTAGCCACACTCTGTTGATGCTCCCAGGTAACTTGGTTCTCCATTTTAGTCCTGCCTCCTGATAGTCTTTGCAGTGTATAGTTAGTTTTGCTATAGACTGTTTGAGGGACTGGCCACGTCCATGGACAACACAGCCCCAGGTAGCTCCATCCTTTTGCACCATTGCCCTGTGGCTCCCCTGGGTCCAGCCATGCCGTTCCTGGCAGAGTTGCGTAACCCCGTGACAAAAGTCCCCGGTGGTGATCCAGCATCACACTTAGATCTGCTTTTCTGGTCTTTAAGACCATTATGAGTTTCCCCTCATTTCCTTTGCCTCTTGTTTTCCCAGCATTAATGCCTGCTCGGGGCAGTGCTCCTTGCCCTGGCTGTAGGATCTGCAAAAATCAGACAGGTTTTGTATTGCTGTGCACTGGTGCCATGCCTGTAGGGAGCGATCAGTTGTGGGACCATGGGGACTGGAGCTTGGGGACCAGAGCTCGGGGACCCTGGGAGCACAAGCTCTGAGGGGAAGGTGTGCACTGGCTCCCGTGTCATCTTGCTGCTCAAGCAAAGCCCTTGGGGAGGGTGAGTTTGCCTTTCCAGACAACACAGCCTGGCTTGAGAGCCAGCTGAAGTAGCTTTATTACTTTTTTTTATGATGCTAGCTTAAAAAAAAAAAAAAAAGGAAGGGTTTCAGCCATTTGTCTTTTGTCGATGTATTTATCACCTTAAAAGACTTAACCAGGTAGTGAAAAATTCAATAAAATACCTGACCGCATTAGTCTGAAATAACACCGATGTTTAGCATTGGCTCGCCTGTTATATGGATGTTGTGAAAGTATTTTGAGTCTTAAATCTTTTGTTATCGATGGAATAATCACAAAATTGTTAAAATCCAATCTGTAAATCTTGTGGGCAATTGAGGCTGTTCTTCCCCACCCCATGTTTGTCTGTTTTTCACTCCTCAGCAGAAGTAATTGCTTTCCATGACACTCTTAAAGGATTGCTCCCATTTCTTCATGTTTTATAGCTGTGCTATTGCAGCACTAAAAATATTTAATATTATTTAATCTGCTTTTGTAATGAATCCCAGGCAGCCTTCATTTGGTTGTTCTGGTGGGAACAGTATTGTCACCTTAGTCTGCAGCAGGCAGCTCCCAGCCTTAATAGCTCGGTCATGTCAGGAGCGGCACGTTCAGATGGAGTCAAAATTAAATAGCTTAAAATCTCACTTGGTGACCTAGCCAAAGTTCAGGATGCAGAGCAATGCATGTGGTTTATGCAAGCCTGGAGGGTTTTATCCTGCAAGGGAGTGGTTTTATCCCCAGGAAAGCATACATTATGCTAAGGGGAGCAAGCGATGAGGGGAGGAGAGGGCAGAGGTCCCTTCCAGCCACTCACCCAGCCCCACCTCTCAGCACCCCCCCTTGCTCAGGAGCACAGCCCGAAAGCTGGCGGGTCTGGGCACGCTGCCTTTGGGCCAGCTGCGTCCTTGCTGGCTCCGCTGCGCGCTTCCTCCAGTGGCCTCTGAAAGCTTTGCTGCCCAACTCCAGGTGACGAGGACTTTTTGGGACTGGTGTTGGGACATCTTCGGTTTTATTTCCTTCTGCCGCTAGCCTCATCAAAGGTCACTAACTCCATGGAAGAACAGCTGATGTGGTGAGATACAGCCATGGCATGATATGCGGGGGGGGCTTAGTTTGCTTCTAAAAACAGAGAAACCATTTGATTGTGTCCCAGAAACTCCTGCCAGACTCTCATCCCTGTACAAGACCGCTTCTGCCCTCGGCCGGGCAGTGACAGTGTTATACTGATGTTGAAGCTGCTGTGGGTGATGAAAGCGAGCACCAGCACTGATGCCAGCCCATTCATAGGATGGTGGTTTTTTTACCCACCCATTGCCAATTAAATCGGTTGTAAGTGCAGCTGCATCACCATTGACTGGCTTGACACAGCAGTTGTCTGAGCGGGGCTTCTTCTAGAAATAGTCTACAAATAGTGCTCAATATCTCCTGCAGGTAATAGTTTGCTGTTTTATGTGGTTTCTAGCTTTAAGATTCTGGAGGGGCAGATATCTGTGCCAGCGTTTGGGTTGGGGGTGGTCTGCAGTGGCCTGCAGCCCATACCCTTGTTTCAGCTGATCTGGGTGGCACCAGTATCTCCTGTGGCTTTGGTGCTCTTGCTGAGCCACTCTTGACCGCAGGGTTAACGGCTTGTTGCAAGCTCCCCCTTCCATCCTGAGATTAGAGCATCCCGTTGGTTTTCAAGGAAACAGCCTTTACCGAATTATCTATTCAGTGGAGTTCAAGTCTTGGTGGCTTTTTTGTTCTTTATGTGCTAGGTTTCTCTTAGTTGGCCTCCAGGCTATCTAGGGACCCATCTGATGTGTTAGGAGTGCTCCGTACCCATCGTGAGAATAAGCTCAACAGCTCGTGTGCTAAACAACTCTCCCATGTGCCACGTGTGTTAAAGGCCTTGCTGGATCCTGTGGGTCGGGGGTTTTTTGCCCTTAACTTTGTGCGAGAATTTGCTGAGTGTTAGCAAATCAAATTTGGGGGGAGCAGGGAGTCTTATGCATGGTGTGAACTTGTCACTTAGCACCTCCACACTCATTGGGAGGGCAGTTCAGGTCTCCTGAGCCTGGATCCTGTTTGGGACCTGCTGCTTTACAGGCGATAACGTTGTCTCCTCTGCTGTCGCTTTATTTGCGGCCGCACGCAATGGAAAGGACATGTCGCCTTGGTGAAACATGGCCTCCACCTTAGCGTATGAAGAATGAGCGCTGGGCAAGTTTATTTACGGCGAGACTTGTTCCGCGCTGTTATGACTCTGCAGTCTCACATCTCTGCTCCATGTGGAGGATGACTCCTGCAAGAATTCGCTGTAATTACACAGGCAGCAATAGGTTAGCGTTAGCAATGTTTGATTGCAAAATTTTGTAGCTGTCAGCAGTTTTTCCAACCAAAAAAGCTTTTAGCTCTTGGGCAGAAAGTCAAGTGCCATTTTAAATGCATAGCCATCAGGTTTTTGAAAAAAAAACAGGGAGTCAGTCTGTTTTCCCTCTTTTTTTTTTTTTTTTTTATTTTTATGAAGTGCATAATAAGCTCTTGGCTTAGATAAATCCTAATTGAGGATTCAGTCAAGGCTGTTGCTAAATTAGCAGAGCAGGTCTGCTAGACAAATGCAGCTTCAGCTTGTCAAAATAAGCAATTCTTAAATTCTCACATGGAAAGAGGATTCATGTTGTTAAACCTTTTTATCTTCCCCTGTTCCCAAACACAGCCCTCTTGCCCCTTTCAAGAATCACCCAAATCCATCCCAATCACCACAGCACCTGGCTCTGGTGTTACTCCCGTACCATTTTGCCAGGCTGTGGCTGCCCTGGAGTCAGTGTCACACGTTCTGAACAGGGGCTTTGGTTGACCTTGGAAAGGTCCCTTCATCAAGGGGTACCTGGGCATCGCTCTCAAATTTACATGTTTCCTCCAGGGCTCTTCCAGTTCCCCAAACCAAGGTCTTTCAGGTCTAAGTGACACCGGGCAAGTACAGACATGCCTGGGAAGGCTTTGGGATGCACCGTGGAAGTGTTCCTCCTGGCAAAGTGGGACTGAAGTGGTGGTAGGATCTGGTACTTTGAAGGGTCCGTCAAAGCACCCAGCAGTCAAACCCTTGTGGAGATTATCTGCTCGTAGACAGCACTAAATGACTAAAGCTGTAAGAAAAATGGCCATCCTGTATCTGTGTGTGTTGTCAAACCCTGTGGATGAAATGTGGCTCAGAAACAGTAAGCTCTGGGTATTTGTCCACCTGAATTTCTCTTTTTCTATTAAAGCAGTTATCCTACATTAGCTTCTGGATGGCTTTACCCTGATTAGCTTCTGGATGGCTTTACCCTGGACCTTAATGTGGCTAGAAAATTAAAAAAGACCACAGCTGGGTAACCAATTTAACATGCACCCAGCTTGTCTTAGCATAAGTGTGGTATTTGGTACTCCTCATTGCTCCCTGGCTTGGTAACATCTTTCTTTTCCTTCCAGTTCAAGATCAATGGCGAGTGGTGCACCTGGATCAACTACGACCGCTTCCAGGAGCTGGTGCAAGAGCACGAGAGGAGCGGCGGGTCCAAGACATTCACAGCAGCCGATTATGCAGCCAAAACTCCTCACTGGGCGCTGTTTGGGTCCAGAGAAAGGGGATTTGATCCCTTGGACATAAGATACCAGCGGAAGAACAAAGCGAGAGACATCTCTGGGTGCTGAGGTTTGGCTGGGGCTCACAGAACTCTGGGCGGGCTGGCTGGCTGCTGGATTTTGGTCTCTATTTCTAGGCTAACACCGATTTTTAATCTATTCACCTAGATTTTTCTGACATTTGATATTGAGATTGGGTAAAGCCTATATTTAACCCTTCCCTCCTGTTTTTAGGGCTTTTTGGATGAAAATATTTATAATGCTCTCTATCTCAAGATAAATCACAAATGGTGCATTCCGGCAACTTACCGTAACTGGCAACATGATGAGGGAGGCAGCGGCTGTGGTCTCTGCAGCAGAGACTGTTTGGAGTTGGATGTGGAGGGGGAGCGTTCGTTTGACTTATGTGCCCTGCTGTGAGGAGAGCCCAGCACGTGCTGACATCCAACTCGGCAGCAAAATGTTCCGCATCCATAAGGATAAGTGCCAAGGGGATTTCAGTGCCACAGGCTGGTTGGATCTGTGCAGGTGGGACCACAGAAGGATCTGGATCAGCCTGATCCCTGCTGGAAGTATCATTGTACAGACGGTACAAAGATTTATGTATTTTAAACGCTGGTGCCAATTCCTATAAAGACCCCAACCCCAAGAAACTGAAGCTTGGGAATGGTATAAGTAACAGCACCACTCTTAATACCGTCTGTAACTTCTGGTATCTCTCCAAATATTTTCCAACTTCATGGGTTTGGCAATGAATATTTTCCAAGTAGTTTTATCCCACTCCCCCAGCAGCCCTAAACAACACATATAATTCTTCAAAGCCCCATTAGGCTTCTGCTGTGTGTGTCCAGTGCCCTGCTGATGGTGAGGACGTGCTGTGGGGAGCCAGCAGGCTTGGGTGTCAGCGGGTGGCTTCCTTCGCTCCACACAGGCAAGTCAACAGTGTCGCTGCTGGTTTGGGTGGAGGTGGTAATCCGATGTCAATGAAAACTGAATCCAGTTGAGATCTCTTGTGTCAAGAAACCAACTCCCTTAGTTCGGAGAGGTGATGTCTAGGCACGAGGTCCAGTGGTGTGTCCCTGGGTGTTGCTCCTGGAGACCCTGAGCTGTGCCTGGCACTCTGTTTGGAGGTACTGCAGCCTGGCTGGAAAATTGCATTTAAATGAGAGGAGGGCTGGGTTGTTTACTGTTGGGAAAATCCCCACTTTCATGTGCTGATGATCTTTCCTTTTCTGTTTATGCAACATCCGTGTCGGCTGCAGTCCCTGACAAGTTACAGAGGATCAGTGTGCAAACACCCGGGGCAGACCCCCGATGTCCGGCTGTGCCTTCAGTTGCCGAATGGCTGAACTAGGCTATAATACTACCGCTTTCCGGCTAGTCTCCCACGCCTCTGCCAATGGCTTCCACCCTTTGGCAGCCCCTGAGGCACGGGGCAACGCTGGCCGCTGTCCTCCTCCCTCCCTGTGCCCAGCCAGACTTTTGGGGTGAACGGGCTGGGGTGTGGGAGGGCAGCGGACAACGGGGCTCCCCCATTACCTCAGTCTGCTGCGTGGTGGCTTGACCCTTCAGCTGAGGAGCCTGTCTGACCCAGCTGCAGGAAGAGCTTTAATTTAGACCCAAAGGTGTCAGCTGCTGGTGGGAAGAAAAATACAGTTGTGCTCGAGTGTTTTTGTTCTCCTGTTGAACTCCAGGAGCACAGATCAGAGGTGTTCACAATGCTTCCACCTTCACAGCGAGGTCCATAAACCTGCAATGCCCAGCGTCCATGACACTGTGGATAGGACTGTTCTGAGATCGTGATTATTTTTTAAAAAAGAACCTCATTTCTTAAACTGTAAAAAGTCTTTCTAAAGAAGAAAGAAAATAAAGTAATTTTCCCTAGAGCACCTTTGTTGTCATTGCTGTATGAGACTTTGTGAGAGGGGATGCTGAAGGGATTTTAAGGAGATCAAAGGCACAAACATTGCAGAATACCTTTTTTCTTGATAGCCCGTGGAGTGGAAGGGAGAGCATCTGTGTATCCATGGATGATGGAGAGGGCTTGGCTGATGGGAGGCTGCTCTAGCAGGTCGGTCATCTGGTTCCTCTTCCCAAAGCACTGAATGGAGGTTGGAGGTGGTGGTAAGAAGTCACCGTACTTCCTCAGGCCAATGCCAAGCAGGACACAGAGGGCACCAGCAAGCCCTGGGAGGGACAGGACACTTTCAAGCCATCTGTCCATCTTCCTACAACAGAAACCTGACACGATAATGTTGCTGCTGTGTGCATTGCATCACCAAAGTCCAACTGTGGTTGGACTTTGGTCCAACCCCAAGGTGTGATTGCATCTGGCTGGAGGCTGAGCTCGGTGGGCCGAGTGTCCCAGCCAGGCTGGTGAGACCCTGTGCCCAGGCCACTGTGTGTCATGGCCTGTCTTGAAAGCTGCTGTCGGGGTGAGCCAGGCCATGGTCATGGTGAGATCTTATCTTCTGGGCTGTTAGGGCTGCTTCCCAGCTAAGAAGTGTCCACATGTTTCATGCTTTACAGCCCCATTCATGGGAGCTGGCGAGTACCAACCTGAGCTGGAAGGGTACCTGCTTGTTGCCTTCTTCCACCAGAAAATGTTTTTTTGTGTTCTTGGTGATGCGTTTTGCTGTTCAGTGAATGGTGGAGGAAAGACATGGATTCATTAAGGCACTGAAAACTCTGGGTGAGGATATTTTGTGTATTTGGGTCAGTGGTGGGCACCTGTCTTCAAGCAGCGTCTCCAAAATGACTTTTTTCTTCCTTTCCTGACCATATTTTCAAAAAATACCTCCTAAATCCTTATGGGAGGTTAATCTTAGGGATTTGATTTCCTTAAGAAACAGGCTCGAGGAAAGGATGCTCTCCTTTCCCCTTGGGGAGAAGGATTTGTCCTGTTCCCACCACGGCTTCACCAGGGCGATCCTGTCCTCTGCTCAGTCACTCTGTTCTCTTGGTCACGTTTGACACCATTTAACTCCTATCTGGGCTTTGGGGTGAAGGTTAGCAGCATGGGAAAGCCTAGATGTTCTGTGCTGAAAGATTCGAAGCTGTTAACAGGAAAAAATACGTTTACTAGTAAGACCTGTACTCTGACTCCTGCTTCTGATGGGAGGGATGCTGTGTGGAGAAGGTGACTTCTTGGAAATTCCCAGTGTTGGACCACATTTGAGTTAAAAACTGTTGTGTCCTGGGCTTATTTTACAGAACTAATGCAGCTTGAGTAAAAATACCAGGGCTGAGATGCAGCTATCTGAACACAGATGTTTAGTAGGTGCATAGACCTCTCTAGCCACCAGCTCTGCTCTGCAAGACTCTTGGAAGACCTGGCTCACATTTGCCAGCCCAGGCACTTGTCCCAGGGCATCTCCCAAGCCACCAGATGTATGTTTAGGTAGTGGTCTTCCCTGTTTTCTGACCAGCTGTGGGGTTACTGTCATCCTGCCGTTCCTCTGTGTGACCTCTTGTAAATGTAGAGCCTGGGGGGACCTTACTGTAGGACTGTCCTAGGGAAGGAAAGTTGTTCATGCCATAAGAAATAAAGGTCCACAAGTATTTCACTGCCTCCTCATTACCAACCTCCTGTGGGTCAGGTTAATTGAGGTCATTAGCAGTTTAGGCAAGACATGAGCTTTTTGTGGGACTGTCGTTAACCCTGGAGCATCAGTTGTGTGTGGCCACAGCTGGAGCTTCGGGCTGGCATATTTGGTGTCCACCATAACCCACCAGATTCCCCTCCATGGATGCCAGCTCTTCTTCACCTATTCCTCCTTCCTGGGACAGACACCTCCATCCTGCCCCCACCTCCCTGACAGATGAAGCAGCCATAAATCACCGGTGTTCACCCCAATCCCTTGCTCGTCCACGGTGAGCCCTGGTAGGAGCCGGTGCTGCCCTGGGAGAGGTGGCCCCTGCGCCGGAGGAGCCCTGGGGCTGCTGCCCTCAATGGCTGCCGTGGTCATTAGCACTTCATGTAAAATGCTCCATAAAACCCTGGCAGTGTCTTCCCTTGGAAATCCTGGGGGAGCCCTAAAGAAAACTCTGTCTGTGTGTTTTCTCTGTGCTGTGGCATTAGCACTATTTCTTCTCCCAGCCCCCCTTGGGACGCACAAATTGCTGCTGTCCCCGTTATACAGTGCTTCTCCACGGGCCATTTGGCTCAGCTGAAATAACTTGTTGGTGCTGTAAGAGGCCTTTCTCTGATCCTCCCTGTGTCCCCACGCTCCCTCCATCCTCCCTGATCCTCCCTGCATCCTCACACTCCCTCCATCCTTCTCCCTGATCCTCTCCACCGTGCTCCGGCGAAAGTCTCTGCTGAGCGGGTGCTGGTGGCAGGTTTGCAGCCCTGGAGATGGGGCTGATGGGGCCACCACCGCTGGGGCTTGGAGGAGAGGGCAGGGGAGAGGGACGAGGTGGGAGACCTGTACCGATGCCAATGCTGCAGCATCCCCACGCAGATTGGCAGCTGGGATGTCTTTGAAAAATCATGACTTTCCCTGCTCAGGGGCTAGAGGGAAAACACAGCCCCCACATACCAGGCAGGATGGTAACCAGGGCCGCGTCCTGCCCGCTGCCCCCTCTGGGGCCCATCTGACATCTGGAAGCTGCTCTGAGAGCAATTTGGGCAGGATTTGCTCCTGCAATTACACTTGAATTGCCTTGTGCTTAAAGCAAATCTTTCAACGCACGTATCCGAAAGCAATCCTCTTATACAAGTAGCTTTCAGTTGTACCACTTAATACAAATCGCCAGCTATAGCTATTTTGGAGACACGCTAAATTGAAGACCCAGCCAGCCAGCGTGGGTTGCTGCTGTAGCTCCAGCCGTCTGCAGGCGGTCGTGGGGATCGTGCTCCGGGTGTGCTGGGGCCCGGGAGCTTCACTTCTGCTGGGAGGGGTTTTTTTAACTTGCCTCACCTGACTCATGCCTCACCTGAAATTGCTTCTTTTAGATTTAAAATAGATTGCCACTCACTGGGATGCTTGTGTGGGCTGGAGGTTGTGGTTTTTTCACAGGGACGCTTTAATGGTATGGGATGCACTCTGAAAAAAAGTGATCTTTAGTTAAACGAGGTCTTTTCTACTCTGCCAGAGATCGGTAAAAGATCCCAGTCTGGGAAAACCTCTCCAAAGTCACGATTTCAGAACCAGCCCATGCTCTTGCGATGGTGATGCTCTGTCACTCTAAATAAGTTTGACGTAGTAACTGGGTAATGCCAACCCATTTTCCATAGGTTTCGATCTGGACCAGAGCCACCCTCCAGCAGCAGATGCCTTTGGTGCTGCTGGGGTGCAGGGGTCTCCATCCTCCTCGCTGCCCCCAGGGCTGCCCAGGACCCCCCCCCAAGAACTGCCCTCCCTCCGGTTTGGGGGGTTTTGCCCAAAGCTGGGGCACGATGTGCTTCCTGGGCGCCGTTCTTCGATAGCCTGAGGGACCTGTTCTTCAATAGCCAACCTGGAGGCTCAGGAGATTCCATTCTAAAGGCAAAAAGGGCGCAAATTATTTTAACCACTTAAAGCCAGGGAGCATTTGAGGATCCCTGTGCCCCGGCTCCTCTGCCTGCTCCGGCTCGTCCTTCCGTGGCACAGGCTGGCATCCCTCCTCGCCGCGCTGCGGGCTCTGTCCGGCCGCGCTGCCGTTGTGCCCTGACTCACGGGGTGAGTCATTTGGAATGGGGGTTGCGTTTCACTTTTTAATGAGGATAAATATATTTGTTTCCAAAAATCTCCAGCAGGAAAACATCCCCTAAACAGAGAATTGTCATCCATCAGCTTTGTCTTCATCTGGCTCCGCTCCTAAATCATTTATGATGTTAGAGCCGCTATTGTGTCTCGAGGGGAAAGGAAGAAGATATCTGAATTAATTGAAGGAAGGGCATCTTTTTCATTTCGTCAACTGCAAACTGAGCCAGGAGTTGGCAAAGGCTGCAGGCCCCGCGGGAGGGGACCCGACCCAGCAGCGAGAACATGTGCTGCTCTAGCAGCTCGCTGCGTTGAAGGGGAGGCAATTAATCCTGGGGAAATATTTCAAAGGAAGGCCTTGCTTTTCTGGAGCTGAGCTTTCCCGGAGGTGGGAGCTCATCGGTTCCTTCCCGTCCTCCTCCTTGGCTCAGTCTCCGTATTCTCCCCTCCCCGGCCCAGTGAGACCGACCGGCAACCGCTCGCTGCAGCAGGGGTGGAGGTGGCAGGAGCTCCTGGGTCTCATTTCCAGCAGGGATGGGACATGTAGGGGGAGGCAGGGATCCCACACCAGGCATCACCCGGCTCCTTCAGCCAGACCCAATCTTCACTGCCAAAATCCGTCCAGCACGATTGAAGCCAATGAGAGCACGAAGCAGGGGTGATTTTATGGCTGTCACCATCCACCACCCCATCCTTGGTGCCCACGTCCCCCTTCCACTGTGGGGCACAAACCCATGTGGACGTGTCCTCCAGCTTCCTGGAGCAGGGTCACCGAGCTTGGGTTGTCTCCCTGGTGCTTAGACAAATCCCAGCCTCTTGCTGCATCCCAAAGCCTTCCTCTGTTATTACTTGGAAAGACTGAGGAAGAAAAGGTCTTTCTGCACAGTCCTGGTGCCCCCATGTCATGAGCCATCATCAAAAAGGTGATGCTGAGATGATCTCCCAGCCCAGGAGATGCTGGGAAATGATTGCAGAAATATGGCAGAGGTGGCGATACCCACCTCCAAGAGCAAATCGCTGGTTTAAATTATCAACGTCTTCTGCAAGTGGGGAAGCCCCAGGTGGAGAGAGGCCACAGCAGTGAGAGGGCGGGGGGTGCCCGGGGTGGGGAGAGCCTGGGCTGGCCCGGGCAGGGGACGGGGAAGGGGTCCCAAAGTCCTGCAGCCGCTGATGCTGAGGGCAGCCGGAGATGCAGCAGGGCCCTGGAGATGCAAAGAGGCGGATGCCGGGAACAGTTATATTTAGTCTGGCGATTTAAAGCATTTCCCCCAGAAGCTGCTGTTCCTGTCGGACTGGATATAAGTTACTGTCGCAGCAGGCTTTCTATTGCTTTTACTGTTTATTCTCCTTTTTTTTAACAAAAGCCTGCCCTGTGTTCTTGGCACTATCCCCCAGGTCTCGTACCCTGGCTGTGACTTTCCCTGGTTCCCGGCCGACCCTCCTCCCCTCTCCCCAGGGACTGATGTAGCCGGAGCTCCCTGTGCTGCCTTTCACAGCCAAGGGGGACCTGGCGTGTGCGTCCCCGACAGGATATCACTGTGCCCGACCTGGCCTTGTCCTTTTATACCTCTACAAACCCAATGTGGTGGCTTGGAAATGCCACTCGATGCCGCCTCCCTGGAGGATGCTTGCCTGGCTGCAATGCCCAGCCCTGGGGACAGCCCATCCCGGGGACAGCCCATCCCAGGGCTGGAGCATCCTCTCTGTCTGTAGGCTGCCAAGGCCACGGCTCCGTACGTGTATTAAAAGTGTCCAAAATGGCTGTTCCCAATGACAGATCTCCCAGGATGGCTGTGGGCTCCTCCAGAGGATGCTGCGGGGTAGTGAAGATGCAGCCCTGCACTGGGGACGGCATTCCTGCACAGGGCTCCCCACTTCCACTGGGAAATTTTGGGGGGATGCAACACAGAAGATGCCAAAAATTGCTGGATCTCCGGTACAAGAGGGTTTGTTACAGCAGGAAGAAGCCATAGCAGCTAACCCCTCGTCCCCGCTGTGCCGGTGCGGTCCAGGTCAGAGAGGAGCCAGGAGCAATTGCGCTGGCCTGGGGGTCCAAGCCTTCCAATAAAGGGTAATAAGCTCAGTTCTGGTTTTCCATGAAATTTAGATTAAATCTCTTGGGAGATTTAATTAGATTTTTAAAAAAATTTATTTTCTCCTACGCTTTTCTCTACCTTCATGTATTTTAAAATTTTTTTTAAGGAACAAAGTGACTAAAGTTTTTTTTTTAAAATAAGCTGTTCTTTTGAATGAAGACGGAAACTTTTCAAGGGTTTCACAACCTAAAAATGAATGTTTGAACTGGAAGATGAGCTGGGAAGGGTCTTTTGTCGTGGACAGTTTCTGCTTCAATGATTTGGAATTTTCACATTCTTCCCCATCTCATTTCAGGGTGGGCTCAAGCCCGTCGGGCAGCTGCCAGGATGGGTGGGTGCTCGCTGCCGGGACGTCCTGGCTACGGGAAGCCAGACCCCCCGCTCCCCAATGCATGGTGACTGGTGGCATCTTTGGAATGAAACTTTCTAAACAAAAAATAAATTTCCAGGATAGATCAAAATTGATGAGAAAGCTTGCAAGAAATCATTCCAGCCAAAAAAAAAAAAAAAACAAAAAACAAAAAAAACCAAAAAATTCAGAACAGCAGCAATTGCTTGGAAAAACATTGCGGTTAAATGCTGATGGGAGAAATCCTCCAAAACGTGGTGCTGTTTTTTTGCTCCGATGGAGCCTGGCTTGCATAAGTGTGAGCCAGTTCAGCTCCCTAAACCAGCCAAGGACTAGTCCCTTGCTTGCAGGGTGGTTTGGAAGCCCTCGGCCATGCCGGCCGGGTGACCACGGGGGACAAGGGATGTGTCCATTTGCCTCCTGCACACACCTGCACCTCTGCCGGGGCCAGCTCCATCACCTCCATCCTGCCACCGCATCGCCGTACACCTTTCCTATCACTGGGATTTTTTAGGGATGCTGATGATAACATAATCCTCACCTCTGGGGCAGCCATCTGGGAGCTTAAACTGCCACTGCCTGGCTCAATTTCATCCTCTTTGCCAGGGGCTCAGATTAGATCAGCTGTTTAAATCATCTTAGCGCTAAATACATGTTATTTGGAAAACAGAGAGAAAGCATCAAAGACACGAATAATTAGCTGTTAAACGCCGCAGCCGCACGCGGTGGCTTGCCCCAGGAAATGTGAAGCCGCTTGTCAAATTATCGGCAGCCCCCCGAGCTGCTGAGCTGTCATCGGCAACTGGTAATTTCTCCTCTGGCTGGGGCTGGGGGAGGACGGCAAGTGAGACCCCGCTGGCAGGTTGGTTTGCCCCGTAATCATGAAGACGGGACCTGGCTGTGAAGTTCTGCAGCGAGATGGGCTTGTTGCACCTTGTGGTGTTGCTACATCCCAGCCGTGAAGGTCTGTAAGGGGGGAATGATGCCTTCAGGCAGCTGATGCGTCACCGACAGCATCTCACACCCTTGGTGGAGCCGGCAGAGAGGCAGTGCTGCCTTGCTTCCCCTGCCTTAGCATCAGTATTTCCACTTCTTTCTCCAAAAACCAAAAAGCCACCGGTGCTGGGGGGGTGGAGAGCCCACAGGGAGGTTTGCATGGAGCCACCAGCATTGCAGGCAGCCGCGCTGCCTGCCTGGCTGCCTGCACCCTGTGCTCGGTCACCAGTTCCTGCCTTCCCTGCTTAAATATGTGATATAAAACACATCCACTTGCTTCTAAATCTTTGCTTAATCTGAGTTTTACTCATTCCCTCCCCATAGCTGTTATTTCCCTCTCTGGCTGTATTTGGCCCTGATGTTTTGGCAGTGCAGGGGGGACAGGGCGTCCAACATCCAGGAGGTCGCAGGACTCGTAAGTGCAGAAATTGCAGCCTTTTTTTTGGGTCAGGTCCTGTTGTCCTGCTCGAAACCCTCCTGGGGCAGCTGCCCAGCAAGAAGATGATAGCAAAATATTGCTCTTTCCCCCATCTCCCCAGCCTGCCACTGCTGCTATGTCCCACACACCCATCCTTTCCTGGGGGGAGCAGCTTTAGGGTTTTCAGAAACATGTTCGTCTGGGGTTTATTTTCAATAAAAGGCAAGATCTACAGGAATCCACTCCAGAAATACAAAACCAGACCCACCAGCACTTTATTTCATTGAGACGCACATATGCTTAGCATGGGAGAAGATGCCTCCAGAAATCCTGTGCTTATTCCATCCCTCAAATCGTGCTTACAAACAACGTGATTTAAATAAGAAAACTGAGTTAAGGGTGATATTTGCTAATCGACTGTGTTGTTTGAAGCAAGCCACATCTGAAGAAGCGTTTCATCCTGAGCTGGGGGGTCTGGCTCCGTCAGCAGGCGATGCCCCCATCACGCCGTACCCCTCGCTGTGGCTCGGGCACCTCTGCTCCCCTGCAAGGCGGCTGCAGTGCCCGCTGCCAGGGCGCAGTCACGTCAGCCGGCAACGGGTAAGGGCATAATTTATACATGGCATAAAGGCTGCCGCAAATGAAAGTGAAATAACTCTCCTTGACTTGTTTTAACATAAAAACTACAGGTTATGTACTATTTAAGGAGATTCTACAAGGCCTTTTTAATGTGAAAATAGGCTAATTAACAACAATAATACAATAAAACAATAAATAATAAAGCAATAGTAACAAAGAGAAATAGTTGTGGCTTACAGTTTCTATTTGCCACTTTGGGACAACTGTTTGGCTTCAGATTCTGCTTTCCCCTTCCCCTTAGGGGATGGACGCTGACGGCACATCAAGGTGCCCTTCGGGTTTCAGGGAGCCAGGGGCTCCCATCCTCGCCTCAGCTCCTCCGGACTGGGGACGGCTCTTCCCAGGCATCCATCACTGGCTCCGATATTTCTATGGTTGCAAGCCAGAGACGTGAAGACACATTTTTTTGAGCCTGTGGGTTTAACTTGGACTTTTCTCCTTTTTTTTTTGCTTCTTGCCCAGGTGCAGGCTGGACATGTAAAGCCTTAACCCATCTTTTCTCTTTCTGGTTAACATCCAGCCACTGGATGTGGACTGCTGCATGCCAAGGTCTGTTCTTCCCCCTGGCCACGGTCAAACCTTATCAGGGGCTGGTGGGGCATCGGCCAGCATGGGCTGTGCTTGCAGCGTCGGGGTGATATAGGTTATAACGGAGTTGTCCTCTCCAGCATGTGGTGATGGTGAGTTTTGTTGCGCTGAGGCTGCGTGGTCCTTGCGAGGGAGCTAATAAATAAAAATCCACCTCGGAACCTTTGCATGGGATTCATGCCGTGTGGCATATTTCAGCACAATGCGGGGTTCCTGGAGGGATTTCTAGCGTGCTTCAGTCTCCTCCAGCAGATCACCCTGTGAATGATACAATACATTCTCCACATATTATGGAAGTCTACTTTCCAGATTTATTTGGAAGGAAAACCAGCGGTGAGCTCTGCAGGCAGGAGCTGAGGCTGTGAAACGCCGGGTCGTGGCATTAGCACGCTAATAATAAAATATTGTTCTTTGGCGGCAGGCTTACAGCATTACAAGAAAAGCTGCTCTGAGCTCTTCTCAGCTTATGTGGGGAGCGCCGAAATACCTGTGCCGCTGCTCTCCCAACGTCTGCTCAGAACAAAGCTTTTTGGTTTCTTTAAACAAATAAGCTACAAAAGCTGCTAAACACTGTGGAGAAACAGCAGTGAGAAAGCAAAGCCACAGAAATTGAAGTTATTATCCAGCTTTTTCATCTTGAACCACACTTGGAGGGATGGGGGATGGAGCGAGCGATCTCCATTCCTGGTGAGGTCTCTGAGTCCGGGCACACTTGTGACATCTCAGGGTGGTGGTATGCAGCTATGTGCATGGCCCCATGCAGTGGCCAAGTGGAGCCCTTGGGGACATGGGGGCGCAAAAGTCCCCATCCTGTGGGAGCCCTCTCCAATGCCAAGCTGCCCACTGTCCTTGTACCCTGGGGACCACATGGTTTCTAGAAGGTCTGCAAATGCCCACTTGGAAAAGGAGCAAACGTGCATGGATGTGTGTGGTGGGTTGACCTTGGTTGGCTGCCAGGTGCCTACCCAGCCGCTCACTCACCCTCCCTTCTTGGCAAGACAGGGAGAAAATAAGATGAAAAAGCTCATGGGTTGGGAGAATGGCATCGAAGCTGCTCAAAGTGAAGCACCAAATCATGCCTCCTCATTTGAGGAAGCGATGATGAATGTCTCCTGGCCACAACAAATGCTGCTGGAGCAGAGAGCACCCAAGGAGCAGTGTAGCCTTGGTGTGCGGTTGTGTAATGCACAGTGTGAAGACACGGAGCTAAAATCAATGTTGTCGCTTCCTTTGCTGCAGGCACCATGCATGACTCGGAGAAGTGCGCCAAGGTAATCGCCACCTTTCCTTGAGCACATTTGTGTCTACTTTTAAAATGTCAGGGACCAAGCTGGTTGCTCAAATTCTCTGTAACTAAACCAAGTTGTTCATCTCATGGAGGTGGCCCCTCCATGATTAAGTCTGCAGTGATTTTGGAGCTCCCCTTGAAAAGAGGGACCATGCTTGGGGCAAAGCCCTCCTCGGGGATGGGGGATCACCTTGTCCCTGGGTTTCCTCTGATCCTGGAGCTCTCTGCAAAGGGGGTTATGGCTGGAGAGTGGATGGGGACGTCATGTTTTTCCCCTTCACTCCCTTTGGGTCTGCCACTGTCCTTGGGAAGAGGATGGGACAGGTCCCACCAGCCCCAGCGGGGTCGTTAATGTGAGCTTAAAGACAAGGAGTGGACATGATGTGGTTTTTTTCAACAGCCCCATAAGAAAGCAGCAAGTTTAACGTAACAAAATGAGGGATAACATCTGGCTGGGGTCTCAGTGGGGATGGAGCACTCATCACTGCCCTGGCTTTGCTGCAGGCTGTCTGTGCCCGCTGTCAGGCTGCCAGCCCGTGATGCTGTGCTCGTCCTAGGCATATCTAAAGGGAACGAGATCTGCTGCCTGTTATTTTAAAAGGGAAAATGTGAAAACAGTAAATGGGAGTTGGGTCCCATAGTCCTCCCTGCTAGGATGGCAGGCTTTGATCGCACCGCTGCAGGCAGGACCTCCTCAGGTGAGCGGGGCTTGCCAGCACTCTGCTGCATGCTGTGCTGGGGCTTAAGAACAGGTTATTCCCACATTTTTGCTTCTTTACGTGTTTTTCCTTCTTCATAGTTTCCCTAAAGATTTCAGGAAGACTCACAGCAAGGGTGGTGTGAATGGCTGGAAGCATATTTGGTGCTCCCATAGTGCTTGCTGGGTATGGGAGACCCATGCTTAGCCCCAGCTCCAGGAATACACATTCCTGTGGCAGTCAGCAGTATCAAATCTATGGGAAAGAGATGTGTTTATCTGTGATTTCAAGGTCTTTGCTGCTTCCCCAGCAGCCCACCGTGGCTCCTTGAGGGTTCTTCAGGAGAACAGCAACGAGCATCCATCTCCACCTCTACCCTCATGCACCGCAGTAAAGGTGGACATGGCCAACAACAAAACCCATTCAGTCCCTGCAGTTATTTTCATAAAACCTCCACTTTCTGCAATTTGTGCTCTTCCAGGACAGTGTTACATGGTATTTCCCCCAGCCTTAAGGGCCATACTGCTGCATGGAAGCAGCAATGTGGCTGGCAAAGGGCTCTGGAGGAGGAAAACCAGCAGTAGGTGATTTCTCTAAAGGTGGACCGGGTTTGCTGTAAGGACAGCAGGAGGAAGGGACTCAGGCAGGGAGCTTGGGAAGGTTATAAAAGCTACTGAGGCTGCCCAAATGGAAGGAGGTTGGTTTTAAGCTTCAAAGGTAGATCCTTGAGCATGGGGGAGTTGATGCTGAAGGATGTCACTGCTTGTGGTGGTGCTTGAGGTGAGTTTTGCAGCCTGGTGGGACCAGGGGTGGGGATGTGCTGCCCACAGTGCCACATCAGATAAACTGTGCTGGTGGGGTTAGTGGTGACTATGGCTTTGAGGCCTCTTGGCTGCCTTTCTTGGGGACCCATGAGGTGAGGGCTGCTGGCAGCTCTGCCCTGCCAGACCAGGCTCCGCTGCAGGCGGATGAGGAGGGTGCACCCCGCACCTGGCAGTGGGGTTAGAGGTGGCAAATGAATCCTGAGAGGTGGCCGGTGGGAAACCTGCTGGGAAATGGCCATGAAATAGAGCAGCAATTGCTCCAGTGCTTTACAGCGTTAGCAAAATTAATCTTACCACTTCAAGAGCAAAGGAAAAAAGGGACCCCGGGCGCCTTTTGAGATCTGCCCTGGCCTCTCAGAGGCTGAAAGTTCCTCTCCGCTGGGAACCCTGGCATGGGCCAGTTCCCTGGGGGCTGTGGTGCTGCCAAGAACCCCATGGGCTGCGAGGAACGGTGTGCTACTGATGCCGCATCTCCTTTTCCCTGAATCCTTTGTTTCCCTCTGTTAAAGCCTGGCACAATGGGAGATGTACTGCAGGGGGCTGGATGACCTCGGCACTCCGGGGAGGGTTGGGCAGGAGCTGCCAGAAGCATGCTCTGACTTCCCAGGAAAGGCAAAATATCCATCTATATTACTGTATTTCAAAATATGTATCTATATTACTGTATTTAAGCTCTTGTTTATCCTTCCCGCCTCTGTCATGGCTTCATCTCACCTTGCTGGTCCTCCCTCTGCCCATGTGGGTGCTAGCACTCTGCAGCTTGTGCTCCTCTCCTTCGTTGTAGAAAAGCAATTGCAAGGTCGGGCCCTGGGTGTTTCTTTCCTGTCTGTGAGCGGCTGCCCCAAAGGATGCTGAAGGTCCCCAGCGATGCTTCAGTCTTCCCTGTGGCAGCAGGGGTTTCTCGCTGCCTTCATCCCTTATCCCGAGCAGCAGCCAGGCTCTCAGGCCGGGGCTTCCTGCCTGCGCTTGCACGCCCAACCCGACACCACCAGCACGCATGGGTTTAAGAGATCACGGCTCTGACCTCGGACCAGCCACAGGAAAGCCCAGGCATGCCAAACTGCCTGTTGTTCCAAAACCTGGCCCAGATTCTGGGTCTGGCAACACATCAGCCCTGGCAATACTTTCAGTGGAAAAGAAATAAGGCAAAACTGCCAATGTTTATATTGCAAGCTTGAGTTTCAGACAATAATTTGTAGGTGAGTGTTTCTTTCCTAACTTCGTTCTGGCCACCCTGTCCCAGGTATGTATTTCCTGCTAATATTCTAATAACCAAGTGCACCAAACTGATGATTGTTCATAATTGTAATCCTGTGAAGCTTCCATAAAAAAACCCAAATGAGCTCTCTACAGCCAGCTGTGTCTTTCTGAAGTGGTCTCGGGTATTTTTTTTTAAACCAGGTTTTCACATTATTTTTATAGTCAGTATCTCCAGAGCGAAGAAAGGTCGGTAGATTTTCCGTCCGTGTTGGCAGGCTTTCCTGGGCACCCGATCCGACCCTGTGATGTGCTGAGCTGCCTTCAGAAGAGGCTTTGTCAGCACATACCAAGGTGACTGTAGCAGCGAGCGAGGAGCGACGGGGCAGGGCTTTCCCTGATTGCAGCTGATGTGGGGGATTAATTTGGGTATCGGTTTTGTTGCAAGGGGATGGGAAGTGTTTGCTTACCAGACCCTTGATGGTCTGAGGCTGGTGCCTTACCTCAGCTGCCCACGCTCACCCGTGCAGCAGATATTTCTTGGTTTTGTGTTTCTCCTCCTTCCTGTGTTTTTCTCTCCTCCTCCCAAGATTAAACGGAGAACAGGGGAACATCCAGACCCTTTTGAACAATCCTTGTAAAGCTCTGATCTCTTCAAAGGCCCTGTTTGATGTCTGCTGTAAATGATGCTGTGCAGGTTTTCCTTACGGGGCTCATTGAGGCTGTGGGTGGGATGTTGCTGGTGCAGAGCCGCAGCCGTCTCCGCTGCTGGAAAGGGAGCAGAGGGTCTTGGGTTACCCGGGAGCTGAGCCATTGCTTTGTGGCAAGACTGTTAACCCAAACCTGGCACCAAATTGCCCTTAATCACTTGAGTCTTGGAAGTCTTGTCTCTGCAAGAGACCTGTATGTCTGCAATTGGATGTCCCCATGGACTGGGAGCTTTGGGAGTGCTGGGGAGGTGATGCTCTGGGGACCACCACCCTGGAGGGCCACCAGGGAAAGGTGCCGGGTACCGGTCACTGCTCGTACCCCATCCTGGTCTCCGGCTGCCCAGCACAGCTGTCCCTAATGCCTCTTTGCTGGCCATTGCTGCCACTGGGTTTGCAGCGAGAGGAGGGAAGGGGCTTTGCAGGGATTGCCTGCGCAAGGGCTGCTGGCATCACGACAGCAGAGGAGGTGGCTCTGGGGCTCAGTGGCTTTGGGGAAATCTGGGATTTCCTTGCAGCTGGCTTCCTCCACAGAGCACCTACCAAGTGGTCCCGATCCTCGGCCGGCCTTGTTGCAGGTGATGCACTGGTGCGATGCTGCAGCGTGGGCTTGCGACTGAAACGCATCTGCGTGCTCCTTTCTCGGGTGCGATGTCTAATGGCCCAACATATTCGTTATCATTAAACCCCCAACAGTAGCGTGCAAATATTGCTATTGGTATCGCCATTTGTGGTCTGAGAGTCCTATAAAAAGCAGCTACCAGTGGTGTAAGTGTTTTTCTCACTATCTTAATTTTGTAGACTGAGATCCTAAATTGTAACTGGTGGATGGAGGATCAGTTCTGCAGGGACACTGGCAGCAGTGAACTGCTCCACATATGAAACAGATTTCAAACTCACATGAGCTGCTTCCTTTGTATATATGTGCTGAAATCACATTAAATATAAGTAGTGCTGAGTAAACTCAGAAAGATTCATAGAAAAATCAGGACAGTTTGAGACAGAAAATGAGACTTAATATTGTTTAGGTATTCAATAATATTTTATATTAATAGTATTTGATATTTTCTAGACTGTTTCCAGATTTGCTTCACTGTTGCTTTGATAACATAACGTGGGGTTTTTTTATATTTCATATTTTCCATCTAAAGTCTTCAAAGCACTTTGTTGCCATCAGTGAAACACGCTTCCCCACATGACTGTGCTGGGTGGGCTTTGCGGTCCTCATTTTCTGTGTTTCTCTGTTCCTTGGAGGCCCTGGTGATCAAAGCCTCCTTGTGCATCAGGCTTTGCACGCACACACAGAGTAGCTGCAGCTCCTCCATTCCCCAGCAGCCCCGGCGTTAGCAAACGTGGGACATGGGAGCGTTGCAGCCTCCCGTGTTTGGGTGAAGGTGAAGCTCTGTCTCCATGCATCTGTGCTGCCTCCATCCTTGGAGGGTTTTAAGACCCACCTGGATAAAGCCCTGAGCAACCTGGTGTGACCCCATAGCTCACTATGTTTGAGGAGAAGGTTGGGCTAGAGACCTCTGGAGGTACTTGCCAACCCAAAATATCTGGTGATCTTTTTCATTCAAGAGCTGAGCTGTGCCGTGGGTCATCCAAAATGACAGCCTCCCTGGTACTGAGCCCCTCCAGTTCCCACCGCAGCCAGCCAGGCTTTGGGGGTGGTTTAGCTCCTTGGCACATTGGACCGTAACGGGAGTCATCATGAATCCTTCCTGCATCCTCCTGCAGCGACGGCAAAACATGCTCTGCTTCTTGCAACACAAAGCCACCAGAAGAAGACCCCCTTTTTTTTTTTCCCCAGCCTCTTGATTGGCTCTTCCTGTGGGTTTTTTGGCTTCTTGGAGGGGTATCTGCTTTTTATCTTAAAGATCTTTAAATTGTTATCAAAAATCAAACTTTCCCCAAGGATTTCTATATTTAATCAGCAAATATCATCCAATTATATGGGGATAAAGCAATTATGTCTCCCTCAGCAAACCTGCTTCTCTTTCTTTCCACAAGGGGAGGAGAGGTCTTCCCTCAGGATTATGTGATTAAATAGATGTTTAAAAGAGAAATCTTGCTTTGTTACTTAAAGAGCTTAATCTTAAATCCTCTCAGAACTGAGCTGCACTTTGGAAGTGCTGAGTAAGGGAACCATGAGCTGATCACCTGCCCAGGGTCCTGCTCGGTTGTGTACCCCATGCCTGCATGCAGAAGTGAGCTCCAGGTGGGATCAGCCCTCGGCCAGAGTCTTGGAGCAATCCCGGTGCCCTTTCTTATGGCTGGTCACCCCTGCTTTACTCCTGAGATGTGCTTTGAAACAGCTGGATGGGTCCCCGCTCCTTGGGTGGAGCCCGACAGCGTTGCTTTGGGATGTGCCCAAGCATTTCTCATCCATCAAGACCATGGGAATTGCAATTGGATATGGCCAAATTTGCCTCCAGAGGCATTTTGCCTGTGTCTCTCCACACCCTGGGGAAGGTCCATTACTCCCAGAAGGTCTCCAGTGGTGGTTTGGCATTAGGCTGCCCCGTGTCCAGCTCCGACTTCGCTGATGGCTTTCCCTGGTTCAGCCCTGCTTCTGCTCCACAGCACCCATGGCCATGGCGCTGGGGCGGGGGGGGTCCTGCTGAGTCTGCTTTGGCAGGTGAACAGTGGCTCTAAACATCTTACTCTAAGGAAAGGTTGAAAGACACGTCACACTTATGTATACCTGCCTATATACGTATTTATCAGCCCTACAAGGCACAAGAGCTATGGACTTGCTTGGACAAGGTCTCTGAGCTACTGGTAAGCAGAGGAGCTGCTGGAATGAGGGACCTGCTGCATTAATTCATTCAGTACAGGCAAAAAGCATCTGAAAATCTGTTATGTCTCCTCAGCAACAGTTTGCCATGCTCTGCCTCTAAAATTTTATGTGCATTTATGGCCCGATAGAGAGGTGCAGGCCATGTGCTAGTCCCGTGTGCTTGGCAGGCGTGAGCACTTTAGCGAGTAACACCTGGTGCAGTCACTGGGGCCAGTACCTGATGAAAGGAGATGGAGATGGCTCTGTCTTGTTCTTTCTCACCAGCAAGAGGCCAAATCCCCAGCTGTGAGCTCTCGTAACAGCCCTGGGTATATGTGGTAATGTCTCTGAAGCTTTTACTCTTTTAACTAGTGTCAGAAACAAGAGATGGGACGTTTACAGGCTTCTGTAGCTTTTAGAAAGCTGAGAGGCTTCACAAAAGGACTGGAAAGCCCTTCCCAAGCTTTTACTTCCATGCTTGCTTTTGTCTTTCAGTTCATGTTACCCAAGACTGTCATTTTTGTTCAGAAGAAAGCACATTTGGGGAATTTGAGGGAGCTTTCTGGTGTGTTGAGCTGTTGGCTGTAATGCGGCAAGTGTGGCAGATGCCACCAAAGGAGGACTCGGGTTTTCTGGCAAATCTGCACTGTGGATTTGAATGGGAGCACAGGGAAAGGGTGAGAGGAGAGGAGGGACCTAGCTATCCCAGAGCTGTGCCCACGTGTTGGCTGGTCCCCTGCTGAGAACTGGCAAACAAAGGAGAAATGCAACGGAAATATCCAGGGTGGAAATATTATCACCTGCTGCAACGGACACTGCTGTGGTGGGCATGCCAAGGACACCGTGGTGGCCTGCAGGCATTTGAACCACAGTTAAAAGTCCAGCTGGCAGATTCAGGGATGGCATCTGTAGTGGCTGTTCCCAAAGATGCTGCTCGGGGAAAGACCAACTATGGAGTTTAGATGCGAGCATCACCCTGCAGCACACTGGTGGGGGAACACAGTGTCCGCACCAGTGCTGCTGTGAAGCCACCCCAGCATCCTCCCTTAGCGTTGGAGCGTACCCAAAGCCTGGTGAAATGTGCCTGGCAGCCATCCTGCTAATTTAGCCTTGCGCTTTACTATGCTTAACACCATTATGTTGCCCTGTCCCCTTCCACTGCCCATGCATTAATGCTGGTGGACACTGCTAAGCAGCAGCTTATCCCTCTGGATATCCCAGGGCCAGGCTCTGGTCATTAAAACCACACGAAAATTTTCCAAGGTTTGGTGAAAGGTGCGTTGAGGCTGCTCCCCTTCCCTCTGCTCTTCCATGGATGTAGCATTCTCAGCAAGACTGCAGGCAGCTGTAGTGATGGGAAAGTGCAAATCAGGGCAAGGCAGAAGGAGAAAAAGGAATTCAAGGAGATATGCATCTCCCAGAAGCCTGTGTTAAAAGAAGGCAGTAAGCTGGGATGAATGATGCATAAGATAAAAAGCCTAGGGACAGGGGGGAGGGGAAAGAAAGAGTTGCGTAAGTGGGGAAAATATATGAGAGAGACAAGGGGAAGAGCCATAAAAGCAGGGATGTCATTTATCAGGACATGTTTCATGTTTGCAAGAAAAAAATAAATAAATCCACAAAACTAAATTAAAAACCTTCTAGCAAAAATTCAAGTGAGCCTCAGGGAACAACTTGGAGGGTGGGTGGTATGAAGGTTCAGTAAGCTGGGTTGAATGATGTTCTTTGCAGTTGCTTTGCATATACCAGAGGGAGCAACAGCCGGCACCCCACACGTGCCAGGTCCCCCAGCCGGGCCAGCAATGCATGGACCTCCTTTAAATGGTCTTTGGGCTGTGAGGGTGGGAAGGGAGAGGGAAAATGAAGGGAACCGAGAGCCCTCAGGCTCTTGAAATTTGCTAAATTGAAAACGCTTACTCTCATCAGTAGTTAATGATCTAAATATATATGTGTGTGTGTGCATATATGTGTGTGTATAGTGCAGAAGGAGGGGTTCAGGGAAGGGCTCCCGAAGTCACCTCTGCTTAAAGACCATGCGCAAGGAGGATTCAGATGGACGCCTCTGGGCACAGACACCAGCACAAGAGGTTTGCAAGGCAGAGCAGTGAGCCGGCACCTCAGGGAGAGAGGTGCATGTCTGAAAACGAGATAGGAGAGGGGAGCAGGGGCTGGGGGTGACCGTGTGCTGGTCTCCTGCAAGAGCAAACGGTGCGGCTGGTGTGGCACGTGGCGGGTTTTGCTCTGTATTTATGGGCTGTGGGGGTATCTGGTCTAATAAAAAGCTGAGCTGGAGGGAAGGTGGGATAATAACTTGGGCTGTGGCTGTGTTAATGGGGTCTTGGTGCCAGGGAAGGAGCTGATGGCTGAGGAGAGGAAGGAGAGGCAGTGCCTGTCCTCCCATAGGGCACCGAGCTGGTCGTCTTGGAGGGATGTCTGGAGGTGAGGCTGTAAATCTGGTGTGCATTGCAAATAGGAGTAGCTACAGGATATTCATCGCAGCCCTTACCACAGTGCAGGAGCTACGCTGTCATCATAGACCTATGTTATGTTACTATGGCTCCAGGTTATCGGACGTTTCACACACTTTACATCCTGATGTTGCCCGTCTCCAAAGTGTTACAGTTGCTCCTGCAGTATTGTCTGCAATCATGCCCGGGTTGCAGGGTGGGTGTTTTCCCTGACACCCCCTGCCTCTGACTCCTGCTGCCTGCAAGATACCGGGCAGCGCGTGGCTGCATCACACCGCCCTGGTCCGCACGAGGAGTTGTGTCCCCGGTGTGCTACGGCCGAGGGAAAGGATCCACAAAAGCATTGCTATGAAATTTTAAAACCCTTGGACTGGATCAATTCAGCTGACCTTAGCGCTCTCCGGTAGTCTAACGGCCATTGGTTTATTCTGCTAATGATAAACCTTCAACACTAAAACCAGGCTTTGGCAGAAAGGTCTTTGTTTCCAGTGACAATGTGCGAGCTGGGTAGTGAGAAAACAGCTGCGATAGCTGTGCCTGCTTTCTTCTGCCTTCCTGACCACACCGTTAAGCTTTTCCAAACCCTCTGATTCTGAAGCCCCCTTGCCAGCGGATGGGGCACAACAGGCCCCTGATCTGGGAGATGTGTTTTGGGGCACGGCCTCTTGGATCCATGGGTCTTGCTCCCTCCGGGACCTTTACACCTGAGTCTGCATTTTGGTGGTGGGCTGACCGCGGGCTGTGTTTGCCGAGTGCTCCTCTCTTGGTTTGTGCATCCCAGCGTGGCACCAGGAAAGCATCCCTGGCCCGGGCTGTCTAGTCTCTGCATGGCTCCGTTCCATGACCTGGCTTCTCTTGGCTGTAAATATTAATGGTACAAGTTAAGTGGAGTTAAGAGACTGCATTAATTATTGAGTAGTTCCTCAGCAGCCTTTTCCTCTAGGAAAGGGTGGTGGCATAGCACATCTTTGCCTTTATTTTGCAAATGCTGGCTGAGTCCATTGAGCAGTCCAGGAGCACCGGGTGGGCATGGTTTGCTCTTGTCGTCTTTGCAAAATGGGTGAGTTCTCGTGCTTTTGTTGGGTGTGAGTTTGAGGTACCAGCTCCATCATTCCAGAGCAGCAGGTACAGCATGTTCTGCAGAAATTAGTGATGATAAAATTAAGCTCCAAAACCCAGGTCCCAAAGGCAGACAGGCTGCACTCATGGCTTGGCCAGAGCTTCCCCTTCAGGATGAGCTCTTCTCCTTGATTAAAAATGCAAAGCCCCTAGTGATAACGCTTATCACTCCTCTGACATAGATTTCACAGTGGTCTCAAAGCCCAGCGTCGCAGAGAGTTTTGGAAGCTGTGTGTTAGCTGGTGAAGTGTTAGCAGTTAAAGTCACAGGAAAATATCAGCAACAAAAAAATTACAGCTACAGAAAGAGAATGGTGAGAAAACAGGAGTGATTTGTATAAAATTGTAATGCTGGAGGAAGGAGTCAGGCTTAGTCCCTGCACTTCAGTCTTCCCACTGCAATTTGGCAAATGCCAGCAGCTTTGGAAAGTTCATATTTTTCTGTATCTTTGCTTGAAACAAAACCATTTTCTGACTGCTCTCCCTTTGTCCTCTGCTTTGTTTCTTTGTGAAAAACCCATTCAACGCAGAAAGGTCAGATTTTCAAAAGCACACGGTGCACATACTGCACATAGAACATCTGCCTGTGAGCTTCCCATCAGAGGTTGGTGGATGTTGTTTGAAATACTGAGGCTTATATTGGTGCCTGGCTGGGAGATGAGTTCTGCAGGAATCCTGCCCATACGTGCCTGCTGCCGTCTTCACCGTAACAAGAGGTAAAATGCCTATAGCCCTTCACAGTGTAGCCCTGTGTCCTTGTGTGCAGAGATTGCCTGCAGCTCCTGAGAAATCCAGCTGTTTCGGAAATGACCTGTCCTTCTGGGAAACTAATGCGGCTGAGCCCATAATCCACCCAAGTCTGTGTTTTGGCATGAAGACAGCAGTAGTGACTGAGCCAATGACCGAAGATCTACCTAGAGGTCCCAAGGTCCAGAAACTGACTTTGTGGAGTCCTCTGCCTTGCCCTGTTAGACCAGTCAACGTGGAAAGGCTGAACTGATAACCTCATGTTGTGGTTTAGCCCCAGCTGCCAACGAAGCATCACACAGCCACTCGCTCACCCTCCCTCCCCATGGCCCCCCCCCGCCGGTGGGATAGGGGAGAGAATCAGAAAAAAACAAGTAGGAATGAGAAAACTCGTGGGTTGAGATAAAGACGGTTGAATAGGTAAAGCAAAAGCCGCACACACAATCAAAGCAAAGCAAGGAATTAATTCGCTCCTTCCCATGGGCAGGCAGGTGTTCAGCCATCTCCAGGAAAGCAGGGCTCCATCACACGTAACGGTGACTTGGGAAGACAAACGCCATCACTCCGAACGTCCCCTCCTTCCTTCTTCTTCCCCAGCTTTTTACGCTGAGCATGATGACGCCATATGGTATGGACCAGCCCTTTGGGCAGCTGGGGTCAGCTGTCCCGGCTGTGCCCCCTCCCAGCTTCTTGTGTGCCTGGCAGAGCATGGGGAGCGGAATTTAGTATAAGCATTACTTAGCAACAACTAAAACATCAGTGTGTTATCAACACTGTTTTCAGCACAAATCCAAAACATAGCCCCATACTAGCTACTATGAAGAAAATTAACTCTGTCCCAGCCAAAACAGCACACCTCACGTTGACCTGTCCCTCGGCTTCCTATCAATAAGCTTAGAAAAGCTTTGCTGATAACCTCACACTGGCAAGTTCCCTGAAATCCAACCAACAAAATGAGGGAAGAGAGAAAAAACTCTGATATAGGCTAAGATTTAAAAAAAAAAAAAAAAAAAAAAAGTCTTGCTGGCACATGGTAGTGAAGAGATGAACTTTATTCCCAGCAAAGAAGCTGCTGTAAATATCTTACACTGGACAGCTGAGCCTCCACATGAGGTGGTATTTCTGAACTCTGATAAGGGCTTAGGGGCTGCTTGATGTTAATTTCATCTCCTACCAAATCTAGTTCTCCTATACGCATTCAAAACAATATTTATGCAAAAGCAAGAGAAAATGTGAGTATTTCCTGCTTTGAAAGAGCAGGAACCATGCTTGAACTCAACTAGGAGGACAACTTGTGTTGCTGTGAACTTGGCAGTCTTAAGCCTGCATTGCAAAAGCTGTGATTAAAATGCAGCTTGTCTTCTCTAGGTATAACCAAGTGGGATTGCTGCACCTGCTCTTCCTGAGTTCCAGGGGAGCCACCTGAACCCCAGGAAGAAGCAAGACCACCCCTTCCCCTGCCCCACGGCATCCCGCTGATCCTCACAGGTAGGTGAGAGTCGGAGGGCTGCTGTGAGAAATACAGCTTAAAACAGGACCGAACCCTTGCAGCCCCAGGTAGAGGCATGTAAAGAAGCTGGGAAGAACAAAACCCAACCATAAAAAGCCTCCCACCTCCTCACAGGTGCTCTTAGCATGGTAGCTTATTATCCTCCGCCAAGACCATTGACGGCAGTGGAGGCAGAGGGGATGACAGCTAAGTCATTAGTGCCCTCGGGAAATGGTGTCCAACATCTGCATCCGTTTCTGATTTCTTGTGGCAGATGTAAAACCTGCCAGCATAACCCTGACATAGACTGCTGTGATTGCTGCTGCTTGGAAACAGGAGGCAAAGAACAAATCCCGCAGGAGAACAAGAAATTGCTCTGCATGATCCTTAAAATACCACGAGGTGCTCTTGTCCCGTCGTTTGAAGTGCCACACCATTACTAGTAAAGAGATTAGTGGGAATGGCAGTAATTCTTTGGAGAGACCTTCACTGTGAAGAGAAAATTGTGCCTTTCTCCACCTGGGACTCCCACAGCTCTTGGCCAATACTTCATTTATGCTCCTTTTAAGCATCTTGCTCTATAGACTCATTGTACCCATAACCACTGCAAACCTTGTGCTGCAGGCATGACAAGTCCCAGCCCTTTAGTCTGTCATCTCTGCTCTGAGTGTGTCTCTTTCTCTGAGCCATCGGGACCTTGCATTGAGCGTGCTGCAGCCTTGGATCCGTGGTGCTTCAGGTGGAATGAAAAACTGGAGCAAGGTAAGATGCCGTGGTGACCTTTCCTCTGTGCGTGTGTGGGTGTTGGCATTGCAAAGCCTGCAGCTGGTTTGCAGCATCTTCTCAGGCCACAGGGACGTTTAATGACCCAGGCGGAGCTGCTGCTTCAGGACGCTTAAAGGCAGAGCTTTCTTCAAGCCCCAACCATGCTGGTTAATAAGCAAAATCTGGACACGAGGTGGGGAAAATCAGCATTTCCCCCCCAGCTCTCCCTCAAAATCAGCTGTGCAGGCAGAATTGCTTTCTGATGCCTGCTTCAAAGCTCACGGAAACACTTCAGCACTATGGAGGCTCTCCTAAACGGGTGCTCCTTGGTTTTCTTCCTATGGAAGCCTTCCAGTTTTATGGCACTGAAAGTCATTGTTGGATTACAGTGTTTTCTTGTGCATTATGTGTTTTCACTTATTACTTCAATTATTTTGCCTTCCTCTGCAATTTACTTTCGTATTTTATTCTATAATGGTCTTGGTGTGCCTAAGGATCCTTTCAGTTCTAATAATAATTGTAGGAGTAATAATATAAATCATCCTGGTGCTACCTGCATGCATCTGGTTACTTTCTTTGCATTTCTAATAACAGAGCTAGACAGGATCAAATGGGGTGTTTTGACATTTTTCTTTTACGTCTCAAAGGAGAATTGCCAGGTATATCTGCCGTTCCCAAACACGTGGCAGCCCAGGTAATTCAGCATGTCACTGATGGCTACTGGTTACTGTCAGCCTGCTTACAAGTTGCTGAGTCCTCACTGAGGCTTTTTTATAGTGGTATGTTAAATCTGAAAGCTTTGGTATGAGGAATGACTGTTCAAAGATCCCAAATTGTAACATTCATTCACTTAAGGCACTGTTATTGATGTTGTGTCAGCATTATTGAGCTTTTGATGACCACAGCCTGGAAGTATTTATTTGCATTAAGGAAAAGCCTAGAGGCAGTCTGATTGTCTGAACCATCTCTGCCCACGGCAGTTTACAATTTTTAATATAAAAGAATAGCAAAGACTTGGAGAAAACCAGTCCTTAACTGTCCTGCTTTTGCAGGTGGCAGACTGAGACATAAGGGTTTTTAGACGTGCCCAGCTTCGCACCAGAAGTTGTGGCTGAGTCATGAACACCATTCCCAGAGTAACAGCTTAGGGCTGCAGCCACATCGTCCCTGGCTCTGACGGGAATATTATGTACTTGAGATGTTATATTCTCACCTGAAGGCAAGAAAATATTAAGCTTTGTAGAGGAGAGGGAAGGGAGGCTGGTGGTTTGTCTGATGAGCTCAGTGCCTGCGGGACTGAGCTTTACCCATCATGTCGCTGGAAGTCTTGGCTCTGTAACCCCAGGCTGGGAGTTGCTCAGATGAAGGTCATAATTTCTCATGTGTGTGTGGAGAGTCTGGCACATCGAGAACTCACTTCAGGCCGCCCAGGTACACCACGAATTTCCCAACAGAACACCACCTGCAAGAGTGTGAAGATAAAACCTTGAAGTGTTGAGATGGTTTGGCTGGTGTCTGGTTGAGGAAATGTCAGGAGAAGGCATGTTTCTCATTTTGCCCTAAGTCTGGCTCCTCAGTATCCCAAAGACAGAAAGGAGGAGGCAACAAGGCCTTATGGCTGCAAAGAAAGTTGTTTTGAGACCAGCTGAATAACGATGGAATAAACCATCCTTCAATTCCTTCCTCCAGCTTCAAACATCTCAGCCACACAAGGATTTACAAAGCAGCACATTTGTGGCATGTGCAAGTGCCTCAGTTCTCTAGAGCTTCTCTGTTCATTTTGCATTTCTGGTATGAGAAAATAAAGCTTTGGCAGGGACCAGGACAAGGTGGAGAAATGCGCTGAGCCAGCTCCAAGTACGAGCCAGCCAAAATCCTGATGACCCTCAGCTGAGTCGTATCTGACTCTTTCTCTGCCTATTTTTGCCCTCTATGCCCCTCCTTATGTTGCACTGCTTCTGTCTCTGGGTGATGGAGGCTCGTGAGGAAATCCATGATCAAGGGCTTTCATGGGCTTCAACATGTGATGCCCAAGGGTGGTTTCACCTACTGGCAGCACTCCCAGCTGCACGCACCGAGGGCAATGCTGGAGCCCCTCCGGTAGATTTTTGGAAGGGGACTTAATAACCCACTAGAGTGTCACATTCAAGAGGGGATGTTTGGAAACATGGCTGTTACAGCCAGGAGCATCCTGTTAGGACCTTGGTGTGGAGTTCCCAGGGATGCTGGCGCTGGGCTGAGATGGCTGCAAGTGGCTTTGGAAAAGATGAGCGATGTGGGACTGTCACTGATAGACGTTGCTGGACAAAACACCCTGTGGGTGCCCTGTGCATTTGCTAGCTGATGGGCCAGTGGATCATTTGGAGGAGAAAACGTCTGGATGAATGGAAATGCAAATTTGAGTGACATGTAAACCCTGCGCTTCCAGAGCTGCCCATGTCCTGGCCTGGATGACTAAGAGGAGATCAAATGGATCAGAATAAGCTTCCTTGACAGCAGGAATACTAATGAAAAAAAAAAAAAAGGCACTGGAGAGGTTTATCTGTACCTTCTTGCTGGGAATTAGGCAGCATTATCAGACAGCCTCTCCTACGAGGCTGATTTACCGATGGAGAAATAACATATGGGTCTCCGAAGCAAGGAGCTGTGCTTGGATCACACCCTGGGCACCCGTTTTGTGAATGACAGTAACGAAGTGGCTGTCTCCAGCCATTCTTCCCTTTTGTGCTCACTGAACGTCTTCTCTGCTGTTGTTACTGTGCCAGTCAGCTCTGATCTTGCATCGGCCCATAGCACACATCCATGTCCCCGATAAACATGGTACCCACACGTACCCACACCTGGGTCCTCCCTGCCATTGCTTAATTCTCCTTCTTCATGTTATATGAGTCCATGTCTGCAGCCTCCTACCTTTAAGTCCTTTTTGGATCTCTGTCTGTTGTTCCTGGACTCTATTTACGAGCTGTAAGTGCAGCCACTGCCCAGACTGCGCGGGGCTTTTGTTAGTGGCTCAGAGCCAACTGGAGTGGCTTTCAAAATGACACTTGAGCCAAACTCTGAGACGTTCACTTGTAGAAATGGGATTTTGGGCAAGTTTTCAGGCTGTCCCAAAGACCATTTCTGAAATGGTTGAGCCTCCTGGGACGAAGGTGGAATTGATCTGCAGAGGTCTGACCAGAGGCTTTTAAAGATGCTGGTCACACCGAGGGACTTCTTCATAGTGAATAACTTGCAGCCCCCGAGCTCAGGACTGTATTTTAGGTGTTTAAATACCCTTCAAGTCAGGACCCCATAGCTCAGACCTCATTGGCAGCCCATGGAAATTAAAGTCCTGCATAAAATGGAATTTAGGCTTCCTAAACCACTTTTGAAAACGTCACTTAATGTCTCTACTTGCATCTTTATTTCTGTTTACCTGGACCCTCCATGGCAAGCTTTCTTTTCTAACTCTCCTGGCATCGTCAGATTCTGGTCCCTTTTCATTTTAGGTGCTAATTATTTTCCTCACGGCATTAAGTGCTTCAGCGGGCTGAGCAGCCTGGTCACTCACTCTTCTTTTATACCTCCATTCCATCAAATAGTCATGCTCACTTTGGCTCATTACGCTTTATATCCTGGACTCTAACTGACAGTGTGCTGCCAAGCCTGAGCATCCCGGGAGTTTCTTGCTGCTAACTCCAGAAATCAGAGACGATTTCTAGAGCTGGGCAAGAAATGCTGTGGTTTTTGTCCCTGCTCCCCTGAGGCTTTTCCAGGGGAGGTCTTTCAGCCAGATGTGGGTGTCGAGGAGGTTTGGGGGTGCTGGGGCAAGGCCTGGGGAGCAACGGGGCACAGCTCCCCGCTGACCTCTGCTCCTGGAGGGATGCTATCGTCTGAATGACAGCCCCGGCTGATAAGCCCTTGTTGTCTCTGTTACGGCTCGATCATTTTGATCTGGATTTTGACACCGCGTCTCTCTCCAGTCCTAACATAATGGGAAAGGAAATTACATGTATTTGAAAAAAATCACATCACTTTGACAGAAGTCAAGAGCAATTTTACTGAAGCTGGATTCGTTACCCTGTCTCGTATCACTGAACAAGCAGGCGGGACTGTTAATTTTAACTTGACTTTGTCCCTTTAAATAATAGAAATGTGTGATGTCATGTCTAATGCTCTATCAGTGCCTGTAATGCCATCAGTCATATGAGAAATATTATGACATAGATATTTTTTTAATGCTGAATAGCTTCTATCATTTTGGAAAAGATCCCATCTTAAATGGATTGAGCTCCCACAAAAAACCCCAACCCTTTGGATTATGTTTTGGTTTTTTTTTTTTCCCAATTTAAGTGAAGCGAGGGTTGAATTGGCTTTGAAGTGATGTTTGAAGTGGGAGACTGTTGCAAACCCGAAACCTCCCTCGCTTGAGCGTGCACCAGAGGGCACTGCACGATGCGCTGGGAAACGTGGACAAACCCAACCGCGCTCAGCCAGGATTTGGGGTTTTTTTGCACGTAGGCAGCATTTGCGCTCACACCTGGAGATGCGTGTCTCATTTTGGGGAGAGGTGGTACAGGGCTTCATCCCCCTGGGGCTGGTGCTACCATCGCAGCAGGTTTAGCACAGCCACCGGCCCTGGTGTGACCGCAGGCGCTGTCCCACGGCGAGGGCACAAACCGCAGCCCCCAACCCGTGACAGCTCCTGCTCTGAGCCAACTCGTGATGAGGACGATGGCATGGTGTCAGCCGCTCCTCGCTGGCAGGAGGCATCTCGCCAGCCTGGATCACGCCCCGGCTCCCTTGCAGCGTGCTGTCCTGGGCTGGGTTAGCCAAATCCCTTGGGGCTGGTGAGGTCCTTTCCCACCCTGTGCCTTTATGTCTCATCTCCTCTCCGCTGAGCCAGCTGCCTGCAATTGCTGTCTGCTCCAGAAAAAGCTTTTCAGGAGGGGCACTTCTGCTCCAAAACTGAGCTGTGGCACCATGCCTGCAGGAGACCTGATAGGAAGGGTGTTGTGGAAGGACAGTCCATGGGACACTTCCCCCCCTGAGGGCACCTCTGGGTGCTCAGCTTTACCTGCACAAAAAGCATGAAAGGGGAGCACAGGGCGGGGGTGAGGAAACATCCCAAAATTAGCTTGAAAAGCAGGTAGCACTGATGGGCAGAGGCGAAGCAGGGTGTCTTCAGTAGCCTTCCCCAGCACCGTCCCACCAGCTCAGGCTCACTGCTGGCATCTGGACCATCCTCTGCACCCGCTGCCCTCAGTTCAGTTTCTTTAGATGCCTGTGCATTGCTTGGCGTGCCCATCACTGCAACAACCCTGGGTGTGGGATTTGTTTCCCCTTCGTTTCTTCCAAAGTTTTCTCTTTTTAACTGCTGAGCTCATGTGTGATACGCCACCACTTCAATCCTTTCCCCTTAAACTGGAGAAACTGGTGCCCTCCACCTTTACTAGTTGTGCACCAGCGTGAATCCCAGGCGGAGGTGTGGGTAGAGCTGTCTTTCTGGCAAAGGTATTTTTGTGGTTGGTAATGCTGAGGACATGGCTGGGAGGACTTCCCTGGATGGTGCCAGCAAGAGGACAAGGCTGGAGAGTCAGAGCAGCCTTTCTTGACCCTTAATTATGCCATGGCAGTTGTGCAGGTAACAGAGTCCGGCAGTGCTGCCAGCATGCACCACAAGTAGCAGTCACCGTGTTACGGTGATATTGGTATCAGATTAATACAGAGTGTGGCTATAAAAATAGTAATACAATCACCACTGAGAGTGAGTATATATGGGAAACTGGAACAGGACTACTGCCTAGAAATTTCCACTGTCAGTTCAATCTGGGAAACGTGTTTTCTGTAGAACAAGGGGTTACTGTGCAAGTTGGGATTTCTGTGCAAGTTAGCATTTCTGTGGCGCAGGACTGCGCTGGTGTAATGGCCTGGTGGCAGGTAACCTGGCAGAGGCATGTGCGGCCTCTTTTCTTTTGAACTCAAGGATTCCTGCAATCCAAACAAACCCTATAGGACTGGGTTTGCATTTTTAGCATGCCACAGTCCTGCATCGTGCAAAGCCAGGCTGCTTCTGGAACTGCCAGGAGCTATAAAGGAGTAATGGAGCTGGCAACCCGCTCCTACTCCTGCACCTGTTTTATATTATTTGTGGGCAAAATCCTGAGGCCTTTAGTCACTTGCCGAACAACCACAGGAGGAAAAATTCTTCTGGGGGAGGAGGTGTTTGTGAGGGTTGTCTTGCAGACGTCTCCTTGGATAATCCTTTGGGGATGGGACTGTAGCGGGACCCCCCCTCTCCTCGTGGAAAAGGCCAGGGGATTATTCCTAAGCACGCTCCTAGCTGGGGGATTTCCTGTGTGGAAAGATGTGCTCATGCACCAGGGATGCTCGTGCATGCGCCTGTAAATCCATCTGGAAAAAAGCCCTCGGGCCCTTCCCCAGCTCCTGCGCGATGGCCCCGCGGATGCAGTTCAGGTGAGCCCGGCTCGAGCGTTTTGGCTCAGCCCGCGCTGTGGGAGCGGGCTGGAAAAGAACAGCTACAGATGACCATGGACCCAGGAATGAGCCTAACATGGGGGTCTGCCTTATCGCCGCCATGCTGTCCCTGGGCCCCCTCACCCCCATCGCCTCCAGCATCCCTTTTGTCTTCAGCATCCTTTCAGATCTTTCTTCAGGGCAGCAGTCTGGGACCAGGCTGGAGGGGCTTCATGCTCAAGGTCCCTTCTCTGGCTTCCTCTGCCCAGCCAACCCACCCGGCTCCACAGCGAGGGCTGTCCCTGCTTGGGTGGTTTCTTCTGACCAGCTCCTCTACCAAAACCATGAGTCAACGTGTGTTCGAAGGCTTTTCTCTTGCAGAACAGGCTCTTTTACGCCCTCCATCCCTGAGGAGCTCACGGGTGGCTGCAGCGTGGCCAGAAGGTCAGTGGCTGAACGAAAGGTGGCACTGGGGCACCGTGTCATGTGCCTGTTTTCGCAGGTCATTTAAGTTTGTTCCCATCCTATCGCCCCATCTGCTCACATTCAGGACCCACCAGCAACCTTTGATTCCTTCTTCACCCCAAAAAGGAGGGCTGGGGGAGTCCATGGGCTGCTCTCCCTGTGCCTGTCCTCCAGCACGGGGGATGGCTGGCGAGGGGCAGCCAGCAGAGAGGTTTCCCAGGAGCCTGATGAAGAGGTAAGGGCCACACGAGGGGTTAATCTTTGCTCTCCAAGACTGAATTGATGTAATCCCACATACGCTGATGGGAAGCTCCGTATGACGATATTAGTTGTTGCCGTGTCCTAGTCCTTCAATTATTTGATTCATTCACATTTAGCATAAATACAAGATTAACCCGAAATGAGGGTTTAGGAGGGAGAATCTCTTACTCTTTAATTTTAATCTAAAATGCATTTGAAAAAATCACCCTGGTGATTGAGGGGAGGTGATTTAGGAAAGGATATAGGCATGGGGCAGCAGCAGCCTGGGGATGGATGGGGCCTGGGGCAGCCACAGCAGTCACTGATGGCTGCTTCAAATAAACCCAACGCATTTCTCTTCTCTCCCCTCTTCCCTCCAAGACCCCTTAATAAGCTCTTCCGCCCAACCTTGTGGTTTTAGCTTTTTTTTTTTTTTTTTTTTTCCCGAGCAGACACTCAGGACATCTCCTGTGCTCTGGGGACTGCACTAACATATGAATCGAGGCAGACGAACGTGGATTCCACATCTGCCTGCACGCCAGGTACAAAATGAGGGAGCATCGTCCCATCCCTGTCGCTGTCCCGCACTTTCTCAGCCGTGCTGAGAACCCCCTCTGCACCTCCCCAGCGGGTGCCGGAGCAGGAGGGACCCAGCCCTGCCTGGAGCAGCCCCAGGCAGAGCCACGGGGAAGGGACAGCACGAATGCCCAGAGGGTGCATGGCACAGCCCATCAAACAGCCTCTGGGCTTTTCTCGGCATACAAATCAGGCAGGTCTGGTGTTTTGCCTTTGCGGGTTTCTTTGCATGGGGTACAGGAAACACCAGTTGCAACTGGTATTTTTGACGAGCCGTCCCCACTCCAGGGTTCAGATCCCCAGGGCTCAAAGAACCAAAAAGCAGCCTGAAATGCTGGCCCAGACCCCACTGGCAGGGAGCGCCAGGCGCTGCTTTTGCAGGGGACGAGGTGGCAGGGTGACAAAACCCCTCCTCAGCTTGGCTCACGCACCATGCCGCGGGGCGAAGGTAGGTGATGCTGGAAGTGACTTGGCAGCCCCTCCGCTGGGCACCGCAGACCACCTTGAGCAGCGGGGTTTGTCCATGCCCTGCTGTGCGTGAGTGCGGGACATGGACAGGTAGCTCAGCACCGTGCACCCGATGTGATGGCCATCCCGTCGAGACAGCACCTTCTACCCAGCGCGCGATGGTGAGGAGAATTCACTGCACTTGTTTCCGCCCTGGAATCCCAAAATGAGGCCAGATTTTGCATAGGTTGAGGTTGCTGTGCTAAAAGGATGATGCAGAGCCATTGCCATGGAGACAGAAAGCCAAGGTAAGGAGCCACGCTGCTCCTGGCAGCATCCCGGGAGCGGGGACCTCACCCCGAGTCCTGCAGCATCTGCTAGGGGAGAGTGGGGAAAGATGCATTCCCCCAGCTGCAAACACACAGTTTGGCATCACCAGCAGGATTGTTTGCTGGGGCTTTTATTTTAAGCAAATGCCTCAGCTCCCTATGGGATGTAAATATTCAAGCACAGGTTGAAACCTTCCTCCTCCTCCTCCTGTGCGCACTCACGTGCCAGCTGCACATAAACGAGCAAACACAGGTTGCGTAGCGTGCGGCCGGATGCGGGTTACACAATTTGGTAGCATTAAATCGTGCTTAGCATTTTAGGTAATAATAGCTACACTTCAAAGAATTGCTTAATGACTCTTTTGCTGAGCCCTGTGAGTTGCTCACACGAGAGCAGCGCAGGAGCTCATAAAAACCCAATTAGCAGCTGCGAGCGCACTGTGGCTCTTGAAATGCCGAGCGGGGTTTTGTGGGGCAGGCGGCAGCCTGCGGGCACAGCGTCCTCTGCTGCGCTGCCTGGCACACTGATGTGTGTCCAAAACCTCAGTGGGGAGCAAGCGCAGAGGGGCTGGAAAGTGCTTGCGAGACCCTCTGGTTGTCAGGACATGTTTCTCTCCTATTAGGAAGAGGGGAGCCAAACTTTCTCATCCTCTCAGGGAACACTTTCACATAGCCAGGGTAGGATGCTGAGACCAGGTCCCCATGCTGGCGGGGGACCCCCATTCCTGAGCAGATGCTGCTTCCATGCGCAAACATCTGAGCACCCATTAGCGCTCATCTCATCTCCTCTCCCAGCGTGTTACCAGCCCCTTTTCTTGGCTCTTGATGGGCTGGAAAGCAGGGAGCTGCCATGAAATCATGGAAACTGCTATTCTTATATCCTTTTCATACGTGATTTAGCTCAGATGGAGATGGCAGCGGCTGGGCTCCCAAGGGCTCAGCTTGATGTCCATAATGCTGAAGGTTCATATTGTCCATGCCAGGGCTGGGTCCATCTGGCATCCCCAAGGCCACCCAGCAGGACTGGTGGCCCAGAACAGGGTTCCTGGAGCTCAGCATGAACTGCTCGAGAGCTGGGTTTGGCTACGTTACATGGAGAACTGGTGAAACAGCACATGGTAAAACCACACAAACGGGGAGGTGGCTGTCGGGGTCTTGTAACAAAACCAGCGTCTTGGCTTGCTCCGTCGTACATGTGGGTGCAGGATGCTCTGTGTCTTCCTGAAAGAGCAAAAGGAAACAAAATGACCACAACGATATGAAACACGCATTGGGGATAAGACATTGTGGGCTCTTTGTAGAGGTTCTCCTTGGCTTTCCCCTCCTGTAGGCAAAGCCTGGCTTTGAGTGATAAAGGGATGGTTATAGCCACGGCGCAGGTTGGCAGGTGGGAATTGCCATGATGGATGAGCCCTGCAAATCCATCCAGTCCCGCGGGTGTTGCACAAAGAGGTCATGCTCAGGAGCAGAACAGATTGCATGGACTAAGCCTTGGTGGGTTTTATTTGAACATTTTCCTGGTTCAAGGCAACTTGAAATTTTCCAACTGTGTCTCTAACTCAGTTGAAGGCAAAAAAAGCAGTCAGATAACTCTGTGAACAGCAGAATCAACAGGACCTGCTTTCCTATGGCCTTATGACCTTAAACTCTTTACCCAGTACTCCCGGCTCCTTCCCTTATCCCCCACCAGTTTGGCAGGGCAGGTGGCACCATGTACTGCTGCTGGTTTGGAGCTATGTGTTTGCTGATGGGCTGGACAGTAGACATGTTGTCTTGTAAATACGTGACAGAGTTGAATTTGGCTCTTCCTCTTACAGACATTATTTTGGGCTTTCTCTCTTATCCAGCCAGTTGTCATGAAACCTGCTGGAAGAGCAGATCATTGAGATCTCTGCTCCAGTATCAAATTGAGTTTGAGTTGGCCAATATATGCAAAATTATTTTTAGTGAAGAAGGACGGACAGTTAAATGAGTGGTTGCACTGGCTCTGTGACCTTGGCTTTTCCTTAGACTGAAGCTAGGAACAACCATAAAATGAGAAGCAGTTATTAAAACTGTCAGCAGATTCCTAATTTTTCTTTTACATTTTGAAAACTTAAACCAGCCCATGAATAAGGTTTCTTCTGTTTCCACTGTTAGTTAGAGGCTGATTTATGTCCTGAAGCAGGATGATTTAGGTCTCCTTCACATTTTTCTTTCAAACCGTTTGCCAGTGGAAGTAGGGATTCCCATCATTTGCCCGTGAGCAGTCCTTCCCTAGGTTCCGTCAAGCCCTTGCTGTCAGTGTGTCTCGCACAAAATATCACCCACTAACTGTGGAAACAAAAAAATCCCTTTTTTTCATTTTCAATTTTGAGCAGCCATTAGCTGGAGCACAGATACTGTTATTTTATGTGTTCTTCGTTCTATCCCCGTGCCCTAGACCTAGTAAAGCTTCGTGTTCTGCTGATTTCTGTCTTGCGAGCCCAGGTGAAGTTTTTTTGCCAGATTTGCACCTTTTGAAGGGCTCTCTCCTTGGAGGACAGCCTGGCATCTCTCAGGGTCAGGGTCCGTGAAGCTGGGCGTGACGTGGCCAAATACAGCTAAATTGCTTCCAGGGATGCAGAAGCCATTGAGACAGATGGACACATGCACATCCACATGGGATGAATCTAGTTTCATTTGCAAATCTGGGTAAAAAGAACAATTTGTGATTAAATTAGTTAAGTACCCCTTTATTCTGAAAGATGGATGAGAACTTTCTCCATGGCTTGAGCTTGGACATCAGTGTCCAAGAGGGATTTGGAAAGTCAGCAAAAGGCGAGATTGGGGGCAGATATGCAGAAGTGGATTAAGCATCAGCTCCTCCATGTTTAACTAGTTTTTTTGTTTGTTTCCAAATTCCTTTTGAAGTTCTAAGTAATCCCTTGTGACGCTTGGTGAAAGCAAACAAGGTTTTCAAAGCTTTGCATTTGAATTCAGGAGACCAAAACTCTGCCTGTAGGTTTCCGGCATGTTTTATTCTTTTTGCTTTTTATCTTTATTAAAGGGCTGTAATTTGTGTGATTAATTGCAAATGCATATGGCTATTTTCTTGGCCTAACAAACACAATATTGCACTTTGAGAGTCCGTTGTCTGCCCAGAGCAGACACACTGAATCCTGCTTCCATGTCAGCAGAAAAAGGGTTATCATGTAGACTCCTCCTCGGATTATGAATTAATTAAATCAGATTTAGGGTCTTCAGCCAGCATGGCTATCCTGTAGCAATATGTTATATCAGTGAAACTCTCTAGTCTGTGTTGTGGGAAACTCTGAATGAGAGAAGCAGCAATGGGGTCTTCCAGTCTCGAAACCTGTGCAAGTGAGGAGATGGTTTGCCCTCCAGAAAACATGATGTAAAGAGATAAGATGCATCCCGATGCATCAAAAACATGCAGCAATGACAAAAGTTAACACTATTAGGCTTGAGAGCGGAAGAGTCAGCTCACCAGTGTACTCAGCCATCCCTGGCTTTCCAGGCAGCCTCACCATTTGGATCAGAGAAAGAATTTAGCAGCAACATGATGTGGGTTTTGGACAAGATCCTGCGCAGCTCTGCATCTGGCTGATGGGTTTTCTGCCACCTCACTGCTTGGATTGCATGTGATCTCCTTGCCTCTGCACCCTTCCCACCCTGCCTAACTGCAGTCAGACCCAAGGATTTGGGGAAGGATGGTTGAGCTGGTGTAAATAAGAGAAATGCCTCAGGCCAAGGGCAAGCAGTGTCCCTGCTTGCTGCAGAGTCTGGGTGCTCTGGGCAAGGTAGATGCACCCAGGGTCTGATCCAGCCTAGCAGCTCCTCTCACCTGAAATGCCTTTGCCTTGATGCTTTTTACATGTTGCTATAATACCCAGCTCTATCTTTTCATCTCATCCTCAGAAACCCGCTGGTTTCCCCAGCGTCATGAGAAGCTATCCTCTAACATCCTCGTAGGTAATAAAATCAAAGTGATGCCGCTTCCATTAAGAAAGCAGCAACTCACCAGAAGTAAAAGGAGCTGCTAGCTGCTACGATGCAACTGAGCAGCGCTGCAACCTTGCAAGCTCAGCTGGGTCTAGCGCTGCCGGCACCTTGGTAATGCAAATACCTGCAAACACTGTTTTCTGCTTGAGATTATGTATCTCCCTAGCTGCAGGCTTTCCAGGAGACTTGATGACCAGATGAGGTCAAATGCAAGATTTAGGTTGGTGGAGAAAAGAAGACATGACAAAACCTTCAATGAACCAAACTTCACACTTCACAGCGTCCAATGAACCCAACACTGAAATCGTGGCAAATGAGGGGTTTTGAGCTCATTGCAGAAGGAAGACCTCCTGTGTCATGGCCATGGCTCAGCCCATTATAAAGAAAAGGAGAGACATTAATATTCCACAGTCAAATGCCAAAAAATCCCAGAATCAAGGGTGTCATCACGCTGAGGTTTATTTGCCCCTCACCGTAGACTTCCAGGTTGACCAAAACAGATGGAGTAAATGCAAGGTTTGTTTCAGAAACACGGGTCTGTGGCTGAAAATACAAACAAGGCTGAGGATCTTCCAATCTTCGACGCTGCTGCTTGAGCTTGGCCAAACTGGCCAGTACACAAGCCCTTGCCCGACAGCCAAGGTGCCTGATCTGGAAATCAGATATAGCACACACCATCCCCATGAAAAATATCACACGTGGTCTATACTTCAGGCTACTTTCCAGTATCTCAGGGAAGGGATCTTTTAGTTGAAAGCCTTAATGTTTCTCGTTATATTTAAAATTAGAGCGGAACATCAATAAAATTGGTCATGGGATTGAGACAAGTTTTAAGGGAGAGAAGGAAATTTATTCTTCATTTTTTACATTGGAGCATCCTGTAGAAGCCACATTTGAATATGTCAATGCAAGGATTAATAATTAAAGGAACAACAACCACATGTCTCTGAGATACACACAAGAAAGCAACAGCTCAGGCCAGAGGCTGGAGTCTCTGGGGACGCACTGTTATTGCTGGCATTTCACCTCCGCCTGGTATACCTCATTATTTAGAAAAGCACTTTCCCACCAGCCTTTGCCAAGGAATGTCTTACCTAGCAATTTGCAGCTGATTGCTAACCTCAGCGTTAGCCTGGGAAATTGTATCTATGCTTGTCATCAGACGCAGAGGTATTCACATAGATAATAAGCAATTTGGATAGTTGTATTTTGGGGTGAAACCCTCCAGCCGCCAGCAGAAACCCTTGCAAGAACGGAGGTGATGCTCCAGCAAACCCGATAGCTCCAGGTCAATGTGACTCGCAGCTGTGGTTGCCCAAGACTTGTGAAAAAGCAGGCTCCAAAACCGCTTCCTCTCCACTCCCCGGATCCAGATGGATGTCAACAGGCTATGGCAATGAGACGGAGCCGTTTCGCTCCCCGGCGTGGCCCCTGGCCAAGCAGACGCCTCAGCGCGCCGCTCTGCAGAGCCATCCAACAGCCCCGCGGCCGGGAGCATCTCGCCAGGCACTGAGGGCAGTTCAAAGCATTGGCTTGGAGAAGGGAGTCTCCGACTTGAATGCAGTTTCCCTCACCAGGCCCAAATTGTGCTTCCCGTCTCTCCCCATCCTTCCTTATTCCATGTTGGTAGTCTTCTCATTCATTAAAAACCTGCTAATTATCTCAGCAGCTTGGAACAGGGTTGCAGCATGGAATTAAAACCAGCTTTTCCTTTTGGCATCCACCGCCTCACGTAATTAATAAGACAAGAGAAAGCCAGAACACGCGGGTCAGCCCTGAGTGCGAGGAAGGGATTGATCGGACACGGCCAGTGCCGCAGCTCATGGCCAGGATGCTCTGAAGCCGGCCTCGGTGATGGTGGGTTGCATTTTGGGGCCAAACTGGGGAAAGGGAGGAGGAGATGAGGTTCGTTCTTTCCTGGTTTTTCACCTTGTTTTTTCCTCATTTCAACTCAAAATCTGGACCAAGTAGCGCTCAGTGAAAACCCTGCACTCAATCTTCAGCACCTCTTTGCTGGAAAAGGAATGGGAAAGCAGTCTGGCAGGGCTTGACAACGTGTTTTGGCTGTCCCTGCCATGCTGAGCAGACCAGGATGCTCTGAGAGCCTGGACTGTTGCAGACGGACATTTTGATGGAGATCTGGAAAATGGCTGGAGGAACCTGAAATCGAAGGAGGGATCAGCGCCACTTGTACTCTCGCCAGCACCAGGTCCTCTCCCCGCTGCCTTGGCACGAGCAAGCGGCCACCAAATCCAAATGGAAATGCTGCCCTGCTTACTGGCCCCAGGCAGGAGAAGGCCAAGGACCCCATCTTGCAGAGCCAAGCTGGGGTGATGCAACCCTTCCCCACAGCCCCCCTCCACCCAGAGCTTGGGCTGGCAAAGGGAAGGCAATGCCTTTGGGCACCGTCGCAGAGCGGTGGCAGCACCAGGACAGAGGGGACGTGACCCTCCTCCCAGCTCACTGGAGCATCGGCGGAGCACAAACTTTCCTCCCTGCATCTGCAGGAGCACTCGGGCTCCCCTCGCCCACCCCGCTGCCAATACCATCCCCACTCGTCACCTGCCGTGCCTGCTCTCTGAAGCATTGATTTGCAATTTGTTGCTCTGCCACCGAGTAACTACTGTTGCTGCTTACTACCGACTTGCTCTGCTGCCAGATGCCCCCGACGGGCGGTGAGACGCTGCTGGAGCTGGCAGGCCGGGGCGGGAGACAATCGCTCCTGGGGGAGCAGCAACACCAAATTGGGGTTCTAGCCCTTTAAATCCAATCCAGTACTGCAAAAAAAGGGAGAGCGAGCAGGAGAGAGCCTTCAGACTCTTTTAATTAAAGCTTGTACCATATTCTGTCTTCCCAAGTCGCGGCAGTCACTCTCGCTTCTTCAGGACATCTCGGGGCTTGCCAGCACTGTGGCATGGACGGGGGAAGCCGCTCACCTGGGACCGGCAGCAGTAGGTACGCGCGGAGGGACGGGGCTGCTTGCATGGCTTCTCCCCCTCTCCTCGCTGTCAGCTGGAAGCATCCCCTTTTTTTTTTCTTTATGTCTTTTCGTTTGCTGGAGAGAAAGTCTAACGCGTTGCTTCTGGCTTGCCACCTCGCGCGGGGACGGCGGCAGGAGACATCCTCCCGCCGCGCACCTGGGGACGAGGGGCTCCCCATCCTGCCACTGCTGCTCTCTTCCCTCTCCTCTCCCTCCCTTTTAAATAACTAAGTGCATGACCTAGAGTTGGTTGGTTTTTTTCCTTGCTCCTTAAATCAAAGAGCTGCCATTCAGCAGAAGATAAGTTGGGATGCCTGTTTCATAAATCACCGGAGAAAGTTGGTCCCTGTCGCGCTCTTGCTGCCGACTGCCCCCGCCGGCTCCGCTTGTGGCTGCTCTCCCCTCTGCCTCCCCCTGTAAGTGTACCAGGTTAAGAGAGTTTTGCCATATCCTTTCATGCGCATTGCACTCTCAATGCAGAGCATTTCTTAAGAGTCTCACGGACCGAATCCCAGGGTTATTAGGAAAGACGGCGTTGTATTCACACTGGAGTCTCGTCTCTTCAGCAGTATAACCCATAGCAGCTTTAGCTGGGCTTATAAATTGCCCTTCACCGGGAACATTGTGCACGGAGAACATTTAACTGCTAACTATCCCATTCACCAATCGATTTTTCTCTCTCCCTCGGCTCCTAACTGAGTGATCTCTTAATTTGTATTTCTACGCAACACAGCTATTTCTTTAAATTATGTATTGCCATTCCTCCATCGCTGTCTCGGGTTGGTGCATAGTTAGGATCCCCTGACCTTAATGAGAGCCCGTTTTCCTCTTTGCAGCCAGGTCCCAGGTGAGCGTGGGTCCCAAGGAGCCTCCCTCCTGCGTGGATCCCTGGAGGGGAACAGAGGCTTTGCCAGGAAAACATTTATCCTGGTGCCTATCTGAGGTTAATAACACTTTTGACAAATAGCAGACCTCCTCGAGGCTTGAAATAGGGTTGAAAAAGCAGCCACTAATCTCCTTGAGAAGTGCTAGATGGTGGCCACTGCTCTCAGTAAATCAGGAGACAAGCTGTTTATGTATGGCATGTTGAGACGTTAGCACAGCAAAAAAAAAAAAAAAAAAAAAATCCTTCTGTTAATCCACTGGCAAAAACTCTGCCTTGCCATCATTTCTCAGGGCAGCGGGCTTGTGTAGGGAATACTGGGAACTCAGTGTGGCCCAAAGCACACGGGACTGCGGGGCTGCCCGGCAGGGTCAGGGAAAAGTGTGGGGTTTTTTTTCTCACTGACAGCATTTGCCGTAAGTGAGAGAGTGATGGGATGGGAAAACTTGCAAGTGAGCAAGGGAAGTGGAGCCGTAGATCAGTGTATGAGCAGCAGAGCAAGAGCACCTGGAGGTATCAGGTGGTTTGTGGGCAGCAAGACGTTTGGACTTGAGCAGCTGAAGGAATTAAACTTCCAGAGGAGGAGGCACAGCGCCTGCAAGCAAAAGCAAAGATGCCAGGGCAGAGAGAAATCTGCAGTGCAGGCTCCGCAGTTAACTCACAGGGGTGTGGGACTGTGGAGGAAAAGAAATGTTGTGTGCCCTGGGGTTTGGCATTTATCAGTTTTCCTGGTCAGGGTTGCTTTCATCAGTGGCTCCCCTCTCTTTGGTAGTGATTTAACCATTTGTGACTTTCGGTGACATTAGGAAGGAGCTCGGCCTTTGCGACTGAGATGCAGGATAAAAGCTCCCTTGTTTCCAGCTTGCAGTGGGAGAGCAAATGACCTGGCAAGGAAACCTGAAAGTGCCTGAAAGTAAAAAAACCTGTTCCTGAGGTCCGAGGGCGGCTGCAGACAAACTCTTCTTGGGTGAAGTCCCCAAACCTGTTTCCTCCACCTTGCAGAGCTGGAAAACCCAGAGCAGGATTTGAAACCCACCTACAAATACAAGTGGGGAGAAGAAGGATGAACAAAATGTACATCTCGGTTCAGCAAAGTGACTCAAGCCTCGCAAGCATACGGAGGGTGGGGAGTAATTATTTATAGTGCCATCAGCAGAAATAATAGAATGAAATGAAGGGCTGAAAAGTTTTGCTGACTATCAGGGAACACGTCCTGGCACAGATTAATATTCCTCAGGCCCGGCCCTTTGCATCTCCAGCGTGACTGAGTATGCAGCCTGGAGACCCAGCAAAGCCTCGCCAGGGTGGGACCCCACCAAAATCGGACAGGAGGCATCAAGGAGCTGAACCCACCTGGAGGATGGAGTTTAAATGTCAGCTGTAACTTCCACCCTGAGCCACCTCTGATGCCCAAGCCTGGATTTTTCTCCTGGCGGATATCTGAACTTTGAGGGGAGCAGTGCTCTGCGGCAGGGGAGGGCTGGGTGGCCAGGTTTGGCTTTTCCATTCTAATTCTATGAACATTGAGATTAAAAAGCAGGGGGGAAAGGCATTTTCGAGATCAGCAGTTACTGTAATTCAGTGCTTTGTCTTCCATAATTAAGCTCTGCGTTCTGCGTTTCAATAACGCTCTTGAACCATGATGACAAAAGGAATTAGAGGGATTGGCAGGCAGACACAGGCAGAGAATCGCTCACCTGGCATCACTCAAATTAAAGGTGACCTGCATAAGGTTTTCTTTTCTAAATTGAGAAAATCGAGTTCGGACTCCTCTTTGTGGCTTTGTGGTGATGAAAAGCCTTCTTTTTTCCTTTTCTTTTTCTTTTCTTCACTTACAAATGATGAGTAGTATCAAGCTTGTCTCTCCCTATCTGGGCAGATGCACTGGAGGGCTGAGATGGCCACCGAGGTTGTTGCGGTGGAAAGGGTGAATTTGAAACCCGATCGAGCAGCCAGCCCTCAGCAAGTTTGGTGGACAGTCACCAACATCCTGCAAAAATTCTCGATGCAAGAAGTTTTCTGTAATCCCAGAGCCCTTTCCTTCTCCCCAGGCTACTTGATAACACTAAGAGAGACCAGTCTCCAAGTGGACACAAAGATCAGAGCTTCATAAAAGTCCCACAAGGCAATTTGTTCTGTCTTGCCCTGCTTGTCAGTCTCCAAACATCCGAGATTTTCCTAGTACAAACAAGACCTGAATTTCTGAAGAACAGGCAGAAAAATAATTCTTTTTTTATTGTAGGTAATAACCTTTCCCACTTCCTTTACTCTGTACACTGGAAAGAGCACAAACACAAAAGGCATAGCTCTCATTTTTGCTTTTTCTTTGCTAGCCACCTTTAAACAAAAGAAAAATAGCAGGATATCTGGAGCAGGACTGGACCAAAATGGATCTGACTGAGATAAAACCTAAATTTACTCTTTCTAGCTGCTAGAGTCTAATATATTCTTCTATTCAGAGCAAGGGACATATGTCAACCCCATTCTACATCTCTGGCAGGGTATTACAGTTTGAATTAGTATGATAAATTAAAAACAGTCATAAAATTCTACAGAGGTCTTCAATCGTAAAAATGTATTATATGAATGAAATTGCACAGTTATTAAGCAAAATGTTTGCGATACAAACATTAGTGTGGCATGTCAGTCTAGAAGGATGAGAGCAGTCACATCCAGAGGACTCGGAGTGATCCAGATGTGGATCATGTTGATCGTCTGATCATCTTTGCTGATCATCTGGATGGTCTAGCTGGATTCAGGTAGCCTTTCAGAGCAGGCTAATCCACCATCTGCTGTGGTATTTTCTTCTTTGATTTTTTTATCTTTTTTTTCTTCCTTCAAGATATGTTTTTTCCCTTTGAACATAAGCTACTTTCAGTGTATTATTTAAAACCTACATTTTAATGGAAGCAGGTAAGAGGCTGCACAGACAATGTAAACCTTGTTTTCCATGACCACCCAGAGACTGCCAAAAATCAATTGTCTGCTAGAGGCTAATCTTTAAATAAAGTTAAGCCAAATTGTATCAGAAGCCCTGGGGATCCTTGAAAGCAGGTTTTCAAGAAAGTCATGTACAGATCTTGCCCAGTTTGATATAGGTTTCACCCTTTAAATCCTTTTGTTCTGCGACCCAGTCTGCTCAGGAACTGAATTACTCTGAATTACTTCTGGCTCTAACCAAAGCATAGACTCCAGATGAGAACTGCCCAAGTGCTTTGGGAGCCTGAGGCACTGTTTCAAAGTGGATTAATAAGCCCTTAGGAGCTGCAGATGCTTTACTGGAAGCTGGTGGGATGCCCCTGGGTGATTTTGCAAAGATTTCTCTTCTCTCTATTGCAAGAGGAAAGAGAGGAACGGTCTGGCATACGCAGTCCTGTAAATGAAACGGGAATCTATTTAAAATGTATTTTTCTTTTTGCTCCCTCGTAAATACACTGTGGTGAAACAGCCTATGAAGCTGGGAAAGGATTAACTTGAGAAGTGTAAAGGTTTAAGAACGAGAAAGCCGCTGTGCTACAGGACACGTGTTCTCGTGGAGGAGATACTGAGTCTGGCTGCCCCGTGGACGTCTGCTGTTCATAACGATGTGCAACACTGCTGACACCACAGAACGACTCCAGATCTGCAGCCATGCCCGGGAGGAGAAAGCAGGAGCGTGTCGGCACGGGGAGGGATCGGTTGCCGGCTGGTGGCTCCTGGGAAGGGCAGAAGTTCTGCTGTGGCCAGGGGGCTGGTGATGGAGATAATGTTATAATATGTGTGTTATACATGTCAACGTGCTGTAACATGTGAGCTGTGATGGTGCCAAGAAGCTTCTATTAGGGTGGCATTGTCCCTTGGCACTACACATGCAAAGCTGTGTTATTTTTATAAGTTCCTTTCAATGAGCTTGCATGCGAAAACAATTCTGGAACAAAAGTTGCAGATCCAAGGTCTGTTGTAATGCTAATAACACCAGTAGAATTAATCCTAACTGATACTGGCCTCAGAGAAAAATCCAGAGAAAAACCTGATGGGGCAGGACCCTGCGCAGCTGGGGGACGCACGCTCCACCCCTGGCACAGCACCCGGGCTGTGGAGGGGCAGCTGGGGCGTAAGACACAGCCAGGAGACCCACTGCTCCCAGGCGATGGAGCCCAGCCCCATGGCTGTTTGCTTCCTGAGTTTCTGATGACCGTCCAGAGTCGGAGAGAAGATTCAGGCATTTTAGATAATCCTCACCCATGAAAAGCAAGCTGAAAGAGTAGATGGATTCTTTTCTCCATCAGATTGGACCATTGACTGAAGGTGCAATTTTGTCCTGTGACCTGCTGATTGAAGAAATGAAATTGTACAGTGCTGTCATCAGGAAGTTTGATAAATATTTTATTCCCTCCTGAAATGTCATTTATGAGAGATACAGGCTTTCTCCAGGGCACAAGAAGAAGACGGATCTGTGGAAAATACTGACACTGCTCTGTACAACCTAGCTGAACTGTGCGACTTCAACAAGAGGTTTTATGATGAAGTGATATGGGCTTATATCATTTGTGGCACAAAAGACAACATGGGCTCCACCTCAGGTCTCATTTAATGTTTGAGAAAACAATTACAGCTCTAGACAGGCTGAGAGCAGCCAGAGGCATCAAGAAACCTTGAACGGTCCTGCTGATCCCTTTGGTAACACTGACCCTACTTTTTCCCCATGTCAGCTATTAAAAACCCAGCAGGTGTTGTTCTGGGTCAGAGATGGACCTCACGAACTGCTGGAGGGTGGTCCAGGGTCAGCTGCAAATTGTCAAAACCACTGGTGTGGACAAGCCTTGGCAATCATATGATCAGCATCCAGATGAGAATGTTCCAGGTAGGATGGCATGAGAGGAGCTGCTATGTGTCCATGCATATCCATGAACAAGATGGCATAGGAGTGCTTGGGACGCTGGGAGCAGACATGGGGCTGCAGACCTTGGTCTCCATGTGCTTCAGTCTGCCTTCACATTGGCATAGGACCCATGGTCATTTTCTTGAGTGCTGGTACACCTCTGGCTTGGCCTGGCTGACATGAGGAACACTTGCATCTCCAAAAGCCACATTTGATTTCTTTTGATTGATGGTTTGGCTTTTTAGGGGTGGGAAGCAGGTAGTGTAGTGATTCACGGGCACTGCTGTCAGAAGGTATAGGAATGGAAGGAGAGGGCAAGGCTGGGGAGGTTGCTCTGGGCTTTTCCAAAAATACTTGGTTTTGAATTGAAATCAAATCACATTTCAGAGAACAGAGCTTTGCAGTGGGCTTTTTGTAAAGAAACACAACATTGTCTATGGCCCTATCTTTGTCATATGGACTGTCCCCAGTAGGTATCCCATTCCTGTGGTCTCACGTGCAGCTAGAGAAAAACCTTGAAGAAAATAGGGTTTGTTTATAAAAATAATGGCAAGGCATGTGAGAGGAAGCTGTGAAGGAAGTATAAAGCTGGAGGCACATGCTGGTATTCCCCTGATCCTGAGATATGTCCCCAAGCAGGGGTGGAGACGAGCGCTGTGATGTAAACCACAGCAAGCATCTTTTGCATCGGTGTTTGTACAGCACAGCAGGCTCTTGGTCTAACAGTAGGACACCAGGACTTCTGGGACCTGGAGAAACCAGTCTGCACAGTGGCTTCCCTCTTCCCCTCCCTACTGCCTCTTCCAGCCACTACCACGCAGGTCCAATAGCTGTGGCTGCAGCAGGTCAGAGTAGACAGGTGGGACTCAGGAGCAACCAGGGCTTGGTGAGGACAACTGGTGGGACAAGGGCATTCTCCAGGCCCTTGAGGCCCTCCACTATTTCTGGGGCCTGCCAGGGGCACCTGGTTGTATTTGGAATATGAATCAATAAGCACAATGCTATCAAAGTACGTGACAAGCCAGAATATCCATCCTTGCTGTGCAGTTTCTTGAAGACAAGCCCCTGAAAAAAAGATTTTTTTTTTTTTTGTGACAATGTGCCTAAGATTCACCATAGAGGATTTTAAAGAGCGGATTATCTGAGTTTAATAGCGTGAATTATGAAAAGAACCTGCTCTGTGCAAAGCATAGGGTCACATTTGATGATTCACTAGGCTTTTTCTTGACCATTAGTTGAACACTTAATGTCAAAAATGTGATCCACATTAAATTGCTGCAGTCTGATGGAGAATGTCTTCCAGCTCTAGGTGTCCAGTGTACAAGAGGAAACATTTTATTCTCTGTCAGCAGAAAAAAAGCCACAGACTCAGGGCAATGGTATGGGAGCTCCACACCTTGCCATAGCCTCTATAAATAGTGAGGGCAAATTCCCCTCTCACCTAATATCCTGGAGGAGGGCAAGGGCAGCATATTCTTCTTACAACTTCCCGACTTCTCTCAGTCACTCATGGAAACTTCCTGAGCTGAAGGCTGTGTCTGTCCATTTCAATGCATTATTTTATTCCTCCTTGAACCTATTTCTGCTTTTGAGCACCATGATGTCTTCCAGGAAAAATTCTACAACATAATTATGCACTATTTGCAAAAATACTTCCTTCGGCTTTTTTTTTAAATCTTCTTTTGGTGATTTCATTGGATACCTCTTACGTCTGGTGCTGTGAGAAACAGCAAGTATTTGTTCTCTATTCACTTTCTCCATGAGGTTGAGGGTATGATAAAACTCTGCTTTAATAGGTGCCTCCTACATCCTTTTCAACCATCTCTTCGCCAGACTGAAGGGCCCTAATGTGTTAGTCTGTTTTCGTGCAGAAGATGCTCTCTGTCTCTGTCCAAGCTCACTTCCTTCCTCTCACCCATCCTCATTCTGTTATCTCCTTTCTCAAATACACTGAGCAGAAATTTATTCATCATGAAGGTGCACAATGGATTCAGACAACAGCATCGTTTCAATTTTGTTCTCTGTTTCTTTGCCAGAAATCTCTCACATTACATTTACCCATGGGTATGCTGAGCTTGGGGTGGATGTTTTCCCAGAACTATCCGTATTCCTCCCAGTCACTCACTCCTGAATGGTAATGGCTAGTTCAGAGCTTACCGTTCGGTGGGGAGACTGCAGGCTATTTTTCTCATGTGCGTTATTTTGCACTGATTGGCACTGAAATTCAGCTCTTACTTTAGTCTTCAGACATTGGGGTTTGTGAGATTATTTTTGCAACTATTGCAACCAACTCTAGTTTTGACTATCCTGATTAATTGTGTATCATTAATAAATGTTGTCATCTCACTCCTCACACACCTTCAGTCCCCAGATAATTCCTTAGTAAATGAGTAGATCTATTTTACAGGTCTCTCTGGGATTGCAATAGGAAGTTGCTTTCATTATGAAAACAGATTGTTTATCTTTGTTTCCTGCCTTCTTTTCCCATCTCCTTCATAATGAAAAACAATGCAAACAATTCACTTAACCTTTCTGCCATGACCTGTCTCTCCTGATTATGCTTTTTATTCGGTGATCATCTATCAGCCACACCACCTCCCTGGCAAACTTCCTTCCCCTAATGTTCCTGAAGAGGTTTTATTGTTACCTCTTATGTCTCTAGCAAGTTGCTGCTTGAAACCCTTTTTGGCCTGCCATATTATTCTTCTCCATGCAATTTGTCACGTTCAGGGATCTCTTTCCTCTCTTGAACATGACTGTGCTTTTTGAGAAATGCCTTTTAACTCTTCTACTCTGCTGTGTAGCTGCACAAACTTCTTTTCCTTTTAACTCTGGTTGGTTTGGTACTGTATGTTTATTCCAGGCTTGTAATACAGAGTTTTAAAACAGTTATTTTACTCTTTTAACTGCTCATTTTAATTTCTTTTCAAGCAGCTTTTTCGTTTTTAATTTACTTTCCATTTTTAAGGTCATATGAGCGATACTTACATCTTGAATAGGTTCTAGGCATCTCTGAGCTAAACTGAGTTCCTTTTCTGCTTCTAGAGTCAATGATTTTAGCTCCAATAGTTATTTATTATGTCCAAAAGTTATTTTAGAGGTCATGCCTCAAGTGAGATACGCTAGACATAGTCTACCCAGCGTGTGTCCTGGCATCACCGAGCCCCACCAGTCAGCGTCCTTCCAACAAAATCTGAGTGACAGCTGTATTGATATTCGCACCCAAATGGGTAACCCCATGCTTTGAGTTCCAGCAGCAGCAAAAATATTGAAGGCAACCGCTCTGAACTGTGCTCTACACTCCTGCCTGCTTTGGATAGTACTGGTAAATCAGCAACAAGTGTAGCTGGTTTCCACTTCTCAAAATGCAGCAATTCCAGTTGGAGATGGCTTACAGTGCCTCTTCAGCCAGCAGAAGACGGGGCCATGGGGAGGGACCTGGATTCCAGCCCTTTGCACCACCCCTGTATTCCATTTTGACCCAAAGCAAGCCCTATTATTTTCCTACCTGTCTAAGCCACATCTCCAGAAAGCCATAAAACTATTTAGAGGTAGAACCCACCATATTGAATGAAGTCATAGTATTAACATCAACGCTTCTACAGACAATTAAAAAAACCCTTTAATTTTGAAGACACTGCTGCATTGCTGTGGCAATGGTCATATTAGAGGTGGCAGGACTATTCAAGTGGGCCTAAATTAAGTAATAATTGAAATGTTTGAAGGAAAATGAGTATGGTTGTCAGGGTCAGCCTTAAATATGTTTTGCTAACATCTTGCAGAAAAATTTTGATAAAAATTGCAGTGCTGTGTGAGAGATGACTGGGTTTTATTTCAAAGTAAATAAGTAGAACAGGAGAGAGAGGGGGAGAACACACAAGAGCACAGTTAATAAGATGTATAATCAAATGAAAACTTTTGCACAGTGATATTGCATGAGGTAAAACTGAGTTTAAAAACAGAACATGTTTTTTTTACCAAAAAGCCCAGAATGTTTGAAAGCACATTTGACTATAATATACATCCCATGCTTTATGGAATATTTATTTAACATATGTAGGCTGGGGAAATGAAGCACCTTTTGGTAAGCAATGTCTCAAAGTGCTGCTGAAAAACAACATAAGCATAGAAAAAGTTGTTTTACAGAACTCAAGAGCTGCTAGCAAAGTCCTGATTTAGAAAAACATGCAACTTCAAGTGAAGTAACTTAAATCAATGGCACATGAGCACATGCTGAGGTTAAGCAAGTGCATTGGTGTTTTTATAAATCCTCACATTTGCTTTCTTGAGCCAGGGCAAATCTGTATGCATGGATCTAGCAGACCAGGACAGTTCTCTCTGCTTTGCAACTGATTTAAACAGGAACACCAGTTGCTTTGTGCTGTAACATGCACCAGCTTACTCCCAGCATGGCATAGAGCAACTTTCAGAGGAGCACTATTTAATATGCCAGGACAGATGACAAGGTTTTTGGTATTCAACATCTGAATCCCAGTCCCACAGTGTTTCTCAAAGCTGGGATCAAGCCTTAACACTATCAGAGCCCTGAGGGCCCTAATTGCCCTAAGCAGCCTCACCTAGGTCCCACCCACAGCCCTGCCCATGGTCCAGGAGCCCATTTAGGCTCAGCCCTGGGCCTTTAAACCCTGCTTGTGCTGTGCTGTGGATGTGTCCAGTTGGTGTCTGCCTTCTGGAAGGGTCTCAGATCTCTATTGCAGGTAGCTTTTCTCCCACCTTTGTTTCCTGGATGGCCCTTGGACCTACACTGTAGCTCTGTTTCCAGCCCCATCTACTCCTGAGCTCCTTAGGTGGACCTTGGACCTAATTTCTCACTTTATCTGGGGCTGTTGCTGTACCCTGTTACTAGCACTCAGCTCTGCTTGTCAAGTTCAGATCCTGTAGGACCTCTGTTGGTAAGAGCACTGCCTGCACTAGGGCCACCCTTGGCTTCTGTTTCTGTTTTTCCCACCATGGAGCAGACCCATCTCTGCCACTCCCTGACAAACCTGTTCTTGACCAGACGTTTCATCTCTGAATCTCTCCTGCTGAGTAGGTGCTAGCATAAGTAGTAGTGGTGTGGGTTGGGTTTGAGTTTGGCTTCATAGCCTGCATAACTGGGACCTAATGCTATGGAGGTCAGGAGTAGGATGTGAAAATGTGTTTGGAGAGGCCTCCTTAGCTGGATGGATGAGAATATCTGTGTGCTCAGATAACTACTGAGCACATTTCTTATATGTCAAGGTCTTGATTTGTGCAATCCTTGGTTGACAGAGACAGTAGCTCTGAGTTCAAAGTAACTATTTGCTGTTCTACAGTTATTTCATTGGCCTTCCAGCCTAGCCATCCTTATAAATACCTACTGAAGCTTAGCTTAGATCCAGTTGTGCCAGATTTTGACCTAAACTCTTTTTCTCTTTGGTCCCCTCACTGCTGCCTGCATTCCTGGTTGGGTCTCTGAGGATGGGAGCCGCTTTCTCCGCACAAAGCGATTCCACCTTTGCAGCAGAAGCATTGCTGGTGAATTAGCTGCAGCACACAGCAATTATGTTACGGAAGCTGGGTGAAAGGGAGCAGTAATAATTTGCAAGTTCTGCCAACAAAATCCCTTTCATTTTTGTTGTTGGTTTTTTCCCTCCCCATACCTTGGCAAGACTCTTTCCTGTTTTTCTTTCATTACATGGAAAATGTATAATAAGAACAGGAGGTCATTTACTCCAAATCCTTGATTTATAATTTTTCTGACATTGTCAGTTGCTTTTTCTAAAGACTGTGAACAATGTGCAAAGTCCTTGTTGGGTAACAGTCATAATTAGATACTTTCTAAATTTCCAAGAGCTTTTGAGTACTCGGCACACTCCTTCCCTAATACCCTGTGGCTCCGTCTTCATGCTAATAAACCGAGTTGCGTCCAATTGACCCCAGAACTGCTGCCCTGCAGGTTTGGAGATTAGTATACGAAGGCAAAAAAGGAACAGCTGGAATGGAAGATCCCGTGCAAGAATCTCACAATGTCTGGATTTACAGAGAAATAATATTTTTGTCAAAGTTCTTCCAGAAAAGCTGACAGGATCAGTCCAGGTACAGAGAAAGGAATAAGAAATGATTGTTGCAGATCCCTGTGGTCAGATAAGCATGGCCTGGTGGACAAGAAAAATATGAAGTGCTGTCTATGAAAGTAAAAATGAGTGAATTTTCAGCTGGGTGGGGATGAAAAAGGTAGCTACAGGGAGGAAGAAAGAAAGAAAATCTCAGTCATATTATGATGAAGCTGACAGCTCTCTTCCTCTGCCAAAATGGTACCTTTTGGGTTTGGTCTGAAAGCATAGTTTTGGATCAGCTGAAGCAGTCTTTTAATTTGGTGAATTCAGAATCAGAGGAATGGTTTACTTAACAATTTTTTTTGCAGCAGATCATTTTAGTTTGCATGGGAAGTACTCCAGGGGGTAGCTGGAGAGTTGAGTAACCCAAATCTCTGGGCTGGGAGCAAACAAGCCAGGAAGGTCTGCTGGAGGTGCCTGAATTGGCCACAAACCCAACCCAGCTTCAGGCTGCAGTGTGGGTCCTATCTATGACCCCTTCCCCCAGCTCTCCTGGAGCGTAGTAGATGTCTTGAGGTTCTTGACCACAAAGATTGTGATTTGCAGTCTCTAGGGTCAGGGAAGCATGCCAGTCTTTGATCCAGCAGAGTCAGAAGGTTGCATGTGTTGGCTGAAAGCATCTTTCTACTGAGTTTGAAAGTCTTGAGCTGAGCACTTTTGCCTCCTAGTGGAGTTGCCTCCAAGCTTGTATCATGTTTTTGGGTGGATTTCCCTTAAGTACTCCTGCTGCTGCTTTGCACTGTATAAATAATAGGGTATTCACTGGACATGAAGAAATAAGTCTACTGTCTGGTTTTTTTTCCTAGTAGGGCAAGATGTATGAGCTCTACTCTCTGTCCCAGTGAGTTTTTAAGCATTTCTTATAACTGGAGATAGACCAGCTCCTGATTTCTGATAGCCTGATGTTTAGGCCATGCACTTTGCTGTTCCGAATCTGGCAGACTGAGCTCTTGGGCATGGGTCTCCTGCCTCTCACTCAAGTGTCTGAAACCAGTGGGGCTCTGAGCTGAACAGAGCATCACAGTCACCTCCTCCCTGCAGTGACCACTGGTGTCTGGTGAACTTAGCCTTTCTTGTAAAATGTTCTTGGCCTTTATTAAGTGCCAGAAAATGAAGTGTTTTGCATTAGTCACCATCTTTTGTCAGGCTTGCTTTTTCTTCATTGGCTTAAAGCCCCACATGTATTTGGGATTGGATAAAGCTGAGCTTCAGGTTCTGCTTGAGAAGGCCAAGAGAACGAGAAGATCACTTGAATGACCCTATATTGTCACTGATGCTTAGATGGGCTGGAGATGGCAAGGACTGGGAGGCTTTGCCTTTACCATTGCCTGATATGACATATGAGCTGCAGGCTATGTGTTTTGGGCACAGCCATGTGCACACGTGTTTGCCTCAGCCACAGCCTCACCATTACCAAGGCTATCACCCACCCTGAATCCTATCTGAAAATATTGTCAGAGAGCATTTAAGGCATTTATTACTGAGTGGAGAGCTATGCCCATGGTGGTGTACTTCCATCCCCACTAGGAACAGAGCAGCCCAAGCTACAACCAACCTTCTCACTACTCCAGGTGCCAAGTGCATTTCTTCAGCCTGTTCTCCAACTTAGAGGGTGACATACGCATTAAGAAAACACTCCTTACATCAAAGCGCCTGTAAGCCATGCTAGTCATCTTAGATGTTACCGAGTGCCCTATGAATGGAAGTGCTTTGTGTATGAAAGGGACGATGATGCACTATCTCCCTCCCCTCCTGTCTACACTCTTCCAGCCCACTCTCATATCTGTGATCTTCTCCCTTCTTTGCCTCCACCCATGAAATGTGCCTTCACTGGAAAGAAAAATGAGATATGAAAGAAAAAAGTATTGAGGAAAATCTGAAAGTCCAGCTGTCTCAGCATCAGAGACGCAGTCCAAGATGTGTCCTTTATGGCTCGTAATGAGGAGCATTGGAGTGACTGAAAGCCCTGACCCCCAGCCAGCCATTGTACCTGCTCTCACCTACTTCTCCGAGAGGTGAAGTCTGGAGCAGCTGCTGATTTTCATTTTAAGTCTTAGGGTTTGAGCTATTAATAAGCCTGGAAAATAACCACATGTTCTCTGAATTATGTAACAGATGTTAAATTCCCCAAGATGAAGAGGTGTCAGCCTGATGGAAGAAGTGATGTGAGGACCTTTCTTTTTCCTTTGAGCTGGGTTTCTCTTATTAGCAAAATCAGTTATCTGCTGGTGGAGGTAAAAAGAAAATTAGTATCACCCCACGAGTTTTGACCCAACCCCACTGTTCCCCCCGCCTCTTCACTTTGTGCCCATGTTTATGCATTTCTTACCTTTCTCTGGCATCAGATTTTGAAGACAAGTGCCATCCAGAATGAAGTCCCATTGAAAGAATGTGTTGTGATGAAGAGCTGTTGAATGAGTCACTGTGCTCGTGCTGGCAAAGCAGGCTGCAGAGCGGGCCAGATCCTTACACTTGGCACGAGAGAGCGAGAAGCGAAAGAGGAAAGTAAACTTAGGGCCAGGAGCACTGCAGTGCTTGGCCAGCCGAGGGGGATGGGTTGCAAATGCTTTCCCACTTAACCATTTCAGCGACGCAGTTGCCACCAAGCTGGAGATGCGTTCACAGCCTCATTGGGGTAGTGGGAGGTGGGCTGAAGGCAAATACAGAGGAGGTGCCGTAGGCAAGGGATTAAAAAGGGTTTAACTTCTGTCTTCTTTTTGACAACCTTTTTTTTTTTTTAAGGTTCTCTTCTTCCTGATCCTCTTCTGTCCCAGAGTGAGCACTTGCGGCTCCATGTGGGGAAAGGTCCTCAGCAGCTCAGGATGGCATTTAACCAGGATAGCTCTCTTCCTAGGAGTCCCGTCTTATGCGTCTTGGTGCCTTGCATAAAGATGGAGGGAAGCTGTCATCAGCTGTGTGTAACACAGCTGAGCAGTCCCTTGGGAGAGACATTTATAAATGCGGATTGAAGACATTGGGCCCAGGGGTACCACATTTTCTGTGGGTGTAGATACACAGAGAGACTTATAAATCAGCCTCTGCACTAATAGAGATGCCTGTGCTCTTGACTGTGACCCCACTGGCTGCAATCTCTGAGGGGTGACTTTGCTCAGACATTTATTTCTGAGATCTGCTTTAGCATCTTCTGCTGCACACCCGCTGGCATGACAACTGCAAGTGCTTGTTCCAACGCAACGTGCCCTTTCCTCCTGGGGATGCTTCTGGGGAAATGTAGTTCAAGTCAGAACAGGCTCACGGGGGAAAGTCCTGTTGGAGGTGTGAGCTGTGTTCTCCTACCACCACCATTAACGCAATTGTAGAGAGTGGCCCTCCTGGATTCCTCCCTCTTCTTTTAATGTCTTGTACCAAGGAGTGGAAGAAATTGTTGGAAGTGAGTTCCTGCTATGTGTGAAATTCAGCAGGACTGTGAATTTAAAGGGCATCTCCCAAGTACTGGGGTCTAATCTGGACAGCAGACTACCTGGCACAAGTCCGGGTCCCCCATGCCAAGAATTCTGCCAGATTGATTGTCAGACACTTTAAGGAAGTAAAAAAGAAGATGTGGCGCCCAGGGGACCAGATTTTGAGTGGTTTCACCATTTTCCCACAGCTTCCCTTAGCTTGTCCTTCAGGAACAGTTGACAGTCTTGCACTCTGTGTTATTCACTGCTCGCTACTGATTAATGGGCTTCTAATGTCATTACTTATTTCATTATCCAAGTAACCTGGAAGATCAAGACACTATTAGCAAGAAAATTTGCAGTGAAAGCCATCTGTAAATTTGCGTTATCCAGACAAAGGGTGGAGTCCAGCTATCAGAGGACATGTTGCAAAACACAGAGATAAGTGAGGTAGTCCAAAAAATGTAAGGACTGTATCAAGAGCCCACGCGGAGCTTCAGAGAGTTGGTAATAATTGTGGTAGTAGTAATAATGACAATAGTACACCTTCGAGGTCTGGTCCTGGGTCAGGCCTCAAGTTTGCTAGGCGCTGTGCAATTGCAGATGAAATGGCAAACAAGTTCTTGCTTCAAAGCACTTAAAAACCGCATAGAAGGAGAGCAAGGCCAGACGGCTAGTGACAGATGGGCAGGGGAGAAGAGAGAGGTAACGGCAGCTGGCACAAGCAAGGTATGTCTCAGGGCACCAGCAGGCTCACGGCTGTTATAGAGGTGGTTTCAGGAAGGATAACAAGGTGCATATGTGGATCATTTGGGGGCACTTGTCTGGGCGCAAGCGCCAGCTCAGGGGAAGGAATAAAGTGCTAGTTCAAAAGTCTAATGAGAGCCTGATAGTGGCTGACATTGAGGGTTGGTTGAAGGCATGGGTTGATGTCCCAACGGGAATTCGAGGTGGTGGGTCAACCATACACAAGCCATGAAGGGTCTTGGCAGTGGAGACACGGGCTTGTCTTGGATGCAGAAGAGTGTGGGGAGTGTGGAGAGGTATGTCCACAGTGGTGGGGAATGAGCTTTGCAGACGTCTTTTGAATGGCGATGCTGCAGCAGGTGGCATGTGGTGATGGACAGGAGCTTAGTGACATGATGCAGAAGGTGTTGCTCAGACTTAGAGGTCTTGTGTGTCACAACTGGGGAAGAGATGCTCTCTGAAAGGGATACCTGGCCTGGGGTCTCAGAGGTTGGGTGTACGCAGTGCAGGTGGGGGCCCCGCAGAGATACCTGCATGGCTCTTGGCAAGCACATGGGTGGCTCTGGCTCCTCCTCTTGCGCAAGGGTGCTTGCACCCTCATCCCTGTAACACAGAAGCACCAGGCTGTACCCAGCTCACTCCTAGGAACAGCAGCAATTTCTCCACGGGAGGGAGGTGGGCACACTCTTGACTGTGTGCAGGGATCCCGTGCTAACATGCTCCAGGCTGGCACTGGTGGGAGTGGACACGGAGCACGGCTTGCTGTCGGGAGGACTCATGGCATCGTGTGTTCACGCTCGGAGGCGCAGTGCCGGCATATGCCCAGCGCTTCCGAGGAGGTGCCTGCAGATGCTGCAGGTCTGCTCTCTCGCGACTACTGGGCTGCAGCTGAAGCCAGCCCTGGATGTTTCATTTGATCCGTGCCAACTCTGCGTTGCAAAACATGAGCAAATTGCTGTTGCCCCCTGAAAGGAGCAGGGCTGTGTCCCAGAGCACACTATTCCCATGGCATTTAACATTCCCTGCAAAACCAGCTTATATTTAGAACTGAACATCTGTTCCAGATGTGGTTATTCACTGCCTGTGTTGCTGTACTCCTGCCATTGTTGTCCTTCTACACAGTGAAAGGCTGGCATGAATTATTGAAAGATTGAGTTTAAATAAATGATAAACTGGTACTGTGTGTGCAGTTAAGTTTCTGTCCACTCTGAACAGAATCACACTGCTGGCTTTGATGTCCCCATGATGAGCTCGCACATCTCCCAGAACCTGCCGTCTCATCTGCCTGATGGGGCTGATCGAAGAGCGTGGAGAGGGGCAGCCCAAGCATGAAGGTGGCCGAGGGGACGAGTCTCCTGGGGAGAAGGAGGAGCCGCAGCAGAGAAGCAGGCAACCAGAGTTTCTCTCCTGGCAAGTGTATTTCTTATCTCAAACTGTTCCTCGCAGGGGACGGGCTGGCATGGGGGGTGTTGCTTGCCGAGGGCAATCGGTGCACCGGGAGGATGGGGTGGGAGAGATGCTGCCAGCTCCCGAGGGTGGGCAGCAGGGACAGTGCTGGGGACTGGCAGCAGGTGCGTGCATTGGGAATCTTATAGTGTAAAGGATCCTTAGTTAAAATTCTAGAGTAAAACCTCACCCCAGGGAAACATCTTGTGGGACTGTGCTGAATGCAAGCGTACCCAGACCATCTACGTGCACGTGATGTGAGGGCAAGAGGCACTCTGGGTTTCAGCCCACTGTGGGTCTAAACCAGCCAAGCCCTCCTTTTTTGTTGCCTCTCGGCTGGGAAGTCTGAATGGATCTTTTGGAAGCCTAGTAGTCTTGGAAATGGATTTTTTGGCTTTTTTTTTTTATTATTACTTTTTTTTTTTTGTCTTCACCATTTTGAAAAATGGCTTGACTCACAGTTGCATGAGGCTGTGGGGATTCACGGCAGACCATCTGTTTCAGCTGTTAGCAGTCATTAATTTTTTTCATATTTTTTGCTACTTTTGAGATACTTCGGGAAAAAAATATGTTCTTGATGGCATTGGAGGACTTCAAAGTCGCTTACATTTTTTTTTTCTCAGAGAAACAATATACAGTGGATGCCGCTGTTATAAAAGAATTACCTTTTTATTGGGCTTTCTAAATGGGGAATTTGTCTCCTGTGGACATGCAGGAGGACACAGTGTATTGTTTATCTCCTTTCCACCATGCTTTTGGCTAATACCTGCCTTGCTACTGTACTGCGATACATCTACTAAGGAGTTTTTTCTGGGTTAACTCTAATGCAGAAAGGCTTTCATTTAAAAAAATATAGTGAGATTTTCTTTTAAGCCAGTATGTTTCTGGAGCTAAGTACTTACTGATTAAATCAGCCTTATTGTCTCCAGTTATTCTACCCAGAAACTGGAAAATTACTCAACTCCTTGACAGGTGTTCACAGCTGATGGCTCAGATCTGTGGATCGAGTGCCGGGGCATATGGCATGATAAATAATAGAACAAACTAATCCTATTGACACTGTCCACCCTCCAGCCTGCGCACGTTTATCCTTGTGCCTTGCTCTCGCCATGCGACAGCCCGTTCCCCGAGCCAGCTCCTCTCAGAGCTGCTGCTCCCGAGCCACTGACCGACGAGTTTGGCTCATCAATGTTTGCGCAAAGTGTCGTAGCGCTGTTTTTGCAAGGACCTCAGCTCGGCGTGGTGGGCAGATGTTCACCATGGGTTTGCTCCCCATCTGCTTCATTAGTTTGTTCAGCTGGTGCTTGTGATGGCACATCATGCTGGGGTTTGCCCAAGAGCCTCGCTGGTGGTTTCCCTGTTGCTTGTGCAGGGTTTTGGATGCAGCAAAAAAACTTCCTTGAGTTTAAGGGGTGCTGGGAAAGGGTAAGGGCTGGTAGCGTGAGGGAGGGCGCAGTATCTTGTGTGGAAATGTGTAATGGGGAGATGGTGCAGCTCCTCCAGAGGATGCTGAGTCCTGGCTTTGTGCAAACATGAAGCTGTGGCCTGGTAATGGGCAGAGCAGAAAGCTCTGCACTGGGCTCATGGTTGTGCTGGTTTGGGTCATGCATCCCTGAAAGGAAGAGCTGTGGACAGGATGTAAAACATGAGACACGAACCTCTGAACCTACTCTTGAGTCTGATGATGGTGGGAGGCTGCAGAACAGAAACTGAGTATCTTAGACCTGCCTGTGACTCCTTGGTGAAGCGACAGCCAGAGAGCTGTGGAGTATTTCCAACCATCCATTAGGACTGCGGCTTTCAGCAAAATTACAAATGTGTCCTGGAAAACGCTCCTTTGAGCTGGCAAAAGAGCCGTTATCATTTCTGGGCATGGGAGTTGGTTCTGGGCTTGGCAGCCAGCGCGGGGCCATGCCATGGCTGGACGCAGCGTGTGCCACTGCGGAGCAAGCTGGCACCGAGGGACACCGCGGAGACGGTGGCTCCTCCTGTCCTACTGCCTGCTTCAGGGTGGCATGTGCTGGTAAAAACCAAATATCTCTATAGTGCAAAGCAAAAGGTCCATAGGACGTGTCCTGCGAGCTCAGCGTCAGGTCTGTATGCTCCCACATGCATTTTCGGGTATGGCCTGGGTCCACCTCTTGTCCTTTGCATGTGGAGGAGCAGGATTTGTCCCATCCCTGTGTCCCTTGCTCTCACTTCTGAGCAACGCGTGTGCCCTGAGTAATCTGGGGCAGCCAGCACACCATGGTGCCTGCTGCAAGCTTGCCAGCGGAAGGTGGAAGAATGCACATCTGGAGGCTCGGAGACGTTTGGTGCCTGTGTGGTTTTCATTTGGAGGCCTTTCCGTTGTTGACTGACTTAATTAAAATTTAAAAAAAAATGAGAAGCAGGCAGGATTGGGCTTTTTTCTTTTTTTTTATGAGATGCCTGGCTTTGAGGGCTACAGAGCCAATTTTCATTTTGAAATTTCCTTTAATTTTATTTTTTTAAAGTTCCCCCAAAAAATTTTGAGCTGCAAGCTGAAAGGAGGTGTTACACTTTGTAAACCAAACCCAACCCAACCCCAAATCTATTAACTGACTCAAAAAGTATCTTCTGTTTTGCAAAGTCAATTTTCTGGAAAAAAGTAAATATTTCATTTATTTTCCAACAAAAACATTGTTTTTTTGTAAAATTAACTGAATTCACCAAGGTTCCTAAAATACCCCTCATACTTTTTGCCCCAGCATGGAGAAATGTGGGTTGGCGCTTGGCTGTGGGATGCTCTTCCCCTTCGCCCTACCTGCTGAAAGCCTTCTCCATGGTACAGAGGCTTTCTGGGGCATGGCTTGAGATTTGCAGATTTGATGAAGAGGGAAGATGATGATCAGTGATCCTGGGGCCCCGAGTGTTCCTCACGCCCCAACATGCGTCTGCTTTTGCTTGCAGCCATCCTCCTCCCCCCTCCATCAGGTCAGACCTCGGTGCATCCCCAAGAGACCCCACCTGAGGCACAGGGCACAGCCCTTCTTGGCGTGCCTGAAAATCACTGCCCAGATCCCGAGTGAGATGCAAAAGTAAGAAAAAGGAAGAAAATATCTCCCGGTCAGGAAATTTGCCTATTAACACCCCAGACACAAAAGTCTCAATGGAGCTTTTCCCCTCCGAACCAGCTAAAATGTCTCTCACTGATGGGAAGTCTAAAAATAAGCATGTTCTCCACAAACAGCTTAAAGATGTTGAAAATGAAAAGCAACAAAGGATGTAGAACGTATGAGTCACTAAATTACAGGGCTATCTTTCTAAGAGCAAAACAAAACAAAACAAAAACCCCAAACCCTCCCTGCTGAAATTCATTGTGAGTTTTCTGGGCTTGGTTTGGGGCTGTTTGCCCAGCAGTGCCTGCGCAGGCAGTCATCTTATTTTTGTGGGCTAGCAAAGGGCTGAAACCTTATCCATTTTTATTACATAGTGTGCCAGAGCTGCTCTGTATAAATAATAAGAGTAAAACCAGTCTGCTCAGCGGCATGAACAGGAGGTGCTTTTCTCTCGCACATGGGCATTTCTGTTGATTTTTCTGGAGATAAACCCCCTTGCATGGGCTTGCTGGATGTCAAGCTTTCTTTTGGGGAAGAGTGTAAGCGTATGTTCATCTTGACAGCATGTTCTTCTGGCCCCGGCTAAACCACAAGTGTTTGGACTCTCGGTTGGGAGCAAGCAGATTTTTGTGGGTGTAATCGCATTTGTCTATAGCTTTAGTTTGTTGAGATAATGTAATTAAAAGGAGTTCTCGGTTTGTTGTGTGGTTTTTGGGGTTTGGTTTTTTGGTTTTTGTTGGGTTTTTTTTTTTCCTCCCTGAAGGTGTTGTTTCGTGATGAGCTCCACTCGGGTGGACTCTGTTGCAAAACTGAAGCTTTTTTAGCATTTGCAGATGAGCTTGAATCAAAATCTTGGCGTTTGAGGCAGCAGGAAAGGGGATGGACTCGTGCCAAACCTATGCCTACATCTGATGTTTGCAGCCAGCCCCAATCTCTCTAATAGGCTGAAATGAAACCTTGGATCCAAGCAGATGGTAGGGCTGGAGATGTGACTCTGCCAGCGCTGCCGCATCCCAGACCTGCTGTTAGGGTGTGCAATACCCTCACCGGGGTTTGAAGGAGCTGGAGGCTGCCCCTGTCTACCCATCGTCGTTGGCACCTTCGTCCATCCTCTTCCTCACTGGGGGGGGGGGGGCAGGCAGGAAGGGCAGCAGCACCGGGCCAGGCTGTGTGAGACCCCTTCCCTGAGCCCGCTGCGGTAGCCGGCTGGCTCCCAGCCCAAATAACCCATCGATCAATAAATCAGTTGCCTGAGTTGGCAGGTACAATAAAGACTGTGCACAACGACCATAAATCCTGGAGCGGAGCTCGCTCAGCAATGATTTAATCTAGATATTTAGTTCTGAAATGCGCTAATTAAACTTCAGAATAAAGCATCCAGTGCAAAAGCAAGATGAATAAAAAGTAAAAATAAAAGTTTCTCCTGGAACAATTAACCATCATTAAAACATGAAAACCCAGGCTAGAGAGCAATTGTATGCCTTCCACAAAGTGTTTCATCAGAAATAATGGGATGAAATTAAGCAATACAAAAATGTAGGCTAAGAGCTGAAAAACTTATCCCACTCGTGAGACCCATTAGACTGTGAAATGTTACTGAACGCTCCCCAGGGAGTGGTCGAATTTGTATTTCTCAGGACATTTAAAATTGGACTGGACAGAAACCCCCTCCCCAGTACTGTAGGGAATAATTACAGACCTCCTCACTTCAATGGGCCTTACAGACCTTTCTGAGTTTTAATTTCAGTGGGTCATCCCTAAACGAGCAAAACTATTTAATTTTAATAGAGGCCTTCCTTATCTGAGGGACCTCTAAGTTTGACCCTACAGGCCTTACATCTAGATATTATGAGGGATATTTTTAAGACACCAGCCTCTTCTAAAATCATACACTGGCTTGCCCTGCCTCCCCTTGGACACCGCATTTATTGCTGCCATATTTATCGCGTGCTCACTTGGTGCTTCAGCCACCGCTTTCCTCAGTCTCAACAAAGGCACCCGAAGTGAAATGGAGACCTCGCCCTGCCTACGCAGCCGTGGGTTTGCTGAGCATCTCCCTACGAGCTGGGTGGTACCCAAATGTAATCAGTCTGACCGGTGTACAACAGCTTGAAAGCAAATTACATCAAGCGATAATCCACTTGTTATTAGAGTGACAGCTCAGCGCTGACAGTGACAACTATCACCGGTCCCCAACAGGCAGCCAGGCAGGTCTCTGACAACAAACTTCCCTGCCTTGCATAATTTTTCAGCGCGTTACTTTGTCACATTAGTATTATATTGTCTCTCGCCATATCATTTTCAGGAGCATAATGTGAATGTCACAGTGCTGGTTTCCGAGGTAGCCCTCTTCTTCCAGAGAGCACGCCCTCCCATCACCGCCCCCCGGCCGCGGGGAGCTGCCGGCCCCGGGAGCTGCCTTGCTACCGAGGAAGTCTTCTTAAAAACAGAGGGTTTCACACTATTAGCTCTGTATTTTAACAAAGAAAAAGAGAAAAGGGCCTCTGGCTGGTCTTATTTATGCGGACACAAGTTTGGAGACATTCTGGATATATTTAGGGATTAATGAGAACTTGGTCCTTTAACAATTTTTAATAATAAATATATAAGCCTAATGGATTTTCCAGCTACCGTTTTCAGCCGTGAAGGTTGGAACCTTTTTGGCTAATGTCTTCCAGAGCTGAAGGAAAGGAAATTAGCTAAAGGCAGGGAATAATGTTCTACAAATGAGGGGCTTTGCCCCCACTTTACTCACGTAAGCAGTCCAGATGAAGCTGAGGGAGTCACAGGTGAGTTTCCTTATGGATCAAGGAAAAAAGAAATTAAAAGTAAAAGGACGTGAAGAGATCAATGTGAGTTTCACCCTGATGAAACAGCATTAGGTCCCGTCATTCACCTTCCACCGATGGTGCTGAGGGCCACGTTGCTGGAGCAGGAATTACCTTCTCCCTGAGCACAGGAATGCCAACACCTTAATAAACATGGTAAAATCGCAGGATGTAGCCGGGCCTGCACAGCCCGGATGGTTTATAAGGGACTTGGACCATGGCTAAAGTGTTGATTGTTGGACCACGGCTAATGGCCTTTTCACCAGGCCCAGGACCTGGTGAGCAGGCAGCGTGCAGGCAGTGGGGAAGGGGCAGTGGGATGCAGAAATCCCATCCTTGGGCAGGACAGCTGAGCTGGTGAAGCAAAAGTAGTTTAGTATCAATGGAGATGGGATTTCTATTTTGCATAGGGAGCAGAGAAAGCAAAAATCCCTCTTCCCGTCGTTCCTGAGCTGGTGATCCTGTTCCTTCTGATGGTAATATCCCAGCATGGGGAATGGCATGACCCATGAGGCTGAGAGGAAGGAGACGGGAAGGATTTTACCTCAGAAAAGTACAACACGGGCAGGATGTGAATTCAACACCTTTGAGCTATGAAATCAACACTTACTCTGAAGGCTTTGTTCAACGCTTACACAATTGTGCGTGTGTTGCTGTAGATGCTGGGTGGCTCTCCAGGCTGTTTTCTGGATCCAGCCGAGGCAGTCTTAGTTGAGTGTTGGGTTCCCATTAGAGACTCTTCTGCAGTCAACTGCTTTCACCATCAGAACATCTCTCCGTATATTTAGCCTAAATTGTCTTCAGCTGAATTTCACCCCACTGGAAGTGCCCTGTCCAGCTTTCCCCAGGTATGGCTGTTCCGGTGGGTTTGCTGATACCAGGCAGTGATCCAAAGAGCATGTGCCTCTGGTGCATTCAGAAAGGGAACTGGAAAGACAAGCAAGCTCCACCGAGCTCCGGTAACCCCCTGAAGATGACTGCAGTAAGGAAAGGTGTCTCCTGGCTGACCTGCGGTCACAGTTTTAGCTCAGCTTAAGGAGATGCTCTGCAAGCCGGGAGAAGTGCACTCCTTCAAGCACTTGCTCTTTCACTCTGGAGAAGTCAGGCCCCCCCGGAGCTGCCCAGCATCAGTGATTTGTAGCTACCTGCTCTGCTCCCCTGCCCTCCTCAGCGTCGAACAGAGGGTCAGGCAGGCCGGCCGGGCTGGGACACTGGGTTCAGGGCAACGCGCACCTTTGCGTGCACAGGAGACACATGCAGACACGTTTCTTCTCCTCCATTGCTGTTTCTAAAAAAAGAACCGGCAGCTTACCCCCCCTCCATGCTGAAAAGAGACCTGGAGAGCTTTCGGGGAGCGAACTTTCTAAGGGGCTCAGCCCCACATTAGGGATTCCTTTGGGGTCGTGGACTGCTTGGGGCTGCGGTCCTTCCCAGCCGCCTGCGGGAGGGAGGAAGGGCGGGCAGGGGGAGCTGCCGGAGGATGGAGCGCGCCGCCGGCCGCCCCTCTGCCCTGCGCGCAGCCTCCCCCGGGGGCCGGCGGGGGGGCCGGCAGCGAGGAGCCGGCGAGGAAGGGGTTAGCGGGGGGGGCTGCCGCAAGGTGGGCCGCGGCGGAGGCCGTTCCCCGGGCGGGCGCTGCGCCGCCGCCCTGGCCGGGGGCTGCCGGGGGAGCGCGGCGGGGCTCGGCGGGGCTCGGCGGGGCCATGGGGCGCTGAGCCGCAGCGCGCTGCCGCCCCGCACTCGGCATTCGGCATTACCCGGTTTTATTTCATTTCTAATTTTTTTTTTTTTTTGGGGGGGGGATTTTTTAATTTAATTTAATTTTATTTTTTTCACTCCGCCATCCTCACCGCCCAGATCTCTTCTCTGCCTCCTCCCTCCATCCTCCTTTGAATAACTCGGCCAGGAGCGATCTAGAGGAGGGGGGGCGGGGGGGGGGGGGGGAAGAGGAGCCGAGCAAACCTGTGGCGGAGGAGCCGGCTGGTGGAGAGGTGAGTCGAGGAGGGGGTGACACCCCGAAGAAGGATGGGGAGCACCGGCTGCCCCCCACCCGGGGAGGGGGGGTGTTTGCAGGGAGCCGGCTGCGCGGCCGCGCAGCCGGCTCCCTGCAAACACCCCCCCTCCCCGGGTGGGGGGCAGCCGGTGCTCCCCGGGGAAGCGACCTGTTGGCCGGAGCGGGGGCTCGCCCAGCCCTACCGGCTTGCTTAGACGGGGCGGCGGCGGAGCGGTCCCCCGCGGAGTGCAGCGGGGTCCGGGGCTGGAGGTGAAGGGGAGGGGGCGGGGGGGGGGCTCTGCGGGTGTGGATGCTCGACCCCGTCCCCTCCGGCCATCCCCACGCTGACTCGCGGGAGCACTTGGTACCCCGTCCCCTCGCATGTGTGGTTTGTTCACGGGTGGGTTCCCTCCCTCCCCCCCCCCCCTTGGCTGTGTGCGGTTGTTGTGGGCACACACACGCGTGTTTGTGGAGAGGGGCACGCAAGTTGCCATGGAGCGGCGTAACATCACTTTTGCTGCCCAGAGAGCCCTTTTTCTTAATTTCTGGGCCCTCTCCTCGTTCATACCGGGGATGATGTAATAAGCACTCGGTATCTATGTGGTGTCCTGCTCTTGTGGAGTTAGATAAGAATGAAGATCCCAGAGCAGAGGGAGCATCCGCCATCTGTTTGAATAGACGGGTCTTAATGAATCTGTCAAAATCAACAAATGTACGCGACGGAGGAATTTGGCCCCAAACACCTACTGATGCCGCTGTCGGCAACCAAAAGACTCCCAAAGAGGGTCCTGCCGGTCACCCAGATGCCTACTAATAGCTTTAATGTATTCAGCCCAGCCTCGTTTTATTTCAGATATAATTTCAGTCACCAGATTTAATACATTATTTGCAGTGATTGCCTCCTGATTTACCCACTTGAACAGCAAAAGGAATGCATTAAGGAAGGCTGAGCTGCCGTGCTTTGCTGGTGTCCTGAGTGTGAGCTGTTTCTCCTGTTACTCACCAGCAGCTCAGACCTTTTCCACCCACCAAGTTTTACTGTTTTCCACGTAGCAGCTGCATCCCCCTTAGTACACGCCACGCTGTGTCTCACTAATTCACTGGTGCCTTGCAAGCTTGTCTCAGCTCTTGGTGGCTTTGGAGTGTGTTGAAAGTCGTCGGGATGCAGACGGGCTCCGCCAGGAAATGATAGCGGGACGAGATCTGCTGTGGGAACGGCTCGCTTAGGTCTGGCCAGGCTGTGGTTGCCTGTAACTCCGCCGGAGGAGAGGTGCGTGATCCTGTCTTGCTCGATGTGCTTGCTGGACTACAAGAGGATCTCCTCATTGCCTGGGAAATCGAATTTCCCCATTGTTCAGCTGTAAAATAGCTGCACAAGGCCGTGATTGGCAAAGGACTGGATCACCCAGGTTGCTTACATCACGTAGGCAGCTGCCACCGAAATGACACACTTGATTGAAGGCCAAAAGAACCATATACGTAACTGCCTGTGATTAAGCTCCATATGATGCCTCAGAGCAAGTAAAAACCCCTCCTTCATCTCATCTTGTTTGTAACGAGACAGCCGTTGCAGGGATATCATTTGGGTCATGTTGTGGCTTTTGGGGGATTTTTTTGGTTTGGTTTGGTTTGGGTTTTTTTTGCTTCTGGCTGTAAACTTCCATGACCTGCAACAATCTGCCGTTGCACCCTCGCGCGATGCCCCATGAGAGCCTGGTACTGTAGGTGTGCTGGTAGCTGGGAATACAAATTTTACCAGGTAAGAGTTCCCAATGCCATTTTTTAACAAGGAATATTCCAGCTGGCTTATTTTGGGGAGGGAGAGGGTCTTTGCACGCGTCGTTTCCCCACTGGCATGCATGTGTGGTGGTGCGACTGTTTATTTCTGGGAAGGGTTTGATAGGGGAAGCTTCACCTTTTCAGTTTTTGGAGTCTTTGTAGATGCTTAACTGTTTCCTCAGAGTATGCCCTGTACCTGTAGGTAAATCCTCTCTGCACTGCACCTGTAGATAAATACTCTGCCCTGGCTCCGGCGAGGCGGTTTGCCTGTCTCCGGGCAGAATCCCGATCGGGCGGTGAGGGATGGGGAGGGTGGTGGACCCGGGCCAAACCCTGTACCAGGTGAAACTTCCAGGTAGCGTGAGGACCGCAGGGGTCTCCTGTGGGGAGGGCTCTGTCCTGCAGGAGCTGGCTTCTGGTCCTGTACGCTTTGGTAGTGTGTAGACCTCATCTGGGTCTCACAACACCTTCCCTTAACTTTTCTGTGGGGCTGGATCAGGCCGGGGCCCAATCCTGCAAACTGATGGCTTTCAGCAGTGAACAAAAACATTTTGCGAGCATCTCCCTGCTATTGAATCCCAGGGCAAAACTTGTC